>NC_081308.1:84756979-85425393 GCF_030435805.1 Mustela lutreola
GACAGAAATCCATCAAAATTCTAGAGGAGAACACAGGTAGCAACCTCTTTGACCTTGGCCACAGCAACTTCTTGCTAGACATGTCTCCAAAGGCAAGAGAAACAAAAATATTGGGGCTTCATCAAGATAAAAATATTTTGCACAGCAAAGGAAACAATCAACAAAACTAAGAGGCAAATCATGGAATGGGAGAAGATATCGGCAAATGATGCTACAGATAAAAGAGCTGGTATCCAAGATCTATAATGAACTTCTCAAACTTAACACCCAAGAAACAAATAGTCAAGTCAATAAGTGGGCAGAAGACATGAACAAAAACTTCTCCAAAGAATACATAAAAATGGGTAAGAGACATATGAAAAAATGTTCAACATCACTATCTATCAGGGAAATACAAATCAAAACCACAATGAGCTACAAGCTTACACCAGTTAGAATGAAAAAATTAACAATATAGGAAACAACAAATTTTAGTGAGAATGTGGATAAAAGGCAATCTTTTTACACTGTTGATGGGAATGCAAGCTGGTACAGCCACTCTGGAAAACAGTATGTAGTTTCCTCAAGATGTTAAAAATAGAACTACCCTATGACCTGGCAATTGCACTACTAAGTATTTACCATAATGATACAGATGTAGTGAAAAGAAGGGGCACCCTCACCCCAATGTTCATAGCAATGTTCACATAGCCAAACTGTGGAAGTAGCCAGGGAGGCCCTTCAACAGAACAGATAAAGGACATGTGGTTCATATATAAAATGGAATATTACTCAGCCATTGGAAAGGATTGATACCCACAATTTACATCAACATGGATGGTACTGGAGGGGATTATCCTAAGGAAAATAAATCAAGTAGTGAAAGACAACCATCTCATGGTTTTCTTCATATGTGGAACATAAGGACTAGTGTGGAGGACCACAAGGGAAGGGATGGAAAACTGTATGGGAAGAAATCAGAGAGGGAGACAAACTATGAGAGACTCTGGATTCCAGGAACCAAACTGAGGGTTACAGCAGGGAGGGAGGTGGAGGTATGGGGAAACCAAGTGATGGGTATTAAGGAGGGCATGTGTGGTGAAGAACACTGTATGTTATAGACAACTAATGCATCTTTGAACACTACCTAAAAAATATGATATACTATATGTTGGCTAATTGAACAAAACAAAAAAGGAGTAAATTAAAAAATAAATAATTTTTTTAGATTAAAATAAGATTAAAACTCTCTAGGGTTTCTCTTAGCTCTCCAGTTAAGACTTTTGAAATTATAATAGAGTCACCATGATGAAAAAGAAGGATTACTGACTCAGAAAGTACCTTTTTCTTTCTTTATTAACATATAATGTATTGTTTGTATCAGGGGTACAATCTGTGTTTCAATAGTCATACACAATTCACAGCACTCACCACAGCATATATCCTCCCCAGTGTCCATCACCCAGCCACCTCATCCCTCCCATTCCTTCCACCCCAGCAACCTCAGTTTGTTTCTTGACATTAAGAGTCTCTTATGGGACACCAGGGTGGCTCAGTGGGTTAAAGCCTCTACCTTTGGCTCAGGTCATGATCCCAGGATCCTGGGATAGAGCCCTGCATCAGGCTCTCTGCTCAGCAGGGAGCCTGCTTCCTCCTCCTCTCTCTCTGCCTGTCTTTCTGCCTACTTGTGTTCTCTGTCAAATAAATAAAATCTTAAAAAAAAAAAAAAAGAGTCTCTTATGCTTTGTCTCCCTCTCTGGTTTCGTCTTGTTTCATTTTTTCCTCTTTTTTCCTATGATACTCTGTCTTTCTCAAATTCATCATATCAGTGAGATCATAGGATAATTGTCTTTCTCTGACTTATTTTGCTTAACATAATACCCTCTAGTTCCATCCACCTTGTTGGAAATGGCAAGAAGAAATCACCTTTTTACAATATAAATCTGATCATGTCCCCTGAAAATACATTCATCTCCCTTATTCTGACTTTCCAGTTTTACTTCATAAATATTTTCCAAATATGTGCACTTCTTTCCTTTAGCCTGGTTCAAACCAACATCATTTTCCGTCTTGACAAATATAACTCTTTCCTCAGTACTGTACATATACATGTATCTACCTGCATCCCATATTATTTTAATAGTACAGCCAGGATAGTCTTTTCAGAATGAAAATATAATCATGCTATCTCAACTGACCCATACTTGTAACTCTCCAATGATCTTCTGGTGCCATTAGGATGCAAAATAATTCATTAATGTAGCCAGTCTAAGCCCTTTAATGAGCCACCCTGGAACTACTTCTCCATTCTGGGATTTCTTATTATTCTGCCTACTCCACTATCTTTTATACTGGGACTACTTTTATTTTTTCCATCAACACACCCACTGCTCCCTTGCCACCACTATGCTCTAACTACACCAGTCTTAGTTGGATCTTTCATACTTACTATCCATCCCCCAACTTAGTGTCTTTGAACATACTATTCTTTCTCCATGAAATGTCTGTATTTTTTTCTTATATCCAATTAATGCCAACTCAACTTATCAATTAGTTTTAAGAATCACTTGCTCAGGGAAACCTTCCATAATCACCTAGAATAAGCCAATCTCCATATAATAGAATCTCTTTGACCATATGACCCTCCTTTATAACACTCATCACATTTATAATTTCACATATATTTCTTACAATATCTGAAAAACGTGATCTTCCATATTAGTCAATGAACTTGAAGAGGATAGGTCACTACAACAACCCCAGAATATAACATAGTTCCTGCCACATAATAGGCTTTTGAGGCAGATTGCTAGGATTACAGTCCTAGCTAGTATCTATTTTTCTATGGGTTTCTTGATTTTTCAAGGAGTATAATCTCTCTATACTTCAACCTTCGCACCTTTAAGATTATAAAAAAATCTCTTTACAGTTACTTCTAATAGCCAAATAAGATATAATCATTGACAAGACACAATTATTTATTTTTGAAATTTTTCTGTATAGTTCGTATCTGTGAAGTGAATAAAATTAGTAAAATTAGTACTATTGCATGGATGTGGTGCATAAACAACTAGCACTGGATGTGGTGCATAAACAATGAATTATGGATCACTGAAAAAGAAAACTAAAATAAATTAATTTTTAAAAAGATTTATTTATTTATTTATTTATTTGACAGAGAGAGATCACAGTAGACAGAGAGGCAGGCAGAGAGAGAGAGAGAGAGGGAAGCAGGCTCCCCAGCAGGCAGAGAGCCCTATGCGGGACTTGATCCCAGGCAGTGGCTTAACCCACTGAGCCACCCAGGCACCCCTAAAATTAATTTAAAAAGAAACCCTAGGGGCACCTGGGTGGCTTAGTGGGTTAGGACACTGCCTTCAGCTCAGGTCCTGATCTCAGGGTCCTGGGATCGAGTCCTGCATCAGGCTCTCTGCTCAGCAGGGAGCCTGCTTCTCCCTCTCTCTGCCTGCCTCTGCCTACTTCTGATCTCTCTCTGTCAAATAAATAAATAAAATATTTAAAAAGAATAAAAATTAAAATTAAAAAATTAAAAAAGGATAAACTATGTAAATGAAAAAAATTTAAAAGAAAAAATAGAGCACCATTGTCAAATGTAACTGGAAGGACTGAACAAACACATTACTTGTCATTGAAGAGCACTCATTCCATCTCAGAGGGTTAGTTCTTGCTTTAATGTCCACTTAATCCTTTACAATTTGCTCAATACATAAAGATGCTTCAATGTCAGATATCTCAAGATCTTGTGTGAGATCAAAAGGTTCCTTCAGTAATAGATGTAGCTAAGACTAATGAATGTCAGTGAAATTAGTACCAAATTTTAGCCTACAAATTCCATTTCAAAATATTTGTACTCACTTCTTTGGTCCCAAGAGTGCCATACCATTCACAAGTGAGTCACACCTACTAAACATTTCTTGACTCTGTTTTGATGACATAGCACCTGACAACTGAACTAGAATATAAATCCGGAAGATTCTCATAGGATAGGACATTGAACTTATTTTTATGAGTACAGTAGAGAAAGAACTTGGAAAAATATTCCCATGATAAGTGCCATTGGAGAAAGAGCCAGAATTTTTACTTCACCCTCATGGGGATGGGTAGTAATTAACATCATTATTGCTCAGTTCTTTTTACATTAAACAAAAAATAAATATCTAAAGTATGTTTTTATTAATTTATTTTCAGCATAACAGTATTCATTATTTTTGCACTACACCCAGTGCTCCATGCAATCCGTGCCCTCTATAATACCCACCACCTGGTACCCCAACCTCCCACCCCCCCCCGCCACTTCAAACCCCTCAGATTGTTTTTCAGAGTCCATAGTCTCTCATGATTCACGTCCCCTTCCAATTTACCCCAACTCCCTTCTCCTCTCTAACACCTCTTGTCCTCCATGCTATTTGTTATGCTTTTTAAGAGTACTCTCATCAAATAGTACATATACACACATCTTATTTACAAGTGTGTATATTTACATGATATATGTGTATATATCATGATATGTGTGCATGTATCATGTAAATATATCATATATGTATGTACACTAAATATATATTGTTTATCTTGTAAATATAATGTGTGTATATATATATATATATATATATATATATATATATAATGTAAATATATGATTAGGGCTAGTTTTTCCACATAGAAAGAAATGGAAGAAAAGATAATTTTACCTAAACAATAATTACAGTTAGTTAATGTGTTTATTTGATGTTTTGTTTTCATTTAGTTTGGTTTAAAATTCTTGAAGAGGCTCCATTTGAAAAAACAAACTGGTTAAATATGCAGTTTTGTTCCTCACATGGAGAGATGAAAATCTGAAAATCTAACTTTCATGCACTTTGAAATTAAAATAATGGAAAGGGGAGGAAAATTGTCAAACAGGAGGGTGGACAAACATAACTACACAGTCTGAGCCTCAAACAGTTCCTGCTTGAAGAGTAAAAGAGCTGTTGAAAAAAGGAAAAGAGAAAGAATCCATGCTCCTTTTTCATACTGCACCATGAAGGGCAGCATTCAACTGTGGTTTTTGTTTTGTTTTGTTTTTAATATTTATTTATTTCTCAAAGAAAGAAGGAAAGATCACAAGCAGGCAGAGAAGTAGTCAGAGGGAGAGAGAGAAGCAGGCTCCCTGTTGAGAAAGGAGCCATATGTGGGACTCATTCCCTGGGATCATGACCTGAGCCAAAGGCAGCTGCTTAACTGACTGAGCCTCCCAGGCATCCCTCAGCTCTGTTTTTAATGCCAAGCTGTCAAACTATAAAAAGAAGCATTATTTTAGTCCAAAAAATGACTTATAAAAAACTTTTTAGAAGATTAAGATGGTGGGGATGCTATGGAAATGTCTCTCTGAAAATAGAAATTCTTAAAAGTAATATAAATTCTTAAAAATAAATGTTTAGGGTGCCTGGGTGGCTCAGTGGGTTAAGCTTCTGCGTTTGACTCAGGTCATGATCTCAGGGTCCTGAGATCTAGGCCCTCATCGGGCTCTCTGCTCAGCAGGGAGCCTCTCTCTCTGTGTTCTCTCTGTCTACTTGTGATCTCTCTCTGTCAAATAAAGAAAATCTTTAATAACTCATACAGAAATTCAGCAACATGGCAGGATACAAAGTCAATGTGCAGAAATCAGTGGCTTTCTTATACACTAACAATGAAAATACAGAAAGGGAAATTAGAGAATCGATTCCATTTACTATAAGACCAAGAACCTTAAGATACCTGGGAATTAATCTAACCAAAGACGTAAAGGATCTGTACTTGAGGAACTACAGAACACTCATGAAAGAAATTGAAGAAGACACAAAAAGATGGAAGACCATTCCATGCTCTTGTATCGGAAGAATAAATATTGTTAAAATGTCTATACTGCCTAGAGCAATCTACACTTTTAATGCCATTGCAATCAAAATTCCACCGGTATGGAATCAGAAGAGACCCTGAATCGCTAAGAAAGTGTTGAAAAACAAAAATAAAACTGGGGGCATCACGCTACCTGATTTCAAGCTTTATTAAAAAGCTGTGATCACCAAGACAGCATGGTACTGGCATAAAACTAGACACATAGACGAGTGGAACAGAGTAGAGAGCCTAGATAGGGACCCTCAACTCTAAGGTCAATTAATCTTCGACAAAACAGGAAAAAGTATACAGTGGAAAAAAGACAGTCTCTTCAATAAATGGTGCTGGGAAAACTGGACAGCTATAAGTAGAAGAATGAAACTCGACCATTCTCTTACACCGTACACAAAGATAAACTCAAAATGGATCAAAGATCTCAACGTGAGACAGGAATTCATCAGAATCCTAGAGGAGAACATAGGCAGTATTCTCTTCGATATCAGCCACAGCAACTTCTTTCAAGATATGTCTCCAAAGGCAAAGGAAACAAAAGCAAAAATAAACTTTTGGGACTTCATCAAAATCAAAAGCTACTGAACAGCAAAGGAAACAGTCAAGAAAACAAAGAGGCAACCCATGGACTGGGAGAAGATATTTGAAAATGACAGTACAGACAAAAGATTGATATCCAGGATCTATAATGAACTCCTCAAACTCAACACACACGAAACAGGCAAACATATCAAAAAATGGGCAGAAGATATGAACAGACACTTCTCCAATCAAGACATACAAATGGCTATCAGACACATGAAAAAATGTTCATCATCACTAGCCCTCAGGGAGATTCAAATTAAAACCACATTGAGATATCACCTTACACCAGTTAGAATGGCCAAAATTAACAAAGCAGGAAACAACATGTGTTGGAGAGGATGTGGAGAAAAGGGAACCCTCTTACACTGTTGGTGGGAATGCAAGTTGGTGCAGCCTCTTTGGAGAACAGTGTGGAGATTCCACAAGAAATTAAAAATAGAACTTCCCTATGACCCTGACATTGCACTCCTGGGTATTTACCCCAAAGATACAGATGTAGTGAAAAGCAGGGCCATCTGTACCCCTATGTTTATAGCAGCAATGGCCACGGTCGCCAAACTGTGGAAAGAACCAAGATGCCCTTCAACAGATGAATGGATAAGGAAGATGTGGTCCATATACACTATGGAGTATTATGCCTCCATCATAAAGGACGAATACCCAACTTTTGTAGCAACATGGACGGGACTGGAAGAGATTATGCTGAGTGAAATAAGTCAAGCAGAGAGAGTTAATTATCATATGGTTTCACTTATTTGTGGAGCATAACAAATATCATGGAGGACAAGGGTGTTAGAGAGGAGAAGGGAGTTGGGGTAAATTGGAAGGGGAGGTGAATCATGAGAGACTCTGGACTCTGAAAAACAATCTGGGGGGGTTGAAGTGCCAGGGGTGTGAGAGGTTGGGGTACCAGGTGATGGGTATTATAGAGGGCATGGATTGCATGGAGCACTGGGTGTGGTGAAAAAATAATGAATACTGTTTTTCTGAAAATAAATTAATAAATTAAAAATAAATAAATAAATGTTTACTTTGCTTTCTATTTAAAGAAAAATTCAATGACTCCCACTATATCTGAGAGCTATTTAACCATCTGCTAAATGGTTAAAATGGTTTACTTGTCCATCTTTTATCCTAGACTGTATGAATAATATAGATACATCTTTACAATGGAATCATTCTGCTCTTTGTTTCTTTATTGATAGCATTCATACATTTTTGTCCTCCCCTTATTGTCTCCTTCAGCCCAGTAAACACAAACTGAAGGATCTATGCCTTTATTGTATATATTATATATCTATCAACTGATCTATTCTAATATAAACATAATATGTTTATCATATATATAATATTATACATAAACACGGTATAATACTCTATATGATTCTTGCAATATGGTGGACTATATGTGAAGAGAAAAGCCTCCTGGTACAGAAAACTGAACTCACTTAGCATGTTCCAAACATATAGTCTATAATATATGTTGCTGGCAATAAAGTGAACTAAATGAACAGAAAAATACCTCCACGTCCAGAATACCTTAACATGGTAGATAAAACATCTTTAGTTATCTCTTTTAAAACTTTTGTGATAAAATAAGAGAATCAGTGTAAGAGCTAGAAATGACAAAAAATGTAATAACAGGACCACAGTAATAGGCCCCTGGCAATCATGTTTGCACTATGTGTCACTACCCTCCCTGCACTGATTTAGAACTCCTTGGCAAGAAGCAGACATAAGAATCAATTTGAGCTCTAGTTCCATCCATGTTGTCGCAAATGGCAAGATTTCATTTCTTTTGATGGCTGCATAGTATTCAATTGTGTATATATACCACATCTTCTTGATCCATTCATCTGTTGATAGATATCTAGGTTCTTTCCATAGTTTGGCTATTGTGGACATCGCTGCTATAAACATTCGGGTGCACGTGCCCCTTTGGATCACTACGTTTGTATCTTTAGGGTAAATACCCAGTAGTATCATGCTTAGCGAAATAAGTCAAGCAGAGAAAGACAACTATCATATGATCTCCCTGATTTGAGGAAGTGGTGATGCAACATGGGGGCGTAAGTGGGTAGAAGAAGAATCAATGAAACAAGATGGAATTGGGAGGGAGACAAACCATAAGTGACTCTTAATCTCACAAAACAAACTGAGGGTTGCTGGGGGGAGGGGGTTTGGGAGAAGTGGTTGGGATTATGGACATTAGGGCGGGTATGTGCTTTGGTGAGTGCTGTGAAGTGTGTAAACCTGGTGATTCACAGACCTGTACCCCTGGGGATAAAAATATATGTTTATAAAAAATTTTTTAAAAAGAGTTGGATGATGCTTAACTGAAAAAAAAAAAAAAGAATCAATTTGAGCTAATCACATTTTCTCCTGGAGATTTAAAACTAAGAATCAAAAATTGTAAGTCAATCTTTTTATATGGTTCTAAATTTGAGAGTTGTAGGGTAACAATATTTTGCCACATGGGCATAGAAACAAAGCCTTCTATAAGAGAAAGTGTCCGTATAGAGAAAGAGAATGAAGCAATAGACCGTATTCCTTACATTTATGGTAGCTTTCTTTTCTATTTTTTTTTAACAGATTTGGTGACTTTTTTTAATTTAATTTTTTATTTGGCAGCTTTCTATTTATTGATTCTAGTCCCATTTTGAGGTCCAGATGCTTTTCTACCTGAATTATTCTGCTAGGTCTGCTATAACAAAGTATCACAGACTGTGTGGCTTAAGCAACAGAATTTTTATTTTTTTTCTTAATTTGAGTATAATTGGCACACAATGTTACATTAATTTCAAGTATCTATCATACATAGTGATTTCAATTTGTCCATATGTTATTTTATGCTCATCACAAGTATAGTTACACTCTGTCACCACACAATGTTATTACAATATAATTAACTATATTCCTTATGTTGTACCTTTTATTCCCATGATTTATTTATTCCACAACTGGAAGTCTGGATCTCCCATTCTCCTTCACCCATTTTGCCCATGCCCCCATCCCTTCCCTCTGGCAACCATTGTTTTTTTTTTTTTTTTTCCCTCTGTATTTATAAGTCTAATTCTGCTTTTCTTTGTTTATTCCTTTGTTTTGTGTGTTAGGTTCCATATCTGAGCAAAATCATGTAGCATTTGTCTTTTTCAGCCTTATTTCACTCAGCATAATACATGTTGTTGCAAATAGCAACACTACCTCTTTTTTATGGTTGGATAATATTTCATTGTATGTGTACATCTCTGCATATGTATATATAATTTCAATCTTATACCACTATACCTTTAAAATCTCTTTATTTTAATCTTAGTCCATGTTAACCACACCTAAAATTGCTGTCTGAAGATTTCCCCCTCACAAACCTACAACTTTCCTTTGCATTTAGATTTTGTCCCAAGCCATTTCTTTCTAAATAACCAGTCTCATTTAGGACAAAATTACCTTCTTTTACTTTGAACAAGAATTCATTCCCATTCCTTATCTTTCTGACATATCTCCTACTTTTCCACATACAGAGTTACTCCCCTTATTTCCATCAGTCTTACATTTAGTAGAATTTTGCATTTTTTAGAAACCTTAGTCTCCAGTGAAGACTAAGTAGTAACCAATTGTGAACTGCTACACCAAAATTCTTTAGATGGCAAATTTATGAACTGGTTAAGCACAAAGCATGTTTGTTAACAGATTTAAATATCCTTAGTTTCTTTGCAATAAGAAATAAAAAAGCACAAACCTATGTACAGTTATCAATGATTTAGCACTTTATCCTACTTGGAAAATACCTAGATCTCCAATGAATTTAACCCCATTTATCATCCAAGCAAACCTTTAAATTTTCGGGTTATCAAAGCCTTTGAAAGCTATGTTAACTTCCATGAAAACTTTGATAAGACTGAAAATTAACCATCATTTTAGTCATCTTTTTGCTAACAAATTGCAACAGAGGTAACATGAGCTTATTCAACCTTTAGTAAACCTCAATAAAATAAGTTTTTCATTTAATCCTGATAACCTTAAAGGTATGTCTATCTTAATTAAACCAACAAACTTAACCTAGTTTAAATGTTAAATTATGTTCCAGCTGTATCCTCCCCATTGTCAGTTTTTACCTGAGACACTGGTGGTAAATTCTAGAGTGGGTGGTGTTAGGTCCAGGGGTTGTTCTTCTGGCTCCTTGATGGTAAAGGGAGAAGGACCCATATTGCCTGAGGCACCAAGGATAGCCTAAAAGCCAGTTATGCAAGCCACATTCAAGGTGGTGCAGAAACAGATGAAGGGGGATGAAGAAACAGAGGAGGCAAAGTGCTACCAGGAAGCAGGGCAAAGTTTCCTGGTTCTAGTGTTCATTGGCTCCAAAAAAGGAATAAATGCCATGTGTTCCTTCCCACAAGGGGAAATAGGCAGTCTGTGTCAGGCCAAAGAAGACAGGGAATTTCCTTGAAAAAAAAAAAAAAAAAAAAGGAGTTTTGGCAGCTGCTTGGGAATATTCCTTAAAGTCCCTGTCCAGAGGTAGACTAAAGACAGTTGGCTCCAGTTATAGCCTTAAGCTTGGAAATGAGTGAGGGAGAATCCCCCACATCTATTAAGAACAGTGAGAGAGAAGAGAGAGTAAAGAGTCCCCTTTGTCTGTGATGGCCTTTGTTAAATCCTCCAGTAACCTGGATTTACTCAGAGGAGACCTATTAGCCAATATATCAGGAGTGGGGTTTACAAGACGACACAACACATTCAGGCGAACACATTCTGCAGGAGACCCTTAGGTTGAGGTCCTGGTGTAGAACAATGAAAGCCTAGGTACTAGCAATAAAGATACCTAGGTCCATTTTCTTCTTCTTACTGAAAAGATCTAACTGATAAAACCCACTGAGGCCATGCAGTGCTACAAGAAATCAATCCTTTCCTAATTTTTACAATCTGAATTGTTTCCAGTGGGTTAAAATGCACCCCAAGGGAGAGTTCTTGGGAACTAAACAGAAGAGAAGGTCCATTACCTAGAAAATCTTCCTGACTCCCAGGTGACATCCCATGCAGGATGTCAGAGGTTCCTGGTGTCAAAGTGACCCAAGGCATCCCCCAAACAAAAATGCTATGACCACTACCACTGATATAGACCCCAGTAAGAGGGAGGCCTGCCCTCATCCCTAGTTCCTCATCACATTCTAGACTATGATGGTTGCCAGTGTATGGGCCAAAATACTGTGCCTCAAAGGTCATGCCATAGAAAGACATGCCTTGGTTTACCTTGCCTTGAAGAACCCACCATTTTTAACCCATGAAAAACATCAGAAGTTTTATAAGGGGAAATTGTCCAATTTTGTAGCTTAAGTAGTAGAGGACATTGACGGAAAACAGTAAAGATAGAAATCCATCATTATCTAATAATAACATTCCAACACATGTAGTCTTTACAGCCCACTTTCCTAGGAAATGGTCCCCTGAAAGTATCTCTTCCCAGATGTAGGCCCCAGTAAGGACTGACTAAGTGGGGAGTGAAAGGGGGGAGTGGCAGAATTTCCTAGTCAGGGGGAAGAGGCAGCTCTTCCTCTTTGTTGGGTCTAACTTGAGAAGTTGAATGGCTGACTTGGGGAGTCAAAGGAGCTATAGGTACCCCTTCTTTATTCTTTAAAGATATTTGAGGCATTCTTAGTATGTAAAGGGGCCAGGGTGTACCTGACTAGACCCCACATAGTAAGGGAAGTATAAGACAACTTTTTACCTTGTTTATGACAACATTTAAAATTCTTTCCAATTCTATCCCATACATCTAAATCTAAAGTTCCTTGGTCAAGGAACCATGGGTTCTGTTCAATAACAACCTCTAACAAACCTTGAAGTTGGTCCTCCATTACAGAGGCCCTTCTCACCTTAAGGAATTTTTTCTCATTTATAGTAGCACTGTCAGCCTTAAAAAAGAGTTTTAAACAGTTGCTTTAAAACCTTAATATATTGTCTCTGTTTTAGAGACAAGTTGTCCCATATCTGGAGTTATTAGAGAACTTTTAATTCTGTAAAAATACCAAAGCCTAGGGATGCCTGGGTGGCTCAGTTGGTTAAGCAGCTGCCTTCGGCTCAGGTCATGATCCCAGTGTCCTGGGATGGAGTCCCACATTGGGCTCCTAGCTTAGCAGGAAGCCTGCTTCTCCCTCTGCCTCTGCCTGTCGCTCTGTCTGCCTGTGCTCCCTTACGCAATCTCTCTCTCTCTCTCTCTCTGACAAGTAAATAAATAAAATCCTAAAAAAAAAAAAAATACCAAAGCCTAAATTTCTCTGAACTTGGCTATGAGCCGATGCTAACTTATTGCATGCAGATTTTTTGTTTCTGGGTGTGTGTGTGTGTGGCGGGGTTCATCCATAAGGTGTCTGTTGCAAGATGGTCATGTCAGGGTCACCAACTGCCAGGAATGGCCGGCAATCCCTGTACCAACGGATGAAAAGATTATTTCACACTTTGCTGTGAAAGAGAGGAGAAAGCAAGGGGGTCAATGCTCAGAAATGAAGACTCTTTGCTCTTCTTTGTTCCTGCTTTTATTGGTCCTTCAGGATAATCACAAATCCTTATCTTGCTTTCTCAATCATGTGATGTGTGACAAGGGGACTCACTTAAACTAGGAGGATCTGTTTACGAGAAAGATACGATATGCTAATCTGAGTGTTCTATGAGTTCTGCTAAACATAGCCTAGGGGACAGTGTATACATCTCAATGTATACATCACAGAATGGCTGTTGGGCTAAGAAAGGTTCAGGGAAGGCAACACCTTGTGGCATTCCAATGGCAGTGTGGTCATGCAAGCCTCTGCATGCCAAAGGTCTATGCCCTTCTCCAAAACCTTCCATCACCCCCAGCGGCCTCTGTGTTACATTTTACCAAGCCAGGTATTATGGCTGACTTCAAGCTCTACATTAACCCCAACAATATATCACATCTTCTCTATTCATTTTTCTATTGATCACTTATGTGGCTTTCATATCTTGGTTATTGTAAATAATATTGCAATAAACATAGTAAAGTGTGTATCTTTTCAAATTAGTGTTTTAATGTTTTCATTTACTTTGGAAAAATACCCCATAGTAGAATTACTGGATCATGTGGTATTTTCATTTTTTAATTTTTTGAGAAAACACAATACTGTTTTCCACAGTGGCTGTACCACTTCCCATTCCCATCAACAGTATGTAAGAGCTCCTTTTTTTCCACATCCTCTCCAACACTTGTTATTTTTTGTTTGCTTGTTTGTTTGTTTTAATTTTAGCTATTCTGACAGGTGTAAGGTGATCTCTCATTGTGGCTTTGATTTGCATTTTCATGATAGTTACTGATGTTGAACATCATTTTATGTGTATATTGGCCACCTGTATGTCTTCTTTGGAAAAATTTAAAAAACAGAAACTTATTTTCTCACAGTTCTGGAGGCTAAGTCCAAAATCAATATGTTAACTGATTGGTTTCTTCTGAGGCCTCTCTCTTTGACTTATAAATAGCCATTTTCTCTTTGTGTCTTCACATGGTCTCCCTTTTGTGCATGTTGGTGTCCTAATTTCATGTCAGTGTCCTAATTTACTCTTCTTATAAGGACACCAGTTATATTAGTTTAGAGTCCACTTAAACTTAATTACCTCTTTGAAATATCTATCTCCAAATATAGTCACATTCAGTGTGCTGTATGGTAGAACTTCAACATATGAATTTTTGAGGAACACAATTTGGCTCCTACCATCACCCTTGGTTTCCACTAGACAAATGTATTTCTATTTTTGTGTATCCCATATAAAGCTAAGCCACCATGTGGTTCAATTTCAATCCAACGTTTCATGTAAAGAAATGCAAAATTAACATTCAACAAATAACTGAAAACTATTAAAATACTAACTGAAGTATTGGGAAATACCACAAAAATTTTTCAAAGTATACGCACCATAATTATTTTTAATCTTCCTCATCCATTTACCTCTTCAAAATCCCCATTATAACATGTAACTAACCTGAACATCTTTCCTTTCTATCTTGTTACTTCTTGATACTTTAAGTCATATCCAACCTATGTTAACTCTTGTCCTTTTCTCCCCTATCTTCTCCCGTTTTTGATCTATTATTTTCTTGCTTTACAATTACTTTTATGTTTTCCAGTAGAAATTATAAAGCTAGTCTTGAACTTTTTTCATTCCCACTCATCATCAACTACACAAATTTGCCTCAATTGTAATTATAGCAAAAGCCTATTGACCTATCCCAAGTTATTTTCTATTATCACAACTGAAAAAAAAAAAAAACTATTCTGTAACGTAAGGAAAATATTTGTTTTACTCTATTCTCTCCCTAATCACCATTTATTTATTTATTTACCCTTTCTTTCCTATACATCTTCTAATTGATGTTAAGCCTACCTGTATTTCTCAAATTCTAAGGAAAAGATTTTATATAAAACTTACTTCTCAAGGGTTGAAATGGTTTTATGTCAAAGTAGAGGTATGACCACAGCTACCACCCTCCAGAGGAGCAAACCAAGATTTATCTTGCTGCAATATCAGACTAGTCCAGTGAGAGCTGTGTACATATTACAAAGAGTTAAAGCTGCCTTATCTGTAAATAATATGTAGGGTAGCCAGACAACCAGATGATACTTGGTGACAGGTGTTTATAACAGGCTCTGTTTTCTCACCCAACAACAACAAAAAAATCTTTCTAGAATTTCAAGTGTCTTGTCTCTCATTGGCTTTAGTAACTGAAAGGCCAAGATCAAATGTAAATGTATGTCCTGGGAATTAAAACAAATTAGTACACTAAGCACTGATAATGTCCTTATATGAATATGACAGTGGACACCTATGTTTTATTGGGTAGATTGGGTTGGGGCGAGAAGATTTTAGAATTTGGGAGGCTACCCAGGATAGTCAAGGTAACCAAAAGATGGAATAAAGGCAGGGAATGCATGGGAAAGGTAATGGAAAAAACCAATGACAGAAAGGTGTTGAACACAAATGTTGCACACATATATGCAATTCTCTTTCACTGCAGCTGAAAAAAAAAAAAACATTACTGTAAAAGTATGAGTCTTGGTCATGGAGTAAAATTTATATGCCCTGCCCTTTAGCTCAAATGCAAAGAGAATAGCTTGTAAATAAAACTTTTAAATCCTTATCCAATGTGACTAAACCACTTAAATCTATATCCTCTCACTTCTACTCCATGTCTTTAACATGTCACCTACTAACTATACTATTAACCAAATATAGATCTCTGAAGCTATAGCACTTAGCCTGTATTTGACACATTATGCTTAGGAATAATGCAAATTTGTATTTTCTTGTGTATTTAAATTCATCCATTTAGAAAACTCATTTGCATCATCCAATTCCTTTTTTAATTTGTGTCTCAGGATGTCTGTCTGTTTGGCTATAAGTTGACTCTTTTGACATTTTTCTCTGACTTTGTATATTGCTTTTTAGAACTCAAAATTTTGTTTGTTCCTCTCCAAGGAGATTTCTTGAATTTGTATATATGATAACACTGCACTATACTGGACTGGAGAAACAGAGTCTTGGGACATCTTTACAGATCTGTTGCAACCAGTTAGCATGACTTACTTATTTTCTGCATATTCTCATTTTCTGTAATGTCTTTCATTTAAGGAGCTCAAAGGGTTTTTCAAAATATAACCCTTACAGCACCCCTAGAAGTAAGAAGAGAAGACAATGTATAAAAGAAAATCCATCCATACAGTAACCAAATGAAAAAAAAAAATTCATTTGCACAATATAGTAGAGAAAGATCAGTCTTAGAAATAGTCAGCTTAAAGGAACAAGCCTCAAAAATGAAACCTGGGAGCATTGTCTCCCACCAGAATCAGGAATAAGGGTAGGCATTCAGAAGTTATAAATAAATTACTTTGTATTTCTCTCACACAGAAAATCTCTGGAGACAAGAGCTATAGAAGATAGCTTCTCAGATGTGATAAGATTTTAAATGTTCAGATGTGATAGTGGCAACTTTTCCCTGGACAGGGAAATATAGAGGAGATGAACTTGAAAAGGAATTGAGTTATGGAAATGGATTAATTTCTGCAATTGACAAGTCTCTTCCATTAAGGTATCTGAAGATAGTGTCAGGGGTGTCGACATCTGTATCAGTCACTGCAGAGCAACCAGATCAATGAGGACAAGGTGGCAGGTTTAGGACAAGTGAAAAAAAAAAGGGATTAAACTTACTGATTTATCATTATTAGTAAGGCAGTTCTTACTTCCCCTTAAAGACTGAGGCTTAAGGAGGGAGAGGGGAGAACAGTTATACTGAAGCCTCATCCAACTCTTTCAAAAATACTCAAACTCTTCCTTTTCATACTATCTTTGTGGAAAGAGAGAGAGAGAAAGGAAGAGAGATGCCTGGTTTACAGTGGGGTATTAAAATTATAAGTAATATAAATATGACTCTTAAAAGTAATATTTATTGACTGATTACAATGTACCAAGCACTGTGAAAAACTTCTACATTCATAATCTCATAATCTTTAATGTTTTATAGTAACTTTACAAGGTAAGTACTATTAATATCCTCATGTAAGAAATGGGGAAATGGAAATTCAGAAAGGTTAAATAACTTGCCAATATTACAAGGCTAGCAAACTGCAGAGCCAATATGTGAACTCAGGCCTGTGTGACTTCAAAGCTCTTATTATCAACCCTTCTGTCACTTTGCTTCTCTGTCTAGGGGACTAAAAGGGACTTTGGCAGCTCTGGTTATGTAACTGTGAGTGTATTCCAGTCTAACTGCAAATTTGGTGGGTGGCACGAAGGTCATATAGGAAGCTTCGAGAGGAGGAGGAAAACCAAACAAAACACATTTGTCTGAAATGGGATAATCCTTTTCTTAACCTTCTTGGTCCATTTTGCCATAGAAAAAACACATTAGTGATATAAATAAGCTATGTTTAGGTAACGCTGGACAGTGTCACTAACCTGTGGATATGGTAAGTAAGCGTCTTTAAGTGGCTCCAGAATATATCTGATTACAAAATGAACTATGGGTTAATCCAAAGTCCTTAATGTGATGTCTTAGCTTTTTCAGGATGCTACAACAAAATACCATAGACTGGGTAACTTATAAACAATAGAAATTTATTTCTCAGTCTGGAGTCTGAGAAGTCCAGGATCAAGGAGCTTGTAGATTCAGTGTCTGGTGAAAGCCTGTTTCCTAATTCATAGATGGCATACTTTTGCTGTGTCCTTACATGATGGAAGGAACAAGTGAGATCCCTTGGGTACTTTTAATAATGGCAAAAATCCCACTCATGAAGGTTTCACCTTCATGGTCTAATCACCTCCCAAAAGCTCCATCTTCAAGTACAATCACACTGGAAATTTAGTTACTACATAAGAATGTTGAGAAAACACATTCAGTCTATAGCATGTAATTTGCATAGTCTTGCATGATCTTATTCCTAAGTACCTATCTGCCCTCTGAATACAACCTATTGGCACTTAGATATTCAGTTCTACTGGGCTACTTTCAGTTCCTAAAATTACTAATATTTCTTATCCTAATCCCTCAGGTGCATCTGCTTCTTTCTAGCAAATGCTTTAAGACCACATCACTTCTGCCCTAGATTTGTTCAGTGGCCTTACTTCTCAGTGGCTCCTTACTTCTACCTTTCCCCACTCCAATTATTTTCCATATTTTTTTTTCATCCTAACCAGTTTACTGTTACTTCTCTTAAGGAATTCAAAACACACAAATTTGATTATATCTTAATTAAGTTTTTTGAGGAACTCACCATTTTTTTCAGGATTAAATTCAAACTCTTTAGCAACAGATAGGCTATGTCTGACAAAATATCCTACCTGTCTTTCCAGTCACATAACTCTTTACCCCCTCACCTTCAATCCATATTTGAACAACATGGAAGTATCAGCAGTTTCCTCTAAATGCTGCATTCCCTTCCCTGCCCAAACAAAACAAAACTTCATTTATAGGAAAACTAGATGTTCAGTACTGAGATGTGACTTCAAATGCTCCAGAAGGACTCTGCCTCCAATATCTCACACAATGCCACCCCTTATGCTTATTATATAAGCACCTGAATCTCCATCACTGGAGATTTATTTCTCTGGTTTTGTAATGTGTGTGCAACTTATATGGTCAATTTAGCTATTATTAGTCATTTTGCTTCAGTGTACCTTTATTTATCTAATTGTCTTCCTTTATAAAAACTAGCTTTAAGTAATAAATTGAGAAAGCAGGATCTTTATTAATATTAGCAAATAACCCTTTATATTTGTGTAGAATATAATAGTATAAATTTTATGCTATCTTATTTAATTCTTGATTTTTTGTGACAGATATTTCATAAATGGAAAAACTGAAGCTTTAATAGATTAAATGAAGAGGGAATAATGAGAGAAAACAATACAGAAAGAGGAGATGAAAGATTCTCAAACGATTTCCATTTCAAACCAATGAAGTCTATCTTTGTTGGTTTCTTCCCTGGCCTGCCTCTACATTACACAAAATATTTGGATACTGAAAACTTCTATAAGATTAGAATTTTATAAATAAAAAATCTAGCAATTGGATTTTTGATTCCTCTGAATATTCTAGTATTCTGCAGAGCTTAATAAAGTGAAACTGTTTCAGAAAAGCAAAACTATTTCTCTGGAACCCAAGTGGCTGAAGTGAGATATCAGGAGTACGAGTCATATCTACAAAATCAAACCTATTATTTTGTGCTTTACATGTGTTCAGCAATGAAAAATTGAGGTGAGTCACAAGCTTATCACTAGACTAATTTGGCAAGACTGAATTCCAAGGATAAAATACAAAATTCTTTGATTATTTCCTTTAAATAAGGGTCTTTCTTGATTCAACAAAATAAATGCTATTCAGTCCAGACAAAACCACTTTGAGCTGCTTTGAACATAGAGGATATGAACTAGATCAATAAAAAGAAGGTCAGAGAAAGATGAAAGAACAGAGCTCCCAGAGAATGAACTTATATTAATCATTTTGTTTAAAAGCATTATACAAAGAGACTATAAATGGGAAGAGTTTAAGTTTACAGAAGATGAACAAGGATGAATTTCCATTAGGCATTCCCAGATTAATCTTTATATATGACCCACAACAAATGGAATTTCAAGTACTCAGAGATTTTAAAAGTGAGTGGTTGTGCTGTCTTATAAAATATATTAATGCATTAAAATTGTAATTGAAACAAAACATAGAGGGGCACCTGGGTAGACCAGTCAGTTAAGCAGCTACCTTTGGCTCAGGACATGATCCCAGTGTCCAGGGATCAAGTCCCACATTGGGCTCCCTACTCAGCAAGACTCTGATTCTCCCTCTCTTTCTGCCCCTGCCCCCAACTCATGCTCTTTTTCTTTCTCTCTCAAATAAATGTTGTTTTTTTAAGAAACAAAGCATAGAAACAATAGCCATATATATAAACAATTAGATTGAATACACATAAAAAATAAAAATCCATAAGAATGTGTTCTGAAAGGATGTTTATACTAGTAGAGTTAAATAGTCATGAAGGATTTGAACAAAGAAATACTAAGAGCTTTCAATTCAATTTACAAGCACCTAATGCCAACCTTCCTACCTTTAACTCATTCATTCAAATATATTTATTAAGTCCCTATGGCTCCAGTATAATTCTAAGTAATGGTTCAGACACAAAGGTGAGTAAAATGCAGTCGCTGTGTTCAAGAAGCTCACAGTTGAGTAAAACAAATGACAGTTATACCAATAATTATGCCATGAAATGGAAAGAGAAATAATACAGCCTATTGTAGAGAGTAAAGAGAAAAGACAGCTTTCTGGAAGGGCCCATGAAAATCTGAAGCTACTGATAACAATGTCAAAAGAAAACAAACTTAGAAGCATTTCAAACTCAATGCAGTGCTTGACCCAAATTAGATGATTATATCAATCTTGCTGCCTTCAAGAGTACTAAATTAGAAGAAGTTATATAGTATAAATGTTTGGTGGTGTGGTTGAGCAGGGTTAGATTACTGGTAATTGTAAATGAAATACTCACCTGGCACCTCCTTCACTTCTTTCATTGTCTTGCAGTTATCTTACTACCTGCAGCTGAGAAATGCTAGCAAAATTGATAACCTAACAACTTTTAAGCAGTTTTACTTCTGGGAGAATCAAAATATATTAAAAGAGATAATAAAGCAATATATTTCTGTTCAATGTTTTTAATTCTTTAGTTTGGTCACTAAATTTGCTTTACCTAGTACTCGTAAGATTTCTATAAAGCTTAAGAAAGTGTGTTGTATATTCAGCCTAAATTTTTGTCTTCCTCTCAAAACAATTTCTCTATTGGAGTTTGAAACTGAACTTTTGATCACAAATAAGTAGGGTTGGGGGTGCCTGGGTGGCTCAGTTAGTTAAGCTGCTGCCTTCAACTCAGACCATGATCTTGGGGTTCTGAGATACAGCCCTGCATCTGGCTCCATGATCAGTGGGGAGTCTGTGTCTTCCTCATCCCTCCTGTGTTCTTTCTTTGCCTCTCTCTGTCAAATAAATAAATAAAATCTTAAAAAAAACCAAATAAGTAGGTTCAATGACAAAAATTAAGGAAATTAAGAATTTCATAGCTAAATATAATACTATATTCTTGTGAGAGTGTGTGTGTGTGTGTGTGTGTGTGCGTGCGCGCTTGGCTGGGTTTTCCTTGTTGCTCTTTTATTTATTTATTTTTATTTCTTTTCACTGTTCCAGAATTCATTGTTTATGCACCACACTCAGTGCTCCATGCAATACATGCCCTCCATAATACCCACCTATATTCTTCTGATGCAAATGAAGTTATGCCAGAAAAAGACATTAAGACATTTTTAAAAATTGAAAATACAAGGAAAGAAAAAGGGGCCTCATAAAATCCTATTGTTGAACAATAATATACAATTACCATGATTTTCATCAGGTTTTACTCTCAGATAAGATCTGATTTTTCTTGAGAAACAAACAGGGTTTTGGGAGGGAGGGGGTGGGCAGATGGGTGAACCTCGTGGTGGGTGGACACTGAAAAATAAAATTAAATTTATTTTTTTTAAACAACAGATTTTTTCTACCACAACCCAATTCCACAAATTCTGATGTTCATAGAGACACAAACGTATCCAGAGTTACTTTCCCCTTTAAGAGATCACCTGATCATTTCACTTCTGTTCAGAAGAATACCAGAGATAAGAAGTCAGGTTTATAGTCCCAGGTTTACACCTTACAAACTGTGTGAACTTAGACTAATTACTTATATGTTCTTAGACCCAGTATTTTCAATTCTACAAAGTTAATAGTCTTGCCTACATCACAGATTTGTGGACAGCTTTAAGTGAGACAAGTATGAATGCACTTTTAAAATCCTGAGATACTATGGGCCTTAAAAGGAAGCTAGGGTAGTGATTCTCATATCAGATAAATTAGATTTTAAGCTAAAGACTGTAGTCAGAGATAAAGAAGGACACTACATCATTCTTTGTTTTTCTTTTTTTAGGGAGAGATCACAAATAGGCAGAGAGGCAGGCAGAGAGATAGAGGGAAGCAGGCTCCCTGAGGACCCTGAGACTATGAACTGAGCTGAAGGCAGAGGCTTAACCCTCTGAGCCACCCAGGTGCCCCACATTCTTAAAGGGTCTATCCATCAAGATCTAACAATTGTAAATATTTATGCCCTCAATACCGAAGCAGCCAACTACATAAGACAACTATTGATAAAAACAAAGAGTTATATTGATACAAATACATTAATAGTAGGGGATCTTAAGATGCCACTCTCAGTCATAGACAGATCATCTAAGCAGAAAATCAATAAAGAAACAAGAGCATTAAATGACACATGGGACCAGATGGACCTCATAGATATATACCAAACATTCCACCCTAAAACAACAGAATACTCATTCTTCTTGAGCTCACATGAATCTTTCTCCAGAATAGACCATATGCTGGGTCACAAATCAGGGCTCAACTCATTCCAAAAGATTGATATTATTCCCTGTATATTCTCAGAACACAGTGCTTTCACAATGGAACTCAACCACAAGTAAAAGTTTGTAAGGAATTGAAACACTTGAAAGCTAAAGACCACCTTGCTTAAGAATGCTTGGATCAACCAGGAAATCAAAGAAGAACTTAAACGCTTCATGGAAACCAATGAGAATGAAGACACATAGGTCCAAAACCTATGGGATACAGCAAAGGTGGTCCTAAGGAGGAAATACATAGCCATACAAGCCTCCCTCAAAAAAACTGAAAAACTGAGAATACACAAGCTCTCTTTACACCTTAAAGAACTGGAGAATCAAAACCAAATTAAGCCATCCCACACTAAAGAAGGGAAAAAATCAAGATTAAGCAGAAATCAATGAGATAGAAACTAGAGATACAGTGAAAAACATCAACCAAACTAGAAGCTGGTTTTTGAAAGAATTGATAAGATCAATAAAACATTGGCAAAACTAATCCAAAAGAAAAGATAGAGGACACAAATTAATGAAATTATTAATGAAAAGGGAGAGATCATGACTAATAACAAGGAAATAGAAACAATCATAAGAAATTATTAACAACAGTAATATGCCAGTAAGTTAAGCAACCTACATAAAATGGATGAATTCCTCAAAACCTATAAACTTCCAAAACTGAATCAGGAAGAAATGGACAAACTGAATATACCAATATCTAGTAACAAGAACAGCAGTGATCAAAAACCTCCCAATAAATGAGAGCCTGGGACCGGATGGATTCCCTGGAGAATTCTACCAAACATTCAAAGAAAAAGTAATACCTATTGTCCTGAAGCTGTCTCAAAAAATAGAAACAGAAGGAAAAGTTCCATACTCTTTGTATGAAGCCAGCATTACACTGATTGCCAAACCAGGCAAAGACCCCATCAAAAAGGAGAATTTCAGACCAATATCTCTGATGAATATGGATGCCAAGATTCTCAATATGATCCTAGCTAATAGGATCCAACAGTACATTAAAAAGATTATCCACCAGGTGAGATTTGTCCACCGGATGCAAGGGTGGTTCAACATCTGCAGGTCAGTCAATGTGATAGAACAAATCAATAAGAGAAGAAAGAAGAACCACATGGTCTTCTCAATTGATGCAGAAAAAGCATTCGACAAGATACAGCATCCATTCCTGATTAAAACAACTCAAAGTATAGCGATAGAGGGAGCATTCCTCAACTTCATAAAACTATGAAAAACCCACAGTGAATATTATCCTCAATGGGGAAAAGCTGACAGTTTTCCCTTTGAGATCAGGAACATGACAAGGATGTCCACTCTACCCACTGTTGCTCAACATAGTACTAGAAAACCTAGCAAAAACAATCAGACAACAAAAAGAAATAAAAGGTATTCAAATTGGCAAAGAAGAAGTCAAACTCTCTCTCTTCACAGATGATATCACACTTTATATGGAGAACCAAAAAGACTCCACCCCCAAATTACTAGAACTCATACAGCAATTGATACAAAATCAATGTACAGAAACCAGTTGCTTTCTTATACACTAACAATGAAAACACAGTAAGGGAAATTAGAGAATCAATTCCATTTACTATAGCACCAAGAACCATAAGATACCTGGGAATAAACCTAACCAAAGAGGTAAAGGATCTGTACTTGAGGAACTACAGAACACTCGTGAAAGAAATTGAAGAAGACACAAAAAGATGGAAGACCATTCCATGCTTTTGGATCAGAAGGATTAACATTGTTAAAATGTCTATATTGCCTAGAGCCATCAATACTTTCAATGCCATCCTGATCAATATTTCACCAGCATGTTTCAAAGAGCTGGAACAAATAATCCTAAAATTTGTATGGAATCAGAAGAGACCCACAATTGCTAAGGAAATGTTGAAAAAGAAAAACAAAACTGGGTGCTATTTGTTGTGCTCCATAAATAAGTGAAACCGTATGATAATTGACTCTCTCTGCTTGACTTATTTCACTCAGCATAATCTCTTCCAGTCCCATCCATGTTGCTACAAAAGTTGGGTATTCATCCTTTCTGATGGAGGCATAATACTCCATAGTGTATATGGACCACATCTTCCTTATCCATTCATCTACTGAAGGGCATCTTGGTTCTTTCCACAGTTTGGCAACCATGGCCATTGCTGCTATAAACATTGGGGAACAGATGGCCCTTCTTTTCACGGCATCTGTATCTTTGGGGTAAATACCCAGGAGTGCAATGGCAGAGTCATAGGGAAGCTCTATTTTTAATTTCTTGTGGAATTTCCACACTGTTCTCTAAAGAGGCTACACCAACTTGTATTCCCACCAACAGTGTAATTGGGTTCCCCTTTCTCCACATCCCCTCCAACACATGTTGTTTCCTGTCTTGCTAATTTTGGCCATTCTAACTGGTATAAGGTGATATCTCCATGTGATTTTAATTTGAATCTCCCTGAGGGCCAGTGATGATGAACATTTTTTTTGTATTATAGAGGGCACAGATTGCATGAAGCACTGGGTGTGGTGCAAAAATAATGAATACTGTTAATCTGAAAATTAATAAAAAATAAATTTAAAAAAACTTACACTGTGTCATATGCCAATTACATCTCAATAAAACATTGGGGAGGGTATGTGCTTTGGTGAGTGCTGTGAAGTGTGTAAACCTGGTGATTCACAGACCTGTACCCCTGGGGATAAAAATATATGTTTATAAAAAATAAAAAATTAATAAAATAAAAACAAACAAACAAACAAAAAAAAACAAAACTGGGGGCATCACATTGCCTGACTTGAAGCTTTACTACAAAACTGTGATAAACAAGACAGCATGGTACTGGTACAAAAACAGACAAATAGACCAGTGGAACAGAGTAGAGAGTCCAGATATTGACCCTAAACTCTATGGTCAAATAATCTTTGACAAAGCAGGAAAAAATATACAGTGTAAATAAAAACAGTCTCTTCAATAAATGGTGCTGGGAAAATTGGACAACTATATACAGAAGAATGAAACTCGAGCATTATCTTACACCATACACAAAGAAAAATGGATAAAGAGAATGAATAAAAGACCTCAACGTGAGGCAGGAATCTATCAAAACCCTTGAGGAGAACATAGGCAATAATCTCTTAGACATTGGCAACAGCATCTTCTTTCAAGACATATCCCCAAAGGCAAAGGGAACAAAAGCAAAAATGAATTTTTGGGGCTTCTCAAGATCAAAAGTTTCTGCACAACAAAGGAAACAGTCAACAAAACAAAGAGGCAACCTACGGAATGGGAGAAGATATTCACAAATGACAGTACAGATAAAGGGCTGATATCCAAAATCTATAAAGAACTCCTCAAACTCAACACACACAAAACAGACAATCACATCAAAAAATGGGCAGGAGACATAAACAGATAATTCTAAAAATAATAATAATAATAACCCATAAGAATGGCTAACATACACATGAAAAAATGTTCATCATCATTAGCCATCAGGAAGATTCAAATAAAAACCCCACTGACATACCCACTGACATCAGTTAGAATGGCCCAAATTTTTAAGACAGTATAGAACAAGTGTTGGGGAGGTTGTGGAGAAAGGGGAGCCCTCTTACACTGTTGGTGGGAATGCAAGTTGGTGCAGCCACTTTGGAAAATAGTGTGGAGATTCCTCCAAAAATTAAAAATAAGCTACCCTATGACTCTGCAATTGCACTGCTGGGTATTTACTCTATAAATACAGATGTAGTGAAAAGAAGGGCCATCTGTACCCCAATGTTTACAGCAGGAATGGCCACAGTCGCCAAAATGTGGTAAGAGCCAAGATGCCCTTCAACAAATGAATGGATAAAGAAGATATGGTTCTTATATAAAGTGGAATATTACACAGCCATCAGAAAGGATGAATACCCAACTTTTGTATCAGCATAGATGGGACTGGAGTAGATTATGCTGAGTGAAATAAATCAAGCAGAGAGAGTCAATTATTATATGGTTTCACTTACTTGTGGAGCATAAGGAATAACACAGAGGACATTGGGAGATAGAGAAAAGTGAGTTGGGAGAAATTGGAAGGGGAGACAAACCATGAGAGACTGTGGACTCTGAGAAACCAACTTGAGGGGTTTGTAGGGGAGAGTGGTGGGTTGTTGGATTAGCCTAGTGGTGGGTATTATGTAGGACACATATTACATGGAGCAATGGTTGTGGTGCATAAACAATGAATTTTGGAACACTGAAAATAAAATGAAAGGAAAAAAAAAAGGAAAGGAAAGGAAAGGAAAGGAAATTAAGTTTTCTGAAAATCTGAAAAAAAAAAAATCCCTGAGACACTATGCAAAACAGAAGGCACTGAGCTATTTTCATGATGGCTGTTGACTGTAGTGTCTGAGAGAGGTTTGACTGTGCCTTGCAGTCCAATAAGGTGAATAGGCAAAATGTGTGGTACATATACAACATACTTAAAGATACACACAAACATACACAATCATAGTATTGCCCTGAGTTTATTATAATATGTGACAAACTATCTTTTCCCTATTGAAGTATTCTTCCCTGGTAATACTATGAAGATACATTAGCTGTTCAGTGCTGTAATTTTTTAATTTAGTAAATGATGGCATTAGTAATAGCACCTGGTAACTCATTTGTACTCATTTAGTATATGGTAATGACAATGTACTAAATAATATTTCCATACTGGAAGTGTCTTTACACTTTCCCTGGGACTGCTGGATCTTTTCTCCCAATGCTAAGTATTCAAACAGCTAAAGATTCAAGCCCCTCCCATCCCAACTTTTAAACAATGAGCATTTTGTACATGATAATTTATATGACTTCAAGGTGAGTAAGCTTTCAGATACTAATTTTCACAAAAATATTTACCCAGTGTGAAGGCATATCTAATGCTTTCAAATAACATATACATTTTCACAGTGTCCTGCAATACCATACCATTGCCACTGAAGCCAGAGAAGTAATTTTTCCACATTAGTCGGAGAATTCTAGGTTGCAGTAATAAAAAGTATGCAGCTCTTCAACTGCAGGAAACTTTAGGTCAGTACCCCTCAGATAACATCATTTGATAATTGTGCATTGGACATTCACATTTAGACCTGACAATAAATTGAGTTTATTCACCTTATCAGAGATTACCAATACATACAAAGAATTAGCCCTCCAAATAAAAACTGACTTACTACCCAGCATCAAAAATCAGGATTCAGAGTCAGACAATCCGCTTGACTAGAAACATCTGCTCTTGAGTAATTCCCCATATTTCATCTGGTTTATGCTCTATTTGGCCAACTTGTAAGAAAAGCCACTAAAAGATATGGGAATGATGGTATGCAGTACCTAAGGTTCAGGAAGTATTGGTGTAAGCATTGAGAATTATTTAAACAATCAGATAACTTAAAGCCTACAAATGAACCTACAATGTCTGTACACCCTCAGAGCCCTATTCAGGTCATAAATGGATCAGAATCAAGACTTTTAGAAACATCTTCCCATATGAATCCTAACATATTTGGGTCAACTTTTGTCCCTATATCCTTTAATATTATCCAACTATAGTAGCAATTTTTGTTGATTTACCTGCTATATTTTAATCATTAGAATAGCACAAAGGGATAGAAGTGAGGCTTCTATGGGAACCATATGCTGGCATTTCTTGCCTATCATAAAGTAAAATACCATTAAAGCTGAATCATCAGCACTTAGCTGTTCATCCAAATAAATGCAGGTGGACACCAACATGATGTGAAAATGACAAAGCTGACCCACCAGCAATTGGACATGAATTCTGTAATTTTTTTTTGAATTGTAGAGAGAAGATAAACTGATTTATTTCTAGTGTCTCGCTCAGAATGCTGTTATCAAGGAAGTTATCAACTTGATAAGGAGATTGCCTGAGTTAAGGGCAAAAACTGGCATCTTCCATACATATTATTGCTTGAATCTTATATGGAAAAACACAAAATAAAACTTTCAAACTAAGGCAGTTCTGTATTTACACCCTAGCACTGAAGAAAGACAGATGTCAATCCAAATTAAATTAGGGAGGAAACCTAAAATTTAGGGAGTGTTAGTTAAAACAAAGAAAAACTCCCAAAACCCCACCAAGCAGAAATTGCTTTATGAAGCAATAATATCTAAAACATCTAGAAAACATGCACAGTTTATGTTAATCCAAATGGCTATTTCTGCCACAGATCTGCTTTACAGAACAACACTGACTGCTGGCCCCAGCTGCTGCCCTGCTCATCCATCACCATGTATATAATGAGATCACTCTCCTCATGAGCTTGTCCCAGCCAAATATAACATGGCAGTAGTACAAACAGAGACCCAAGACTCAGAGATGCAGGACTCTTCCAATGGGTAACTTTAACTCAAGAACTCTTACAGGCCTAGCTAAAATTCTTGAACTGTGCTGCAAGCTTCCTACCCAATCCTCTTTATTTTCCTTTTTCCTTCACAAGTGTCTGATATACATCAGGACCTGAAGGCTCTCTCAAATTATCTAGTTCTCTCAAATCTTAGCTCTCAAGTTTTATCTCAAAACTTCTCCTTGAATTTTAAAAGGAATTTATCCCATAAATATATTGTATATCTAATCCCATTTTGGCATCTTCTTAGAGGACCATAACAAAAATGGTGATAGCAGAGGTACAATAAAATAGGCAGAAATATGGGGTTTAGAAACTGGCTCACTCACTACCCAGTGTGGGGAAAAAATGCTATCTTGTGTTATGTAGGGTACAAATAGTCCATAGTGCAAATTGGCATTCCAGTTGATAAATTTCACTTGTGATGACCTTGAGAAATGTTCCAGTGGAGGGGAATGCTCTTGTAGGTACAATAATTCGGATATTTTAAAGACATGGAAAGAATATGTCTATAAGAACAATGGAGTAGACTGGTGATTGCTAAGCTGTATGCAGAAAAAGGGTTAATAAGAAACTTGAAGCTATTAACAGATAAATGGTAAAGGTTAAAATCACAGAACTTCTTCAGTGGATTAATGGATGTATTTATCTCCTGCAGTAAAAGAACAAACACTGTGAGGAAAAGACACAGGATCTTATAGTAAAAGTCATAGAGCTCTAAAGATATTTATTTTTTAAAGATTTATTTATTTATTTGAGAGAGAGAACATGAGCAATGGGTGGGACAAGCAGACTCCCTGCTGAGCACAGAGCTAGCCAGGGGAGTGAACACAGGCCTGGATCCCAGGACTCTGAGATCATAACCTGAGCCAAAGTCAGATGTTTAACCAACTAAGCCACCGAGGAGTCCCTCTAAAGACATTTAAAGTTTCAAAGCAAGTATGTTATGCTTAGATTCGGGCCCTGGATGGAAAAACCTGGAAACTTAAAATGCAAGGAGACATTTGGATTGATTCCCCTGAAAATGTTTATTCTGCAGACCCCCAAATCCTCAGAATTTGCAGAGATGTATCACTTTTCCCTAAAAGAGCTTTTCTGGAAATGCTGTAGAGGCTTTTCACCTGCAAGATTACAGCATCATCCCATTCTCCCATCCCTCAGGAGTTGTTCCTCCCTCCTCTCCTGGCTACAAGGTATATAACTAGGGTTAAATCCCAGGATAACCTGTCTGAGGACATGTTTGGTCTGATAAAGGGGAAAAAGGAGATTATATCCTGAAGGAAGTGAAAGGATTAGCTAGCTTTTACGAGCAGGAGTCAGGGAAATACTCCCAAGACTGGATTTTGAAGAAGTTTGATTAAGTCTATCAGAATATAAGGCTGGATAAACAAGAATGCATTAACTTAATGGTATTTCCTGGGAACAAGGGATTTAACCCTCTTTCAAGGACCATGAAGGATGAGGCAAACTCACTGCTACTGTGATTCTTAAAAGCCTGGAGAAAGCAATGACCTATGTTGAATACAGTGGAAATGCCTGAGGTACCCTAGCATACAGTAAAGGAAGAAACAGGATGTCTCAAGGAGGTGAGCCAACTGGAAAAAATATATTATGAGACACCAGAAGACCCAGCCAAGGTTAGTATTCAACAGGATTGCCCAGAGGACACACCGTTCACCAAGGCCATCAGGAATTTACCAGTAAAAGGGGAACCAGTGTGACAGAATTTCAGTGTTGGCTCTCCTCCGCAGACCAGAGATGGTAATAGGAATTTGGTCACAGAACTGGGCTTATTAATATCTATGGAGTTAATAAGGCCCTGAAATAATAGAATATAAAGGACAAGGCTTAACTGACCAAAGTCAGGAAGCCACAATTACAATAACAACCAGTAATGTAGAAGGGCAGTCAGGTGGTTTTTATTTACAGGGAGTTGTGGAGATGGTTGGTAGAATATGACAACCCTAAGAGCCATATAGGTGAACAGCCAAAAAGGGTACTGATTAATATCTATAAGTTGAAAAGATAAGGGTTGATGAGCAAGATGCTGAGGAATATTACACCAATAAAAACTCATAATCTTTTCATCAGTTTCTAGGCATATTTTTGTAATTTCGCTGTAGCCAAGGCTGTCTGCACTTAATCTTTTTTCCTTCTCCTTTCCTTCATAGGAGTCAATTCTGTAATGTGGTTTAAAGGTTCCCCATGCCATTGTAACTCCTCATCCTCAGCTATTTCTCCTAATAAACCTTTGCATGTCTTATCCTGTCTTGGTTTCTGTTTCTGAAGGAATTGAACTAACTTACTTCTCCAAGACAGCACAGAACTGGCTTGTGGCTAAATTGCTTCCACAACATAGGTAAAATTCCACAATTCTTTGCAGTCCTTCCATCAACAGATGGGGTCTGTGTCCCTATACTTTGGATGAAAACTGGCCTTATGACTTGCTCCAGTCAAGAAATGTAGCTTTGAGAAGAATAAATGAAACAAGATGGGATTGGGAGGGAGACAAACCATAAGTGACTCTTAATCTCACAAAACAAATTGAGGGTTGCTGGGGGGAGGTGGTTTGGGAGAAGGGGGTGGGATTATGGACATTGGGGAGGGTATGTGCTTTGGTGAGTGCTGTGAAGTGTGTAAACCTGGTGATTCACAGACCTGTACCCCTGGGGATAAAAATATATGTATATAAAAAATAAAAAAAAATTTAAAAAAAGAAATGTAGCTTTGGAGCCTGGGATTCGATTGGTTTTGCAAGCTGCTTCTTCCATTCCAATTACCCAGCCACTAATACTATATAAACAAGCCTAAAACCACAGATATCTTTCCTGTGGAACCTATTGAGAGAGAATGTTTTAAGGAAATAAACTGTGGGAAATGTAAAATCCAATCAGATAACATTGTTGGAAACTGAAGGCATAATGCCTTAACCTAATGGAATATCTCCAACAGTGGAGATTTCAGGCACCATAACAATACTATGACACCTCTGTCACAGATAAAATACATTAAGGCAGTAAAACTTTGGGAATCTTTCAACCTGGTGGCATGAAAGTAGCTACCTACTCAAAATGCACATAGACTCATTATGCCAGCAAAAATTAAACTACTACTATTAATAACAACAATAATGATACAATTCCATTACCAGCTATGAATTTCATGAGAAACATTTTGCCAACCAATGCATATGCCAAAAAAAGTACAAACTAAAAAACAAAACAACAACAGGATAAACTACCAAAACAAAAATTGCTTGAAGGCATATGTTGCTGTCCAGTCAACCAGGAACTAAGGTGTTAAAATCCCAGAGCTAAAGTTCATCAAGATGAGGCCAACTCTCTGTACACTGCTTTCCTCATAAGGGTATTTGCCAATTTTTCATAAAGGGCAAGAGAAAATGAAAATCTGAGCAGAAAGCAATGGCTAAGAGTCAAAGATGCCAACAGAGACCTTTGGTTATCTCATAGGCCAAGAAGACAGAAACTGGAATCTGAGTTTTGTAGAGCAAATTTTATAACATATGACTGGAGGCCCAAAGAGAAAGAAAGGTAGAAGCAGACAGAGCAATATTTGTCTTAAGTTTTTCTAAAGCTGATAAAAGACCCACAGATTTAAGAAAAACACACACATACACACACACACGTAGGCATATCATAGTAAAACTGCTAAAAGGTGGGACAGAGGAGTAAAAGCAGCCAGAGGTGAGGAAAAGGAGGAAGGATAGAGCAGATATTGTTCCTGACAGCTGACTTTCAACAAACATGCTAGATTCCAGAATAAAATGTTCCTGAGTCAAGAACAATTTGATATATGAAAAGGATAAAAATAGGACTAGTGCAACTGACACATGAGAGAGTAAGAGGAAAGAGAGAAGCAATGAGGCTGGAAAAGTAAACAGGAACTAGATTGTGTAAAGATAGGCTTGCATTTTATTGTACTGTATTGTACTGCATTGTTGTGTTAAGTGAACTGTGCAGAGATTTGATGGAGAATGTGACTGGGGATGGGAAATGTGGGAAGTAAAATTAGGTAACACAGTGGAGCAGAATTTCTTGCTAAAAATAAATGTTGTTTTCCAGTTTTCTTTACCTTTAAAACACCTTAAGCTATAGTGAGAGTTTGATCTTGATATGTATCTAAATGCAGTAAGAAGCCATTGAAGAGTTTTAACACCGTGAATGATTCTTGTTATGTCTAACAGTTCCTCTTCTGTCTGATTCCCAAACCCACCTTCATACTAATCTCCCTCGTCTGAATACAACTTGGTTGATCAATACTCCACATAAAATGTGATACCCAGGGGCACCTGGGTGGCTCAGTGGGTTAAAGCCTCTGCCTTCAGCTCAGGTCATGATCTCAGGGTCCTGAGATCAGGCTCTCTGCTCAGCAGGAAGACTGCTTCCCTTCCTCTCTCTCTGCCTGCCTGTGATCTCTGTCTTTCAAATAAATAAATAAAATTTAATTTTTAAAAAAAAAAATGATACCCAGAACAGAATACTATATTAAAAATATAAGCTCACCAACTGCAGAGTAGAATGAGACCATGGATGTCTTTAAAATGGACTTTATGTCAAGCAGAGAAAGACAACTATCATATGATCTCCCTGATATGAGGAAGTGGTGATGCAACATGGGGGCTTAAGTGGGTAGGAGAAGAATAAATGAAACAAGATGGGATTGGGAGTGAGACAAACCATAAGTGACTCTTGATCTCACAAAACAAACTGAGGTTTGCTGGGGGGAGGGGGTTTGGGAGAAGGGGGTGGGATTATGGACATTGGAGAGGGTATGTGCTTTGGTGAGTGCTGTGAAGTGTGTGAACCTGGTGATTCACAGACCTGTACCCCTGGGTATAAAAATATATGTTTATAAAAAATAAAAAATTTAAAAAAAAATTTTTAAAAAATAACATGGACTTTATATGTCTATCAACACAGACTAAATTTTGATTTGCTTTGTTCAGCAGCCTCTAAAATGACTTTTTCTAACATTTCTAATAGCTTAATTTGAATGAAAAATACCAAGCAGGATAGAAGGAGCAATAATTTTTCAACTCCAAATATCATACAGATTTTCCATTATTCCCCTAAATATCACCCCCTTGGTGTTGTCTACTCCCACTCTCCACCAAAGCCCCTGTTGTTTTCTTGAGGTCAAGATTTGAATTTAGACTTTGGTTAGAGGAACTCCAACAGGCTGGCCTTGATTCATATGCGGATTATGTTCCAAGGTTAGAGTTTGTAAGCAGGGTGGTTGCAAAAGCCTCACTAGAATAAGAGTTTTAGGCATGTTTAATTTAAACCACTAAATATTTAATCTATAAAATGTGGATGGATGAGCTCATATCTGAGCTTTTAGCTTCTTATTCTTTTCCCAATTTAAGAGTTGAGAATTTTAAGACCTCCAAGAAGCTGGTTGAGGACATGACATGAGAAACTTCTTCAGTGTTGACCCCTTCCATGGGACTAAAAACTAGTAAGCAAATGCTTATTCCAAAGATGTTAGTAGAAAGAGATCTCTTGTCCCATCCCCCTGCTCCACAACCTGAGCAAAAATAAACACTTGAGTGTATTAGTCAAGTTTTTTTAGAAAATTCAGTATATATACACAATGGAATACTATGCAGCCATCAAAAGAAATGAAATCTTGCCATTTGCGACAACATGGATGGAACTAGAGCATATCATGCTTAGCGAAATAAGTCAAGCAGAGAAAGACAACTATCATATGATCTCCCTGATATGAGGAAGTGGTGATGCAACATGGGGGCTTAAGTGGGTAGGAGAAGAATCAGTGAAACAAGATGGGATTGGGAGGGAGACAAACCATAAGTGACTCTTAATCTCACAAAACAAACTGAGGTTTGCTGGGGGGAGGGGGTTTGGGAGAAGGGGGTGGGATTATGGACATTGGGGAGGGTATGTGCTTTGGTGAGTGCTGTGAAGTGTGTAAACCTGGTGATTCACAGACCTGTACCCCTGGGGATAAAAATACATGTTTATAAAAAATTAAAAAAAAATTCAGTTTGATATATATTAGCTGACTAGGGGCTGAATATTGTACTTGGTTCTAGGAATACAATGTAAAATGAATCAGTTAATAAGATACTGCCCTAGCACTTGGAGGTCTCTTACATGATCAATATTGATCCTTTGATATTTTTCATTTAATCTCTCTCTCTCTCTCTCTCTCTCTCTCACACACACACACACACACAGAGGTTTATTTTTCTCAATAGCCATAGTCTCACTCAAAGTCCTACAGAAGGGGGGACAAGATGGCTGGGGAGTAGGAGGAGGCGCCTTTTCAACTTGTACCCCAAAGTGAGATGATTACCTACCAAAGAACTCCAATCACCCATGAAATCAGCCTGAGATCAGAATTATACACGTCTGGATCTCTACAGGGGCAGAAGACGCCAGTCGGCAGGAAAAGCGGAGTGGGAATGGTGGACTGATATCAGAAGATAAACAAAAGAGGGAGGGAGCCACCAGAGGCGACCGCGACTGGTTGGAAAGTAATACCCCAATATGAGCGAGAGTGCCCTGCGTCTGGGGACCAGCATTAACTTGGAGACTGGTTGAAAGCACTCCAAAAGAGCAAAGGATCGCGGGGGGGGGAAATTGTGGGAATCGGGATGGCTAGGGACGGGGCTTAAGTCCCTGGTCCCAGGACAGCCTCCCCGGTGCTGAGGCAGAGAGAGTGCGGTGGAGAAACCAGCTCTTGGTCCCTAAGCCACCAGCGCACCTGATAATGCATGGGTTCTAGTTCCTGTGTGGGGATGGGAGCCACGCCAGTCGGCAGAACGTGCGAGCCCTACCACAAAGCTTGAGATACGCACGCACTTCCCTCATACTCCCCTGAGTTACAAAGGCCTGGCCGGCGCTCTTTGACCTGCGCCATTGTTTCAAAGCCTAAGACACCCGCCCCAAACTCTCCCCTGACAAAGGTGCGCAAAAGCCCAGCCTGGTACTTACGGGCCAGCGCCCCGTTCTCAGTGCCAGAGATGCACGCCCGACCCATAGCCACCTCTGAAAGAGGTGCGCACAAGCGGGGCACTCCCAGCCCGGGCCAGCAGCAAAATCTCAGTGTGCGATTGCTGCTTGGAACCTCTCTGGCGGTTGGGAGCTCCCAGACAGCCACGACTGCCTTGGCTTTGGGTACAAGCAAAAGACCCTGCGCCCCCAGGGTCTGCAACTTGGAACCTGCTCTGCCAGTGGCCAAGGGGGAACTTATTTAGGCTCTGCACCCAGACTGAGGCTTCTCTCTGAGAGGGAGATCAGGGTGCGGTTTGTTTTCCTCTAAAACTACAAAAACCATCAAAGGCGTTCAAGGTGAGAGAAAAAAAAAGTGAACAAGCATAAAAACCGCCAGAGAACAAAAGCCTGAAAAAAAAACAGTTTCCTCAGAGCCCACCCCCTTGAGGGGGGTGGGAGGACTTAACTCAGGAAACATCATTGACTGACAACCCACGTGGCAGGCCCCTGCCCCAGAAAACAAACCAAGAAAGAAAAAAAAAAAAAAAAAAGAGGAAAAAAAAAAAAGGACTACAGGAAACAACCACTACTTCATAGGAAAACTTGTATTGCTCACTCGTTCCCACTATTCCGGAACATTTTTTTTTTTTTTTTTTACACATAGGTAATTTTTTTTAACCTATTTACCATCACAGCGAGCTGTACAGTACATCAAATTCAATAAGACCTTTCTAACCTGAACTTTTTGATACATACACCTATGTTTTTCTTTTGCATTTTTATTTTTTGAATTCCATTTTTTAAATTTTAGTTTAGTTTAGTCTAGTTTATTCCTTTTTATTTTTATCCTCTAATATTCATATAGAGTTAAACTTCAAAGTAATCCCCTTTCCCCAATCAATACTACCCCTATAGGTAAACCAATTTTTAATCCCCTTTATCTTAGGAAAGTTGAGTCCAATTACAAAGATATCAACATACATCCAGGAAGAATCAAAACAACCTTCCTCGCACACACTGAGAATTTATAAGAACTCTCCCATCTTCTTCCAAGTGTTTCTGTGTTTTTTGTGTTTGTCCTGATAGCATATAAATTTTACACTTGTGGTTCTTTTTGATGATGTTCTTTCTTTATTTGCATATACATATTTTTTCTCTTGTCATATACTTTTACCAGTCTTTTTATCTCTTTTTATCTACTTCATAAATCTTACCTTGGGGCCCATCTGGGCTGAACTTCCTTTTTCATCTTCCCTTTCTTTCCTCTCTCTCTCTCTCTCTTTCTTTTTCTTTTTCTTTTCTTTTGTCTCTTGTTTGGATGGGGAATCCTGATTGCTCAGAAGTATTCGAGGGTGCACCTTGACTGCACCACAGTTGATATATCCAGCTACATCTGTTCAGTCGTCTCCCACCAAAATGACTAGGAGGAGGAATGCCCAACAGAAGAAAACTACAGAGGATGGACCTTCTGCAACAGAGCTAATGGCTATCAACATAGACAATATGTCAGAAAGAGAATTCAGGCTAACAATTACCCAGGCAATAGCTAGGTTGGAGAAAGCCATGGATGACCAAACAGAATTGATTAGGGCCGAACTGAAAGCGACCAGACAGGATGTTCACAATGTTAGGGTGGAGCTTAAAGCTACCAGGGAGGAGGTCCACCATGCTCTCAATGAGTTCCAATCTAATCTAAACTCTCTCAAAGCTAGGGTAACTGAGACAGAAGATAGAATTAGTGATCTGGAAGACAAACATACAGAGAGAAAGGATCAGGAGGAAGCCTGGAACAAACAGCTTAGAAACCACGAAAACAGAATCAGGGAAATAAATGATGCCATGAAGCATTCCAACGTCAGAATTATTGGAATCCCTGAAGGGGAGGAGAAAGAAAGAAGTCTAGAAGATATCGTGGAACAAGTCCTTCATTAGAATTTGCCCAATCTCGCGAATGGAACCAGCGTTTATGTACTAGAGGCTAAACAGTTTCCACCCAAGATTATACATTCCAAAAAAGAACATCACGACACCTGATAGTCAAATTGAGGAATTATAATTGTAGGTATAATCTCTTGAAAGGCACCAGGGCAAAGAGGCTCCTTACTTACAGAGGGAAGCCCATCAGAATAACGTCAGACCTGTCCACAGAGATCTGGCAAGCCACAAGAGGCTGGCAAGATATATTCAGGGCACTAAATGAGAAAAACATACAGCCAAGAATACTTCATCCAGCAAGACTGACATTCAAAATGGATGGAGAGATAAAGAGTTTCCAAGACCAGCGAGGCTAAAAGACTATGCAACCACCAAGCCGACACTGTAGGAAATATTAAGGGGGGTTCTATAAAAGAAGAAAAATCCTAAGAATAGCATTGAACAGAAATATAGAGACAGTCTACAGAAAGAAAGACTTCAAAGGTAACTCAATGTCAATAAAAACGTATCTATCAATAATCACTCTCAATGTGAATGGCCTAAATGCACCCATAAAATGGCACAGGGTTGCAGATTGGATAAAACGACAGGACCCATCCATATGTTGTCTACAAGAGACCCATTTTGAATCTAAAGATACAAGCAGACTGAAAGTGAAGGGATGGAGAAGCATTTTTCATGCCAATGTGCCTCAAAAGAAGGCTGGAGTAGCGATTCTCATATCAGATAAATTAGACTTCAAACTAAAAGCTGTAGTCAGAGATACAGAAGGACACTACATAATCCTTAAAGGGACTATCCACCAAGATGATCTAACAATTGTAAATATCTATGCTCCCAATATGGGAGCAGCCAATTACTTAAGAAACCTGTTAATCAAGATAAAGACTCATATTGATATGAATACACTAATCGTAGGAGATCTTAACACGCCTCTTTCAGAAATAGACAGATCATTGAAGCAGAAAATCAATAAAGAAACAAGAGCATTGAATGACACATTGGACCAGATGGACCTCATAGATATATACAGAACATTCCACCCTAAAACAACAGAATACTCATTCTTCTCAAGTGCACACGGAACCTTCTCCAGAATAGACCACATACTGGGTCACAAATCAGGGCTTAACCAATACCAAAAGACAGATTATTCCCTGCATATTCTCAGATCACAATGCTTTGAAACTGGAGCTCAATCACAAGGAAAAGTTCAGAAGGAACTCAAACACCTGGAAGCTAAAGACCACCTTGCTTAAGAATGCTTGGATCACCCAGGAGATCAAAGAACTGAAACAATTCATGGAAACCAATGAGAATGAAGACACTTCAGTCCAAAACCTATGGGATACAGCAAAGGTGGTCCTAAGGGGAAAATACATATCCATCTAAGCCTCCCTCAAAAAAATTGAAAAATCCAGAATACACCAGCTGTCTCTACACCTTAAAGAACTGGAGAATCAACAACAAATCAAACCAACTCCACACATAAGAAGGGAAATCATCAAGATTAGAGCTGAGATCAATGAGGTAGAAACCAGAGATACAGTAGAACGTATCAATGAAACTAGAAGCTGGTTTTTTGAAAGAATCAATAAGATTGATAAACCTTTCGCCACACTAATCCAGAAGAAAAGAGAGAAAGCTCAAATTAATAAAATTATGAATGAAAACGGAGAGATCACAACGAACACCAAGGAAGTAGAAACAATCATCAGAAGTTATTATCAACAGTTATATGCCAATAAGCTTAGCAACTGAGATGAAATGGATGCATTCCTGGAAAAATATAAACTCTCAAAATTGAACGAGGAAGAAATCAACAACCTGAATAGACCAATATCTAATAACGAGATTGAAGCAGTAATCAAAAACCTCCCAAAAAACAAGAGCCCAGGACCTGACGGATTCCCTGGGGAATTCTACCAAACTTTCAAAGAAGAAATAACACCTATTCTCCTGAAGCTGTTTCAAAACATTGAAGCAGAAGGAAAACTTCCAGACCTTTTCTATGAAGCCAGGATTACCCTGATCCCCAAACCCGGCAACGACCCTACCAAAAAGGAGAATTTTAGACCAATATCACTGATGAATATGGATGCTAATATTCTCCACAAGATCTTAGCCAACAGGATCCAACAGCACATTAAAAAGATTATCCACCATGATCAGGTGGGATTCATCCCTGGGCTACAAGGATGGTTCAACATTTGCAAATCAATCAATGTGATACAACAAATTAATATGAGAAGAGAGAAGAACCACATGGTCCTCTCAATTGATGCAGAAGAAGTATTTGACAAAATCCAGCATCCGTTCCTGATTAAAATGCTTCAAAGTATAGGGATAGAGGGAACATTCCTGAACCTCATCAAATCTATGAAAGACCCACAGCAAATATCATCCTCAATGGGAAAAAGCTTGCAGCCTTCCCGTTGAGATCAGGACCAAGACAAGGATGCCCACTTTCACCACTCTTGTTCAACATAGTATTAGAAGTTCTAGCAACAGCAATCAATAACAAAGAGAAAGAAAATGTATCCAAATTGGTAATAAAAAAGTCAAACTCTCTCTCTTCACAGATGACATGATTATTTATATGGAAAACCCAAAAGACTCCACCCCCAAACTACTAGAACTCATACAGCAATTCACCAATGTGGCAGGATGCAAAGTCAATGTGCAGAAATCAGTGGCTTTCTTGTACACTAACAATGGAAATACAGAAAGGGAAATTAGAGAATCGATTCCATTTACTATAGCACCAAGAACCATAAGATACCTGGGAATAAACCTAACCAAAGAAGTAAAGGATCTGTACTCAAGGAACTACAGAACACTCATGAAAGAAATTGAAGACACAAATAGATGGAAGACCATTCCATGCTCTTGGATTGGAAAAATAAACATTGTTAAAATGTCTATACTGCCTAGAGCAATATATTCCTTTAATGCCATTCCAATCAAAATTCCACCGTTATTCTTCAAAGAGCTGGAGCAAATAATCCAAAAATTTGTATGGAATCAGAAGAGACCCCAAATCGCTAAGGAAATATTGAAAAACAAAAATAAAGCTGGGGTCATCACGTTACCTGATTTCAAGCTTTACTACAAAGCTGTGATCACCAAGACAGCATGGTACTGGCATAAAAACAGACACATAGACGAGTGGAACAGAGTAGAGAGCCTAGATATGGACCCTCAACTCTAAGGTCAATTAATCTTCGACAAAACAGGAAAAAGTATACAGTGGAAAAAAGACAGTCTCTTCAATAAATGGTGCTGGGAAAACTGGACAGCTATATATAAAAGAATGAAACTCGACCATTCTCTTACACCGTACACAAAGATAAACTCAAAATGTATAAAAGACCTCAACGTGAGACAGGAATCCATCAGAATCCTAGAGGAGAACATAGGCAGTATTCTCTTAGATATCAGCCACAGCAACTTGTTTCAAGATATGTCTCCAAAGGCAAAGGAAACAAAAGCGAAAATAAACTTTTGGGACTTCATCAAAATCAAAAGCTTCTGCTCAGCAAAGGAAACAGTCAAAAAAACAAAGAAGCAACCCACGGAATGGGAGAAGATATTTGCAAATGACAGTACAGACAAAAGGTTGATATCCAGGATCTATAATGAACTTCTCAAACTCAACACACACAAAACAGGGCAGCATATCAAAAAATGGGAAGAAGATATGAACAGACACTTCTCCAATCAAGACATACAAATGGCTATCAGACACATAAAAAAATGTTCATCATCATTAGCCCTCAGGGAGATTCAAATTAAAACCACATTGAGATATCACCTTACACCAGTTAGAATGGCCAAAATTAACAAAGCAGGAAACAACATGTGTTGGAGAGGATGTGGAGAAAGGGGAACCCTCTTACACGATTGGTGGGAATGCAAGTTGGTGAAGCCTCTTTGGAGAACAGTGTGGAGATTTCTCAAGAAATTAAAAATAGAGCTTCCCTATGTCCCTGCCATTGCACTCCTGGGTATTTACCCCAAGGATACAGATGTCGTGAAAAGAAGGGCCATCTGTACCCCAACAGAGATGGTTTACAATAGTCCTTTGAAGACCCAGCTTGAAGAAAGCCCCTTTTTACTGAAAATCATTGATTTCAGATGGATGCAATGGGAATCTAATTATAAACATGCACTCACGTCTAAGGCATGATTAACTTTTATTGGCTATAGAACAGGTATTCAATGTTTATAGCAGCAATGGCCACAGTCACCAAACTGTAGAAAGAACCAAGATGCCCTTCAACGGACGAATGGATAAGGAAGATGTGGTCCATATACACTATGGAGTATTATGCCTCCATCAGAAAGGATGAATACCCAACTTTTGTAGCAACATGGATGGGACTGGAAGAGATTATGCTGAGTGAAATAAGTCAAGCAGAGAGAGTCAATTATCATATGGTTTCACTTATTTGTGGAGCATAACAAATAGCATGGAGAACAAGAGGTGTTAGAGAGGAGAATGGAGTTGGGGTAAATTGGAAGGTGAGGTGAATCATGAGAAACTCTGGACTCTGAAAAACAATCTGAGGGCTTTGAAGTGGCGGGGGGGTGGGAGGTTGGGGTACCAGGTGGTGGGTATTATAGAGGGCAGGGATTGCATGGAGCACTGGGTGTGGTGAAAAAATAATTATACTGTTTTTCTGAAAATAAATAAATTGAAAGAAATTTTTTTAAAAATTCCTAAAGAAGACATCAATTTAGGATGAACAGAAAGTCCCATTTAGGTGTTCTTCCCAAGTACTCCAGCTCCAACAGTATCTTAGCACACTAGTGTGAACAATCAACCACATCTCTGTTCTAATAACATTTTAGGGATGACAGTATTAGGACTGATGAGTAGGGTGCAATTATGGATTATTAGACACTGTTGGCAATCTCTGCAGCTTGCAATATTTTGATGGATTAGTGGGAGCTTTTAGTGCATTTTTCTTTTTTTCTTCTTTCTGAGTCACAATGTTACAACTGACAAAACAAAAATTCTTCAAGAATTTAAAATTAGTAAGTGAAAAACATGATTGAGTTGATGTCCTCAACCTATAATCACACAATTCTACACAACTAAATTATTTTATACAATACTGCTTCTGGAATTTTAAATTCTGCTTATCACACGAATAGCCAAGTTTATGGTGACAAGTTTTTTACTGGTAACAGTAAATTCTAATCAGGTAGCTTAATTCTTCAGTGTGTTTCAGGAGACTGATGCTTTCCAAAGTATATGAAGTTGCTCTCTGAATTTCTGTGCCTCATTTTTTTGTGTTGGTAGGCCCAGGAGATGGGTGTGTATCTTACTAAAGAACCGTAGTATCTCATCCATGCCCATTGGTGCAGATTTTTATCAACTCAGCATGATGAACACAGGCTTTTCCAATACTCCAGGAAATTAAAATCTCTGTTTTCATCTTTCATGTGGTAGAATCAATTCTAAGTATTTTATCTGAGCCAATTTGAAGCTATAATAATAATAATCGTAATACCACCTACCAATTAATGAGTACCCATTATATGACAGGCACCATTCTAGGTCCTCTATATTGTCATTACTTTGTTAATTATCAAAACAGTTCTATGACATAGGTAAACTCAAAGAGATTATATATCTTTTTTAAGATATTGGTTGTTAGGGGCTGGGGGTTTGAGGAATAGAGTTTGGTAAAAGGGTATAAACATTCAGCTATGAGATGAATAAGGTCTAAGGATCTAATGTAAGACATGATGATTATAGTTGATAACAGTGTATTGTATAACTGAAATTTCTGAAGAGAACAGAACTTAAATGGACCCTCCCGGGTGCTTAGGTGGCTCAGTGGGTTAAAGCCTCTGCCTTCAGCTCAGATCATGATCTCAGGGTCCTAGGATCAAGCCCTGCATCGGGCTCTCTGCTCAGCAAGGAGCCTGCCTTCCCCTTCTCTCTCTGCCTGCCTCTCTGCCTACTTGTGATTTCTGTCAAAAAAATAAAAATAAAATCTTAAAAAAAATGTACCCTCCCTGCCCCCCCCAAAAAAGTATGTGAGGAATGGGGAAAAAAAGGAGATATTAGAACCATCAATTGCAAAGGTGAGATTCAAGTCTACAGTCATAACCCACAGCCCTTATGTGGAAAACTAGCCTATTCTCCAAGAGTCCTGATGAAATATAGAAAATTATTAACCCAAAAATAGCTTGAATATCAACATTTTCTAAAGTTGCCTACTAATAAGGTAAAGTCAAGTTTATCAGCAATGGTGAACAACACATTTAATGGCCTCTGAGATAACTAAGATTTGAGCAATTTTTCCATGTTAATTAGAGAAGCCAAGAGTAGTAGATTATTTTCTCTTTAAGTAAAGGCTTGTTTGGCCTGGTCATCTGAAGTAAGAACCAGGTGCACTAAAAGCTTTATGTAGTCCTTGATATTTCTTATTAGTATAAGACTTGACTTCATTTGCAGATAAGGAATGCCTATCTTAAAGTAGGCCAGGTCCTGAATATAAACAACAAAAGGTTGGCATATATGTTAACATGTACCTAAAGCCAGCTATATAATAATAATTATCTAGACTGAACCAAAGAATATTACTTTGAACATTGTGTATGAATAATTGTTGGACCTTATGATAAAATTTGTAGAAAGAAAAATCCATAATTTTAATTACTGATGTTACCTTTAAGTAGATCATTAATACAATAAGATATCAAGGTCAGCTCTGAGGATGGGTTGAGTTTTAGGGGAAATTACCTTCTAAACAATATTCATTCACAAAAAACTACATAGTTCATCTGAGACATCTATTATTCTCCAATACTTGATTCTATGCCTTGAAGGAATACAGGTGACACAGTTTATATGGAGTGGGAAGATTGCTACCTCAATAATTATGCTGTCATCAGCCGAAAGTCATTGTTTCTATATGAAATAACAAATATATCATCTTTTAAAATGAACTTATAATAGTCTCTTTTTTAATCACTAGGTGTCGTGGGTCAAAAAAGGATCTTGTTAGGGGCGTCTGGGTGACTCAGTAAGTTAAGCATCTTCCTTCAGCCACGGCCGTGATCCCAGGACTCTGGGATTGAGTCCTGCATTGGGCTCCCTGCTCAGTGTGGAGCCTGCATTTCCCTCTCCCTCGGCCTGCTGCTCCTCCTGCTTGTACTCTTCCTCTATCTCTCCCTCTCTCCCTGACAAATAAATAAATAAAATCTTTTTTAAAAAGGTATCTTGTTAAAGGAAATCCTTTTTTGAGGAGTAAAAGAAAGGAAAGAAGAATTATTTTCAAAATTTTAGCACCTCTCTCTTTCACAGAACATATTACTCATGTGTCTCTTAGGACTTACTGGGTACATGTAGGTTGTGCAGTGATGGAAATTAGGTAAATTGGTTAAGCCACATTATTTTGAAAAAAAGATGAAATTTGCTTCAATATACCAAGATTTAAAACCTGCATACTAAACTTCTAATCAAAACTGAGTGGTTCTGTCATCAAGATGGATAACATAGACACTATTTTAAAACAAAATGAATTCCTAGATGGTCTCAATGTTCTTGCACATTAAATCTTTGACTTTATTAAAGGGAGAGGAAATAAGAATTCACCATTTGCCAGAATGTTCACACTTCCCATAGGCAATAAATTATAAGCAAAAAGATTTTCCTTCAAAGTAAAAAACAATAACTAGCATAAGCTAATATTTGTTGAGTTGTAACTGTATACAAGACAGTGCCTCATTTAATTTTTGTAACAACCTCATGAATCAGGTACTATTATTATTTATTTTTTACAGATAAAGAAAATAAATAAAATAAGGAAACTAGGTAAGCTTAAGTGATGTACCCAAGATCACACAATTGATAAATAACATAGCAGAATTTGAACTCAAATCCAAATATCTCAAAATAAAGAAAATATAAATATCTGTAGAATGAGGAAAATACCTGAACTTAGAACTCTTAGGTCAATTTAAAATGGTAAGGAGAAAATTGATTTTTGCATGGAAGTTAATTTGGCCTATATGCCATTCATTAACCTGGATTGTAAGTCTATTTGTATCTTAATCTATCCCAGTGCCTGAAATATAACAGGCTCTCAAAAATATTTGTTAAAGAAATTCCTAATTGCACAAATAAATTAACAAATGCTATATTCATTCTCAAAAATGATTTCTGGACTCTTATAGGGACATACTATAAACTCTTACAGTTTTGAGGAGAATGATTGAAATAGAAACAGTTACAAGGATTTAGTGGAATCTATAGATAAACTACACAAGTTCTAAAGTGTCGCTCTCGGCCCGCAAGAACGACCCGCAGACGAGGTGAGTGGCAAGCTTCTTTTATTACTAATGCTAATGGCGGCCGCCCCGCACCAAGCACTTACAGCAGTATTTATCCACGAAGTTCACCCGTTCTCGCCCCCCTATTTGGCCAATCATAACGCCGTGCACGCAATGTCCTTGTGGACCCTTATGTAACCATACAGGACTCTATTGTTCTCTAGCGGTGATCATGCGTTTATCTCTTGGCTCCTGGTGCTGTGTGCGTCAGCCACGAGCACACCCACATCCTCCTAAACCAATCATTCTCAGTTCCTCAATCTTCAGGCACTCCCATCTACGTGACTCCTTGCATCTGCTGGATGGCTCTCCACAGCTCCCCCTTTTTTATTGTTTATATGGCAGGGATCGTGCCTGTCTTAGGTTTCCAATCCTCAGCACACATGCTTACCTGTCATCGGGTACTCCCCCGGGCCGAGGAGCCCCTGTCTTAGGTTGCTATGGTGAGGGATCAGTCTTACCCGTCTTTGACTACCGATCCAGCGTACTAAGCCATATTTGGGGGGGGAGGTGCCAGCCTCCAGAGCCATCATAGCTTGAACCAAAACTTGTTGCTGCCGTTGCTGCCGTCGCACAACTCTACAGATGCATCTTAGTAGGAGCACTTGAGCCAGAATCATCAACATAATCAGGGCTCCTATGCCTGCCCAGTTTTTGAGGAATGAGACTGATTGTTATAACATACTAACCAAATCGCTGACGGAGCCAAGAGATACTTGGATACTTGGGTGGCGTTCAAGGTGACATTCTGAGCCCACCGCGGTTGATTAGCTGATGGTTACGTATGATGGCTCTTAACTTATAAACTTCTGCGAGTATAATTTTAACCACACAAGGCAAGAGGCACATGAAAAGAACAATTACCACTAGCACTCCTATAATTGTTCCTACAACATACCATGCATGCGTCAGGGAAGGGAAGTGAGAAAACAAGGACAATGTCCGCGTGGGTTTTGTATACACCTAACAGTCCATTAATCTGATTTTGTGTTGCAAGGGCTTCAGCTACCCTCCCGGTGACATTGTTGAGTGTTGCTGCAGTCAAAGTCTCGTTTATGTCGAAGCAGCACCGGCAGGTTGTCGGGGTTCACCTGTACTGGCATCGGGATATACGTCGGTATCTTGGCTATTACTGCCGAGTCTCCCACTGTGGCATTCCAACATTCTGATAGCAGACAATTCTGGGACTCACAAGAGAGACTAGATGACTTGTTAATAGTAGAAGCATTAAAAACTATGAAGAGAAAGGGAGCTCTAACACAGACGGGCATTGGTGAGTAACTTATGTGCTTAAGTAACATTTGTTTCAAATCGAGAGCTTACGTGATCTTAAAACCGCTCTGGCCAGGTTGGCCCAATCCTCAGGAGTGAGGTAAAGTGTTCCCAGCGACTCCACAAGGGAGACAATGAAAGCTGCCTGGGGTCCATAGGCGCTGACTGCCTCCTTAAGCTGCTTTACCAATTTGAAATCTAGTGGCTGGTGGTACCTCTGCTGATTCTGATCTTCTAACACTGGAAAAAAGCCTTTTCCCGGGCCAAGGACCTCTCTCCAATTTTCCGCGGTACAGCCCGAACAATAGCACGTCTTGGCGCAGCTGGGCCTATAAGGCGGGGGCCACTCATGGGGTGGCGCCATGGGGTTAGAATGCGGAAGCGGTGTAACTTCCGTTTTTAATTTCGACTGCGCCACAACTGTGGCTTCTGCCCCTGTCTTCAGCTGCGCCATTATTTCTCCCTGCACTCTTAATTCTCCTAATGCCTTCTGCAATTCCGCCTTCTTTTCCTCAAGTTGCTGCCTCACGGTCTCCAAGTCTGTCTGGAGACCGGGAGATTCCCTTTTCTTGTTACTTGCCTCTATCTTTCCTATCTCCTGTAACTCGCGTTCGGACATCCCTTCTGAGCTTTCGCTTTCGGATTCAGAATCTCGGGAGGAGCCCTTACGGGACTCTTCCTTCATTTGCTCAAGGACTTTGCCCCCCTGTCGTACAGCTCGCTGCAAGGGCCCTCGGGGAGATTGCAAACATACCTTCACCAAGAACCACACAGCTAGAGTCCCCGGGGATGTAGAGGGGCAGCGTTTTAAGTCCTCACCCAGGTTTTCCCATTGTGGCACATTTAGGAGCCCTTCTTCTATAAACCAGGGGGCAATCTCTTCTACTTCTTTCAAAAAGGCCCTCGCTGTTTTTGCCTTTAAAGGGGTACCGTTCGTCTTGAGGACATCTTTTAAGGAGTCCTCCAAGCGAGCAAGATCGTTCCCCATTCAGATCAACTAAAAATCAAATGACAGGACACCCAAAATAACTTACAGATTGATGTTTCTGAACTTCAAACACTACAATCTGAACATGATACTCTCCTAGAACGGCATAACAAGATGCTTCAGAAAACCATGCAAGAATTAGAACTGGTTAGAAAGAATGCCCAGCAAATCACACTGATGAATATGGAAATAGCTGATTATGAGCGTTTGATGAAAGAACTGAATCAAAAGTTAGCTAATAAAAACAGCAAAATTGTTCCCCATTCCGAGGAAACTTTCCTTATTGTCCCTGTAGAACTTCACTAGCCACTTAACGTCTCATCGTCTTCGGAGAGCTTCCCTGTTAAACCTTATCGTCCCCGTAGAACTTCATAAACACCCTAACGTCTTATCGTCTTCAAGGAACTTCCCTGTCAATAGACAGAAATAGGTGCACTCTTTACCTTATCGTTGCTCTTACCTCAATCCTCGTTCTGCGTCTGGAGATAGGGATCCCGGGTTTCGGCACCAGATGTCGCTCTCGGCCCGCAAGAACGACCCGCAGACGAGGTGAGTGGCAAGCTTCTTTTATTACTAATGCTAATGGCGGCCGCCCCGCACCAAGCACTTACAGCAGTATTTATCCACGAAGTTCACCCGTTCTCGCCCCCCTATTTGGCCAATCATAACGCCGTGCACGCAATGTCCTTGTGGACCCTTATGTAACCATACAGGACTCTATTGTTCTCTAGCGGTGATCATGCGTTTATCTCTTGGCTCCTGGTGCTGTGTGCGTCAGCCACGAGCGCACCCACATCCTCCTAAACCAATCATTCTCAGTTCCTCAATCTTCAGGCACTCCCGTCTACGTGACTCCTTGCATCTGCTGGATGGCTCTCCACACTAAAGACCCTAGTCAAGATGTCAAAGATAAACACTGAAGACCAACTATTAAATTCATGCATTTGAACTACAGAACTGGAACTGTTAGAAGAGCCTGCAGCCTTCTTTGACAGATTTCATTTCTGTGGTAGACAGCTGATTCTAGCTTTAGTTTAGAGATGAGCTGACCTTTCTAACTCTAACTATTGATTAAGATATTAAGGACAAACCTTTATGTTCAGCTGAGGATAGCATCATTATTTCATAAGCTTTTTTTTTTTTTCCATTTCAGATGTGAGGGGTAAAAAACAGCATAATCTAAGCATTTACTGCAGGGAGATTTTCTCCTCATTACTCAAGAATAAAATGTGACTACAATGATGGGGTCAGCTATTCTCTAACAACACAAAGCAATTTCTTTAAGTAGATCAAAATAGGCAGAGGGTATTCTGCAGCTTTTGCTAAACATGTAGCAAATCCTAGCACACATAACTTCCCCAGCTGAAGGTAGATTGTTTGAGTATATGTAGCAATGTCACAACTCCCATTTTCTTTTGATCAAATAGTAAAGGACAGAGATAATTCAGCAAGGTAAAATCAGTCTGTTTCCAATGCCATGCATTATGGGTCCCAAATTAAATGCCATGTGTACAAATCTAGAAGAAAAAAAGAAAAACTTATTTTCAAATCAGTTGGACCCGAATGTCTGCTTCCTTTCTGGAGGTGCTAGATGTCCCCATCCTGGGGGAAAAAAAAAAAAGCTTACTCCATTGCTACCCCCAACTAGCTGTAATGAAAAGGAAATAAATTTAAAGGATGTGAATAGTTGGGAAAATATTTATCTAAAAGCTTCTGTGCAATTAACACAAGAGCTACTGATTTGAAGTCCAAAGCTGAGCAAAGCCATTAAATGTGCAAAGGGTATGGGAGGCTTTCAATAAACACATTGCCACACATACATACAGGGCCATTTAATTCTGATCTCCCTGAGCAAAACCATTTCATGTTCTGCTTGCTTTGCCCAATTTTGTGGTCTCCTATAAAAGAGAAGTCATGCAAACAGAGTTTCATTAGGGGTATTTAAGTTATTATTAAAGCTTGAAACATAACATAAGGCTATTTTTGTCTAAAGCAATACTTCTCAATGCCTAGAAATAACTCAATACTTCTCAATGCCTAGAAATGGCATTTAGGATTCTAGATTCTAAGAAAGGCACTGCATTTCCTAAGTGATTCTATGGAAGTACAGGGTTGAAAACCATCTAGCAGGCTGCTCTGCTATAGTCCAGTCAACACAAATAAAACACCTGTGAAATATTTGTCCCTTTTCACTTTTAACTGACCTTCTACCTCTGGGGGCCATATTATTACTGCAGTTTTCTTTAACCCAGAGTATACACATTGAATTTGTTATTCTAAATGTCTAAATTCTTCTTCAAATGCAGATTTTCCTAATGTGGAAAAATTGACTAAGAGGAAAAAGTTGATGCTTTTGTTGTTGTTGTTAAGGCTGACTTGTGGATGGATTCCTCAATTATGAATTAGAGCAGATAGTTCCCATAAGATTAACATGGATCACTAATGCCCTAAAGACCCAATCTGACCAAATACATATATACACACATGAACACAGGTATGAACACATCACAAATCAGCACAGTCTCTTTGTACATTGGAAGCTCAAACATACCCTTAAGTCAGAGCCAAATCTTTACATATACTACAAATATTCTTGCTCTCTACTTTAATTTCACTGTTTAGTTAATATTTACCAAAACAGTTTAATTATACTTCTCCCAAAATCATCTCTCCTCATCTTATTTTCCCCAGTAACTCAGTATTGAAACCTATAAGTAGCCTTTATTTCTCCTTTTATTCCTTCTATAACCATTCTTCATGTTGTAGCAGTTCTTTCATTGTGGTATCTCCTTGGCTATGGCTTCCTTTCCAAATCAGCCACCACTCTGGAACTGACCTCTTTCACCTTCTACCTAAATATAGTAACAGTTATTATGTTTCTCTATTATCCAAACTACATTCTAGACTATCAAACGGTTAATTGTCCTAAAATGGCACCACACACATGCTATTCCCCTCTTTTTAAACTTTCAGTGGTTTCCCATGTCTAAACTATAAAATTATTATTCTGAATTAGGTCCACAATGACTTATCTCTCTCTATTCTTCTACATCTACCTCTACTCCGGCTAAAACAACTAAAAAAGGAACTGTCATTTAATTAGTGTCTAGACATAGCATATAGTATATGAAGCATTTTATATATAATTTGTGTAATTTTCACACCAACTTTATGAACTGAATATTTTTATCAGTATTTTGATGGAAGACATTGAACCTCAGATAAGTGAAGGTAAAACAGTTCTATGTGGCTGATTAGGGTTTTAACCAACATCTACCTCCCTGATTATAATTATCAGTGCTCCTTTCATGGCACCTGCTATCTAGTCATTATATACATATATATATACATATACATATATATATATATATATATATATATATATTTTTTTTTTTTTTTAACAAAATAGGTCATGATTATTTCACCTCTGGCCTTTTACCCTTACTCATTTTCCTGTCGGGTGTGTTCTTCCCATCTACTCCCAAATCTCACTTTAAATACACACTTAACCCCGTATGTATTTGATCATTCCTCTGAAGTACAGCATTTATGAGATCACACTTCCTCTACTAAATTTGTTCCTCTTAGAGGCACTTGGGTGGCTCAGTCTGTTAAGTGCTTGACTCTTGATTTCAGCTCAGGTCATCATCTCAGGGTCCCAAGATTGAGTCCTACAGATTCTTTCTCCTCTCTTGTTCTGCTCATCTCCCCTCTCTAAAATAAATAAATACATAAATATATAAATACATAAATACATAAATCCCTATCATATGACAGTTGTTGCTATCATTTATACTTTCATGAATGTGTTATTCTTTTAAATGGATCATAAGCGCCTTATGGTCACAAATTTTTCCCACTGACTTATGCCCCAAAACATACTGAACAAATTTTTTGTAGCTGTTGGTGATGATGATGGTAATTTTTAAAAATTTCTTTTCAATGTAACAGTATTTATTGTTTTTGAACCACACCCAGGGCTCCATGCAAAATGTGCCCTCCAGTTCTGTCCATGTTGCCACAAAAGTTGGGTATTCGTCCTTTCTGATGGAGGCATAATACTCCATAGTGTATATGGACCACACCTTCCTTATCCATTTGTCCGTTGAAGGGTATCTTGGTTCTTTCCACAGTTTGGCGACCGTGGCCATTGCTGCTATGAATATTGGGGTACAGATGGCCCTTCTTTACACGACATCTGGATGCTTGGGGTAAATACCCAGGAGTGAAATGGCAGGGTCATAGGGAAGCTCTATTTTAAATTTCTTGAGGAATCCCACACTGTTCTCCAAAGTGGCTGCACCAACTTGCATTCCCACCAACAGTGTAAGAGGGTTCCCCTTTCTCCACATCCTCTCCAACACATGTTGTTTCCTGTCTTGCTAATTTTGGCCATTCTAACTGGTTTAAGGTGGTATCTCAATGTGGTTTTAATTTGAATCTCCCTGATGTCTAGTGATGATCAACATTGTTTCATCAGTCTGATAGCCACTGAGGTCTCCTCTGGGCCGGAGACCAGGAGGCCGCCATCTGTACTCCCGTCCTCTGGAACTCTACGGAAAGCGCTCAGGGAACAAAAGCTCCTGAAAGCAAACCCCAGTGGATTACTCGCCCTGGCCCCTGTTAAGGGCGGTACAATTCCGCCTGGGGCAAAGACACTTGAAAATCACTACAACAGGCCCCTCCCCCAGAAGATCAACAAGAAATCCAGCCGAGACCAAGTTCACCTACCAAGGAGAGCGGTTTCAATATCAAGGAGAGCAGCAGAATTCCAGAGGAGGAGAAAGCAAAGCACGGAACTCATGGCTTTTTCCCTGTGATTTTTTTTAGTCTTGCAGTTAATTTGATTTTTTTCTTTTTCATTTTTTTTTTCTCACCTTCTGGTAAATTTCTTTTTTTTAATTTTTACCTTTTTCTTTTTTAACGTTTTATAACTAGTTTATCCAATATATATATTTTTTCCTTTTTATATTTTTCTTATTTGTTTTCTTTTTTTAAAATTCTTTTCTTTTCTTTTTTTTTCTAATTTCTTTTTTTTCTTTCTTCCATTTTGAACCTCTTTTTATCCCATTTCTACCCCCTCACGATTTGGGATCTCTTCTAATTTGGTTAAAGCATATTTTCCTGGGGTTTTTGCCACCCTTTTAGTATATTACTTGCTCCTTCATAAACTCTTATCTGGACAAAATGACAAGACGGAAAAATTCAACACAAAAAAAAAGAACAAGCGGCAGTACCGAAGGCTAGGGACCTAATCATTACAGACATTGGTAATATGTCAGATCTAGAGTTCAGAATGACAATTCTCAAGGTTCTAGCCGGGCTCAAAAAAGGCATGGAAGATATTAGAGAAACCCTCTCGAGAGATATAAAAGCCATTTCTGCAGAAATAAAAGAACTAAAATCTAACCAAGTTGAAATAAAAAAAGCTATTAATGAGGTGCAATCAAAAATGGAGGCTCTCACTGCTAGGATAAATGAGGCACAAGAAAGAATTAGTAATATAGAAGACCAAATGACAGAGAATAAAGAAGCTGAGCAAAAGAGGGACAAACAGCTACTGGACCACGAGGAGAGATAAGTGACACCATAAGATGAAACAACATTAGAATAATTGGGATTCCAGAAGAAAGAGAGGGGCGCAGAAGGTATACTGGAGAGAATTATTGGGGAGAATTTCCCCAATATGGCAAAGGGAACGAGTATCAAAATTCAGGAGGTACAGAGAACGCCCCTCAAAATCAATAAGAATAGGCCCACACCCCATCACCTAATAGTAAAATTTACAAGTCTCAGTGACAAAGAGAAAATCCTGAAAGCAGCCCGGGAAAAGAAGTCTGTAACATACAATGGTAAAAATATTAGATTGGCAACTGACTTATCTCTGCAGGCCAGAAGGAGCTGGCATGATATTTTCAGAGCACTAAACAAGAAAAAAATGCAGCCAAGAATACTATATCCAGCTAGGCTATCATGGAAAATAGAAGGAGAGATTAAAAGCTTCCAGGACAAACAAAAACTGAAAGAATTTGCAAACACCAAACCAGCTCTACAGGAAATATTGAAAGGGGTCCTCTAAGCAAAGAGAGAGCCTAAAAGTCGTAGATCAGAAAGGAACAGAGACCATATACAGTAACAGTCACCTTACAGGCAATACAATGGCACTAAATTCATATCTCTCAATAGTTACCCTGAATGTTAATGGCTAAATGCCCATGTCAAAAGATACAGGGTATCAGAATGGATAAAAAAACAAAACCCATCTATATGTTGCCTCCAAGAAACTCATTTTAAGCCCGAAGAGACCTCCAGATTTAAAGTGAGGGGGTGGAAAAGAATTTACTATGCTAATGGACATCAGAAGAAAGCAGGAGTGGCAATCCTTAGATCAGATCAATTAGATTGTAAGCCAAAGACTATAATAAGAAATGAGGAAAAACACTATATCATACTCCAAGGGTCTGTCCAACAAGAAGATTGAACAATTTTAAATATCTATGCTCCCAACGTGGGAGCAGCCAACTATATAAACCAATTAATAACAAAATCAAAGAAACACATCAACAATAATACAATAATAGTAGGGGACTTTAACACTTCCCTCACTGAAATGGACAGTTCATCCAAGCAAAAGATCAGCAAGGAAATAAAGGCCTTAAACGACACACTGGACCAGATGGACATCACTGATATATTCAGAACATTTAATCCAAAAGCAACAGAATACACATTCTTCTCTAGTGCACATGGAACATTCTCCAGAATAGATCACATCTTCGGTCCTAAATCAGGACTCAATCGGTATCAAAAGATTGGGATCATTAGCTGCATATTTTCAGACCACAATGCTCTAAAGCTAGAACTCAACCACAAAAGGAAGTTTGAAAAGAACCCAAATACATGGAGACTAAACAGCATCCTTCTAAAGAATGAATGGGTCAACCAGAAATTAAAGAAGAATTGAAAAAAATCATGGAAACAAATGATAATGAAAATACAACAGTTCAAAATCTGTGGGACACAACAAAGGCAGTCCTGAGAGGAAAATATATAGCGGTACAAGCTTTCTCAAGAAACAAGAAAGGGGGGCGCCTGGGTGGCTCAGTGGGTTAAGCCGCTGCCTTCGGCTCAGGTCATGATCTCAGGGTCCTGGGATCGAGTCCCGCATCGGGCTCTCTGCTCAGCAGGGAGCCTGCTTCCTCCTTTCTCTCTGCCTGCCTCTCTGCCTACTTGTGATCTCTCTCTGTCAAATAAATAAATAAAATCTTAAAAAAAAAAAAAAGAAACAAGAAAGGTCTCAGGTACACAACCTAACCCTACAGCTACAGGAGCTGGTGAAAGAACGAGAAAGAAACCCTAAGCCAAGCAGGAGAAGAGAAATCATAAAGATCAGAGCAAAAATCAATTAAATAGAAACCAAAAAGACAATAGAGGAAATCAACGAAACTAGGAGCTGGTTCTTTGAAAGAATTAATAAAATTGATAAACCCCTGGCCAGTCTTATCAAAAAGAAAAGAGAAAGGACCCAAAAAAAATAAAATCATGAATGAAAGAGGAGAGATCACTTCTAACACCAAAGAAATACAAACTATTATAAGAACATACTATGAGCAACTCTACGCCAACAAATTTGACAATCTGGAAGAAATGGATGCATTCCTAGAAACATATAAACTACCACAACTGAACCAGGAAGAAGTAGAAAGCCTGAACAGACCCATAACCAGTAAGGAGATTGAAACAGTCATTAAAAATCTCCAAACAAACAAAAGCCCAGGGCCAGACGGCTTCCCGGGGGAATACTACCAAACATTTAAAGAAGAACTAATTCTTATTCTCCTGACACTGTTCCAAAAAATAGAACTGGAAGGAAAACTTCCAAACTCATTTTATGAGGCCAGCATCACCTTGATCCCAAAACCAGACAAGGATCCCATCAAAAAAGAGAGCTATAGGCCAATGTCCTTGATGAACACAGGTGTGAAAATACTCAAAAAATACTAGCCAATAGGATTCAACAGTACATTAAAAGGATTATTCACCACGACCAAGTGGGATTTATTCCAGGGCTGCAAGGTTGGTTCAACATCCGCAAATCAGTCAATGTGATACAACACATCAATAAAAGAAAGAACAAGAACCATATGATACTCTCAATAGATGCTGAAAAAGCATTTGACAAAGTACAGCATCCCTTCCTGATCAAAACTCTTCAAAGTGTAGGGATAGAGGGCACATACCTCAATATCATCAAAGCCATCTATGGAAAACCCACCGCAAATATCATTCTCAATGGAGAAAAACGGAAAGCTTTTTCGCTAAGGTCAGGAACACGGCAGGGATGTCCATTATCACCACTGCTATTCAACATAGTACTAGAAGTCCTAGCCTCAGCAATCAGACAGCAAATGGAAATTAAAGGCATCCAAATAGGCAAAGAAGAAGTCAAACAATCACTCTTCACAAATGATATGACACTATATGTGGAAAACCCAAAAGACTCCACTCCAAAACTGCTAGAACTTATACAGGAATTCAGTAAAGTGTCAGGATATAAAATCAATGCACAGAAATCAGTTGCATTTCTCTACACCAACAGCAAGACAGAAGAAAGAGAAATTAAGGAGTCAATCCCATTTACAATTGCACCCCAAACCATAAGATACCTAGGAATAAACCTAACCAAAGAGGCACAGAATCTATACTCAGAAAACGATAAAGTACTCATGAAAGAAATTGAGGAAGACACAAAGAAATGGAAAAATGTTCCATGCTCCTGGATTGGAAGAATAAATATTGTGAAAATGTCTATGCTACCTAAAGCAATCTACACATTTAATGCAATTCCTATCAAAGTACCATCCATCTTTTTCAAAGAAATGGAACAAAAAATTCTAAAATTTATATGGAACCAGAAAAGACCTCGAATAGCCAAAGGGGTATTGAAAAAGAAAGCCAACGTTGGTGGCATTACAATTCCGGACTTCAAGCTCTATTACAAAGCTGTCATCAAGACAGCATGGTACTGGCACAAAAACAGACACATAGATCAATGGAACAGAATAGAGAACCCAGAAATAGACCCTCAACTCTACAGTCAACTCATCTTCGACAAAGCAGGAAAGCATGTCCAATGGAAAAAAGACAGCCTCTTCAATAAATGGTGCTGGGAAAATTGGACAGCCACATGCAGAAAAATGAAATTGGACCATTTCCTTACACCACACACAAAAATAGACTCAAAATGGATGAAGGATCTCAATGTGCGAAAGGAATCCATCAAAATCCTTGAGGAAAACACAAGCAGCAACCTCTTCGACCTCAGCCGCAGCAACATCTTCCTAGGAACAACGCCAAAGGCAAGGGAAGCAAGGGCACAAATGAACTATTGGGATTTCATCAAGATCAAAAGCTTTTGCACAGCAAAGGAAACAGTCAACAAAATCAAAAGACAACTGACAGAATGGGAGAAGATATTTGCAAACGACATATCCGATAAAGGACTTGTGTCCAGAATCTATAAAGAACTTAGCAAACTCAACACCCAAAGAACAAATAATCCAATCAAGAAATGGGCAGAGGACCTGAACAGACATTTCTGCAAAGAAGACATCCAGATGGCCAACAGACACATGAAAAAGTGCTCCATATCACTCGGCATCAGGGAAATACAAATCAAAACCACAATGAGATATCACCTCACACCAGTCAGAATGGCTAAAATCAACAAGTCAGGAAATGACAGATGCTGGCGAGGATGCGGAGAAAGGGGAACCCTCCTACACTGTTGGTGGCAAGGCAAGCTGGTGCAGCCACTCTGGAAAACAGCATGGAGGTTCCTCAAAATGTTGAAAATAGAACTGCCCTATGACCCAGCAATTGCACTATTGGGTATTTACCCTAAAGATCCAAATGTAGTGATCCAAAGGGGCACATGCACCCGAATGTTTATAGCAGCAATGTCCACAATAGCCAAACTATGGAAAGAACCTAGATGTCCATCAACAGATGAATGGATCAAGAAGATGTGGTATATATACACAATGGAATACTATGCAGCCATCAAAAGAAATGAAATCTTGCCATTTGCGACAACATGGATGGAACTAGAGCGTATCATGCTTAGTGAAATAAGTCAAGCAGAGAAAGACAACTATCATATGATCTCCCTGATATGACGAAGGGGTGATGCAACATGGGAGCTTAAGTGGGTAGGAGAAGAATCAATGAAACAAGATGGGATTGGGAGGGAGACAAACCTTAAGTGACTCTTAATCTCACAAAACAAACTGAGGGTTGCTGGGGGGAGGGGGTTTTGGAGAAGGGGTGGGATTATGGACATTGGGGAGGGTATGTGCTTTGGTGAGTGCTGTGAAGTGTGTGAACCTGGTGATTCACAGACCTGTACCCCTGGGGTTAAAAATATATGTTTATAAAAAATAAAAAATTTAAAAAAAAATACCAAAGAAAAAGTTACCAGAGCTCAGCATAATGGAACTTCAATTCTAGAGTATTTCTGGAAGCTAAAGCTTTGTTGTCTCAATGTAACTGAAAAAAAAAATTAAATAATAGAAATAAGCTGGAAAGCCACATAATTTAAAATTGAGATGTAGGGGTGACTGGGTTGCTCAGTGGGTTAAGCTGCTGCCTTCAGCTCAGGTCATGATCTCAGGGTCCTGGGATTGAGCCCTGCATAGGGCTCTCTGCTCAGCAGGGAGTCTGCTTCCTCCTCTCTCTCTGTCTGCCTCTCTGCTTGCCTGTCATCTCTCTCTGTCAAATAATTAAATAAAATCTTAAAATAAATAAATAAAATTGAGATATACTCTCTCCATATATCACAATCACTAAGTTATGTAAAGGAATAAAGTAGAAGTGATGATGAGATTAATTAGAATTTGACATGATTCTGGGGTCCTTGAATGGCTCAGTCATTAAGCCTCTGCTTTGGCTCAGGTCATGATCCCAGGGTCCTGGAATGGAGCCTACTTCACCCTCTCTAGCTCCCCCTTACTTGTGTTCCCTCTCTCTGTCTCTCTTGGTAAAAGAAATAATAAAGTCTTTGAGAAAATAAAAAGGAAAAGGAGACTTTTTTCTAAAGAAAGAAAAATAGGTACTTTTTCTAAATACATACAAATAGCCAACAGATGCATGAAAAGATGTTCAGCATCACTAATCATCAAGGAAATGCAGAGCAAATCCACAATGAGACATCACCTCACACATGTCAGAATGGTTAGTATCAAAAAGGCAAAAAGACAAAAAATAACAAGTGTTGGTGAGGATACAGAAAATGCTCTCTGCAGTTTCCATCTATATTGTTTCCCCAACACCAGGCCCAGTGTACTTGTATGCATTTACTTACCTGGTCTCTTGTTGTGTTTATAACACCCCCAATTAAATTCATCGAGATAACAACAATTAAGGAGGAAAAATTCTTCCCTCTTCACCCAGAAACTGAAGTGAAAGTTTATTGTCTTATCATATAAAGGGCTAGTATCCAAAATCTATAAAGAACTTATCAAACTCAACATCCAAAAGTCAAAAAATCTAGTCAAGAAATGAACAGAAGACATGAACAGACATTTCTCCAAAGAAGACATACAAATGGCTAACAGACACATGAAAAAATGTCCAACATCGTTCAGCATCAAGGAAATACAAATCAAATCTACAGTGAGATACCACCTCATACCAGTCAGAATGGCTAAAATTAGCAGCTCAGGAAATAATAGATGTTGGTGAGGATACAGAGAAAAGGGAATCCTCTTACATCATTGCTGGGAATGCAAACTGGTGCAGCCACTCTGGAAGACAGTTTGGAGGTTCTCCAAAAAGTTAAAAATAGAGATACTGTAAGATCCAGTAATTGCACTTCTAGGTATTTATACAAAGGATATAAACATAGTGATTTGAAGGGGCATGTACACCCCAATGTTTCCAGCAACAATGTCTTCAATAGCCAAAATAAAGAAAGAGCCCAGACGTCCATCAACAGATGAATGGATAAAGAAGAGTGGTACGTATGTATGCATGCACACACACACACACAGAGGAATATTATTCAGCCATCAAATGGATGAAATTTGCCATTTGCAATAACATGGAAGGAACTTGAAGATATTATGCTAAGTAAAATAAGTCAGTCAGAGAAAGACAAATATCATATGATTTCACCCATATGTGCAATTTAAGAAACAAAACAGATGAACATAGGGAAAGGGAACAAAAAATAAAATAAGACAAAAACAGAGAGAGAGAGAGAGAGAGAGAAACTATAAGAAACTCTTAACTATAAGAAACAAACAGGGTTGCTAGAGGGAGGTGGATGGGGGAAGGGGTAATTGGGTGATGGGAATTAAGGAGGGCACTTGATGTAATGAGCAGTAGGTGTTATATGATGAATCACTAAATTCTATCTCTGAAACTAAAAAAAATAAATAAATAAAACCAGAAAAAAATGCTATTTGTTAATATCCATGTTTTACTTTATTGCAAATCCAATAGAAGTACATTAAAATTAAATTGCTTAAGATTAAATTAAACATTAAAATGTTTAAGATTTATTTAAAAGCCAATAAAAACACCACAATGTTAACTGAATTATCTTCCTTCTCTGGAAGCTGCAACGTCTTTTTAACGACATAAAAAATAGTTTCTAATGTTTGTTAGAATAAATCTCTTGAAGTTTTACTGACAAAAAATGTTGAGTTTTCCCCCTCTTTAATGAGGTCTTAACATTACTTAATATCAGTGTTCAGTAGCATCCAGTATCCACACTTGGCATCAGTGAGGGATTAAACCAATGTTGGCCATGGTACAACTGGTTTAGCCTAGAGAGTACTATCTCATTGGAGAGAGAGAGGGAGGGAAGGAGATACGGAGGAAGAAAGGGAAGGAGGGAGAGAGGGAGAGAGAGAGAGAAGATAGAGGAAGAGAAGGAGGAGGGAAGGAGGGAAGGAAGGAAGGACAAAAAGGAATAGAATACACAGGGTGGGAGAGAAGAAGGAATAACAGAGGGAGGGAAGGAAGGAATAAGAGAAAGAGAAAATGGAAAAAATATCTTGAGCATAGGATGAGAAGAAGAGGGAATGGGAAACAATGTGATGGGGAATCAGTGGCTGATATGGTTAATCCAGCCCTGTTTAGTAATTAAAGTCTTGATATATATTTCATTTGCTGACATAGAAATATATCTACCTTAAAACATAGTAATTAGAAAAGGCAGGTTACAACAACAACACATATAACATGATATCATTTAAGTAAAATTTGCTATTAACATCTATGCATATATTTGCCTGAAAATGTCTAGAAGGGGGTTCCCTGAATGTTGGTGGTTATATTGGGAGTTGAAAATTGGGGTTATTTGGGCATTATTAAATGTACTACACTATTTGGTTACTGAAAATTTTCATAAGTCAATTCTTTTACTTTTTAAAGACAACAAGGCAACTGTCCAATTGTCTAATTGATATAAACCCTGGATCACTGTGTTAGAAAATAGAAGTCAAAAAATGAACCCCCATCTTTGAGTGACCAAAACTGCTGCTTCAGGAACTTTAGGATTGCAGAACAGATTCATTATTTTTCAAGTTACTAGATATTCATTTTTGTTCTTGTAAACATTTCTCAAAAAATTGGAAATTGGAAAATTTAGTTTCCCAAATTTCCTTCAGCTCCTATTAGTTTGTTTCTTTATTAACATTTTAGTAAGAATTGGATGAGTATCTTTAGTTTTGCTCAGCCTGGTTGGAAGATAGTTGTGGAGTAGGAAGAACCTAGGTGTGACTAGCCACATGAATACAACTATATAACTATCAAATCATCCTAAATACCGAAGATATTAACCTGAAGACTAGCAGAACAAGCTCTACCAATAAATGCAGAGAAGAGACCACATCAAAGAAGGTAGGAAGTGCAGAGGTATTTGGTAGGGAAATGGTTTGTGGCTGCTGTAGTGGGGAAAGAGCTGTGGTCCCTGAAAAGGGCAAGAAACAGACTAGCATATAGGGGATAACACAGGGAGAACGAATCACCATTGCAGTTGACTTGGAAAGTTAGAGAAGCCAAATTTAATGACTCTAGCAACAGTGGGTCTTAAACCCTGGAGTTTTTAAAGGTCAGTAGGCACAACTGGGATAGAGCCTGGAGGATATTGCTCTGCTCTTGGAGAGAAAGCATGCAAAAAACATGGATGTCCAGCCTGGAAACAGCCATGTGAAGAGCACCTTGGGCACACAGTGGAAAGGTTATTTGCTCATCTCAGAGTGGTATTCATGGAAAAGTCCTCTGGGAATAAAGGAACTGGTCAACATCATTTACCTTCCCTACCTATCAGCATAAACACAGGCCCACCTACAGGAGTCAATCCAGTGCCAACTCTCTACCTAAACTCCTTATACCAATAACTGCTTACCCATAAGCAGTTGGGTAAGCAACTGGAACACCTGTTCCAGTTACACTTGCTTCAGTCCCAGCCTTGTGGCCTCCTACCCCAAACCACCAGCCCAAACCCTTGCCCACACCAATGCAGGAGTTTGCAGAGCCCCATTTCTAGCAGCACTGGCAACAGGTCTCATTTAACAAGCAGACCAAGGTATACCTAGTTTAAACTTGCCATATTCAGGTCAGGGACCAATCACTCCCCACAACAGGCCAGGAGAGTTTCTGTAAATGACTGGCTTAAAGGATAAACCAAGGCAAAGCAGTAGTATATACAGCACACAATGGAGACACTCATGGAACTGTAAGGCCCTGCAGAATGGGGGCACTACATGGCAGAACATGTAGTACATGGACTACTACATGAACTACAGGAACTCTTCTTCATAAGGCCATTACCCTCAGGAAGAGGAGAAATAGCTGACTTTCTTAACACACAGAAAGAAGTACAGAGACTTATAATGAAATGACAAAGAAATTTATCACAAATGAAAGAATGGGACAAAGCCATTGCCAGAGATCTTAGCAAAACGGAGTATTTAAAGCAATGATAAAATGGCTTCACAAACAAATTCTACCAAACATTTAAAGAACAGTTAATACCTATTCTTCTCAAGCTATTCTAAATAATGAAAGAGGAAGGAAAACCTCCAAACTAATTATATGAGACCAGCATTACCCTGATATCAAAACCAGATTAAGACACCACTAAAAAAGAGAACTACTGTGAAATATCCCTGATAAACATACATGCAAAATCATTAAGAAAATACTAGCAAATTGAATCTAACAATAAATTAAAAAATCATTCACCACAATCAAATGGGATTTTTATTTTTTTTTTTATTTTTTGTTAAAATATAATGTATTATTTGGCCCAGGGGTACAGGTCTGTGAATCATCAGGCTTACACACTTCATAGCACTCACCATAGCACATACCCTCCCCAATGTCCATAACCCAGCCATCCTATCCCTATCCCCACCCACCCCTCAGCAACTCTCAGTTTATTTCATGAGATTAAGAGTCTCTTATGGTTTGTCTCCCTCCAATCCCATCTTGTTTCATTTCTTCCTTCCTTATGCCCCTACAACCCCTTGCCACGCCTCTCAAATTCCTCATATCAGAGAGATCATATGTCAAATGACATTTATTTCTGGGCTGAAAGGGTGACACAATACTCACAAATCAATCAACTTGCTATATCACATAAATAAAAGAGGATAAGAACCATCTGATCATTTCAACAGATGTAGGAAAAGCATTTGACAAAGTATAATATATATTCAAGATAAAAGCCCTCAACAAAGTAGGTTTAGATTGAAAATACCTCAACATAATAAAAGCCACATATGAAAAACCTACAGCTAACATCATACTCAAAGAGCTTTCCGCTAAGGTCAGGAACAAGACAACAGTATTCACTCTCACCACTTTTATTCAACATAGTACTGAAAGTCACAGCCACAGGAATCAGATAATGAAAAAGCAGTAAAGAAGATGCAAAGCTTTCACTATTTAAAGATGACATGTTACTTTATATAGAAAGCCTGAAAAACTCCACAAAAATTACTAGAACTGATACACAAATTTAGTCGTTACAGGATACAAAATCAATGTACAGTAATCCCCTTCATTTCTATACACTAATACTGAATTAGCAGAAAGAAAAATTAAGAAAACAATCCCATTTACAATTGCACCAAAAATAATAAGATGCCTAGGAATAAGCTTAAATAAAGAGGTGACAGACCCGTACTCTGAAAACCATAAAACACTGATGAGAGAAACTGAAGGTGACACAAGGAAATGGAAAGATATTCTGTGCTCACAGATCGGAAGAAGAAATATTGTTAAAATGTCTATACTGCCCAAAGAAATCTACACATTTAATGCAACCCCTATCAAAATACCAACAGCATTTGTCACAGAACTAGAACAAAAAGTACTAAAATGTGCATGAAACTACAAAAGACTCTGAATAGCCAAAGCAATCTTGAAAGAGAAAAGCAAAGCTGGAGGTATCATAATTCTGGACTTCAAGTTATTTCACAAAGCTGTAGTAACCAAAACAAAAATAGTCACATAGATCAAAGGAACATAGTAGAAAAGTGACCAACTACATGGTCAATTATTCTTTGACAAAGCAGGAAAGAATACCCAATGGAAAAATTTCAGTGTCTTCAACAAGTGGTGCTGGGAAAACTGGAGAACAACATACAAAAGAAAGAAACTGGGGCACTTTATTGCACTATATACAAAAATAAATTCAAAATGGATTAAATGTGAGACCTAAAAAACATAAAATACCAGAAAAGAACACAGGCAGTAACCTCTTTGACACCATCCAAAGCAATTTCTCTCTGGCTATGTTTCCTGAGGCAAAGGAAACAAAAACAGAATTAAACTATTCAGACTACATCACAGTAAACACCCTCTTCACAGCAAAGGGAACAATCAACAAAACTAAAAGAAAACCTACAGAGTGGGAGGATATATTTGCTAGTGACATAGCCAGTAAAGGATTAGTATCCAAAATATATAGAGAACTTACATAACTCAACACTCAAAAAACAAATAATCCAATTAAAAATGGGCATAAGATGTGAACTTACAATTCTCAGAAGACATCTTAATGGTCAACCGACATATAAAAACGTCACTCAGCATCAGGGAAGCACAAATCAAAACCACAGTGAGATACAACCTCACACCTGTTGGAATGGCTAAAATTAACTCAGGAAACAATAGATGTTGGTGATCATGTGGAGAAAGGGGAACACTCTTACACTGTTGGTGAGAATGCAAACTGGTACAGCCACTGTGGAAAACAGTATGGAGCTTCCTCAGAAAGTTAAAAATAGATCTATCCTATGATGCAACAATTATACTACTGGGTACTTACCCAAAGAATACAAAAACACTAATTAAAAGTACACATTTACCCCCAAGTGTATAGCAGCATGATTTACAATAGCTAAATTATGGAAGCAGCCCTTAGGTACATGGATTGATGAATGGATAAAGAAGAAATAATATAAAAATACAATGGAATATTACTCCTCAGCAGTAAAAAAGAATAAAATCTTGCCTTTTACAACTATAAGGATGGAACTAGAGAGTATAATGGTAAGTGAAATGTTAGTCAGAGAAAGACAAACACCATATGGCTTCACTCACATGTATAACTTAAAAACAAAACAAAAAAAAATGAGCAAAGGGGGAAAAGAATGAGAGAAAGAGACACACATTAAGAAATAGACTCTTTTTAAAAAGATTTATTTACTTATTTTATAGACAGAGTGTGTAAGTGGGGGCAGTAGCAAAGGGAGAGGGAGAGGGAAAGAAGCACACTTCCCACAGAGTGTGAAGCTGGACATGGGGCTCAAACTCATGACCCTGAGACCATAACCTGAGTTGAAATCAAGAGCCAGACACCTAACCAACTGACTTACCCTGACACCCCAAGGACACTCTTTATTATAGAGAATAATCTGATGGTTACAAGAGCAGTAGGGGTGGGCAGATGGGTTAAATAAGTGAAAGGGATTAAGGAGTACACTTATGATGAGCCCTGGATGATATATGGAATTGGCGAATTACTATGTTGTATACCTGAAACTAATATAACACTGTAGTGTTAACAAACTGGAATTAAAATAAAAACTTAAACCTAAATAAAAGAAAAAAATTCTGTTCAGCCAGATGCTATTTTAAACTTGATGTCCATATGGAAATTATTAGAATCTTTTTTTTTTTTTTTTCAATGAGTGGAGGACAGGACAACTGTGGATATGTTGATAGAAAAGAGGGGATAGAAAGCTTCTGCACAGCAAAGGAAACAGTCAACAAAACAAAGAGGCAAACCATGGAATAGGAGAAGATATTCACAAATGACACTACAGACAAAGGGCTGATATCCAAGATCTATAAAGAACTCCTCAAAGTCAACAATCACAAAACAGATAATCACGTCAAAAAAAGGGCAGAAGACATGAACAGACACTTCTCCAAAGAAGACATACAAATGGCTAACAGACACATGAAAAAATGTTCATCATCACTAGCCATCAGGGAGATTCAAATCAAAACCACATTGAGATATGACCTTACACTAGTTGGAATGGCCAAAACTAACAAGACAGTAAACAACAAGTGTTGGAGAGGATCTGGAGAACAGGGAACCTTCTTACACTGTTGGTGGGGAATGCAAGTTGGTGCAACCAATTTGGAGAACAGTGTGGAGATTCCTTAAGAAATTAAAAATAGAACTACCCAGGGCACCTGGGTGACTCAGTCATTAAGTGTTGGCCTTCAGCTCAGGTCATGATCCCAGGGTCATGGGATTGAGCCCCGCATCCAGCTGTCTGCTCACCCAGAAACCTGCTTCTCCCTCTCCCACTCCCTCTGCTTGTGTTCCCTCTATTGTTCTGTCTCTTTCTGTCAAATAAATAAAATCTTAAAAGAAAAAAAAGTGCTACCCTATGACCCTGCAATTGCACTACTGGGTATTTACCCCAAAGATACAGATGTAGTTAAAAGAAGGGCCATCTGTACCCCAATGTTCATAGCAGCAATGTCTACAATAGCCAAACTGTGGAAAGAGGTGAAATGCCCTTCAATGGACAAATGGATAAAGAAGATACTGTCCATATATATGATGGAATATTACACTTCCATCAAAAAGGATGAATACCCAACTTTTGTATCAACACAGACAGGACTGGAGGAGATTATGCTGAGTGAAATAAGTCAAGCAGAGAAAGTCAATTATCATATGGTTTCACTTGCTTGTAGAGCATAATAAATAACATGGAGGACATTAGGAGAAGGAAAGGAAAAGTAAATTGGGGGAAATCAGAAGGGGAGATGAACCATGAGAGACTGTGGACTCTGAGAAATAAACTGGGGGTTTTGGAAGTGAAGGAGTGGAGGTATGGGTGAGCCTGGTGGTGTATCTTAAGGAGGGCATATTTTTCATGGAGCAGTGGGTATGGTGCATAAAAAATGAATATTGGAAAACTGAAAAAATAAAATTAAATTAAAAAAAAAAAAAAGAAAAGAGAGGCTGATGGAGCAGGGATGTCTCATCTGCATTTACATTGACAATTTACCAAGCCAAGAGGCTATTCCCATTATTATCTGCTTTTTTTGCTCAAATACCAGTCTGTGTTTAAGGATGATAACTTGCTTTCAGAAAAAGGGCAAAGACAATACCCTTTTCTACAAAATCAATGACCTTATCTCCACAATCTAAAAGGTTGGTCTCTTAAAACTTTATTTCAACCTCTGGATGATTTTAATAGATCACATAGCAAAATATCTAGGGAGCATATTACCTGATTCCAAGACATGGGCAATAATTAGAAAAAAATACAAGTTATTGTAGACTTGTCTTTGGACATTACAACCAATTCACTCCCAGCCTTCATCCTGGTTTATTCAGACTACAGAGTCTGAAATCTTGCCCCTAAATATAATTAGGTCAGATTGAGATGAAAGCAGTCAGGGCAAGGAAAAGTCAATCAAAAACAGGACAAAATTATTCTAAGGGTATTGTTATTAGTTTTCAAATCAATGATGGGAAATAGAGAAACAGAGAGAAAAATATAAAATTTCTTTGGACTGGCAAAAAAATGTTAACTAAAAATTCTCTCTATGTGGTACACACACACACACACACACACACACACACACACACACAGAATGGAATACTATGCAGCCATCAAAATAAATGAAATCTTGCCATTTGCAATGTGGATGGAACTAGAGGGTATAATGCTGAGCAAAATAAGTCAATAAGATAAAGATAATTATCATATGATCTCTCTGATATGAGTAATTTGAGAGGCAGAGTGGGGTATTTGGGGGATTGGGAAGGAAAAAAGTGAAACAAGATGGGAGTAAGAGGGAAATGAACCCTAAGAGACTCTTAATCTCACAAAACAGAAGGTTGCTAGGGGGAGAGGGTTGTGAAGAGGGTAGTGGATTATGGACATTAGGGAGGATATGTGATATGGTGAGTGCTGTAAATTGTGCAAGCCTGATGATTCACAGACCTGTACCCCTGGGGCAAATAATACATTATATGTTAATAACAATAATTAATTAAAAATGAGAAAAAAGTCTCTCTAAAATGATTTGTAATACTGATTCATTATATGCTTATAGTTTACTACTGAAATTTGAAGAACTCACTAATTTTGTTTTTCACTTAGAACTGAGGCCATATCAGTGTACTTTTCAAAAATATATGACAGACAGGTGAAATCATTAGTATCAAACTGTTGCTCATCACAAATATTAAAACAATCTCTTTTTACCCTGTACTGTGCACCATATATGCTGTATCTCTAAAAATGAAGTCATTTTCTTACATGCTATTTACAGAAGTAAAGGAAAAAACTCTTTTGACTTAACCAAAATATTTAATGACTATTATATTAAACATTATATACATAACACACTAATACTAAAGCAGTACATGGGTACCTGGGTGGCTCAGTTGGTTAAGCCTCTGCCTTCCACAGGTCATGATCCCAGAGTCCTGGGATCAAGTCCCACACTGGGCTCCCTGCTTCTCCCTCTCCCTCTGTTGTTCCCCCTAACTTGAGTACTCGTTTGATATCTCTCTCTCTCTCTCTCTCTCTCTCTCTCCCCTTCTCTCTGTCAAATAAATAGTCTTTAAGAAAAAGCAGTACACAAAACATGGTGTAACGTCATTGAAAAAAATTAAAATAAAAACCCAGACTCAGGGAAGCAGCCAAACCTTTGAAACACAATTACAGCTACCATAATTGTTTCAGAGCAGGATACCCTTTGGGACTGTAACCAAATTCTAAGGGCTTCATTAATTTGTCCTGGTAGTGTAGGATGCTACAGAGAGCCATCATAAAGTACCAGGATCCAACATAAATAGGCCTGCATCCAAGACTATCTAGGTAAAGATCCTTATCAAGGGCTGTTGTCACAGTAGAAACCACTTAACAAATCTGTTTAGTTTTATAAAATGAATTTGGTCTACATTTTCTGAGCAGTCTCTTGACACATCTATTTTAAATGAAATTCACAAAAAATTCCACCCCAGTTGTAGTTTAATGAAAAATTTGGCAAAACCTTAGAGTCTCCGACCATAGTGAATCATGGAAAAAATAAGTCAACTTGCCTTCATTCATGGTAACATGGAAACAGAAAAAAAATCTATTTCAAATGCTTCTCCTACTAATACGCTAACAAGCTAAAGAGTTATGAGTTTATTTTAGACCTTCTGGGATAAATACTAATTGTAATCAAAATAACAAAAATGAATAAATTCTAATCACATAAACCCCACACTTTTATGTAATATAAGGAAAGTGTGTGCGTGTGTGTGTGTGTGTGTGTGTGTGTGTGCATGTGTGTAAAACACTGATATTAAACAAAGAATGTCTTGTTGGTTATTTCAAATGGTGATTTCTCAGCAAGTCAATGCTTCATCGAGCAGGGAATCACACATGGTCTTAGGACCACTGGGGTCACAAAAACACTGTGAGTGTCTGAGAGTGGCAGAGCTCCCAGATATAGGAGGTTGGAAGTCTGCAGGAAAGATTGAGCTGAGGAGTGGGATCTCAGCTTGGGGTTGTCATAAACCATAATCTGAGACAAAGTTGGGCCAATTCTCTTAGAACATGGACCCCACAAGTGGCAGATCTGGGGAGACCCCCTTTCCTCCAACAGGAGGAGTAGCATGGGAGTGCACTGAATGAATCTGCTGAGTTTGGAGACTCCAAACATGGCTGTGTGCCAGAGATAGGAACACTCAGTCACAGGCTGGGTGAGCTCAGAGTACAGCCAGAAGCCAGGGAGACAGGAGTGATTTATTACTTTTCTCTGAGGGCTCACTGAAGATGGGGGTCTGGAGATCTCAGCGCTTCTGGGGCTGGATATTGGGAGGCCATCATTTTCATTCTCATCCTCCAGAGCTGTATGGAAAGGTTTCAGGGGGAAAAAAAATTACCAAGAACAAACCCAAGCTGATTATTTAGCCTAGCCCCTGGCAAGGGTGATGCAATTCAAAACTGGGTAAAGATATTTGAGAATCACTGCAACAGGTCTTTCCCTCAGAAGCTCATCAAGAACATCCAACCAAGACAAAGCTTACTGGCAGTGAGAACTGCAAAACACCAGCATAAAGGGAATACAGCACATAGAATTCATGGGATTTTTCTCATGATTCTTTAGTCTTTCAAAGTTACCTTTTTTTAATTTTCATTTTTTTATTTTTCAATTTTTTTAAAAAAATTTCCTTTCTTCTTTTAACCTATTTTATCTTATCAATACCTTTTTCAAACTTTTTATTTTCATTTCTATACTCATATTCTATCTCTTCACTGCATTTAACCTTATTTTTTGTATACATATAAGTTTTTTTCTTTAAAATTTTGGGATACAGTTTCTTCTAACAGACCAAAATATACCTGAAATCTAGCATATGGATTTGTTCTAATATCCAGCCTGATCACATTCTCTCCTTTTTTCCTTTCTTTTTTCAACCAACTTCTTATCTCACCTATTTATTTTTTTAAAGATTTTTATTTATTTATTTATTTGACAGACAGAGATCACAAGTAGGCAGAGAGGCAGGCAGGGAGGAGAAGGAGAAGCAGGCTCCCTGCTGAGCAGAGATCCCGATGTGGGGCTCGATCCCAGGACCCTGGGATCATGACCTGAGCCAGAGGCAGAGGCTTTAACCCACTGAGCCACCCAGGCGCCCCTATTTTTAATGTCTTTTTAAATTTTCATCTTTATAGTCATATTCCACCCCTCCACCTCATATCTTTCTTTCTTTCTTTAAAATTTTGAGAAGTAGTTTTTTTTTTTCCTAACATGCCAAACTTTACCCAGAATCAAGTGTGTGGCTATGTTCTATCCACCAGCTAATCATTTTTTTTTTCATTCCTCTCCCCCTGGTTTTGGGTCTCTTTTAATTTGGTTAGTGTATATCCTTCTGAGGTAATTTTTACTGCTTTAGCATTTTTTTCTCTCATTCATCTACTCTCCCCTGGACAGAATGATAAGGCAAAAAAAAAAAAAAAAAAAAAAAAAAAAAAAAAGAACAAGAGGCAGTAGCAACAGCTAGGGACCTAATCAATTTGGATATTAGTCATATGGCAGAACTAGAGTTAAGATTGAGATGTAAAGATGCTAGCTGGGCTTGGAAAAAATGCATAGGAGATGCTAGAAAATCCTTTCTGAGGAAATAAAATCCCCTCCTGGAGAAATAAAAGATCTAAAATTTAACTAAGTTAAAATCAAAAAGGCTATTAGTGAGGTGCAATAAAAAATGGAGTCTCTTTCTGCTAGGATAAATGAGGCAGAAGAGAGAATTAGTGATACAGAAGAACAAATGATGGAAAATAAAGAAGTTGAGAAAAAGAGAGATAAACAACTACTGGACCATTAGGTGAGAATTTGATAGATAAGGGATACCATAAGACAAAACAATATTAGAATAATTTGGATCTCAGAAGAAGAAGAAAGAGAGAGAGGAGCAGAAGGTATATTGGAGCAAATTATAAGAGAGGGCTTCCCTAGTTTGGGAAGGATACAGGCATCAAAATCCATGATACATAGAGAACTCCCCCTCAAAATCAATAAAAATAAGAATACTTGATTGGCACCAGACCTATCCACAGAGACCTGGAAAGCCAGAAAAGACTGTCATGATATATTTAGAGCACTGAATGAGAAAAAATATGCAGTCAAGAATACTATACCCAGCTAGCCTGTCACTGAAAATAGAAGGAGAAATAAAAAGCTTCCAGGACAAACAAAAATGAAAGGAATTTGCAAACACCAAATAAGCCCTACAGGAAATACTGAAAGGGATCCTCTAAGTAAAGAGAGAGCCTAAAAGTAACATAGACCATAAAAGAATAGAGACAATATACAGTAACAGTCACCATATAGGCAATACAATGGCATTAAATTTATATCTTTCTGTAGTTACTCTGAACATAAATAGGCTAAATGCTGAAATCAAAAGACACAGCCACTTTGGAAAACAGTGTGTAGATTCCTTAAGAAATTAAAAATAGAGCTTCCCTATGACCCTGCAATTGCACTACTGGATATTTACTCCAAAGATACAGATGTAGTGAAAAGAAGGGTCATCTGTACCCCAGTTGTTCATAGCAGTAATGGCCACAGTCGCCAAACTGTGGAAAGAACCAAGATGCCCTTCAATTGATGAATGGATAAGGAAGATATAGTCCATATACACTATGGAGTATTATGCCTCCATCAGAAAGGATGAATACCCAACTTTTGTAGCAACATGAACAGGACTGGAAGAGATTATGCTGAGTGAAATAAGTCAAGCAGAGAGAGTCAATTATCTTATGGCTTCACTTATTTGTGGAGCATAAGAAATAACATGGAGGACATGGGGAGATGGAGAGGAGAAGGTATCTGGGGAAAATTGGAGGGGGAGACAAACCATGAGAGACTATGGACTCTAAAAAATAATCTAAGGGTTTTGGAGGAGCGGGGGGTGGGAGGTTGGGTGAGCTTGGTGGTGGGTATTATGTAGGGCACATATTGCATGGAAAACTGGGTGTGGTATATAAACAATGAATTCTAGTACTCTGAAAAGAAACTTAAAAAAATAAATAAAAATTAAAAAAAAAAAAACAGAGACAGTGTATCAGAATGAATACAAAAAACAAGACCCATCAATATGCTGTTTTTAAGAGACTCATGATAGCCCAAAGACACTTCCAGTTTGAGAGTGAGAGGTTGGAAAACCATTTACCATGCAATGGACATCAAAAGAAAGCTGGGGTGGCAATCCTTGTATCAGACAAAATAGATTTTAAGCCAAAGCCTATAATAAGAGATGAGGAAGGACACTGTATTATACTTAAAGGGTCTGTCCAAAAGAAAGATTGAACAATTTTAAATATCTATGCCCTAACATGGGATCAGCCAATCATATAAAACAATAACAAAATCAAAGAAATACATTGACAATAATACAATAATAGTAGGGGACTTTAACAAGCCCTCACTGAAATAGATCATCTAAGCAAAAGATCAACAAGGAAATAAAGGCTTCAAATGACACTCAAGACGAAATGAACATCACAGATGTATTCAGAACATTTCATCCCAAAGCAACAAAATACATATTCTTTTCTAGTTCACATGGAACATTCTCCAGAATGGATTATATTTTGGGTCACAAATCAGGTCTCAAAAGGGGTACCAAAAGATTGGGATAATTTCCTGCAACTTTTCAGACCACAATGTTTTGAAACTAGACCTTAACCACAAGAGGAAAGTAGAAACGAACTCAAATTCATAGAGGCTAAAAAAGCATCTTACAAAAGAATGATTAGGTCAACCAGGAAATTAAAGAAGAAATTTTAAAAATTCATAGAAACAAATAAAAATGAAAACACAACTGTTCAAAATCTTTGGGATGCAACAAAGGCAGGCCTAACAGGAAAATATATGGCAATACAAGCCTTCTCAAGAAACAAGAAAGGTATCAAATACACAGTCTAATCCTACACATAAAGGAGTTGGAGAAAGAGCAATAAATAAAGCCTAAGCCCATCAGAAGAAGAGAAATAATATAGATTAGAGAAGAAATCAATGAAATAGAAACCAAAAGAACAGTAGAACAAATCAACAAAACTAGGAACTGGTTCTTTGAAAAAAAAAAATTAAGATGAATAAATCCCTGGCCAGACTTATCAAAAAGAAAAGAGAAAGGACCCAAAGTAATGAAATCATGAATGAAAAAGGAGAGGTCACAACCAATACCAAATAAATACAATCATATGAACATATTATGAGCAACATATGTGCCAGTAAATTAGACAATCTAGAAGAATTGGATGCATTCCTAGAGACATTAACTAGCAAAACTGAACCAGAAAGAAATAGGAAACCTTAAAAGACCCATAACCAGTAAAGAGATTGAAGCAGTCATCAAAAATCTCCCAACAAATAAGAGCCCAGGGCCAGATGGCTTCCCAGGGGAATTGTACTAATCATTTAAAGAAGAATTAATTCCTATTCTCTTGAAACTGTTCCAAAAAATAGAAATGGAAGGAAAACTTCCAAACTCATATTATGAGGCCAGCATTACCTTGATCCCCAAAACAAAGACCCCATCAAAAAACAGAATTACAGACCAATATCCTTGATGAACATATATGCAAAAATTCTCACCCAAATACTAGCCAATAGAATCCAAGAGTACATTAGAAGGATTATACACCACGACCAAGTGGAATTTACTCCTGGGCTACAAGGTCAGTTCAGCATCCACAAATCAATGTGGATGTAATGTGATACAATACATTAATAAAAGAAAGAACAAGAACCATAAGATACTCTCAATAGATGCTGAAAAAGCATTTGACAAAGTACATCATCCCTTCCTGATTAAAACTCTTCAAAGTGTAGGATAGAGGGGACATATCTCAATATCATCAAAGCCATCTATGAAAAACCCACCACAAATATCATTCTCAATGGGGAAAAACTGAGAGCTTTTCCACTAAGGTCAGGAACATGGCTGGGATGTCCATTATCACCACTGCTTTTCAACATGGTACTAGAAATCCTAGCCTCAGCCATCAGACAACAAAAAGAAGTAAAAGGCATCTGAATCAGCAAAGAGAAAGTCAAACTCTCACTCTTTGCAGATGATATAATACTTTATGTGGAAAACCCAAAAGACTCCACTCTAAAATTACTAGAACCCATACAGGAGTTCGGAAAAGTGTCAGGATATAAATCAATGCACAGAAATCAGTTGCATTTCTATACACCAACAAGACAGAAGAAAGAGAAATTAAGGAGTCAATATCATTTACAATTGCACTCAAAACCATAACATACCTAGGAATTAGTCTAACCAAAGAGGCAAAGAATCTGTACTCAGAAAACTATACAGTACTTATGAAAGAAATTGATGAAGACACAAAGAAATGGAAAAATGTTCCATGCTTATGGATATGAAGAACAAATATTGTGAAAATCTCTATGCTACCTAGAGCAATCTACACATTTAATGAAATCCCTATCAAAATACCATCAGTTTTTAAAAAAAATAAATGGAGCAAATACTCCTAAAATTTATATGGAACCAGAAAAGACCCCAAATAGCCAGAGGAACATTGAAAATGATAGCAAAGTTGGCAGCATCACAATTCCAGTATTCAAGCTCCATTACAAAGCTGTAATCAGCAAGACAATATGATACTGGTACAAAAACAGACATATAGATCAATGGAACAGAATAGAGAGCCCAGAAATGGACCTTCAACATTCAATCATAGAGTTGAGGGTCTATGATCAAGTAATCTTCAACAAACCAGGAAAAAATGTCCAACAGAAAAAAAAGGATAGTTTCTTCAACAAATGGTGTTGGAAAAAAAAGGATAGTTTCTTCAACAAATGGTGTTGGCTATCCAACAAATTGGATAGCCACATGCAGAAGAATGAAACTGGACCATTTCCTTACACCATACATAAAAATAGACTCAAAAGGGATGAAAGCTCAATGTGAGACTGGAATCCATCCAAATCCTTGAAGGAATACAAGCAGCCACCTCTTCTACTGCAGCCACAACAACTTCTTCCAAGGAACTTCTCCAAAGGCAAGGGAAATACAAATCAATACTGGTCAGGCAATGACAGGTGTTGACGGGGATGCTGAGAAAAGGGAACCCTTGCATTCCTACCAACAGTGTAGGAGGTTTCCCCTTTCTCTGCATCTCTGTAAACACCTGTCATTTCCTGACTGGTTAATTTTAGCCATTATGACTGGTGTAAGGTGGTATTTCACTATGTTTTTGATTTATATTTCACTGATGCCAAGGGATGATAAGCACTTTTCCATGTGTCTGTTGGCCATTTAGATGTCTTCTTTGCAGAAATGAACAGAAACATGGAAGAAGCAGAGGAATAAATTGGAGACCCAGAAGACAGTAATGGGAACTAATCAAAGTAAACAAAAGAGATAAAAAAAGATATATCCAAGACCTGAATAGAGATAGGAAACTCAATGACTCTATAAATTATAATATTCATATTATAGGAGTCCCAGAAGAGTGAAAATTTTATTTGAAGACAAAGTATTTGAAAACTTCTGTAATCTGGGGAAGGAAACAGAAATCTAGATCCAGAAGCAGAGAGAATTCCCAATCAAAATTTTTTAAAAAGGAGACACACACTAAGATACTTTAAAATTAAATTGGCAAAATATAATAATAAAGAAAAAAAATTTAAGTGGCAAGACAAAAGAAGATAGTAACTTAAGGGGAAACCTGTAAGACTAGCAGGAGATTTTTCAATAGAAACTTTGCAAACTAGAAGAGAGTGGTATGTTATATTCAAAGTGCTAGATGGGGAAAAAAAATCTGCAACCAATACTCAATACAGCAAGGCTGTCATTCAGAATAGGTGGAGAGATAAAGTTTCCCAGACAAACAAAACTAAAGGAGTTCATGACTATTAAACCAGCCCTACCAGAAATATTAAAGGGGACTGTTTGAGTGGAAAGCATAGAATAAAAATGACAGTATGAAGGTGGGAAACACAAAAGCAGTAAAAATATATTTTTCTATATTCAGTGACTAAATTTACAAAAAAAAAATGTATAAAATATAATACATATACCCAAAACGTGGGAGGAGAGGAGGAAAAATGATTTCAAACTTAAACTATCAACTTAATATACACTGGTAATGATGAAGAGATTACATATAAACAATGTTAATCATATATCAAAAACCACTAATAAATATGCAAAGAATAAAAGAAAGAAAACCAAATACATCACTAAAGAAAATCATCAAAGCATAAAATAGAGAAAGACAACAAAGGATCAGAGAAAATCTTCAGACACAACCACAAAACAAATAATAAAATGACAATGAATACATATCTATCTATAATTACTTTGAATGTAATTGTACTAAATGGCCCCATGAAAAGACACAGGGTGACATAAAAAGTAAAAAAAAAAAAAAAAAAAAAACCAACAACAACAACAAAAAAAAACTAGACCCATCTATATGGTGCCTACAAGAGACTCATTTCAGACCTAAAGACACCTGCAGCTTGAAAGTGAAGGGATGGAGAAACTTCTATCTGGCATGTGGTTGTCAAAAGAAAGCCAGAGTAGCAACACTTATTTCAGACGAACAAGACTTAAAAATTAAGACCATGAAAAAAGACAAAAAAGGGCATTATACCATAATAAAGGGGAAACTCCAACAAGAAGATATCACAACTATAAATATTTATGCACCTAATAAAAGAGCACCCAAATATATAAAAATCTTAATGGAAAACATAAAGGAACCAGTTTATAATAATACAATAATGGTCCCACTTACAACAATAAACAGGCAATCTAAACAGAAAATCAACAAGAAATCAATGGCTTTGAGTGACAAATAGACACAGATGGATTTGACAGATATATTCAGAGTATTCCATCCTAAAATAGCAGAAAATAAATTCTTTTGAAATGCACAAGGAACATTCTCCAGAATAGATGTGTAATAACACATAAAGGAAGCCTCAACTAATTAAAGAACATCAAAGCTATACCATGCATCTTTTCTGACCACAAGACCACGAAACTAGAAGTCAATAACAACATGATATTACTTTTGAACATAGTAAAATTAAAACAATAGAGATTTAGATGTTTTAGAGATTTAAGTGTTCTTTCAACATTGTTTAAATGATTTTGTGCTGAGTGAAATAAGTCAAGCAGAGAGAGTCAATTATCATATGGTTTCACTTACTTGTGGACCATAAGGAATAACACAGAGGACATTGGGAGATGGAGAGAAGAAGTGAGCTGGGGGAAATCAGAGAGAGAGACAAACCATGAGAGACTGTCTACTCTGAGAAACAAACTGAGCGTTTTGGAGGGGAGGGAGGTGGGGGGATGGGTGAGCCTGGTGGTGGGTATTATGAAGGGCACATATTGCATGGAGGCAGTGTGGTGCATAAACAATAAATTTTGAAAAGGATTTTGGATTTTATTTAAGTAGTGGGATGGATTTTAGGTTTTCCTTATTTATACCTTAGCTTCAATTAAGCTATACTCTCTTAGTTTTATTGTTTTGCTTCAATTTTAACCAATATCTTTGTTTTTAAATTTTTTAAATTAATAATGAATACTGTTTTTCTGAAAATAAATTGAAAAAAATTAAGTTAATTTTTTCAGAAACACTGAAAAAAATTAATTTAATTAAAAAAATTTAAAAACAAAGATATTGGTTAAAATTGAAGCAAAACAATAAAACTAAGAGAGTATAGCTTAATTGAAGCTAAGGTATAAATAAGAAAAACCTAAAATCCATCCCACTACTTAAATAAATTCTAACATCCTTTTCTGTACCATATATTTTGGGTAAAAAGTTCTATCTGTTTCTTGTCCAATCTAAAGAAGCTTTTCTTTGTGTCCTCAGCTTTTCCTTAATCATCCTTTAAAGGCATTCCAAATGTTGACAAATTTAATCTCACTTTTATACCTTATTTAAATTTGTCATGTCTCCTCTCAGGCTTTGCCATTTCAGGAAGAGTATTTTATAAACTTTTTGTGAGAGCTTGTTTTTGTCTTATTGCACTATTTGACTTTATATGTTCAGTTTACCAAATAAAATCTTCTACACTATCTTTTTCACAATTTGTGACACAATTTTCAAATCTAATGTACTAAAGAATCCTCTTTAATCAGTTTTTTCCTCAATCTTCCATTTTATGCTCTAGGGAACACTACATAATTATTTTATTCATTCCAAATCACTTATAGCTTTAACTTTCACCTGTAAGTCTATTATCCTATTAGATTCTAGCTAGCAGGAATCATGGAATCACTGCACTATTAAAAATCATATTCTTATGGTCAACTAATCTTCAACAAAGCAGGAAAGAATATTCAATGGAAAAAGGAGTCTTTTCAACAAATGGTGTTAGGAAAATTGGACAGCAATATGCAGAAGAATGAAACTGGGTCACTTTCTTACACCATACATAAAAATAAACTTAAAATGGATGATAGACCTCAGTGTGAGACAGGAATCCATCAGAATCCTAGAGGACAACACAGGAAGCAACCTCCTTGACCTTGGCCACACCAACTTCTTGCTAGACACGTTTTTGAAGGCAAGAGAAACACAAATAAAAATAAACTATGGGGACTACATCAAGATAAAAAACTTCTGCACAGTGAATGCAATAACAAAACTAAAAGGCAACCTACAGAATGGAAGAAGATATTTGCAAATGACATATCAGATAAAGAGCTAGTATCCAAAATCTATAAATAACTTACCAAACTTACCATACAGAAAAACAAATAATCTAGTCAAGAAATGGGGAGAAGACATGAACAGACATTCCTCCAAAGAAGACATCCAAAGACCAACAGATGCACGAAAAAAATGTTCCACATCCCTTGGCATCAGGGAAATACAAATCAAAACCACAATGAGATATCACCTCACACCAGTCAGAATGACGAAAATTCATAAGTCAGGAAACTACAGATGTTGGTGAGGATGCAGAAAAATGGGAACTGTCCAGCACTGTTGGTGGGAATCCAAACTGGTGTAGCCATTCTGGAAAACGTATGGAGGTTCCTCAACAAGTTAAAAATAGAGCTACTCTATGACCCAGCAATTGCAATACTAGGTATTTATTCAAAGGATACAAATGTACTGTTCAAAGGAACACAGCACCCCAACATTTATAGCAGCAATATCCACAATAGCCAAAATATGGGAAGAGCCCAGATGTCCATCGACAGATGAATGGATAAAGAAGATTGGTATGTATGTGTGTATATGTATATGTGTATGTATTTTTTCAAATAACTGACTTAGCAGACAGTAAAGCATTATTTTAACATTTGGGGAAATAAGATAAATCAAGAAAATGTGCAGTACAAATTCTTCTTTTCTGAAGGAGCTTAAAGAATGGAAAGGAAAAAAATTGCCTATATTCAGATTTGAAATTGAGGGGTACTAAAGCAAGAACTGGTGTCAGCAGAAACTATTTTCTTCTACATATAATTGGATTTCAGAAGTTTGGGGTTGGTCTAAATAGAAAAAATGCTTTGGCAGACTGAAATTTTGAGATGAGATTCCGTCCTACCCACAACTTCTCAGGGTACTGTGTCCATCATTGGAATACACATTTTATTTATTTATTTATTTTAAGATTTTATTTATTTATTTATGAGAGAGAGAGACAGTGAGAGAGAGCATGAGCGAGGAGAAGGTCAGAGGGAGAAGCAGACTCCCCATGGAGCTGGGAGCCCGATGCGGGACTCGATCCTGGGACTCCGGGATCACTACCTGAGCCGAAGGCAGTCGTCCAACCAACTGAGCCACCCAGGCATCCCGGAATACACATTTTAAAAGAAATATAAAAATTTGAATAGCATCTGGAAAAGAGTGACTTATGTGTCTAATGTGTATCTAAATAAGGCATACATGGAAGCTGGAATTTTTCAGCCCAGACAAGATAAGGCTAAGAGTGATTTCATAATTGTTTCAGGGTTTTCATTTTGTTTACCCCAGAAAAGTAACAATTACCCATATCTACTATGTCAGATTAAAAGGAGCTGCTCTTACCAGAAACATGAAAAGCCTGTTCAACATAAAGAAGGATTCCCTGACAATAAGGAATACTAGGTACATAAATGAATATATTATGGGATTCAGGAATCTCCTTTACCAGGGTTCTTTAAGAAAACAGAGGAGTTCCTTATAAGTTAGAAGTCTTTGTGGTGCTACTTAAAGGCAGGGACATGACTGCTATGGATTCTCTGTAGGCTATATAACCTCTCAAGTCCTTTCCAGCCCTGGATATTTATAAATAATGAAAAATTAACCAAAAAATATAACAGATTAAAATGCCTAACAAATGCCACCCTCCAGACCAAACCATCATGCTGGTTTTATGAAATGCCCAGATATTGCCTCTAAGCAGCAGTCAATAGCAAATATTTATTGGATCCAGATAAGGGATAGAAGTCACATTTAACTATACATTGATATAAAATATGGAGATATTGCCATCAATCATTAAAGAACTCAACAAGTTGAGCCTAAGATGTGTGGACAACTTTCACAACCTGGTCATGGCAAACATGAAAGAGAATATGTGATATTTCATCTGCCAAATATGTCACATTCAACAAGGTGAGATACACCTCAAAAGAAAAAGTAAATGACCATAAGACTGCTATGCAACACTGAGATTCAGCACCAACTCAGTGGCTTTTTACACAAACCATCACCAAAGAAAATAATTTTCAAATGGCCTCTTTAATGTAGTATTAATGGGTTTTCATGCTATCCTCAATTCACATGCAGAACTTGTTTCAGTGTATGCTAAGGTTCTGCCCATGTAGACTGTACACAAGCATATAATCCCTAGTATTCATAGCAAAAACATCACATTGTATTAACTACACTATATAAAAACCTAAAACTCTAAGTTAAATTGTCAAATAAAATTTATTATTGTAGCATATAAAGGATATAAGTGTAGGGTGACTGGGTGGCTCAGTTGGTTAAATGCCTGCCTTTGACTCAGGACATGATCCCAGGGTCCTGGGATTGAGTCTCACGTTGGTTCTTTCCCTGCCTCTGCCCCTCTCTCATTAATAAATAAAATCTTTTTTAAAAGTATATATGTGTATACATTTATATATACAAACACATAAAATTAATCATTTTTTCATAATTTTTACACATAGTAAGTGACTAATATATATAATAAAACAAAGAAAAAGATGAACCAATCTTAGGGTACTCACAGAAAGTTGTCATACTAAAAGTATCAGCTCAGAGAGAACCATATAGTTAATCAGCTCTAATTTTAGGGTATTTCCCCAGTCATAACTTTATTTGGAAAAGTCGCCTAAAAATCTCTGCAATCCTGTGTTTGGAAAATCTCCATGTATTTATCTTTGGCCATTTGACTCTAAAACACCTCATTTTGACTCTAAAACACCTCATTTTGATGAGGCCAAAGAGATTGCCTTTGCACAGATTGTGTTCCAGCTGTCTTCCAATATTTGAACATTCAGGTCTTAGCCCCATGCTGTGTCAGCCTCCCACATATTCTGTATACTAAGAGTAATTTATGAATATATATGAATCTAGTGAGTGAAAATTTTTTAAAAAGCTTTCAAAAGCTCTAAATCTTATTTTAAGTTCTATAAGCAACCCACCAGACACATCTGTAATGCAAAATTCCCTCTAAAAGACAGTAATTCTCAGGAACATGTAGGTGTATCTTATTGGATAATTACCAGATATCTGATTCTGAAACAGAATTTTCAATGAGAGTTGTCTGTGTATGAAAATTATATGGGGATTTTAGAGGTTAAGTGTAAATTTTCTAGATTTAACTTTTACTTTGACAGAAACACCCATTCCCCCATACCCCTGGCTTCTTATTCTGGTGTTTTACTATTTAACAAGAACTTCTGTAACTATATTAGAATTTATATCTGAGGTCACTTTAACTTGGATTCCTTACAAGTTCTAACTGTAGCGAATTAGGCCTGAGTCGAAGAGCTACTGTACAATGGAAGTAGACCTGTGGCCACTCCTCCACCAGAATAATCCTAAGGCAGGTACCTGCTAATCTAAAACTCTGGGGCCTTCTCCAGGAATAAGAAGCAGCCCTGTGAAGTTCTTTTCTTAGTGTATCCTAAAGGCCTAAAGGAATTAATATGGCTTTCAACATCACTTATCTTCCACACACTGAGTAATTTATGTGTTTGGATAAACCATTAACCATATGAAAGCAAGCAATGTAAACCTATGGAACTGCTTCATCTACACTTTGGAGAAATCATTCTAAACAAAGAGAGACACAAAAGTTTTAGTTTAGAGACTGCAGTATTCAGTCTCTGCTATCCTTTGTTGGGAGGAAAGAAACTTAATCAAAACAAGTTTCTCCAAGATCTCTGTATAATAGAAGAGACACATGTACACAATTCTCATAAGGCAATTTTGACTCCATATTTTGGAAATGTAGCTCAGCATATCAAAGACAAATTGCTCTAGTAAACTAGTGTTATAGATCAAAATATATGAAAGAGAGAGAATAAAAGGAAGAATACCAGGTTATGAAATTTATAAATGGATAGCTGAGTGAGACTTTCCCAATTCTCACTAGATGTTCTAAGTTAGCACTGAATGAACCTGGAATCTCTGATTGCCTTTGCACAGATTGTGTTCCAGCTGTCTTCCAATATTTGAACATTCAGGTCTTAGCCCCATGCTGTGTCAGCCTCCCACATATTCTGTATACCAAGAGTAATTTATGAATCTATAAAGGCAATCACAATGCATACAAGAAAGGGTTATGTAAAGTTCTAAGACTTCATGAAGTAGCCTCAACAAACTCAGTCCAAGTTCCAAACATCACTCTTATATTTGAGCTGATTTACAAATCACATAGATCTTTGTCTGGTATTCTATATCCTTTGTGAAGTTGGAAAAGAGGATGAAAGTCTTGATGGTATAGTGTCTACATAAAACTCAAGCTGCTGAAATTCCTTTACTTACTGCCTCAGATTCATTAAATAGCCTTACAATGTGATAATCTGAAATAAGCAGTAGGAAAATGGGCACTATGAAATTTAGCCAGTGCCAATGCGGTTGGGAGCATAAGATGAAACCTCCAAAATGCTTTTGTAATTTTATCCTCAATTTTACATCTGAAGAATTTACCTCAAAACTCATCCTAGGGATGCCTGGGTGGCTCAGTTGGTTAAGCAGCTGCCTTCGGCTCAGGTCATGATTCCAGCGTCCTGGGATCAAGTCCCACATCGGGCTCCTTGCTCGACAGGGAGCCTGCTTCTCCCTCTGCCTCTGCCTGTCATTCTGTCTGCCTGTGCTTGCTCTCTCTGACAAATAAATAAAATCTTAAAAAAAAAAAAAAACTCATCCTATATTGTGGAGAAAAGGGAACCCTCTTATACTGTTGGTGGGAATGCAAGTTGGTGCAGCCACTTTGGAAACAGTGTGGAGATTCCTCAAAAAATTAAAAATAGAACTACCCTATGACCTGGCAATTGCATTACTAGTTATTTACCACCAAAATAGAGATGTAATGAAAAGAAGGGCCATATGAACCCCGATGTTCATAGCAGAAATGTCCACAATAGCCAAACTGTGAAAAGAGCCAGGATGGCCTTCAACAGACAAATGGATAAAGAAGATGTGGTCCATATATACAATGGAATATTACTCAGACATCAGAAAGGATGAATATGCAACTTGTGCATCAACATGGATGGGACTGGAGAAGACTATGCTTAATGAAATAAGTCAAGAAGAGAACATTAATTATCATATACTTTCACTTACTTGTAGAACATAAGGAATAACATGGAGGACATTAGGAGAAGGAAAGGAAAATTTAACTGGGGGAAATCAGAGGGGGAGATAAACCATGAGAGACTGTAGACTTCAAGAAACAAACTGAGAGTTTTAGAGGGTAGGGGGGTAGGGATATGGGTGAGCCTGGTGGTGGGTATGAAGGAGGGTACATATTACATGAAGTACTGGATATTGTACATAAATAATGAATCTTGGAATAATGCATCAAAAATTAATGATGTATTTTATGGTGACTAACATACACACACGTGCACACATGCACGCACACACACAAAGATGTAAAAACAACAACAACAACAACAACTCATCCTATAGTCCCATTCAAAAGAAAATGGTTACAATTTTAAGTGTCCCAAAATGGCTCAGAATGTCCTTTGAGACTGTTACCAGCTTATTGTTACGTGGACCTTTTCTCACTCTGTTCTATCACCATCTGCTTGCCATCAATGGCAGGTCGGCTCTTTCTTCCTACATGTGATCCTGCTTTTGACATGGAAGGATTTCACCTTGAGTTCTCACAGCTCGCTCATTCTTTTGACTATTTGCATCTTTTTATCTCCTTTTCACTTCCATTCCTACTTTAAACTCTTTCTATTACCACCACTTATACGTCTCTTCTTCAAGCATTTCCTTCTGCACATATTCTGAATACACTCTAGCAGTTCATTATAGAAAAATCACTGTATTTGCTCTGATTTTACAATTTTCAATACCAGTAACCTGAGAACTACTTCTACATGAGTACATTGCCATCATTTCAGATATACTATCACCAACTGCAGTACCTTGACTGGGAATTTGGTTTGAAAACTTCCATGGATGAGAAAAGGAGAATGTAATATACTTTGCTATTCAGTTAATTTATTCAAAAGAGAAAAATAAAACTTTTTATAGATCAGCACAGAAATGAACTGCTTTTAAACTAATCTTTTTTATTTTTATTTTTTATTAACAATTAATGTATTATTAGCCCCAGGGGTCCAGGTCTGTGAATCGCCAGGTTTACACATTTCACAGCACTCACCATACTACATACCCTCCCCAATGTCCATAACCCAACCACCCTCTCCATACCCCCCTACCTCCAAAACCCTCCATTTATTTTGTGAGATTAACAAGTTTCTTGTGGTTTGGATCCCTCCCAATCCCATCTTGTTTCATTTCTTCTTTCCCTACCCCCAAACCCCCCACATTGCCACTCAAATTTTCATATGAGGGAGATGATATGATAACTTTCTTTTTCCAATAGACTTATTTCGCTCAGCATAATACCCTCTAGCTCCATCCACATCATTGCAAAAGGCAAGATCATTTCCTTTGATGGCTTCGTAGTATTCCATTGTGTGTGTGTGTGTGTGTATAAAGAAGATGTGGTATATATATAGACATACACCACATCTTCTATATCCATTCATCTGTTGATGGACATCTAGGTTTATATATATATATATATATAAAGAAAGAAGATGTGGTATACATAAATATGTACACATATATACACATATATATGTGTATATATGTATATATGTAGCCAAACTATGGAAATATAGCATATATATATATATATATATATATATATATATATACATATATATAGCCAAACTATGGAAAGAACTAGATGTCCATCAACAGATGAATGGATAAAGAAGATGTGGTGTATGTGTATATATATGTATATGTATGTACATATACATATATATACATACACATCTTCTGTATATATGTATATGTATGTACATATACGTATGTATATACATATACATATATACATATATATACATACACATCTTCTTTATATATGTATATATATACATATATACATACATATACATATATATATACACATAAACCACATCTTCTTTATATATGTATATATGTACATATATACATACATATACATATATATATATACATACACCACATCTTCTTTATCCATTCATCTGTTGTTAGACATCTAGGTTCTTTCCATATATGTATATGTGTGTGTGTGTGTATATATATATATACCACATCTTCTTTATCCATTCATCTGTTCATGGACATCTAGGTTCTTTCCATAGTTTGACTATTGTGGACATCGCTGCTATGAACATTTGGGAGCATTTGCTACTTCGGATCACTACATTTGTATCTTTAGGGTATATACCCAGTAGTGTGATTGCTGGGTCATAGGGTAGCGCTATTTTCAACTTTCTGAGGAACCTCCATGCTGTTTTCCAGAGTGGCTGCACCAGCTTGCATTCCCACCAACAATGTAGGAGGGTTCCCCTTTCTCCACATCCTCATTAGCACCTGTCATTTCCTGAAATGTTAATTTTAGCTGTTCTGACTTGTGTGAGGTGGTATTTCATTGTGGTTTTGATTTGTATTTCCCTGATGCCGAGTGATGTGGAGCACTTTTTCATGTGTCTGTTGGCCATCTGGATATCTTCTTTGCAGAAATGTCTGTTCATGTCCTCTGCCCATTTCTTGATTGAATTATTTGTTGAATAATTGTTTGCTGAATTGAATCTATAAGTTCTTCATAGATTTTGGATAGTAGCCCTTTATCTGCTACATTGTTTGCAAATATCTTCTCCCATTCTGTCAATTGTCTTTTGGTTTTGTTAACTGTTTGCTTTGTTGTGCAAAAGCTTTGATCTTGAAGAAGTCCCAATAGTTCATTTTTGCCCTTGCTTCCCTAGCCTTTGGTGATGTTTCTAGGAAGATGTTGCTGCGGCTGAGGTCAAAGAGGTTGCTGCCTGTGTTCTCCTCAAGGATTTTGATGGATTCCTTTCTCACATTGAGGTCCTTCATCCATTTTGAGTCTATTTTTGTGTGTGGTGTAAGGAAATGGTCCAATTTCATTTTTCTGCATGTGGCTGTCCAATTTTCCCAACACAATTTGTTGAAGAGACTGTCATTTCTCCATTGGACATTCTTTCCTGCTTTGACAAAAATTACTTAATCATAGGTTTGAGGGTCTATTTCTGGGCTCTCTATTCTGTTCCATTGATCTATGTGTCTGTTTTTGTGCCAGTACCATGCTGTCCTGAGACTACTTCTTAGTAATAGAACATGAAGTCTGGAATTGTGATGCTACCAACTATGGCTTTCTTTTTCAACATTCCTCTGGCTATTCGGGGTCTTTTCTGGTTCCATATAAATTTTAGGATTATTTTTTCCATTTCTTTGAAAAAAAATGGATGGTATTTTGATAGGGATTGCACTAAACGTGTAGATTGCTTTAAGTAGCACAGATATTTTCACAATATTTGTTCTTCCAATCCATGAGTAGGGAATATTTTTCCATTTCTTTGTGTCTTCCTCAATTTCTTTCATTAGTACTTTATAGTTTTCTGAGTATATATTCTTTGCCTCTTTGGTTATGTTAATTCCTAGGTATCTGATGCTTTGGGGGTGTAATTGTAAATGGGATTGACTCCTTATTTTCTCTTTCTTATGTCTTGCTTTAGGTGTAAAGAAATGCAACTGATTTCTGTGCATTAATTTTATATCCTGACACTTTACTGAATTCCTGTACAAGTTCTAGCAGTTTTGGAGTGGAGCCTTTTGGGTTTTCCACACAAAGTATCATATCATCTGCAAAGAATGATAGGTTGACCTCTTCTTTGCTGATTTGGATGCCTTTAATTTCTTTTTGTTGTCTGATTGCTGAGGCTAGGACTTCTAGTACTATGTTGAATAGCAGTGGTGATAGTGGACATCTCTGCCATTTTCCTGATCTTAGTGGAAAAGCTCTCAGTTTTTCCCCATTGAGAATGATATTTGTGGTGGGTTTTTCATAGATGGCTTTGATAATATTGAGGTATGTGCTCTCTATCCCAACACTTTGAAGAGTTTTAATCAGGAAGGGATGTTGCACTTTGTCAAATGCTTTTTCAGCATCTATTGAGAGTATCATATGGTTCTTGTTTTTTTCTTTTATTAATGTATTGTATCACATTGATTGATTTGCAGATGTTGAACCAACCTTGCAGCCCTGGAATAAATCCCACTTGGTCTTGGTGAATAATCCTTTTAATGTACTGTTGAATCCTATTGGTTAGTATTTTGGTGAGAATTTTTACATCTGTGTTCATCAAGGATATTGGTCTGTAATTCTCTTTTTTGATGGGATCCTTGTCTGGTTTTGGGATCAAGGTGATGCTGGCCTCATAAAATGAGTTTGGAAGTTTTCCTTCCATTTCTATTTTTTGGAACAGTTTCAGGAGAGTGGGAATTAATTCTTCTTTAAATGTATGGTAGAATTCCCCCGGGAAGCCGTCTGGCCCTGGGCTTTTGTTTGTTTGGAGATTTTTGATGACTGTTTCAATCTCCTTACTGGTTATGGGTCTGCTCAAATTATCTGTTTCTTCCTGGTTCAGTTCTCTTAGTTTATATGTTAATTGGAATATATCCATTTCTTCCAGATTGTTGAATTTGTTGGCATAGAGTTGCTCATAGTATGTTCTTATAATTGTTTGTATTTCTTTGGTATTGGTTGTGATCTCTCCTCTTTCATTCATGATTTTTATATATTTGGGTCCTTTCTCTTTTCTTTTTAATAAGTCTGGCCAAGGGGTTATCAATCTCATTAATTCTTTCAAAGAACCAGCTCCTAGTTTCGTTGATTTGTTCTATCATTGTTTTTTTAGTTTCTATTTCATTGATTTCTGCTCTGATTTTTATGATTTCTCTTCTCCTGCTGGGCTTAGGCTTTCTTTGTTTTTCTCTCTCCAGCTCCATTAGGTGAAGGGTTACATTGCATATTTGAGATCTTTATTGTTTCTTGAGAAAGGTTTGTATCACTATATATTTTCCTCTCAGGACTGCCTTTTCTGTGTCCCACAGATTTTGAACCATTGTGTTTTTATTATTTGTTCCTGTGATTTTTATCAGTTCTTCTTTAATTTCCTGGTTGACCCATTCATTTTTTAGAAGGATGTTGTTTAGTCTCCATGTATTTGAGTTCTTTTTAAAATTCCTCTTGTGATTGAGTTCTAGCTTCAGAGCATTGTGGTATGAAAATATGCAGGGAATGATCCCAATCTTTTGATACTGGTTGAGACCTGATTTAGGACCCAGGATGTGGTCTATTCTGGAGAATGTTCCATGTGCACCAGAGAAGAATGTGTATTCTGTTGCTTTGGGATGGAATGTTCTGAATATATCTGTGATGTCCATCTGGTCCATTGTGTCATTAAAGGCCTTTATTTCCTTGTTGATCTTTTGCTTGGATGATCTTTCCATTTCAGTGAGGGGAATGTTAAAGTCCCCTACTATTATTGTATTATTGCTGATGTGTTTCCTTGATTTTGTTATTAATTGGTTTATATAGTTGGCTGCTCCCATGTTAGAGTCATAGATATTTAAAATTGTTAGGTCTTCTTGTTGGAAAGACCCTTTGAGTATGATATAGTGTCCTTCCTCATCTCTTATTATAGTTCTTGGCTTAAAATATAATTGATCTGATAAGGATTGCCATCCGTGCCTTCTTCTGATGTCCATTAGCATGGCAAATTGTTTTCCAACCCCTCATTTTAAATCTGGAGGTGTCTTTGTGTCTAAAATGAGTTTCTTGTAGGCAGCATATTGATGGGTTTGGGTTTTTTATCCATTATGATACCCTGTGTCTTTTGATTGGGGTATTTAGCCCATTTACATTCAGGGTAACTATTGAGAGATACGAACTTAGTGCCATTGTATTGCCTGTAAGGTGACTGTTACTGTGTATTGTCTCTGTTCCTTTCTAATCTACTACTTTTAGGGTCTCTCTTTGCTTAGAGGACCCTTTTCAATAATTCCTGTAGAGCTGGTTTGGTGTTTGCAAATTCTTTCAGTTTTATTTGTCCTGGAGACTCTTTATCTCTCTTCCTATTTTTAGTGATAGCCTAGCTGGATATAGTATTCTTGGCTGCATGTTTTTCTCATTTAGTGCTCTGAATATATCACCCCTGTTTTTTTCTGCCTGCCAGGTCTCTGTGGATAAGTCCGCTGTCAATCTAATGTTTTTACCCTTGTATGTTACAGACTTCTTTTCCAGGGACGCTTCTAGGATTTTCTCTTTGTCACTAAGACTTGTAAATTTTACTATCAGGTGATGGGGTTTGGACCTATTTTCATTGATTTTGAGGGAGGTTCTTTGCATCTCCTGGATTTTGATGCTTGTTCCCTTTGCCATATTAAGGAAATTCTCCACAATAATTCTGTCCAATATACCTTCTGTTCCCCTCTCTCTTTCTTCTTCTTCTTCTGAATCCCAGTTATTCTAATGTTGTGTCATCTTACAGTGTCACTTATCTCTCAAATTCTCTCCTAGTGGTCCAGTATTCGTTTGTCTCTCTTTTGCTCAGCTTCCTTATTCTCTGTCATTTGGTCTTCTATATCACTAATTTTTTCTTCTGCCTCATTTATCCTAGCAGTAAGAGCTTCCATTTTTTATTGCACCTCATTAATAGTTGTTTTTTATTTCAACTTGGTTAGATTTTAGTTCTTTTATTTCTCCAGAAAGGGCTTTTATCTCTCCGGAGAGGGTTTCTCTAATATCTTCCAAGCCTTTTTCAAGCCTGGCTAGAACCTTGAGAATCATCATTCTGAACTCTAGATCTGTCATATTACTAATGTCCATATTAATTATGTCCCTAGCCTTTGGTACTGCCTCTTGTTCTTTATTTTGTGGTGAGATTTTCAACCTTATCATTTTGTCCAGATAAGAATATATGAAGGGGCAAATAAAATAATAAAATGGTGGCAAAGACCCCAGGAAAATGTGCTTTAACCAAATCAGAAAAGACCCCAAATCATGGGGGGGAGAGGGGGGATAAAAAAGAAGTTCAGAAAAAAAGTTAAAGAAATAAAACAAAGAAAAGATATTTTTTTAAAAAAGAATATATATATATATATATATACATATATATATATATATATATATATATGTATATATATATATATATATATATGACTGGTGACTAGAACAGGGTCACTCACTTAATTTGGGGAGTATTTTGGTCTCTTAGAAGAAACTACCTCCCAAAATTTTAAAGGATGAAAAACATATATAAGGGTAGACACAGTGAAGGGATAGAATAAGCCTATAAAGATGAGAAAAAAAAATAATTTCTAAAAAACAAGTCGATAAAGCAAGTTCATTGGGAGAATAAAGTAAAAGAAAGTGGAGAGAATTTGCTCTGGCTGGAGACTAGAAGAAGCCCAGAGCTAGATTTAGGGTATATTTTGATCTATTAGGAGAAGTACACATTTTTTAGAAGAAAAAACCCTATGTGTATACAAAATTATACTTAGATACAATGGAGGATAAAATATGACTATAACAATGAAGGTTCAAAAAGGATTGTTTTTTGAAAGGTATTGTTAAGATAAACTAGTTTAAAAATAATGTTAAAAGAGGAAAGGGTAAAAGTTAAAAGGGTAAAAAAATTTAGCAGAAGAAAAAAAAATTAACTGCAGGACTAAAGAATCGTGGAGAGAAAGCCATGAATTCCTTGCTTTGCTTTCTCTTCCTCTGGAATTCCGCTGTTCTCCTTGGTAAGTGAGCTTGGTCTTGGCTGGGTTTCTTGTTGATATTTTGGGGGAGGGGCCTGTTGTAGTGATTCTCCAGTGTCTTTGGCCGAGGCAGAATTGCCCCATCCTTATCCGGGTCCAGGCTAAGTACTCTACTCGGGGTCACTTTGGGGAGCTTTTGTTCCTTGAACGATTTCCGTAGAGTTCTGGAGGATGGGAATGATATTGGCAGCCTCCCAATCTCCAGTCTGGAGAAACCAAGAGCCCCGGCTCTTCTGTGTGCTCTCAGAGAAAAGCGCTCAATCACTCTGGTCTCCTTGGCCTCTGGCCACACTTGGAGAAAAGTGCTCAATCACTCCCGTCTCCCCAGCCTCTAGCCGCACTTGGAGAAAAGCGCTCAATCACTCCCATCTCCCTGACTTCCTGCCATGCTCCGAGCTCACCCAGCCTGTGGCCGGTTCAAGGTAACCCTGGGTTGAGAGCTCACTCCTTGGTTTTGTCTCTGTAGCCAGCTTCCCTGCTCTAATACCTGTGAGCTCTGCGACATTCAGACACCCCTGGTCCTTCTGTGACCCCGCAGGACGTGGGGCTACACTGACCCCACGTGGGCGTCATCCTGGTTTAGCTTCTGCAGCAATGACCCTCAATGGAGCATACTTTTAAAAAGTCCTGATTTTGTGCTCCATTGCTCCACCACTTCCCAGGAGCTGACCCCTCCCCCCAAAGTCTATCTTCCCATTGCTTTGGATTCACTTTTCCGCTGGTCCTACCTTTCAGAAATTGATCAATTTTCTTTTTCTAGAATTGTTGCTCTTTCTCTTCAATCTCCAGTTGGATTTGTAGGTGTTCACAATGGTTAGATAAGCTATCCAGCTGATATTCTGCTACCTGATGTCATCTCAGCCTGTTACTTCTCTGCCATCTTGACTCCTCCTCCAACTTTGAAGAGTTTTGATCAAGAAAGGATGCTGTACTTTGTCAAATGCTTTTTCAGCAACTACTGAGAGTATCATATGGTTCTGTTTTTTTCTTTTATTAATGTATTGTACCACATTGTTTTATTTTTCGATGTTGAACCAACCTTGTAGCCCAGGAGTAAATCCCACTTGGTCGTGGTAAATAATCCTTCTAATGTACTGTTAGATCCTATTGGCTAGTATTTTGGTGAGAATTTTTGCATCTGTGTTCATCAAAGATATTGGTCTATAATTTTCTTTTTTGATGGGGTCTTTGTCTGATTTTGGGATCAAGGCAATGCTGGCCTCATAAAATGAGTTTGGAAGTTTTCCTTCCATTTTTTGTTTTTTGGAACAGTTTCAGGAGAATAGGAATTAATTATTTGAATGTTTGGTAGAATTCCCCTGGGAAGCCATCTGGCCCTGGGCTCTTCTTTGTTGGGAGATTTTTGATGACTGTTTCAATCTCCTTACTGGTTATGAGTATGCTTTGGTTTTCTTCTTCTTCCTGGTTCAATTTTGGTAGTTTATATGTCTCTAGGAATGCACTCATTTCTTCCAAATTGGCAAACTTGCTGGTGTATAGTTGCTCATAATATGTTCTTACAATTGTTTGTATTTCTTTGGTGTTGGTTGTGATCTGTCTTCTTTCATTCATGATTTTATTTATTTGGGTCCTTTCTCTTTTCTTTTTGAGAAGTCTGGCCAGGGATTTATCAATCTTATTAGTTTTTTTTTTTTTTTCCCCAAAGAACTAGTTCTTTGTTTCATTGATTTGTTCTATTGGTCTTTTTTGTTTGTTTGTTTGTTTCTATTTCATTGATTTTTGCTCTGATCTTTATTATTTCTCTTCTCCTGCTGGGTTTGGGTTTTATTTGTTGTTCTTTCTCTAGCTCCTTTAGTAGGGTTAGGTTGTGTACTTGAGACCTTTCTTGTTTCTTGAGAAAGGCTTGTATTGCTATGTATTTTCCTCTCAGGACCACCTTTGCTGTGTCCCACAGATTTTGAACCATTGTGTTTTCATTATCATTTGTTTCCATGAATTTTTTTTCAATTCTTCTTTAATTTCCTGGTTGACCTGTTTATTTTTTAGAAGGATGGTCTTTACCCTCCATTTATTTGGGTTCTTTCCAAATTTCCTCTTGTGATTGAGTTCTATCTTCAGAGCCTTATGGTCTGAAAATATGCAGGGAATGATCCCAATCTTTGGAACCAGTTGACACCTGATCTGTGACCCAGGATGTGATCTATTCTGGAGAATGTCCCATGGGCACTAGAGAAAAATGAGTATTCTGTTGCTTTGGGATGGAATGTTCTGAATATATCTGTGATGTCCATCTGGTCCAGTGTGTCACTTAGGCCTTTATTTCCTTGTTGATCTTTTGCTTAGATAATCTGTCCATTTCAGTGAGGGGTGTGTTAAAGTCCCCTACTATTATTGTATTATCATCACTGTCTTTCTTTGATTTTCTTTTTAATAGGTTTATATATTGGGCTGCTCCCATGTTAGAGTCATAGATATTTAAAATTGTTAGATATTCTTGTTGGATAGGCCCTTTGAGTATGATATAGTGTCATTCCTCATCTCTTTGGCTTAAAATTTAATTTGTCTGATACAAGGATTGCCACCCAGCTTTCTTTTGATGTCCATTAGCATGGTAAATTGTTTTTCACTTCCTCATTTTAAATCTGGAGGTGTTCTTCATTCTAAAATGAATGTCTTGCAGAGAGCACATCAATGCGACTTTTTTTTTTTTTTAATCCATTCAGATACCCTGAGTCTTTTGAGGCATTTAGCCCATTTACATTCAGGGTAACTACTGAGAGATATGAATTTATTTTCACTGTATTGCTGTAAGGTTACTGTTACTGTATACTGTCTCTGCTCTTTTCTGGTCAAATACTTTTAGGCTCCTTTTTTGCATAGGAACCCTTTCAATATTTCCTGTAGAGCTGGTTGGTGTTTTCAAATTCTTTCAGTTTTTGTTTGTCCTGGAAGCTTTTTTATCTCTCTTTCTATTTTTAGTGATAACCTAGCTGGATATAGTATTCTTGGCTGCATGTTTTTCTCATTCAGTGCTCTGAATATATCATACCTGTTTTTCTGGCCTGCCAGGTCTCTGTGGATAAGTCTGCTGCCAATCTAATATTTTTACCATTGTATGTTACAGAGTTTTTGTCCCAGGCTCCTTTCAGGACTTTCTCTTTATCACTAATACTTGTAAGTTTTACTATTAGGTGATGGGGTGTGGACCTATTCTAGATGATTTTGAAGGGGGTTCTCTGTACCTCCTGCATTTTATGTTTGTTCCCTTTGCCATATTAAGGAAATTCTTTATAATAATTCACTCCAATATACCATCTGCCCCCACCCTTTTCTTCTTCTTCTTCTGGAATCTGAATTATTCTAATCTTGTTTCGTTTTATGGTATCAGTTATCTCTTGAATTCTCTCCTTGTGCTCCAGTAGTTGTTTGTCTCTCTTTTTCTCAGCTTCTTTATTCTCCATCATCTGGTCTTCTATATCACTAATTCTCTCTTGTGCCTCATTTATCCTAGCAGTAAGGCCTCCATTTCTTATTGCACCTCATTAATAGCTTTTTGATTTCAGGTTGGTTAGATTTTAGTTCTTTTTTTTTCCTCCAGAAAGGGCTTTTATTTCTCCAGATAGGGTTTTTATAATATCTTCCATGCTTTTTTTAAGCCCAGCTTAAAATGATTCACTTTGAGAATCATTATTCTGATCCCTAGATCTGACATATTACCAATGTCTGTATTGATTAGGTCCCTAGCCTTCGGTATTGCCTCTTGTTCTTTCTTTTTGTGGTGAGTTTTTCCACCTTATCATTTTATCCAGATAAGAATATATGAATGAGAGAATAAAATACCAAATGGTAGCAAAGAACCAAGAAAAATATGCGTTAACCAAGTCTGAAGAGACCCCAAAATTTGGGGAGAAGAAAGGGGGTAAAAAGAAGTTCAAAATATATATACATAATATGTGTATATATATACACATATATATGTATATAGATAGATATAGATGATATATATATAGATATAGATACAGATATATAGAACTGGTGAATAGAACAGAGCCACCCACTTGATTTGGGGTGTATTTTGGTCTCTTAGAAGAAACTACCTCCCAAAATTTTAAAGAAAGAAAAACTTATATATGTATGTACAAAAATAACTATAAACATGATGAAGGGATGGGATATGACTGTAAAGATGAAAATCTTTTTAAAAATTCTAAAAGAGGAATTGATAAGATAAGTTGGTTTGGAAAAGAAAGAAAAAGAAAGTGGAGAGAATTTGCTCAGCTGGAAACTAGAACAAAGCCCTGTGCTAGATTTAGGGTATATTTTGATCTATTAGAAGAAGATGTATCACAAAATTTTTTAGAAGAAAAAACCTTACATGTATACAAAAAATAAAGTTAGGTACAATAAAGCATAAAATATGACTGTAATAATGAAGGTTCAAAAACGTTTGTTTTTTTTTTTTTAAGAAAGGTATTGTTAAAATGAACTAGTTAAAAAAAGTTAAAAGATGGAATTGGGAGGGAGACAAACCATAAGTGACTCTTAATCTCACAAAACAAACTGAGGGTTGCTGTGGGGAGGGGGGTTGGGAGAAGGGGGTGGGATTATGGACATTGGGGAGGGTATGTGCTTTGGTGAGTGCTGTGAAGTGTGTAAACCTGGTGATTCACAGACTTGTACCCCTGGGGATAAAAATATATGTTTATAAAAAAAATTGAACAGATATGTAAAGAAACTTGAAAAAATAAAAATTATCTCTAATCCTAAAAAAAAAAAAAGAAGAAGAAAGAGGAAACGTTGAAAAAATTAGAAAAAGAAAATAAATAAATTAAATAATTTAAGTTTTCAAGACTAAAGAATCATGGGGAGAAAGCCATGAATTCCGTGCTTTGCTTTCCCCTCCTCTGGAATTCCACTGCTCTCCTTTATCAGTGAGCTTGATCTTGCCTGGATGTTCTTGCTGATCTTCTGGGGGAGGGGACTGCTGTAGTGATTCTCAAGTGTTTTTGTCAGAGGAAGAATTGCACCTCTCTTGCCATGGGCTGGGATAAATAATCTGCTTGGGTTAGCTCTTGGGAGCTTTGGTTCCCTGAACACATTCTGTACAGCTCTGGAGGACGGGAAAGAGAATGGCAGCCTCCCAATCTTCAGCCTGGAGGAGCCAAGAGCTTGGGTCCCCACTGCTCAAGGCACCCTTGGAGAAAAGAACTCAATCACTCCTGTCCCCTTGATATCTGGCAATGCTCCAGGCTCACCTGGCCTGTGACCGAGCATTTCTGTGTCTGGCACACAGCCCCTTTTGGAGTCTCCAAACCCAGCAGATTCCTGCCACTCTGCTTTTCCAGGGGGATATCCCTGGATCTGCCACTTGTGTGGTCCCTGCACAAAGAAAGTGGTCTGGTTGTGCCACAGATCACAGTTTAAGGTAATCATGAGCTGAGAGCTCACTACTCAGCTTCATCTCTGTAACTGGCTTCCCCACTCTAATATCTCTGAGCTCTACTACACTCAGACACTGCCGATCCTTCTGTGACCCCACAGGACCTGAGACCACACTGTCCCCATGAGGGCTCCGCCCCCACTTAACCTCTGGAACAATGTCCCTCAATGAAGCAGACTTAAAAGTTTTGATTTGAGGGGCGGAGTCAAGATGGCGGAGAAGTAGCAGGCTGAGGCTACTTCAGCTAGCCGGATATCAGCTAGATAGCTTATCTAAAGATTGCAAACACCTGAAAATCCATCAGCAGATCGAAGAGAAGAAGAACACCAATTCTGGAAACAGAAAAACAACCACTTTCTGAAAGGTAGGACCGGCGGAGAAGTGAATCCAAAGCGACGGGAAGATAGACCCCGGGGGTAGGGGCCGGCTCCCGGCAAGCGGCAGAGCAACGGCGCACAAAATCAGGACTTTTAAAAGTCTGTTCCGCTGAGGGACATTGCTCCAGAGGCTAAACCGGGGTGAAGCCCACGCGGGGTCAGCGTGTCCTCAGGTCCCGCAGGGTCACAGAAGGATCGGGGGTGTCTGAGTGTCGCAGAGCTTGCGGGTATTGGAACAGGAAAGCCGGCTACAGAGACAGAGCCGACAGTAAGCTCGCAGCTCGGTGTTACCTTGAACCGGTCGCAGACTCGGTGAGCTCAGAGCGCGGACGGAGGTCAGGCAGACGGGAGTAACTGGGCGCTGTTCTCTGAGGGCGCACTGAGGTCTCCTCCGGGCCGGAGACCAGGAGGCCGCCATCTGTACTCCTGTCCTCCGGAACTCTACAGAAAGCGCTCAGGGAACAAAAGCTCCTGAAAGCAAACCCCAGCGGATTACTCACCCTGGCCCCTGTTAAGGGCGGTACAATTCCGCCTGGGGCAAAGACACTTGAGAATCACTACAACAGGCCCCTCCCACAGAAGATCAACAAGAAATCCAGCCGAGACCAAGTTCACCTACCAAGGAGTGCGGTTTCAATACCAAGGAGAGCAGCAGAATTCCAGAGGAGAAGAAAGCAAAGCAGGGAACTCATGGCTTTTTCCATGTGATCTTTTTTAGTCTTGCAGTTAATTTGATTTTTTTCTTTTTCATTTATTGTTTTTTTTTTTTTTTTCTCGCCTTCTGGTAAATTTCTTTTTCTTAACTTTTACCTTTTTCTTTTTTAACGTTTTTTAAATAGTTTATCCAATATATATATTTTTTCTTTTTTATATTTTTCTTATTGTTTTCTTTTTTTTTAATTATTTTCTTTTCTTTTTCTTTCCAACTTCTTTTTTTTTCTTTCTTCCTTTTTGAACCTCTTTTACCCCCTTTCTACCCCCTCACGATTTGGGATCTCTTCTAACTTGGTTAAAGCATATGTTCCTGGGGTTGTTGCCACCCTTTTAGTATTTTACTTGCTCCTTCATATACTCTTATCTGGACAAAATGACAAGACGGAAAAATTCAACACAAAAAAAAGAACAAGCGGCAGTACCGAAGGCTAGGGACCTTATCAATACAGACATTGGTAATATGTCAGATCTAGAGTTCAGAATGACAATTCTCAAGGTTCTAGCCGGGCTCAAAAAAGGCATGGAAGATATTAGAGAAACCCTCTCGAGAGATATAAAAGCCATTTCTGCAGAAATAAAAGAACTAAAATCTAACCAAGTTGAAATAAAAAAAGCTATTAATGAGGTGCAATAAAAAATGGAGGCTCTCACTGCTAGGATAAATGAGGCAGAAGAAAGAATTAGTAATATAGAAGACCAAATGACAGAGAATAAAGAAGCTGAGCAAAAGAGGGACAAACAGCTACTGGACCACGAGGGGAGAATTCGAGAGATAAGTGACACCATAAGACGAAACAATATTAGAATAATTGGGATTCAGAAAAGAAGAAAGAGAGAGGGGAGCAGAAGGTATCCTGGAGAGAATTATTGGGGAGAATTTCCCCAATATGGCAAAGGGAACGAGCATCAAAATTCAGGAGGTTCAGAGAATGCCCCTCAAAATCAATAAGAATAGGCCCACACCCCGTCACCTAATAGTAAAATTTACAAGTCTCAGTGACAAAGAGAAAATCCTGAAAGCAGCCTGGGAAAAGAAGTCTGTAATATACAATGGTAAAAAGATTTGATTGGCAGCTGACTTATCCACAGAGACCTGGCAGGCCAGAAAGAGCTGGCATGATATTTTCAGAGCAGTAAGTGAGAAAAACATGCATCCAAGAATACTATATTCAGCTAGGCTATCATTAAAAATAGAAGGAGAGATTAAAAGCTTCCAGGACAAACAAAAACTGAAAGAATTTGCAAACACCAAACCAGCTCTACAGGAAATATTGAAAGGGGTCCTCTAAGCAAAGAGAGAGCCTACAAGTGGTAGATCAGAAAGGAACAGAGACCATATACAGTAACAGTCACCTTACAAGCAATACAATGGCACTAAATTCATATCTCTCAATAGGTACCCTGAATGTGAATGGGCTAAATGCCCCTGTCAAAAGTTACAGGGTATCAGAATGGATAAAAAAAAAAACCCATCTATATGTTGCCTTCAAGAAACTCATTTTAAGCCCGAAGACACCTCCAGATTTAAAGTGAGGGGGTGGAAAAGAATTTACCATGCTAATGGACATCAGAAGAAAGCAGGAGTGGCAATCCTTATGTCAGATCAATTAGATTGTATGCCAAAGACTATAATAAGAGATGAGGAAAGACACTATATCATACTCAAAGAGTCTGTCCAAGAAGAATATTTAACAATTTTAAATATCTATGCTCCCAACGTGGGAGCAGCCAACTATATAAACCAATTAATAACAAAATCAAAGAAACACATCAACAATAATACAATAATAGTAGGGGACTTTAACACTCCCCTCACTGAAATGGACAGATCATCCAAGCAAAAGATCAAAAAGGAAATAAAGGCCTTAAATGACACACTGGACCAGATGGACATCACAGATATATTCAGAACATTTCATCCCAAAGCAACAGAATACACATTCTTCTCTAGTGCTCATGGAACATTCTCCAGAAGAGATCAAATCCTCGGTCCTAAATCAGGACTCAATCGGTATCAAAAGATTGGGATCATTCCCTGCATATTTTCAGTCCACAATGCTCTAAAGCTAGAACTCAACCACAAAAGGAAGTTTGAAAAGAACCCAAATACATGGAGACTAAACAGCATCCTTCTAAAAAATGAATGGGTCAACTGGGAAATTAAAGAAGAATTGAAAAAAATCATGGAAACAAATGATAATGAAAATACAACGGTTCAAAATGTGTGGGACAGAACAAAGGCAGTCCTGAGAGGAAAATATATAGCGGTACAAGCCTTTCTCAAGAAACAAGAAAGGTCTCAGGTACACAACCTAACCCTACACCTAAAGGAGCTGGAGAAAGAACAAGAAAGAAACCGTAAGCCAAGCAGGAGAAGAGCAATCATAAAAATCAGAGCAGAAATCAATGAAATAGAAACCAAAAGACAATGGAGCAAATCAACGAAACTAGGAGCTGGTTCTTTGAAAGAATTAATAAAATTGATAACCCCCTGGCCAGACTTATCAAAAAGAAAAGAGAAAGGACCCAAATAAATAAAATCATGAATGAAAGAGGAGAGATCACTTCTAACACGAAAGAAATACAAACTATTATAAGAACATACTATGAGCAACTCTACGCCAACAAATTTGACAATCTGGAAGAAATGGATGCATTCCTAGAAACATATAAACTACCACAACTGAACCAGGAAGAAGTAGAAAGCCTGAACAGACCCATAACCAGTAAGGAGATTGAAACAGTCATTAAAAATCTCCAAACAAACAAAAGCCCAGGGCCAGACGGCTTCCTGGGGGAATTCTACCAAACATTTAAAGAAGAACTAATTCTATTTCTCCTGAAACTGTTCCAAAAAATAGAAACGGAAGGAAAAATTTCCAAACTCATTTTATGAGGCCAGCATCACCTTGATCCCAAAACCAGACAAGGATCCCATCAAAAAAGAGAGCTATAGACCAATATCCTTGATGAACACAGATGCGAAAATACTCAACAAAATACTAGCCAATAGGATTCAACAGTACATTAAAAGGATTATTCACCACGACCAAGTGGGATTTATTCCAGGGCTGCAAGGTTGGTTCAACATCCGCAAATCAGTCAATGTGATACAACACATCAATAAAAGAAAGAACAAGAACCATAGGATACTCTCAATAGATGCTGAAAAAGCATTTGACAAAGTACAGCATCCCTTCCTGATCAAAACTCTTCAAAGTGTAGGGATAGAGGGCACATACCTCAATATCATCAAAGCCATCTATGGAAAACCCACCGCAAATATCATTCTCAATGGAGAAAAACGGAAAGCTTTTCCGCTAAGGTCAGGAAGACGGCAGGGATATCCATTATCACCACTGCTATTCAACATAGTACTAGAGGTCCTAGCCTCAGCAATCAGACAACAAAAGGAAATTAAAGGCATCCAAATAGGCAAAGAAGAAGTTAAACTATCACTCTTCGCAAATGATATGATACTATATGTGGAAAACCCAAAAGACTCCACTCCAAAACTGCTAGATCTTGTACACGAATTCAGTAAAGTGTCAGGATATAAAATCAATGCACAGAAATCAGTTGCATTTCTCTACACCAACAGCAAAACAGAAGAAAGAGAAATTAAGGAGTCAATCCCATTTACAATTGCACCCCAAACCATAAGATACCTAGGAATAAACCTAACCAAAGAGGCACAGAATCTATACTCAGAAAACGATAAAGTACTCATGAAAGAAATTGAGGAAGACACAAAGAAATGGAAAAATGTTCCATGCTCCTGGATTGGAAGAATAAATATTGTGAAAATGTCTCTGCTACCTAAAGCAATCTACACTTTTAATGCAATTCCTATCAAAGTACCATCCATCTTTTTCAAAGAAATGGAACAAATAATTCTAAAATTTATATGGAGCCAGAAAAGACCTCGAATAGCCAAAGGGGTATTGAAAAAGAAAGCCAACGTTGGGGGCATCACAATTACGGACTTCAAGCTCTATTACAAAGCTGTCATCATCAAGACAGTATGGTACTGGCAAAAAAAACAGACACATAGATCAATGGAACAGAATAGAGAGCCCAGAAATAGACCCTCAGCTCTACAGTCAACTCATCTTCGACAAAGTAGGAAAGAATGTCCAATGGAAAAAAGACAGCCTCTTCAATAAATGGTGCTGGGAAAATTGGACAGCCACATGCAGAAAAATGAAATTGGACCATTTCCTTACACCACACACGAAAATAGACTCAAAATGGATGAAGGACCTCAATGTGAGAAAGAAATCCATCAAAATTCTTGAGGAGAACACAGGCAGCAACCTCTTCGACCTCAGCTGCAGCATCATCTTCCCAGGAACAACGCCAAAGGCAAGGGAAGCAAGGGCACAAATGAACTATTGGGATTTCATCAAGATCAAAAGCTTTTGCACAGCAAAGGAAACAGTTAACAAAATCAAAAGACAACTCACAGAATGGGAGAAGATATTTGCAAACGACATATCAGATAAAGGACTAGTGTCCAGAATCTATAAAGAACTTAGCAAACTCAACACCCAAAGAACAAATAATCCAATCAAGAAATGGGCAGAGGACCTGAACAGACATTTCTGCAAAGAAGACATCCAGATGGCCAACAGACACATGAAAAAGTGCTCCATATCACTCGGCATCAGGGAAATACAAATCAAAACCACAATTTAGATATCACCTCACACCAGTCAGAATGGCTAAAATCAACAAGTCAGCAAATGACAGATGGTGGCGAGGATGGGAAGAAAGGGGAACCCTCCTCCACTGTTGATAGGAATGCAAGCTGGTGCAGCCACTCTGGAAAACAGCATGGAGGTTCCTCAAAATGTTGAAAATAGAACTGCCCTATGACCCAGCAATTGCACTATTGGGTATTTAGCCTAAAGATCCAAATGTAGTGATCCAAAGGGGCACGTGCACCCGAATGTTTATAGCAGCAATGTCCACAATAGCCAAACTATGGAAAGAACCTAGATGTCCATCAACAGATGAATGGATCAAGAAGATGTGGTATATATACACAATGGAATACTATGCAGCCATCAAAAGAAATGAAATCTTGCCATTTGCGACAACATGGATGGAACTAGAGCGTATCATGCTTAGTGAAATAAGTCAAGCAGAGAAAGACAACTATCATATGATCTCCCTGATATGAGGAAGGCGTGATGCAACATGGGGGCTTAAGTGGGTAGGAGAAGAATCAATGAAACAAGATGGTATTGGGAGGGAGACAAACCTTAAGTGACTCTTAATCTCACAAAACAAACTGAGGGTTGCTGGGGGGAGGGGGTTTGGGAGAAGGGGGTGGGATTATGGACATTGGGGAGGGTATGTGCTTTGGTGAGTGCTGTGAAGTGTGTAAACCTGGTGATTCACAGACCTGTACCCCTGGGGATAAAAGTATATGTTTATAAAAAATAAAAAAATTTAAAAAAATGTTTTGATTTTGTGCTCTGTTGCTCCACCTCTTGCCAGGAGCCACCCCCCCCCCCCCAGTCTATCTTCCTATCACTTCGGATTCACTTTTCCGCATGTCCTGTCTTTCAGAAAGTGATGGATTTTCTGTTTCTAGAATTGCTGCTCTTCTTCTCTTCGATCTCCTGTTGGATTTGTAGGGTGTTCAGAATGGTTTGATAAATATCTTAAAGAACTCTTGTGACCTGATGTCATCTCAGCCTGCTACTTCTCCACCATCTTGACTCCTTACTCCCCAAACTACTCTAAAAAGTTGATAGACAATTCAGGGTAAATTACTGAACCTACCAATGTGAAATTACTCTCAGTCACTGCATAATTACTGAAAAATACCACACTGAATATATGGAGGTGGAATTCTTTCTATTGTGGGTTAACCATGGTTGTAGTAGCAAGGTAGTATTAAAAGTTGAGGCAGAATTTTCTCTTATTTGATATATTTGATCAATTTGGGATAAAATTTTGTTTCAGCAGACATAATTCTGCTACCACTACCTTTTTTATATCTTTTTTATACATTTAAGAAATTAAATTATCATCAGAGAATTCTGTACTTAAGACTATCCTTTTTGTCAAAGGTAATATAAAATGTTATCCCCACATTCTTTTCCTTCTCCCCATATTTGAAACATGGCTCTAAGCCATTTTGTTATTCTTTTTATTCATGCTACAACACACAATGATGTCCATTATTATGATAATCCCAACTCCAAGAGATGTTTGACCTCCCCTGACCTCAACTCTTTCTTTTACTTTTATTCCCTAATCTAAATGCTCTCCTAATATCTTTCAGTACCATCTCAATCACAGGTTTCCTTAACATCACCCTTTCATTGCTAAATAAAGCCAAAAATCTATTCAGAAATTTCACTAACATGATATTCCAACAATTTTCATTCTCTTAAATCATCACAGATCTAAATTTGCCTCAATTTCCTCTAGACCTGGTTACAAGATGACTATATATACTTTGAGATCATTCCCAAGATGTCAGTCATCTCCACTCTTGGTAAATCTGTGATTATTTATCTAAATGTCTGATACAGGATTCATTACTTAATTGGCTTTTTACTGTAGCTTAATTGAACAGTCATCACCATACATTATAGATACCTATATCATCCGTTCTTCCCATTTCTCTTTCCTTCAGTCTGGAAAGAAATTAAATTATCATTAGTTTTCCCTTTCTCCCAAATGTCACCTGCATAAGTTGCCTTTTAAAATTCTGTTCCTTCCTATATTATGGAGGGCACGGATTGCATGGAGCACTGGGCTTGGTGAAAAAATAATGAATACCATTTTTCTGAAAATAAATAAATAAATTTAATAAAAAAATAAATAAAAATAAAATTCTGTTCCCGTTTCCCATCCCCTCCCTGCAACAACTGACTATGACTCTAGCCTTTTCTGTCTCCTATTTATTACAAACATATCACAATGCCAAGATTATTCCTAGGGGGGACCATTTTCATTCTCTTTCCTTCCTTTCCCTCCTTTCCTCCCTCTGCTCCTTCTTCCTCTCTTCTCTCTCTCCTTCTCTCTCTCTATCTCCAACATATCTTATTCTTGAATTTAAGTCTATAAATGGTCATCTAGCTTATCCAGTGCCTCAATCCATTTTAGACTCTCTTTTTTCCTCCCACATGCTACAAGTAGTAGAAATACACACCACCATCTCAACAACATTCATTAGCTAGAAATTTCACCATCCTCTCTAGGTAGTTGCTTGAGAATACTTACCATTAATCAACCCTCTATTACATATAAACAAACTGACTCAAAATTGGCTCAAAATTACAATTGTAACATGTACAAAATTTATGTCAATAGTCTATTTTTGAAAGACCTCATTACCATTTACTTTTTTAAGCAAAATTTTTATTTTGGAAAAATTTTATCCTGAATACCAAGGATGGGTAGAGATGATGAAGTTGCAAAGGTAGGACAGAGAATTACCATTTACTCTTCACCCAATTTCCCCTTTTAGCATCTTACATGGCCATAATTGATTTGTCACAACAACTAATAAAAAAAACACTAGTACATTACTACTAACAAAATTTGAGGAATTATCCAGATATTACTAGTTTTTAAATAATATTATTTTTCTATTTGAGGATCTCAATCATATTTAGTAATCATGGCTTTAGTTTCCATTGGTCACTGACAGTTTTTACTTTTTCTTTTTTTTATGATCTTGACAGTTTTGAGGAATACTTTTCTAGTATTTTGCAATATGACCATCAATTTGGGTTTATCTGACTTTTTTCATGGTTAAACTGAGGTTATTTATTTGGGGAATAAGACCACAGGGATGAAGTGCCATTTTCATTCCATCATATGTGAGGTACACATGATCAACATGTCTTGCCCACTGATAATGTTAGCCTTGATCCCCTGCCTTAAGTAGACATGTGTGCCAGCTTTCTCCATTATATACTCTGTAACCTTTTTTCCCATATACTATATTCTGGAAACGCATAATTAAGCTAAACCTTCACTCAAGGAGGTGGGATTAAATTTTACTCTGTGGAAGGAAAGTTATCCGCATAAATCATGCATGGGAGATTTTTCTATTATTTATTCAACTGCATTTATTTATTCAATGATTTATTTATATCAGTTTGGACTCATGTACACTTATTTGATACTTCAGTGATAATCCAATACTTCATGATTTTTGTTATTTTTTAACAGAAAACTGGCTTTAGCCACTGAGAGCCCTTTCAGGTTGGCACCTGTGTCCCTTTGACACACCTCTACTTTTTTTGGAGCACTTCCATAATTTATGGCACCTTATAATTATGGTTTAATTATGGCTTACCTTATATATCCCATGCCCCAGACCTAAGACTGGCCATTTCTCCAAGGATCCCTAACTCCGTTTATTAGAGAATAATATTGGAAACCAAGATCTTGCCTACCATTGCCTTTTCCTTTTCCTCTAATAACCCCTGTCCTTGACCTATCCAACTCCTCATAAGACCAGTACCTTCATGTTGCTTCCACCTTATCCCGATCTCTATCAACTCCATTATAAAAGTGTGACACTCCCAGTATTAGCCTTAACATAATCAACTGGAGCACTACTTTGCCTAAAAGTAGTAAGAAAAAGCTTTGAAGGGAAAGCAATAAAGACTAGAAATACAATAACACACTCTTGGCCTAAAGGACAAGTTATAACTAAAGAAAGGATCAGAGTTAAAAATCCTTTATGGGAGAATTTTTATTACTTCCTGAAACATCATCTTTCATGAGACAAATGCAACAGAAACAAGTTAAACCTGAGCCAGCAACTAACACAGACTCATATTAGGCAGAGTATTCACATGATATAAATATAAATATAAAAATTGATTAAGCAGAAAAATCATAGATTTTCACATATTTATCAATAGCAATGATATCAGAATATCTTTGTGAAGCTTTTTTTTAATATCCTAAAGCATAGATATTTTTAGAAGACTAGATGATCAATAATTTGTGGTTTTAAAAAATGATATAACTTAACTTTTATTGTCAGAGATACTGAATCATGGATTACTAGTTATCCTCACTTCCTTCAAGAGGTGTGCCTATTGAACAAGGCTATCAAGGTATAATCACTATTGATTAATAGAAGAGAAAAAAAAACTCATCAGGATACTTTCTTTTTTTTTTTTTTTAAATTTCTTTTCAGCGTAACATTATTCAATGATATTGAACCACACCTGGTGCTCCATGCAATATGCGTCCTCCTTAATACCCACTACCTGGCTCCCCCAACCTCCCACCTCCTCTTCAAAACCCTCAGGTTCTTTTTCAGAGCCCATAATCTCTCATGGTTCACCTCCCCTTCCAATTTTCTTCATCTCCCTTCTCCTCTCCATCTCCCCATGTCCTCCATGTTATTCCTTATGCTCCACAAATGAGTGAAACCATCTGATAATTGACTCTCCCTGCTTAACTTATTTCACTCAGAATAATCTCTTCCAGTCCCATCTGTGTTGCTATAAAAGTTGGGTATTCATCCTATCTGATGGAGCATAAAACTCCATAGTGTATATGGACCACATCTTCCTTATCCTTTCGTCCGTTGAAGGGCACATTGGTTCTTTCCACAGTTTGGTGACCGTGGCCATTGCTGCTATAAACATTGGGGTACAGATGGCCCTTCTTTTCACGACATCAGTATATTTGGACTAAATACCCAGTGGTGCAATTGTAGGGTCATAGGGAAGTTCTATTTTTAATTTCTTGAGGAATCTCCACACTGTTTTCCAAAGTGGATGCACCAACTTGCATTCCCACCAACAGTGTAAGAGGTTTCTTCTTTCTCCACATCTTCTCCAACACATGTTGTTTCCAGTCTTGCTAATTTTGGCCATTCTAACTGGTGTAAGGTGGTATCTCAATGATGGCTAGTGATGATGAACATTTTTTCATGTGTCTGATAGCCATTTGTATGTCTTCATTGGAGAAGTGTATGTTCATATCTTCTGCCCATTTTATGATATGATTATCTGTTTTGTGTGAGTTTAGTTTAAAAAGTTCTTTATAGATCCTAGATATCAACCTTTTTCCCGTACTGTCATTTGCAAATATCTTCTCCCATTCTGTGGGCTGCCTCTTTGTTTTGTTGACTGTTTCCTTTGCTGTGCAGAAGCTTTTGATTTTGATGAAGTCCCAAAACTTCATTTTTGCTTTTGTTTCCCTTGCCTTTGGAAACATATCTTGAAAGAAGTTGCTGTGGCTGGTGTCGAAGCAGTTACTGCCTATGTTCTTCTCTAGGATTCTGATGAATTCCTGTCTCACGTTGAGGTCGTTTATCCATTTCAAGTTTATCTTTGTGTATGGTGTAAGAGAATGGTGGAGTTTAATTCTTTTACATAGAGCTGTCCAATTTTCCCAGCACCATTTATTGAAGAGACTGTCTTTTTTTCCACTGTATATTTTTTTCATGCTCTGTCAAAGATTATTTGACCATAGAGTTGAGAGTCCATATTTGGGCTTTCTACTCTGCTCCACTGGTCTATGTGTCTGTTTTTACACCAATACCGTGCTGTCTTGGTGATCACAGCTTTGTAGTAAAGCTTGAAATCAGGTAATGTGATACCACCAGTTTTATTTTTGTTTTTCAACATTTCCTTAGTGATGTGGAGTCTCTTCTGATTCCATACAAATTTTAGGATTATTTGCTCCAGCTTTTTGAAAAATACTGGTGGAATTTTGATCAGAATAGCATTAAAAGTATAGATTTCTCGAGGCAGTATAGACATTTTTAATATAAATTAATTTATTTATTTTCAGAAAAACAGTATTCATTATTTTTTCACCACACCCAGTGCTCCATGCAATCCGTGCCCTCCATAATACCAATTTTAAAAATGTTTATTCTTCCAATCCAAGAGCATGGAATGGTCTTCCATCTTTTTGTGTCTTCTTCAATTTCTTTCATGAGTGTTCTACAGTTCCTTGAGTACAGATCCTTTACCTCTTTGGTTAGGTTTATTCCCAGGTATCTTATGGTTCTTGGTGCTATAGTAAATGGAAGTGATTCTCTAATTTCCCTTTCTGTATTTTCATTGTTAGTGCATAACAAAATCCACTGATTTCTGTACATTGACTTTGTATCCTGCCATGTTGCTGAATTGCTGTATGAGTTCTAGTCGTTTGGGGGTGGAGTCTTTTGGGTTTTCCACAAAAAAAATCATGTCATCTGCGAAGAGAGAGAGTTTGACTTCTTCATTGCCAATTTGGATACCATATATTTCTCTTTGTTGTCTGATTGCTGTTTCTAGGACTTCTAATACTATGTTGAACAAGAGTGGTGAGAGTGGGCATCTTTGTCATTGTTTCTGATCTCAACAGGAAGGCTATGAGTTTTTTCCCGTTGAGGATGATATTTGCTCTGGGTCTTTCATAGATCGATTTTATGAAGTTCAGGAAGGTTACCTCTATCCCTATATTTTGAAGTGTTTTAATCAGAAATAGATGCTGGATTTTGTCAAATCCTTTTACTGCATCAATTGAGAGGACCACGTGGTTTTTCTCTCTACTCTTATAGATTTATTATATCACATTGATTGGTTTGTGAATGTTGAACCATCCTTGTAGCCCAGGGATGAATCCTACCTGGTCATGGTGGATAATCTTTTTAACGTGCTGTTGGATCCTGTTGGCTAGGATCTTGTTGAGAATCTTAACATCCATATTCATCAGTGATATTGGTCTGAAATTCTCCTTTTTAGTAGGGTCTTTTCCTGGTTTGGGGATCAGGGTAATGCTGCCTTCATAGAAAGAGTCTGGAAATTTTCTTTCTGCTTCAATTTTTTGAAAAAGCTTCAGGAGAGTAGGTGTTATTTCTTCTTTGAAAGTTTGATAGAATTCTCCAGGGTTCTGGGCTCTTGTTTTTTGGGAGGTTTTTAATCACTGCTTCAATCACGTTACTAGATATAGGTCTATTCAGGTGGTCAATTTCTTCCTGGTACAATTTTGGTAGTTTAAAGTTTTCCAGGAATGCATCCATTTCGTCTCAGTTGCTAAGCTTATTGGCATATAATTGTTGATAATAACTTCTGATGATTGTTTCTACTTCCTTGTGTTAATTGTGTTCTCTCCCTTTTCATTCATCATTTTATGAATTTGGGCTTTCTCTCTTTTATTCTGGATTAGTGTGGCCAATGGATTATTGATCATATTGATTCTTTCAAAAAACCAGCTTCTAGTTTCATTGATATGTTCTACTGTATCTCTGGTTTCTACCTCATTGATCTTAGCTCTAATCTTGATGATTTCCCTTCTTATGTGTGGCATTGGTTTAATTTGTTGTTGATTCTCCAGTTCTTTAAGGTGTAGAGACAGCTGGTGTATTCTGGATTATTCGATTTTTTTGAGGGAAGCTTGGATGGCTATGTATTTCCCCCTTAGGACCGCCTTTGCTGTATCCCATAGGTTTTGGACAGAAGTGTCTTCATTCTCATTGGTTTCCATGAATTGTTTCAGTTATTTTTGATCTCCTGGGTGATCCAAGCATTCTTAAGCAAGGTGGTCTTTAGCTTAAAGGTGTTTGAGTTCCTTCCGAACTTTTCCTTGTGATTGAGCTCCAGTTTCAAAGCATTGTGATCTGAGAATATGCAGGGAATCATCTCAGTCTTTTGGTACTGGTTGAGTCCTGATTTGTGACCCAGTATGTGGTCTATTCTGGAGAAGGTTCTACGTGCACTTGAGAAGAATGAGTATTCTGTTGCTTTAGGGTGGAATGTTCTGTATATATCTATGAGGTCCGTCTGGTCCAATGTGTGATTCAATGCTCTTGTTTCTTTATTGATTTTCTGCTTCAATGATCTGTCTATTTCTGAGAGAGGCGTGTTAAGATCTCCTATGATTAGTGTATTCATATCAATACGACTCTTTATCTTGATTAACAGTTTTCTTTAGTAATTGGTTGCTCCCTTATTGGGAGCATAGATATTTACAATTGTTAGATCATCTTGGTGGATAGTCCCTTTAAGGATTATGTAGAGACTTTCTGTATCTCTGACTACAGTTTTTAGTTTGAAGTCTAATTTATCTGATATGAGAATCACTACCCCAGCCTTCTTTTGAGGCACATTGGCATGAAAAATGCTTCTCCATCCCTTCACTTTCAGTCTGGGTGTATCTTTAGGTTCAAAATAGGTCTCTTGTAGACAACATATGGATGGGTCCTGTCATTTTATCCAATATGCAACCCTGTGCTGTTTTGGGGGCACATTTAGGCAATTTATATTGAGAGTGATTATTGATAGAGACCTTTTTAGTGACATCGAGTTACCTTTGAAGTCTTTCTTTCTGTAGACTGTCTCTATATTTCTGTTCAATGCTATTCTTAGGATTTTTCCTCTTTTATAGAACCCCCCTTAATATTTCCTGAAGTGTCAGCTTGGTGGTTGCATAGTCTTTTAAGCCTTGCTGGTCTTTCAAACTCTTTATCTCTCCATCTATTTTTAATGTCAGTCTTGCTGGATAAAATATTGTTGGCTGCATGTTCTTCTCATTTAGTGCCCTGAATATATCTTGCCAGCCCTTTCTGGCTCTCCAGATTTCTGTGGACAGGTCTGACGTTATTCTGATGGGCTTTCCTACGTATATAAATAGCTTCTTTGTCCTAGCTGCCTTCAAGAGGGTCTGCCTACAATTATATTTCTTCATTCTTACTATTAGGTGTCTCAAGAACTTTAGAGAATCTACAGTCTTGGGGGGAGACCGTTCAGCCTCTAGTACATCAACGGTGGTTCCATTCATGGTATTGGGAAAATTTTCATGGATAACTTGTTCCACTCTATCTTATAGACTTCTTTCTTTCTCCTCCCCTTAGGTATTCCAATAATTCTGATGTTGGAACACTTCATGGCATCATTTTTTTCCCTGATTCTGTTTTCGTGGCTTCTAAGGTGTTTGTTCCAGGCTTCCTCCTGATCCTTTCTATCTGTTTGTCCTCAAGATCACTAATTTTATCTTCTGTCCCAGTTACCCTAGGTTTTAGAGAATTTAGATTAGATTGGAACTCACTGAGATCATTGTGAACATCATCCCTGGTGGCTTTCAGTTCTGCCCTAACATTGTGAACATCAATTCCGGTGGCTTTCAGTTATGCCCTAATCAATTCCATTTGGTCATCCATGGCTTTCTCCAACCTAGCTATTACCTGGATAATTGTTAGCCTGAACTCCCTTTCTGACATATTGTCTATGTCAATAGCCATTAGCTCTGTTGCAGAAGGCCCATCCTCTGAATTTTTCTTCTGTTGGGCATTCCTCCTCCTATTCATTTTGGTGAGAGATGGCTGAACGGAGGTAGCTGGATGTACCAACTGTGGTGCAGTCAAGGTGCACCCTGGAATGCTTCTGAGCTATCAGGATTCCCCACCCAAATGAGAGAAAAAAGAAAAGAAGGAAAAGAGAGAGAAAGAAAGAGAGATGGGGAAAAAAGGGAAGATAAAAGAGAAGGCTCAGCCCAAATGGGCCCCAAGGTAAGATTTATGAAGTATACAAACAAAAACAGACAAACGAAAAGACTGATAAAAGTATAGGATAAGAGAATGTATAATATATATATATATATATATATATATATATATATATATATGGTTCTTTTTTTGATATATATATGCCAAAAAAAAGAACCTTATCAAAAAGAACCCCAAGTATAATATTTATATTCTATCAGGACAAACACAAATACACAGAAACACTGGTGGAGGAAAGAGATGGAATGTGGTTATAAATTCTCATTGTGGGCAAGGAAGGTTATTTTGATTCTTCCTGGATGTATCTTGATATCTTTGTTTAAGGACTCAACTTTCCTAAGATAAAGGGGGATTAAAAATTGGTTTACCTAAAAAAATAAAATTAAATCAAATTAAAAATTAAAAAAATAAATAAATAAATTGGTTTACCTATTGAGGTAGCATTGATTGGGGAAGGGGATTACCTTGAAGTTTACCTCTGTATGAATATTTAAAAATAAAAATAACAGAAAGAACAAACTAAACTAAACTAAAGTAAATTTTTAAAAAATTAAAAAATAGAAAAGCAAAAGAAAAACATGGGTATATGTATCAAAAAGTTCAGGTTGAAAGGTTATTATGGAATTTGATGTACTGGACATCTCACTGTGATGGTAAAAAGGTTAAAAAATTATCTATAAATAATGAACCAGAATAGTGGGAACGAATTATAAATAAAAATTATATCTATGAATAGGTGGTGGTTGTTCTCTTGTCGTCTTTTTTTCTTTTTTCCTGGTTGATTTTTTGGGGGAGGGGCCTGCCACGTGGGTTTTCAGGCATTGTTCCCTGAGTTAAGTCCTCCTGCCCCCCTCAAGGGGGTGGGCTCTGTGGAAACCGGTTTTTCAGGCTTTTGTTCTCTGGAGGTTTTTAATGTTTCTTTGTTCATTTTTTGTTTGTTTTCTCTTGCCTTGACAGCTTTTGATGGTTTTTGAAGGTTTATAGGAAAGCAAACTGCACCCAGACCTCCCTCTCAGAGAAAAGCCTCAGTCTGTTCCCCTCTGGGTGCTGCAAAGCACATAAGTTCCCTCTGGGCCGCTGGCAGAGCACTTCAGAGTCAAGGTCCCTGGGGACACAGGAACTCCTGCTTGTACTCAAAACCATGACAGTGGCAGCTGTCTGGGCAGCTCCAGACCGCCAGAGAGGTTCCAAGCAGTGATTGCACACTGAGATTTTCCCGCTGGCCTGGGCTGGCAGTGTCTGGTCTTTCTGGGTCCAAGGCACTGGGCTGGCGCCTCCATGCACCTCTCTCAGGGAGTATATGGGGAGCTCCCATCTCAGGCTCTGATAGCAGGGCACAGTGCATGCATGGAGAGTGCAAAAAGGCTTTTCTTCTGCCAGCTGATGAGGCTCCCAGCCCCTCACAGGAGCTGGACCCCATGTGCTCTCAGGCACTCTGGCAGCTCAGGGACTAAGACCTGGTTTCTCCACCATACTCTCTTTGGCTCAGCACCAGAGGTGGCTGTCCTGGGTCTGGGGACTTAAGCCCTTTTCCCTAACCTCCGCGATTCCCACAATTTCCTCCCATGATCCTTTGCTCATTTTGAGTGCTTTCAAACAGACTCCAAGTTAATGCTGGTCTCCATACACAGGGCACTCTTGGATTGGGGTATTACTTTCCAGTGGGTCGCTTCTGGTGGCTCCCTCCCCCTTTTGTTTATCTTCTGATATCAGTCCGATGTTCCCACTCTGCTTTACCTGCCCACTGGCGTCTTCTGCCCCCGTAGAGATCCAGACGTGTATAATTCTGTTCTCAGGCTGATTTCATGGGTGATCGGAGTTCTTTGGTAGGTAACTCACTTTCGGGTTCAGGTTGAAACGGCACCTCCTCCTACTTCCCCACCATCTTGTCTCCCCCATCAGGATACTTTCTTAAAAATAGCTTTCTTAAAAAAGACTGTTTATACTGTGAAAGTTACATCTTTGTAAAATTCACGCTTTCTTTGTGCAATTTAACATCCATGGTTATGAAACAAAGGAAGACTTTTTAAGGGAGAAAATGTTCTCCAATTTAAAATATTTTTCTTAGATAATTCCTGTATGAGTATTAGCAATATTGACTAATTTCCACATTGTATAAAAACCAAAATGAGTTTTGATTTATGTCAAGTGTCTTGATTAGTCCTGTAGATTTAATTTTACTTGTCTTAACCATAAAAAGTAAAAACAAAAAGGAAGCCAGACCTTTTCTTAGCTCAGTTTCAGTTTGACACAATCAGTATTTCTTGGTTAAAGAAGCCATGAAGGCACATTTTTAACTTATTTAAAAGAAAATATATTTTTCCCTTCAGTTTTCCTGTGAATAAAACAGACTTGAATCAAAAAAGGATTTTTATCTGACACCTTGTGTTTCGAGCCAAGAAATAAAGCTGACAAGGTATCCCCCTGCTAGAAGCCAAAGAAAAAACTATAGACTTTTTTAAGGACAAAGGAAGGAAACTTCTGAAAATTTTACCTATCTTTTTTATATACCTTTCTAAACTATTAATGTTAGGTTTAAAATGAGTTTCTCATTTCCTGTTTGAAACTACATGATGAAAAGAAGATGCATAAAACACAACATGTGTTTCAAATTGCATGCTGTAAACTAATTCATGCCAGAAAGTTTGAGACAAAAAGAATAATCATGCTATCATTGAAACCTTGTTTCTGGAAGACTGACCAAAATTATAAATAGTGTTTTGTCGTAAGGAAAAAGGGAATTTCATCCTTAGGTACTAACAGTGAGGAGGATGTAACATTGAGAAAATAGCCATAATGGTGGGAAAGAAAATTGAACCTCGTGAGACAGGAAAGCAAACAAAAAGAGAGAAACAAATTGAGCTTCAGGGAAGATATTTTCTGCCATAAAATGAATTAATAAAAAAAAAATAATGGTTTTAGGAATTAAGAGAAATGATAGTGAAAAGTAAAGGTACTTGCAACAGAGCACACACTGACAGGTAAACTGGGAATAGAATCAAGTAATAGTAATATGGATTATCTTTAAATTTAGTAATTGGACATCTTTGTTATGTCTACTAAAACTGAAAAGAAAAACATCTGACAATTTCAAGGATAAAATTAACCTCTATACATAACTTCTCACATTATTTGTGTCCAGATAAACATTCAATAATGTGTTGTATATTATGAATTCCACTGGTGCTGATATTCCAATTGTATACTATTTTAAAAAATTTTGTTGGTGTCATTTGAAATTCTTAATATGGCTTTAAAAAGTGCTTTTTAAAATAAGCCTTTGAGAAAAGAATAAGTATAGAAAGAACATGTCACTTCCCCAGAATTAATATCCACACAGTTCAAATATTCTAAGACCCCTGAGAAGAATGGAAAAACTGTAAGTTAAATAAGATGTACTCAGAAAAGGTCACCATGAGCAATGTTTATTCATTTCAAGAACATCTACACAAATGTCTTAATTTCTTCTATTGCTTTTCTCAATTCCTTCCCTTGCACATGTCATAAGTGTTTGGCCTTCATTCTTTCCACATTGAATACAAAAGTTCTTCTTCAAATGATGATTTTTGAGTAGACAAATCATATCTATTATGTCCAATTACAAAAATGTGTTCAGTTGTACACACACACATATCTAAAAATAACTTGATCAACTCTGAACTAAGACCTTCTAATTCTGTAGACTTACTTGTCTATATGTGGTAAGGTTAATTTTGACAAAAATTTTTAAATATTTTATTTAAATTGGGAGACACATATAATCAGAAATTTTTAAATGTTCCACAATGTTTATAAATGTATATATGTAATTAGCATGTATAAACCTGTACCTTATTTCAGCCAATGTTCAACAATTGATTAATAGTTAATATTACCCAGACAGTGGCTAATATTCAGTGTAATCTGACATGCATATAATAAATATTTCCCTTTGATGTAAAAATTTGTTGGATCAGTCATGAAAAGGATAATCAAAAAAATACTCTAGAGAAGGGTTCCCCCCCTTGGTTTAGTTTCTATTAAATGTAAGACAGCCATCAAACTATTATTAAAATGTAACCTTGGCTGCATATTTTCCAAGATGATTTCTGTATAAAATAGAGTGTGTGTATATATACACACACTCTATTTTATACATATATATACACTCTCTATTTTATATATATATAATATATATATTATATATATATATACACACTCTATTATATATATATACACTCTATTATATATATATATACACTCTATTATATATATAATATATATATGTATCAAATATGCATATATATGTCATAGTCACATACACAGAGACACACATATGTTAAAATTTGGGTGATACAGAAGGCTTGGAAGATGGCAGAGTAGGAGGATCTGAGCTTACCTTGTCCCATGTTTACAACTAGATTATCCCTCACATGCAAGTAAATAAGCAGGAGAGCAATCTGAAAACTGGCAGAACAAACTTCACAACTAAATGTAGAGAAAAAGTCACATATGAGAGGTGAGAAAGGGCAGAAACAGTGGTAATGAGCTACCTACAGGAGGGAAGGAGCTGTGGTAATGGAGAGGGGAAAACACAAGGGTGCCACATAGGAAAACAAATCCCCATAACATCTAGCCTTGAGAATGAGAGTGTCTAATTTCCATGAGTTTGTTTAACTGCAGGATCTGGAACCTAGACCTTTAAAAGTCAAATGACATAACACTGGGCTAGCTGGGAGAGCAAGTGAGAGCTGGGTCCCCGCCTTTAAAAAGCTAAAGTAGAGGCAATAGAGGGTCTCCACCTTTAAACAGCCTAGCGAGAGGTAACATAGAAGCAAGAGCTTGCACAACAGGAGGGAAATCTATTTATATTGATTTTGGAGCATGTTGTGGGACTTCTTTGGGAACAAAGGAGCTGGCAGTCACCATTTTTCTCTCCCACTGCCCACCATAAACAAAGAGCCACTGGCAGTAAATGACACCACCCAGATATTTGCTACCTAACCTGCTAGCAAGGCACTCCACCCATGAGTTCTCCTGAGGATACATCCACTCCAAGCCTGCTGGCCTTGCATTGAGGTCAACAAAATTTTGTAAATGCCCCATTTATCCTTCTCAGTTGCTGTCTCACACACCCTGTCCACTAGTGGTCACCACACTTCAGGGAATCAGGCCTAGAACTAGTGGCTCAGTGCACATTTTTATAAAGCTGTACACACATACACACCCTATCCAGACACCATGCACACAAATGCTGTGCACCAGCCACTACCACCACTGCCTCATGCCCATGCCCTGCGACCAATGGACCATGGGAGATCCTGCCTAGGACCAGAAGCTTGGTGCAAACTTTGCTAATACCACCACCCTGCCCCTCAGCCCTTCTGTGGTCAAGTTCCCTCAGAGTCTTACTTCCTTGGTCTCACTAACATCATAGAGAGCAAGTACAGCACAAAACAGGCAAATAGTTAGTGCAGACATCTGGAGTGAAAGGATTCCCTTTAAGTGTCAGGTTCTGTTGAACAGAGAACACTGCAGAGGAGGGTACTACATACAGGGCCTCTTCTTCATACAGCCACAACTTTCAAAAGCACAAGACGTTCAAACACAGAAATAGACATGGAGAGGTATACAAAATGAAGAGACACAAAAATATGTCTCAAATGAAAGAACAGGAAAAAAAATCACAGCAGGAAACAAGAGCAAAAGAGAAATAAGTAACACGCCTGATATAGAAATTAAAGTAATGATCATAAAGATACTCAGTAGACTTCAGAAAAAGGTGGATGACATCAGTGAGACCCTTGACAAAGAGATAAAAAATAACATACAAGATATGAAAAACAAAAAATGAAATGAAAAATACAATACATGGAAAAAATACAATACATGGGATAAATATTAGTCTATAGGAAGCAGAGGAATGTTTCACTAACCTGGAGGATAGAATAACAGAAATCAATCCAAAAAGTTGAGAGACAAACAAATACTACATAATGAGACTGGACTTAAAGAATTCAGTGACTTTGTTAAACATAATATTCACATTATAGGGATTCCAGAAGGAGAAGTGAGAGATGAAAGAGGGAGAAAATATATTTGAAGAAATAATAGCAGAAAACTTCCCAAATCTGGGAAAGAAAACAGAAATCCAGATTCAGAAGGCACAGGGGATCCCCTGATAAATTCAAGTCAAAGAGGTCCACACCAAAGAACATAGTAATCAAACAATGGTGAAAAAAATAGTGATAAAGAATTTTAAAGTTTTCAAGAGAAAAGAAGAGAGTTACATACAAAGGAAACCCCATAAGGCTATCAGCTGATTTTTCAGTAGAAACTTTGCAGGCCATGATGTGTTCAAAGTGCTAAAAGGGAAGAATCTGTAGCCAAGAATATTTTATCTAGCACGACAATCATTCAGGATAGGAGGAGAAATAGTTTCCCAGAAAAACAGAAGTTAAAAGAATTTGTGTTCACTAAACCAGCCCTACAAGAAGTGTTAATGGGGACTGTCAGTAGAAAACAAAACCATAAGTAAAAGTAAGGGAAAATAGGGAACACAAAAGCAAAATAATAATAATAATAAATAATAATAATAAGTATATCTGTAAAAATCAGACAAGAAAAGCACAAAATAAAAGGATGTAAAATATGATACCAAATATCTGAAATGTAGAGGAGAGATAAGTAAGTAATGAGTTCAAAATTAAGCAATCATCAGCTTAATATAGACTGTTTTATACAGAAGATATTGTATATAAGCTGAATGGTAACCACAAATTAAAAAGCTAATAAAAATGCAAAAAATAAAAGTAAGGAATTCAATTCTATCACTAAAGATAATCAGCAAAATGTGAATAAAAGAAGAAAGGATCAGAGAAAACTAAAAATACAACTACAAAACAAGTAACAAAATAACAATAAATAAATATCTATCAATTATTACCTTGAATAGAAATGAACAAAATACTGCAATCAAAAGTCATAGGGTGACAGAGTGGAGGAAAAAAACAACTAAATCAATCTATATACTGCATACAAGAGACTCATTTCAGACCTGAAGATACCTATAGATTGAAAGTAAGGGGACAGAGGAATATTTATAATGCAAATGAATGTCAAAAGAAAGCCAAAGTAGAAATACTTCTATCAGACAAAATAGACTTTCAAACCAAGTCTGTAAAAACAGATAAAGAAGATGCCGCATAATAAAAAATAAGGGGGACAATCCAACAAGTAGATATATCAATTGTAAATATATATGTACTCAACATGGGAAAACCCAAATACATAAAACTGTTAATAACAAACATAAAGGAAATAATTGATAATATACAATTATAGTGGGCAATTTCATATACTACTTACATCAATGGACATATTGTACAAACAGAAAATCAACAAAAAAAACAGTAACTGTGAGTGACACACAGGAACAGATGTATTTAACAGAGATATTCAGAACATTCCATTCTAAAACAGCAGAATATATATTCTTTTCAAATGCACATGGAACATTCGCCAAAATAGATCACATATTAGCCCACAAAACAAGCCTCAAAAAATTAAAAAAAGATCAAAGTCAATTCATGCATCTTTTCTGACAACAATGCTATGAAATAGAAATCAACAACAAGAAAAAAAACTCTGTAAATACCACAAATATATGGAGGTTAAGTAACATGCTATTAAACAATAAATGGGTCAACCAAAAAGTCAAAGAAGAAATCAAAAATTATGTGAAAAGCAAATGAAAATAAAAACGAAATAGTCCAAACCCAAACTGCAAAAGCAATTTTAAGAGGGAAGTTTTAAAGCAATACAGTCCTACCTCAAGAAACAAGAAAAATTTCAAATAAACAGCCTAACTTTACACTTAAAGGAGGTACGAAAAGAACAACAACAAAAAGATATATAATAAAGATTATAGTGTAAACAAATTATATAGAAACTAAAAAAAATGAAAATATCAATGAAACCAGGAGCTCCTTCTTTGAAAAGATCAACAAAATTGGTAAGCTTCTAGCCAGGCTTATCAAAGATAGATGATAGGTAGATAATGAATAGATAATGTAATCAAATAAAATCACCAATGAAAAAGGAGAAATAATAACCAACACCACAGAAATACAAACAATTAAAAGAGAATATTATGAAAAACTATATGCCAACAAATTAGACAACCTAGAAGAAAAGCATAAATTCTTAGAAACATAAGCTACCAAAACTGAAGCAGGAATAAATAGAGATTTTGAACAGACCAATTACCAGCAAGGAGACTGAATCAATAATTAAAAAAAAAAAAAACCCTCCCCAATAAACAAAAGTCCAGGACTAGATGGCTTGAAAGGCAAATTCTACCAAATAGCTAAAGAAGAGTTAATACCTATACTATTCCCAAAAAATAGAAAAGGAAGGAAAAGTTTTAAATTCATTGTATGAGGTGAACATACCACAATAACAAAACCAGATAAAGACAACATAAAAAAGGAGAACTGCAGACCAATATCTCTGATGAACATAGATGCAATAATCCTCAACAAAATAATATCAAACTGAATCTAACATTTAAAAAGTCATTTACCACAATCAAGTGAAACTTATTCCTGGGATGCAATTGTTCAATATTCTCAAATCAATCAATGTGATACATCACATTAATAAGAAAAAGAATAAAAGCCATACGATCATCTCAATAAATGCAGAAAAAGCATTTGACAAAGTACAAATTAATTCATGATAAAAACCAACAAAATGGGCTTAGAGAGAACATACCTCAGTGTAATACAGGCCATATATGTAAACAACACAACAAACATCATACTAAATAAGTAATAACTAAGAGATTTTCCCCTAAGGTCAGGAACAAGACAAGGATGTCCATTCTCAGCACATTTATTCAACATAATACTGGAAGTCCTGGCTACAGTAATTAGACAACAAAAAGAAATAAAAAGCATCTGAATTGGTAAGGAAGAAATAAAACTTTCACTATTTGAAGATGACTTTATACTACATATAGGAAACCCCAAAAGACTCCAGCAAAACACTAGTCAGCTAATAAACAAATTCACAAAACTCAAAAGATACAAAATCAATGTGCAGTTCTCTATTGCTTTTCTATGCACTAATAATGAAGCAGCAGAAAGAAAAATTAGAAGAATTGCATTTACAATTGTACCAAAATAATAGGATACCTAGGAATAAATTTAACCAAAGAGTTGCAAGACCTCCACTCTGAAAACTACAAGAACAACGATGAAAGAAATTGAATATGACATTAAAAAAAAAAAAAACAGAAAGACATTCCACGCTCATAGATTGGAAGAAAAATATTGTTAAAATGTCTATTCTACCCAAAGTAAACTACATATATAATGCAATCTCTGTGAAGATACCAACAGTATTTTTCACAGTACTAGAAGAAACAAATGTAGAGTTTGTATGGAACCATAGAAGACCCTGAATAACCACAGGAATGTTGAAAAAGAAATACAAACCTGGATGAATCACAATTATGAATTTCAAGTTACATGACAAAGCTATAGCAATCAAAACAGTATGTTACTGAAACAAAAATAGACACATATATCAATAGAACAGAGTATTTTGTTCCAATAGCATGCTGTTTTGGTGATCACAGCTGTGTGATAAAGCTTGAAATCGGGCAACATAATGCCCCCAGTTTTTTTTTTTTTTTTCTTTTTCAACCTTTCCTTAGCAATTCAGGGTATTTTCTGGTTCAATACAAATTTTAGCATTGTTTATTCTAGAGTTTTGAAAAGAATTTGAAAAATGCTGATGGCATTTTGATCAGAACGGCATTGAAAATATAGATGGCTCTGGGCAGCATAGACACTTTTACAATGTTTATTCTCTGATCCATGAACATAGAATGGTCTTCCATATTTTTTTAAAGGTTTTATTTATTTATTTGACAGACAGATCACAAGTAGGCAAAGGCAAGCAGAGAGAGAGAGAGAGAGAGAGAGAAGGAAGCAGGGTCCCTGGTGAGCAGAGCCCAATGCGGGGCTTGATCCCAGGATCCAGAGTTCATGACCTGAGATGAAGGCAGAGGCTTTAACCCACTGAGCCACCCAGGTGCCGCAGTCTTCCATATTTTTGTGTCTTCAGTTTCTTTTATGAGTGTTCAGTAGTTCCTCGAGTAGAGATCCTTTGCCTCTTTGGTCAGGTTTATTCCAAGGTATCTTATCATTTTTGGTGCTATTGTAAATGGAATTTATTATCTAATTTCCATTACTACAGTTTCATTGCTAGTGTATAAGAAAGCAACTTATTTCTGTGCATTGATTTTGTATCCTGCCACATTACTGAATTTGTGTATGAGTTCCAGTAATTTGGGGCTGGAGTGTTTTGGCTTTTTCACATAAAATATCATGTCTTTTGCAAAGAGAGAGAGTTTGACTTCTTCTTTGCCAATTTGAGTACCTTTTATTTCTTTTTGTTGTCTGATTGCTGTTGCTAGGACTTCAAGTACTATGTTGAATAACAGTGGCAAGAGTGAACATCCTTGCCATGTTCCTGATCTCAAAGGGAAGGCTGTCAGCTTTTCCCCATTGAGAATGGTATTTGCTGTGGGTTTTTCATAGATAGATTTTATGAAGTTGAGGAATACTCCCCCTATCCCTGTACTTTGAATCATTTTAATCAGGAACAGATGCCATATCTTGTCAAATGATTTTTCTGCATCAATTGAGAGGACCATGTGGTTCTTCTTTCTTCTCTTATTGATTTGTTCTATCACATTCATTTATTTGCAAATGCTGAACCACCCTTGCATGCCAAGGATCAATCCCACCTGGTCATGGTAGATAATCTTTTAATATACTGTTGGATTCTATTACCTAGTATCTTGTTTCATCTATATTCATCAGGGATATTGGTCTGAAATCCTCCTTTTTGATGGAGTCTTTGGTTTAGGGATCAAGGTAATGCTGGCTTCATAGAAATGTCTGGAAGTTTTCCTTCTGATTATTTTTTGAAACAGCGTCAGGAGAATAGTATAATTTATTCCTTGAATGTTTGGTTTAAATCCCCAGGGAATCCAATAGGTTCTGAACTCTTTTTTCTTGGGGTGGTTTTTGATTACTGCTTCAATCTCGTTACTAGATATTGGTCTATTCATGTTGTCAATTTCTTCCTGTTTCTGTTGTGGAAGTTTATAGGTTTCCAGGAACACATAGACCAATCCAACAGAGTAGAGAGACCAGATATGAATCCTCAACTTTATGGTCAAATAATCTTCAACAAAGCAGGAAAAAAATATCCATTGGCAAAAAAACAGTCTCTTCAATAAGTGGTGTTTGTAAAATTGGATAGCTATATACAGAAGAATGAAACTTGACCATTGTCTTACACCATACACACAGATAAACTCAAAATGGATGAATGACCTCAATGTGAGACAAAAATCCAACAGGAGATCCTAAAGGAGAACATAGGCAGAAATCTCTTCAACATCAGCCACAGCAACTTCTTCCAAGGCACGTCTCCAAAGGCAAGGGAAACAAAAGTGAAAATCAACTTTTGGGACTTTATCAAGATAAAAAGCTTCTGCACAGCAAAAGAAACAGTCAACAAAACAAAAGAGGCAACCTACGGAAAGGGAGAAGATATTCACAAATGACACTACAGACAAAGGTCTGATACCCAAAATCTATAAAGAACTCAAATTCAACACCCACAAAATGGGTAATCGAGTCAAAAAATGGGCAAAAGACATGAACAGATACTTCTCCAGTGAAGACAAACTAATGTCTAGCAGACACATGAAAAAATGTTCATCATCGTTAGCCATAAGGGAAATGCAAGTGAAAATCACATTGAGATGCTGCCTTACACCAGTTAGAATGGCAAAGATTAACAAGGCAGGAAACCACAGATGTGGGGGAGGATGTGGAGAAAGGGGAACCCTCTTTCACTGTTGATGGGAATGCAAGTTGGTGCAGCCACTTTGGAAAACAGTGTGGAAATTCCTCAAAAAATTAAAAATAGAGCTACACTATGACCCTGCAATGGTACTACTGGATATTTACCCCAAAGATATAGATGTAGTGAAAAGAAGGGCCATATGTACCCCAATGTTCATAACAATAATGTCTACAATAGCCAAACTCTGGAAAGAGCTGAGGTGTCCTTCAATAGATGAATGGATAAAGATGTGGTGCATATATACATGGAATATTACTTTGCCATCAGAAAAGATGAATACCCAACTTTGGACTGGAGGAGATTATGCTGAGTGAAATGTCAAGCAGAGAAAGTAAATTATCATATGGTTTCACTTACCTGTGGAACATAAGGAATAACATGAAGGATATTAGGAGAAGAAAGGAAAAATGAAGGGGGGAATCAGAGAGGGAGATGAACCATGAGAGACTGTGGACTCCAAGAAACAAATTGAGGGTTTTAGAGCAGAGGGTGATGGGAGGATGGGTGAGCCTGGTCGTGGGTATTAAGGAGGGCACATATTGCTTGGAGCACTGCGTGTTATATGTAAACAATGAATCTTGGAACACCAAATCAAAAAATAATGATGTATTGTATAGTGACTAACATAACACAGTAAAAATTGGGAAAACATCAGAGTTAAACACCCAGGAATAAGACACAACTATAGGCTCAACTGATCTTTGAGAAAGCAAGAAAGAATATCCACTGTAAAAAGAATAGAGTTGGAGAGGGTGGTTGGGTTATGGACATTGGGGAGGGTATGTGATATGTTGAGTGCTATGAAGTGTGTAAGCCTGATGATTCACAGACCTGTAACCCTGGGGCAAATAATACATTATATGTTAATAAAAAAAGAATAGTGTGTTCAACAAATGGTTTTGGGAAAACTGGACAGAAATGTGCAAAAGAATGAAAGTGAACCACTCTCTTTTACCATACATAAACATCAATTCAAAAATAAATTAACAATCTAAATGTGAGTCCTAAAAAAAAATGATCATGAGACCTGAAACCATAAAAATCCTAGAAGAGAGCACAGGAAATTATATATTTAAAATAAGCAGTAGCAACTTCTTCCCAGATATGTCTCCTGAGGCAAGGGAATCAAAAACAGAATTGAAATATTTGACTACATCAGAAAAAGCTTCTGCACAACAAAGGAAACAATGAATCTAAAATGCAACCTCCATAATGGGAGAAGATATTTACAAATGACATATCTAATAAAGGGTTACTTTTCAAATATATAAGGAACTTATGCAACTCAACACTGAAAAAGCAAATAATCCAATCATAAAAATGGGCAGAAGCCATAAACAGACATTTCTCCAAGGTAGATATTCAGATGGTCTACAAACACATGAAAATATGTTCATCATCACTTACCATCAAGGAAATGCAAATCAAATTTCAATGAAATATCACCTCACACAGGTGTTGGTGAGGATGTGAACAGGATGTACCCTCTTGCATAGTTGGTAAGAATGTAAACTGGTTTCCTGTCTTGTTAATTTTGGCCATTCTAACTGGTGTAAGGTGATATCTCAATGTGGTTTTAATTTGAATCTCCATTATGGCTAGTGATGATGAACCAACAACATGTGTTGGAGGGGATGTGGAGAAAGGGGAACCCTCTTCCACTGTTGGTGGGAATGCAAGTTGTTGCAGCCACTTTGGAGAACAGTGTGGAGATTCCTCAAGAAATTAAAAATAGAACTTCCCTATGACCCTGACATTGCACTCCTGGGTATTTACCCCAAAGATACTGATGTAGTGAAAAGAAGGGCCATCTGTATCCCAGTGTTTATAGCAGCAATGGCCACGGTCGCCAAACTATGGAAAGAACCAAGATGCCCTTCAACGGACGAATGGATAAGGAAGATGTGGTCCATATACCCTATGGAGTATTGTGCCTCCATCATAAAGGATGAATACCCAGCTCTTGTAGCAACATGGATGGGACTGAAAGAGATTATGCTGAGTGAAATAAGTCAAGCAGAGAGAGTCAATTATCATATGGTTTCACTTATTTGTGGAGCATAACAAATATCATGGAGGACAAGGGGTGTTAGAGAGGAGAAGGGAGTTGGGGTAAATTGGAAGGGGAGGTGAACCATGAGAGACTATGGACTCCAAAAAACAATCTGAGGGGTTTGAAGTGGTGGGGGGGTGGGAGATTGGGGTACCAGGTGGTGGGTATTATAGAGGGCACGGATTGCATGGAACACTGGGTGTTGTGAAAAAATAATGAATACTGTTATGCTGAAAATTTAAAAATAAATAAATTTTTTAAAAAAGAATGTAAACTGGTACAGTCACTGTGGAACACAGTATGATGGTTGCTCAAAAAATTAAAAATAGAACTACCCTAGCATCCATTAATCTTATTCCTGGATATTTACCCCCAAAATACAGAAACACTAATTCAAAGGGACCCAATTCTTATAGCAGCATTATTTACAATAGCCAAGATACGGAAGCAGTCCAAGTGTTCTTTGATAGATGAATGGACAGAGAAGATGTGATACATATATACGTAATAGAATGTCACTCAGCCATAATAAAAAATGAACTCTTGCTATTTGCAACCACATGGATGGAACTAGAAAGTCTAATGCTAACAAAATATCATAGAAAAACAAATACACTATGATTTCACTTATATGTGAAATTTGAAAAAGAAAAGAAAATGAGCAGGGGGAAAAAAGAGAGAAAGAAACAAACCAAGAAAAAGACCCTTAACTATAGAGAACAAACTGATGGTTACCAGAGGGGAGGAGAATGGGGAACTGAGTTAAATAGGTAAATAGGAGATAGAGATTAAGGAGTGCAATGGTTTTGATGAACACTAGGTGATGTATGGAATTGTTGAATCACTGTATTGTACACCTGAAACCAACATAACACCATACTTTAACTATACTAGAATTAAAATAATAAAAAATTTAAAAAATTAAAAAGAAATATATAATTAAAAAGATACACTCAACTAGGACAAATATGATCTCTCAAATCAAATTTCACCCCATTAGTTATGCAACCTTAGAGAAATCATGTAATCTCCTTAAAACTCAGATTCTTTCTTTCTTTTTTGAAAACCACTTTATTGAGGAATTATTAACATGTAAAAATCTGTACAGCTCTACATATTTAATGTACAGACTCAATGCATTTGAAATAAGTATATAGCTGTGAAATCATCACTACCATCAAGGGCATAGACATATCCATCACTTTGTATGTCTTCTTTGGAGAAGTGTCATGTCTTCTGCCCATTTTTTGATGTCATTATCTGTTTTGTGTGTGTTGAGTTTGAGGAGTCCTTTATAGACCTTGGATATCAGCCCTTTGTCTGTAGTGTCATTTGAAAATATGGTTCACTTACTTGTGGAGCATAAGGAATAACAAGGAGGACATTGGGAGAGGAGAGGAGTGAGTTGGGTGTAATTGGAGGGGGAGATGAACCATGAGAGACTGTGGATTCTGAGAAACAAACTGATTTGGAAGGGAGGGGGTGGGAGGTTGGGTGAGCCTGGTGGAGGATATTAAGGAGGGCACGTATTGCATGGAGCACAGGGTGTGGTGCATAAACAATGAATCTTGGAACACTAAAAAAAAAAAATAAAATTACAAAAATATAATTGAGATTATTGGGAAAAAAAGACCATACCTAACATCATACTCAACAGTGAAAAAATGAAAGCTTTTACTCTAAGATCAGGAACAAGACAAAGATGCCCACTCTCACTACTTCTATTCAACATGTATTGGGCATTCTAGCATGAACAATTAGGCAAGAAAAGGAAGTAAAAGATATTTAAACCTGAAGAAAAGAAGTAAAATTATCTTTGTTTGCAGTTGACATCATCTTTACAAACAGAAAGCTCTAAAGACTACCAAGAAAGTGTTTGAACTAATAAATGATTCAACAAAGTTGCAGAATACAAAATCAACATACAAAAATAAGTTGCATTCTTATACCCTAACAACAAAATATCTGAAAAAAATAAGAAAACAATTCCATTTATAATAACACCAAAAATAATTATACAATCAGGAATAAATTTAACCAAGGATGTGAAAGAGCTACACTCTGAAAACCATAAATCATAAGTTAAAGAAATAAAGAAAACATAAATAAATGGAAAGATATCCTATTTTTATGGATTGGAAGAATTATTATTGTTAAAGTGCCCATATATTGAATAGCGATCTACAGATTCAATACATCTGTATCAAAATTTCAATGGCATTTTTTCACAGAAATAGAAAAATAAATCTTAAAAATTCACATAGAAGCACAAGACCCCAAATAGCCAAAGCAGACTTGGGAAAAAAGAACAAAGCTGGAAGCATTACACTTACTGATTTCAAATTATATTACAAATCTATAGTGATCAAACTTAATAGTTTTGGCAGTAACAGAAACAAAACAAAAGGGAAGAAAAAACCAAAAACAGGCATGTGAACCAATGGAATAGAATAAGAAACCCGGAAACAAGCACATAAATGTGGCCAACTAATCTTCCACAAGGGTGCCAAGAACATAAAATGAGAAAAGGATAGTCTTTTTAATAAATTATGCTAAAAAGCTGTCTATCCATATGCAAAAGAATAAAATTTAACCCATATATTATACTATACACAAAATCAACTTAAAATTGATTAAATACTTAAATGTAAAACCAGCAACTGTACAACTCCCTAGGGGAAAAAACAAAACTCCTCTGCACTGGTTTTGTTAATGATCCTTCTGGACATAACACCAAAAGCAAATACAATGCAAGCAAAAATAAACAAGTTGATTTACATCAAACTCTACAGCAAAAGAAGTCAGAGAAATGAAAAAGGAAGAAAAGTTTTGCTCATTATATATCTGATAAGTCAATAATATCCAAAATATATAATTAACCCCTACAACTTAATAGCACCCCCCACACACACAAATATATGGCTTGGTTTTTTTTTTTTCATTAATTCCACAAATGCGTGAAATCATATGGTATTTATCTTTCTCCAACTTATTTTGCTTAGCATTATACTCTTTAGCTCCATCTATATAGTTGCAAGTGGCAAGATTTCATCCTTTTTATGACTGAATAATATTCTATTACACATACATATATATCACATCTTCTCTATTCATGCATCCATGGTCACTTGGACTGCTTCTATATCTTGGTTATTGTATATAATGCTGCTATAAATATTGGGGTGCATGTGTTCCTTTCAGTTAGTGTTTTCCTTTATCAGAGGTTTTTGATTACTGACTCAATTCATTTTTCTCATTATTGGTCTATTGAGAGTTTCTGTTTCTTCATGATCCAGTCTTGGTAGGTCATTTCTAGGAATCTATTGATTTCTTTGCTGGCATATAATTGTTCATAGTCTCTTACACTTCTTTTTATTTCTGCTGTGATGTCTCCTCTTTCATTTATAATTTTATTTATTTGAGACTTCTCTCTTATTCTTTTTTGTTAGCCCAGCTAACAGTTTGTCAATTTTCTTAATCTTTTTAAAAAACCAACTTTCAGTTTTGTTGATCTATTACTATTTTTCTATTTTCTATTTCATTTATTTATGTTCTGATCTTTACTATTTCTTTCCTTCTAAGACTATAATAAGAGATGAGGAAGGACACTATATCATACTCAAAGGGTCTGTCCAACAAGAAGATTTAACAATTTTAAATATCTATGCCCCCAATGTGGGAGCAGCCAACTATATAAACCAATTAATAACAAAATCAAAGAAACACATCAACAATAATACAATAATAGTAGGGGACTTTAACACTCCCCTCACTGAAATGGACAGGTCATCCAAGCAAAAGATCAGCAAGGAAATAAAGGCCTTAAACGACACACTGGACCAGATGGACATCACAGATATATTCAGAACATTTCATCCCAAAGCAACAGAATACACATTCTTTCCTTCTGTTAAAATTGTGCTTATTTCATTTTTCTTTCTCTAGTTCCTTGAGATACAAAGTTAGGTTGTTATGTAAGATCTTTTTTTTTCTTAAAATATTTTGCTATAAAATTTCCTTAGAACTACTTTTGCTGCACCCCATGTTTTGTTATGGTGTGCTTCCATTTGCATTTGTCTCAGGATACTATTGATTTCCATTTTTATTTATTGTTTCATTTTTTAATTATTTTTCAATCTGTCTTTCAATACACTTATTCAACATACAGTGAAACGTTACATGCAGGTGTAGAATCTAGCAATTCATCACTTACATACTACACCCAGTACTCATCACAAGTGCCCCCATAATACCCACCACCCAAGGTGTCCCTTGGTCCACCCCTCCTTGGGTAACCATCAGTTTGTTCTCTATAGCTAAGAGTCTGTTTTCTGTTTTGCCTCCTTTTTCCCCCTATGATCATCAGTTTTGTTTTTTTAAATTTCACATATGAGTGATATCAACTGATATTTGCCTTTCTCTGACTTATTTCATTTAGCAAAATACTCTCTAGCTCCAACCACATCATTTCAAATGGTGAGATTTCATTCTTTTCTATGGCTGAGGAATATCATATATATATATATGATATATATATGGCTGAGGAATATCAGCCATATATATATATATATATATATATATATCGTCTTCTTTATCCATTCATCAGTCAGTGGACATTTTGGCTTCTTTGGAAAAGTGTCTATTCATGTCTTCTGCCCAATTTTATACTGGATTATTTATTTTCAGGTGTTAAGTTTTATGTGTTCTTTATAGATTTGGGATACTAACTTTTTATCACATATGTTATCTGCAAAAAATTTCTCCCATTCTGAGGGTTGCCTCTTAACTTCACTGATTGTTTTCTTTGCTGTAAAGAAGCATTTTATCTTGATGAAGTCTTAATGGTTTATTTTCCCTTTTGTTTCCTTTGCCACATGAGCTGTGTCCAATAAGGATTTACTACAGCCAATGTTAAATGGATTTGTAATCTACAAATAATTTGTAATCCTGTTTTGTAATCAAGGATTTTCAAGGTTTCCTGTCTCACATTTAGTTATTCCAGTCATCTTAAACTAATTTTTGTTTATGGTGTAAGAAAGTGATCCAGTTTCATTCTTTTGCATGCTGCTGTCCAGTTTTTCCAACACTATTTGTTGAAGAGACTACCTTTTTGCTATTGGATATTCTTTCTTGCTTTGTCAAATATTAGTTGACCATACAATTGTGGGTCTATTTCTGGGTTGTCTATTCTGTTCCATTGATCTATGTGTCTGTTTTTATGTCAATACCACCATACTCTCTTGATTACTACAGCTTTGTGATAGAGCTTGAAGTCCAGAGTTGTGATGCCACCAACACTGCTTTTCTGTGTCAAGATTTCTTTGGCTATTTGGAGTTCTTTGCGGATCCATACAAATTTTAGGATTGTTCTAGTTCTGTGAAAAAATCTTGTGGCATTTTGATAGGAATTGTGTTAAATGTATAGATTGCTTTGGGTAGCTTAGACATTTTAACAATATTTGTTCTTCCATTCCATAAACATGGAATGTTTCATTTTTTTGTGTCATCTTCAATTTCTTTCATAAGTGTTCTATAGTTTTTAGAATACAGATCTTTGGTTACGTTTCTTTCTAGGTACCTTATGGTTTGGGGTACAATTGGAAATGAGATCAGTTCCTTGATTTCTCTTTCTGCTGCTTCATTATTGATGTTTAGAAATGGATGCAACTGGAGGGTATTATGATGAGCAAAATAAGTCTATCAGAGAAAGATAATTATCATGTGATTTCACTCATATGAGGAATATAAAAGTGCATAGAGTCATTGGAAAAGGAGGGAAAAACAGAATGGGAAAAAATAAGAGAGCAAGACAAACCATGAGACTCTTAACTATGGAAAAGGAGCTGAGGGTTGGTGGAGAAGAGGTGGGTGGAAGGTTGGGGTAACTGGGTGATGGGCATTAAGGAAGGCATGTAATGAGATGAGCACTGGGTGTTATATGCAATTGATGAATTACTGAACTCTACATCTAAAACTAATGATGTTCTGTATGTTGGCTAATTGAATCTAAATTAAAAAAAAAAAAAAAAAGAAATGTGGCTCAGTGGGTTAAAGCCTCTGCCTTTAGCTCAGGTCATGATTCCAGAGTCCTGGGATCGAGCCCCACATCAGGCTCTTTGCTCAGCAGGGAGCCTGTTTCGCCCTCTCTCTCTCTGCCTGCCTCTCTGACTACTTGTGATCTCTGTCTGTCAAATAAATAAATAAAATATTAAAAAAGAGAAATGCAACAGATTTCTGCACATTGATTTTATATCTGTGACTTTCCTGAACTTGTGTATCAGTTCTAGCAATTTTTTGTAGAGTATTTTGGGCTTTCTAGATAGAGTACCATGTCGTCTGCAAATAGTGAAAGTTAGACTTCTTCCTTGCTGATTTGGATATTTTTTATTTCTTTTTGTTGTCTGCTTGCTGAGCAGTACTATGTTAAATAACAATATAACAATAACAATATTAACTAATAACAATATTAGTTAGTTCCAATACTATGTTAAATAACAGTGGGAGTGGACATTTCTGTCTTTTTCCTGACCATAGAAAAAAAGTACTGTTTGGTTTTTATCCCCCCCATTGAGGATTACATTAGCTGTGGGTTTTCATATACAGCCTCTATGATTCTAAGGTACTTTCCATCTAAACCTCCTTTGTTGAGTGTTTTTTATCATGAGTGTATGTTGTACTTTGCCAAATGTTTTTCTGCATCTATTTAGTGGATCATATGGTTCTAATCCTTTATTAATATGATGTATCATGCTTATTGATTTGTGACTATTGAACCACCCTTACAGCACAGGAACAAATCTATCTCAACTGTAGTGAATTATTCTTTTAATTTTCTATTGGATTTTATTTGCTAGTATTTGTTGAGCATTTTTGCATCCATGTTTATCAGCGATATTTTCCTGTATTTCTCTTTTATAGTGGAGTCTTTGTGTTTTTTGTTTGTTTGTTTGTTTGTTTTTAATCAGGATAATGTTGGCCTCACAGAATAACTGGAAGTTTTCCTCCATTTTTATTTTTTTAATAGTTTGAGGAAAACAGGTAATAACTCTCATTAAATGTCTGGTAGAATTCACCTGTAAAATCATCTAGCCCTAGAACTTTGTTTTTTGGGAGAATTTTCATTACTAGTTCAGTTTCTTTACTTGATATCAGTCTGTTCAAGGTTTCTATTTCTTCTTGTTTCAGTTTGGTGGCTTATACCTTTCTAGGAATTTATTCATTTCTTTCAGATGCTCCAATTTGTTCACATATAACTTTTCATAATATTCTTTTATAATTGTTTGAATTTCTGTGTTGCTGCTTGTAATATCTTGGGTTCTTTCTTTTTTATATAAATTTGGCTAGAGGGTTATCAATTTTACTAATTTTTTTAAAGAACCAGCTCCTGGGTTCATCAATTTGTTCTATTTTGTTGTTGTTGTTGTTGTTCCTACATAATTTATTTCTGCTCTAATCTTCATTATCTCCTTTTTTCCTGCTGGCTTAAGCCTTCATTTGTGGTTGTTTTTCCAGCTCCTTTAAGGTGTAAGGATAAACTGTTTATCTGAGAGCTTTCTTCCTTCTTGAGGTAGGCCTGTATTGCTATATACTTCCCTCTTAGGACTGCTTTTCCTGCATCCCAAATTTTTGGACCATCATGTTTTCATTTTCATTTGTTTTCAAGCATTTTTAAAACTTCTTCTTTAATTTCCTGGTTCACCCCTTCATTCCTTGGTAGGATGTTCTTTAACATCCATGGTTTTTTTTTTTTTTTTTTTTTTTTTTTTTTTTTTTTTTTTGTCTATTTTTTCCCTATGGTTGGCTTCAAGTTTCATTGTGTTGTGGTCAGAAAATATGTATGGTATGATCTTAATCTTTTTGTACTTGTTGAGGCCTGATTTGTAACCTACTGTGTGATCTATGCAGAATGTCCCATGTGCACTCAGAAAGAATGTGTATTCTGCTGCTGTAGAATGAAATTTTCTGAATATATCTGTTAAGGTAATCTGGTCCAGTGCGTTATTCAAAGCCAACATTTCCTTGTTGATTTTCTTCTTAGATGATCTGTCCACTGTTGTAGGTGCAGTGTTAAAGTCCACTATTATTATTGTATTATTATCAATGAGTTTCATTATGTTTGTTATTATTTTTTAGATTTGGGTGTTCCCAAGTTGGAGACATATATATTTACAGTTGTTATATCTTCTTGTTGGATAGTCCCCCTTTTAATTTGATATGGTGCCTTTCTTCACCTCTTGTTACAGTCTTTGTTTTTTTTTTTTTAAGATTTTATTTATTTCTTTGACAGAGACAGATCACAAGTAGGCAGAGATGCAGGCAGAGAGAAGGGGGGAAGCAGGCTCCCTGCCGAGTAGAAAGCCTGATGCAGGGCTTGATCCCAGGACCCTGAGATCAGGGTCCCACTGAGCCACCTAGGCGCCCCCAGTCTTTGGTTTAAATCCAGTTTGTCTGATATAAGTCTTGCTACTCTGTCTTCCTTTTGATGTCCATCTGTGTGATAAATGTTTCTCCATGCCCTCACTTTCAACCTCCAGGTGTCTTTAGGTCCAAAATGTGTCTCTCATAGTGTGTCTAGGTTTTTTTACTCATTCTGACAATGTATGTCTTCTGTTTGAAGCATTTAGTCCATTTACATTGACAGTAATTATTGATAGATATGTATTTCGTGCCATTTTATTACTCACTTTATCATTATTTCTATTTTCTCTGTTCCTTTCTAGTCTTTGTCACTTTTGGTCGTTTCCACTCAGTGTATCCTTTTGAATATTTCTTTTGAATAATTCTTTCAGGGCGGGTTTAGTAGTTACAAACTCCTTTAGTTTTTTTGGGGGGAGGGATTTTATTTCTCCTTCTATCCTGAATATTAGCCTTGCTGAATAGAATATTCTTGGCTACATATTTTTCTCATTCAGCACATTGAATATATCATGCCACTCTTTCTGGTTTGTCAGATTTCTGTGAAGAGATCTGCTGCTAACCATAGGGGTCTTCCTTTGTATGTATGGCTTTCTTTTGTCTTGGTGCTTTCACAATTTTTTTCTCTATTACTATATTTTGCAATGCTTAGTACAACATGTCTTGGTGTTGGCCTGCTTTTATTGATTTTGATGGGTGTTCTCTGTGCCTCCTGGGTATGGATGTCTGTTTCTTTCCCCAGTTAGGGAAGTTTTCTACTATTGTTTCCTGAAATAAGTTTTCTTCCCCTCATCTCTATTCTCCTTCAAGGATTCCTATGATACAAATATAATTACATTTCATGGAGTCACTGAGTTCCCTAAATCTACTTTCATGATACAAAATTATTCTTTCCTTCTTTTGTTCAGCTTCATTATTTTCCATAATTCTATTTTCTATAACTCTTCTTTTTCCTCTTTTTCTTCCATTCTTGTTGTCATTCCATACAGTTGGTTTCAAATCCCAGTTATTGCATCATTTGTTGCAGCCTGGTTGGTTTTTGTTTTGTTTTTTTATAAATTAATTTATTTATTTACAGAAAAACAGTATTCATTATTTTTTCACCACACAAAATGCTCCATGCAATCCATGCCCTCTATAATACTCACCACCTGGTACCACACCTCCCATCCCCCCGCCACTTCAAACCCCTCAGATTGTTTTTCAGAGTCCATAGTCTCTCATGTTTCACTTCCCCTTCCAATTAACCCCAACTACCTTCTCCTAAAACCCCATGTCCTCCATGATATTTGTTATCCTCCACAAATAAGTGAAAACATATAATAATTGACTCTATCTGCTTGACTTATTTCACTCAGCATAATCTCTTCCAGTCCCGTCCATGTTGCTACAAAAGTTGGGTATTCATTCCTTCTGATGGAGGCATAAACCTCCATTGTGTATATGGACCACATCTTCCTTATCCATTTATCTGTTGAAGGGCATCTTGGTTCTTTCCACAGTTTGGCAACCATGGCCATTGCTGCTATAAACATTGAGGTACAGATGACCCTTCTTTTCACTACATCTGTATCTTTGGGGTAAATACCCAGGAGTGCAATGGCAGGGTCATAGGGAAGTTATATTTTTAATTTCTTGAGGAATCTCCACACTGTTCTCCAAAGAGGCTGCACCAACTTGCATTCCTACCAACAGTGTAAGAGGGTTCCCCTTTCTGCACATCCTCTCCAACACATGTTGTTTCCTGTTTTGTTAATTTTGGCCATTCTAACTAGTGGAAGGCGATATCTCAATGTGGTTTTAATTTGAATCACCCTGAGGGCTAGTGATGATGAACATTTTTTCATGTGTCCGATAGCCATTTGTATGTCTTGATTGGAGAAGTGTCTGTCCATATCTTCTGCCCACTTTTTGATGTTTGCCTGCTTCGTGTGTGTTGAGTTTCAGGAGTTCATTATATATCCTGGTTATCAACCTTTTGTCTGTACTGTCAATTGCAAATATTTTCTCCCATTCTGTGGGTTGCCTCTTTGTTTTTTTAACTGTTTCCTTTGCTGTTGCTGAAGCTTTTGATTTTGATGAAGTCCCAAAAGTTTATTTTCGCTTTTGTTTCCTTTGCCTTTAGAGACATATCTTGAAAGAAGTTGCTGTGGCTGATATCGAAGAGATTACTGCCTATGTTCTCCTCTAGGAGTCTGATGGATTCCAGTCTCACGTTGAGGTCTTTTAACCATTTTGAGTTGATCTTTGTGTATGGTGTAAGAGAATGGTCGAGTTTCATTCTTCTACATATAGCTGTCCAGTTTTCCCAGCACCATTTATTGAAGAGACTGTCTTTTTTTCCACTGTATATTTTTTCCTGTTTTGTCGCAGATTAGTTGGCCATATAGTTGAGGGTCCATATCTGGGCCCTCTACTCTGTTCCACTGGTCTATGTGTCTGTTTTTATGCCAGTACCATGCTTTCTTGGTGATCACAGCTTTGTAATAAAGCTTGAAATCAGATAACGTGATGCCCCCAGCTTTATTTTTGTTTTTCAACATTTCCTTAGCAATTCGGGGTCTCTTCTGGTTCCATACAAATTTTTGGATTATTTGCTCCAGCTCTTTGAAGAATACCGGTTGAATTTTGATCAGAATGGCATTAAAAGTATTGGTTGCTCTAGGCAGTATAGACATTTTAACAATGTTTATTCTTCCAATCCAAGAGGATGGAATGGTCTTCCATCTATTTGTGTCTTCTTCAATTTCTTTCATGAATGTTCTTTAGTTCCTCAAGTACAGATCCTTTACCTCTTTGGTTAGGTTTATTCCCAGGTATCTTATGGTTCTTGGTGCTATAGTAAATGGAATCGATTCTCTAATTTCCCTTTCTGTATTTTCATTGTTAGTGTATAAGAAAGCCACTGATTTCTGCACATTGACTTTGTATCCTGCCACGTTGCTGAATTGCTGTATGAGTTCTAGTAGTTTGGGGGTGGAGTCTTTTTGGGTTTTCCATATAAAGAATCACATCATCTGCGAAGAGAGAGAGTTTGACTTCTTCATTGCCAGTTTGGATATCATATAGTTCTCTTTGTTGCCTGATTGCTGTTGCTAGGACTTCTAATACTATGTTGAACAAGAGTGGTGAGAGTGGGCATCCTTGTCTTGCTCCTGATCTCAACTGGAAGGATGCAAGCTTTTTCCCATTGAGGATGATATTTGCTGTGGGTCTTTCATAGATAGATTTGATGAGGTTCAGGAATGTTCCCTCTATCCCTATACTTTGAAGCGTTTTAATCAGGAATGGATGCTGGATTTTGTCAAATGCTTTTTCTGCATCAATTGAGAGGACCATGTGGTTCTTCTCTCTTCTCATATTAATTTGTTGTATCACATTGATTGATTTGTGAATGCTGAACCATCCTTGTAGCCCAGGGATGAATCCCACCTGATCATGGTGGATAATCTTTTCAATGTGCTGTTGGATCCTGTTGGCTAGGATCTTGTTGAGAATCTTAGCATCCATATTCATCAGTGATATTGGTCTAAAATTCTCCTTTTTGGTAGGGTCGTTGCCTGGTTTGGGAATCAGGGTAATGCTGGCTTCATAGAAAGAGTCAGGAAGTTTTCCTTCTGCTTCAATTTTTTTGAAACAGCTTCAGGAGAACAGGTGTTATTTCTTCTTTGAAAGTTTGGTAAAAATCCCCAGGGAATCTGTCAGGTCCTGGGCTCTTGTTTTTTGGGGGGTTTTTGATCACTGCTTCAATCTCATTATTAGATATCGGTCTGTTCAGGTTGTTGATTTCTTCATGGCTCAATATTGGTAGTTTAAAGTTTTCCAGGAATGCATCCATTTCGTCTCAGTTGCTAAGCTTATTGGCATATAATTGTTGATAATAACTTCTGATGATTGTTTCTACTTCCTTGTGTTAATTGTGTTCTCTCCCTTTTCATTCATCATTTTATGAATTTGGGCTTTCTCTCTTTTCTCTTGGATTAGTGTGGCCAATGTTTTATTGATCTTATTGATTCTTTCAAAAAACCAGCTTCTAGTTTCATTGATATGTTCTACTGTATCTCTGGTTTCTACCTCATTGATCTTAGCTCTAATCTTGATGATTTCCCTTCTTATGTGTGGCATTGGTTTAATTTGTTGTTGATTCTCCAGTTCTTTAAGGTGTAGAGACAGCTGGTGTATTCTGGATTATTCGATTTTTTTGAGGGAAGCTTGGATGGCTATGTATTTCCCCCTTAGGACCGCCTTTGCTGTATCCCATAGGTTTTGGACAGAAGTGTCTTCATTCTCATTGGTTTCCATGAATTGTTTCAGTTATTTTTGATCTCCTGGGTGATCCAAGCATTCTTAAGCAAGGTGGTCTTTAGCTTAAAGGTGTTTGAGTTCCTTCCGAACTTTTCCTTGTGATTGAGCTCCAGTTTCAAAGCATTGTGATCTGAGAATATGCAGGGAATCATCTCAGTCTTTTGGTACTGGTTGAGTCCTGATTTGTGACCCAGTATGTGGTCTATTCTGGAGAAGGTTCTACGTGCACTTGAGAGGAATGAGTATTCTGTTGTTTTAGGGTGGAATGTTCTGTATATATCTATGAGGTCCATCTGGTCCAATGTGTGATTCAATGCTCTTGTTTCTTTATTGATTTTCTGCTTCAATGATCTGTCTATTTCTGAGAGAGGCGTGTTAAGATCTCCTATGATTAGTGTATTCATATCAATACGACTCTTTATCTTGATTAACAGTTTTCTTTAGTAATTGGTTGCTCCCTTATTGGGAGCATAGATATTTACAATTGTTAGATCATCTTAGTGGATAGTCCCTTTAAGGATTATGTAGAGACTTTCTGTATCTCTGACTACAGTTTTTAGTTTGAAGTCTAATTTATCTGATATGAGAATCACTACCCCAGCCTTCTTTTGAGGCACATTGGCATGAAAAATGCTTCTCCATCCCTTCACTTTCAGTCTGGGTGTATCTTTAGGTTCAAAATGGGTCTCTTGTAGACAACATATGGATGGGTCCTGTCATTTTATCCAATCTGCAACCCTGTGCCATTTTTTGGGCACATTTAGGCCATTTACATTGAGAGTGATTATTGATAGAGACCTTTTTAGTGACATCGAGTTACCTTTGAAGTCTTTCTTTCTGTAGACTGTCTCTATATTTCTGTTCAATGCTATTCTTAGGATTTTTCCTCTTTTATAGAACCCCCCTTAATATTTCCTGAAGTGTCGGCTTGGTGGTTGCATAGTCTTTTAGCCTCGCTGGTCTTGGAAACTCTTTATCTCTCCATCCATTTTGAATGTCAGTCTTGCTGTATAAAGTATTCTTGCCTCCATGGTCTTCTCATTTAGTGCCCTGAATATATCTTGTCAGCCTTTTCTGGCTTTCCAGTTCTCTGTGGACAGGTCTGACGTTATTCTGATGGGCTTCCCTCTGTAAGTAAGGAGCCTTTTGCCCTTGCGGCTTTCAAAAGATTATACCTACAATTATAATTCCTCAATTTGACTATCAGGTGTCGTGATGTTTTTTTTGGAATGTATAATCTTGGGTGGAAACCGTTTAGCCTCTAGTACATGAACACTGGTTCCATTCGTGAGATTGGGAATATTTTAATGAAGGGCTTGTTCCATGATATCTTCTAGACTTCTTTCTTTCTCCTCCCCTTCAGGGATTCCAATAATTCTGACGTTGGAACGCTTGATGGCATGATTTATTTCCCTGATTCTGTTTTCGTGACTTCTAAGATGCTTGTTCCAGGCTTGTTCCTGATCCTTTCTCTCTATCTGTTTGTCTTCCAGATCACTAATTCTTTCTTCTGTCTCAGTTACCCTAGCTTTGAGAGAGTTTAGATTAGATTGGAACTCATTGAGAGCATTGTGAACCTCCTCCCTGGTAGCTTTAAGCTTTGCCCTAACATTGTGAACATCCTGTCTGGTCGCTTTCAGTTCGGCCCTAATCAATTCTGTTTGGTCATCCATGGCTTTCTCCAACCTAGCTATTGACTAGATAATTGTTAGTCTGAATTCTCTTTCCGACATATTGTCTATGTTGATAGCCATTAGCTCTGTTGCAGAAGGTCCATCCTCTGTATTTTTCTTCTGTTGGGCATTCCTCCTCCTAGTCATTTTGGTGGGAGATGACTGAACAGATGTAGCTGTATGTATCAACTGGGAGAAGTCAAGGTGCACCCTGGAACACTTCTAAGCAATCAGGATTCCCCACCCAAACGAGGGACAAAAAAAAAAAAAAAGAAAGAAAAGAAAAAGAAAAAAAGAAGAGAGAGAGAGAGGAAAGAAAGGGAAGATGAAAGAGAAGGTTCAGCCCAGATGGGCCCCAAGTTAAGATTTATGAAAGAGACAAAAAGACTGATACAAGTATATGACAAGAGAAAAAAAAAATATATATATATGCAAATAAAGGAAGAACCTCGTCAAAAAGAACCCCAAGTGTAAGATTTATATGCTATCAGGACAAACACAAAAACACAGAAACACTGGTCTAAGAAGAAGATGGGAGACTTCTTATAAATTCTCAGTGTGTGCGAAGAAGGGTGTTTTGATTCTTCCTGGATGTATCTTGATATCTTTGTTAAAGGACTCAACTTTCTTAAGATAAGGGGGATTAAAAATTGGTTAACCGGAGCGCCTGGGTGGCTCAGTGAGTTAAGCTGCTTCCTTCTACTCAGGTCATGATCTCAGGGTCTTGGGATCGAGTCCCACATCAGGCTCTCTGCTCAGCGGGGAGCCTGCTTCCATCTCTCTCTCTGCCTGCCTCTCTACCTACTTGTGATCTCTCTCTGTCAAATAAATAAATAAAATCTTAGGAAAAAAAAAAAGATGAAATGTGCGGTTAGAGGGGCTCACACTTAAAAAAAATATTGGTTAACCTATGGGGTAGTCTTGATTGGGGAAAGGGCATTACTTTGAAGTTTAACTCTATATGAATATTAGAGGATAAAAATAAAAAGGAATAAACTAGACTAAACTAAAATTTAAAAAAAGGAATTCAAAAAATAAAAATGCAAAATAAAAACATAGGTGTATGTATCAAAACGTTCAGGTTATAAGGTTATTATAGAGTTTGATGTACTGTACAGCTCGCTGTGATGGTAAATAGGTTAAAAAAATTACCTATATGTAAAAAAAAAAAAAAAAATGTTCCGGAATAGTGGGAACAAGTCAACAATACAAGTTTTCCTATGAAGTAGTGGTTGTTCTCTTGTAGTCCTTTTTTTTTCCTCTTTTTTTTTTTTTTTTTGTTTCTTTATTGGTTTGTTTTCTGGGGCAGGGGCCTGCCACGTGGGTTGTCAGTCAATGATGTTTCCTGAGTTAAGGCCTCCCACCCCCCTCAAGGGAGTGGGCTCTGAGGAAACTGTTTTAGAGGAAAACAAACCGCACCCTGATCTCTCTCTCAGAGAGAAGCCTCAGTCTGGGTGCAGAGCCTAAATAAGTTCCCCCTTGGCCACTGGCAGAGCAGGTTCCAAGTTGCAGACCCTGGGGGCGCAGGATCTTTTGCTTGTACCCAAAGCCAAGGCAGTGGCGGCTGTCTGGGAGCTCCAGACTGCCAGAGAGGTTCCAAGCAGCAATTGCACACTGAGATTTTGCTGCTGGCCCAGGCTGGGAGTGCCTGGTCTTGCTGGGTCTAAGAGTGCCTGGCTTGCACACGCCTCCTCCAGGGGCGGCTATGGATCCCGCGCGCACCGTCTCTTGCACTGAGAACGGGGCGCAGGTCCGAGAGAACCAGACTGGGTTTTTGCGCACCTCTGTCAGGGGAGAGTTTGGGGCGCGCGGCTTAGGCTTTGAAACAATAGCAGGGGTCAAAGAGCGCCAGCTGGGCCTTTGTAACTCTCTTAGGGGAGCAAGAGGGGCGTGCATGCCTATCTCAGGCTTTGTGGTAGGGCTTGCGCATTCTGCCAACTGGCATGGCTCCCATCCCCTCACAGGAGCTAGAACCCACGCATTCTTGGGTACGCTGGTGGCTTAGGGACCACGACCTGGTTTCTCCACCGCATTCTCTCTGCCTCAGCGCCGGGGAGGCTGTCCTGGGACCGGGGACTTAAGCCCCTGTCCCTAGCCACCCCGATTCCCACAATTTCCCCCTGCGATCCATTGCTCTTTTGGAGTGCTTTCAACCAGTCTCCAAGTTAATGCTGGTCCCCAGACGCAGGGCACTCTAGCTCATATTGGGGTATTACTTTCCAACCGGTCACCTCTGGTGGCTCCCTCCCCCTTTTGTTTTTCTTCCAGTATCAGTCCACCTTCCCACCCCACTTTACCTGCCCGCTGGCGTCTTCTGCCCCTGTAGAGATCCAGACATGTATAATTCTGATCTCAGGCTGATTTCATGGGTGAATGGAGTTCTTTGGTAGGTAATCAGCTCACTTTGGGGTACCAGCTGAAAAGGTGCCTCCTCCTACTTCCCTGCCATCTTGTCCCCACTCCAGCCGGGTTGGTTTTTAGCTCTTTTATCTCTGTGGTAAGGATCTCTCTGAAATCTTCTATGCTTTTCTCAAGCCCAGCTAGTATCCTTATGATCATTGCTTAGAATTCTGGATTAAAAATATTACTATATCTGTTTTGATTAGATATCTAGCCATGACCTTTTCCTGTTCTTTCTTTTGGGCTGAATTCCTCCATCTTGGCATTTTGTCTTGGTCTCTGTCTTCTCTGTGTTAGGAAAGTCTGTTATGTTTCCTGCTCCTAAGATAATGGCTTTATGAAGAAGAAGTCATATGCTGTCCAGGGACTGGCACTTCAGGAAGTATCTCTGTATGTGCTGCATGCACTCTGCTGCTTCACTATGGCTGCTCTCTCCCCTAGGTCAGTCTTCTGCATAGTTTTTCCTTGCCTATAGTGCATAGTGTTTTGGTCTTGGCCAGAGCGTGGCAGGTTTTATCTTTGTGTTCTCTGATCTGCTTAATAAAAGAGACCTGATACTATTTCCACCAGAACTGAAGATTTGCAGAAGTCTATGGATAGTAGATATGGTGCATATGGGGGTCTGTGCTGGTCTTTTGTGGGAGGAACCCACTGAGCTGTTCATAAGGCAAGTTTGCCTGACAAAAGCAGGGCACAAGGGGATAGGACTTGGTGTAAACAGGTTAGGCAGCCAGTGTTGGTGCTGTGATGTTTCCTGAATTGGTTTATGCTGTGGGACAGGGGAGGGAAATGTCACTAGCCTGTTCCTTTTTTCCTGGGAAGGGGAGTCCATGATTGCTGTTGAGAGGGAAACATTTTCAGAGGAACAAATAACTTATCCTCATGTGTTACAGGCATTTTTTCAAATCACTGATTTCACACTGTCTCTAGGTCACTTGCCTATTTGGGGCATAGCAGTACACCTTGGGCTCTACAATAGTCAGACATGCTGACTTTTAAATTTACAGACCTCAAGGACCTGGTATGGTAAGGACATGCACTCTTCCTCTGGAAAAAGATCTCCCTAAAGATTTCTCTAATTTTGTTTTAACATCTGTTATTTTTTTTCTATATGTATATGTGCTGAGATTGATGCAGGTTTGACCCATAAGCACAGTTGCACAAGAGCACAAGGGCATGAGATTTGGAACAAAGAAAGCTAAATAGCCAGTGTCCAGGTTAGTTGCTCTCAGTTGGTGTGTCTGTCCCTATGCCAAGGGGCAGGAATGTTAAATGGCTCCCACCTGCTCTTTTGTATGCAAAGAGGCAATGTCATCTCTTACAGATGTGCTCCAAGAAGAGGGAACATTCTCTCCCCAACATCTTAGGCAATCATCAGATCATCTGTCCCTGGATTACCTGCCTGCCTTCTCTCCAGTCTTTGAGTTCCACTAGTTGCACAAACTCATGAAAATCAGTCCCTCTATTTTTCCCAGCCAATGGCTTTGGGAAAATGTTCTCCTTGTGGGATCCCCTCTGCACTCCTTTGTCTCTTGTCCCTCTCCACAACCAGGGCTCTCTCCCCTTTGGACCCATGATCTGTTTCTCCTTCAAACCAGGTCTCCTCAATTCCTATTTTCCTTGAAGTGACCTCTTCTCTCCCTCAATTTTTTCAGCTTATTCTGTCACTCCTGAGGTCAATTTCTTGAACATTCAGAATGATTTGACTGTTGTCTAGCTGTGTTTGAGGGGTGAGGCAAGCCTAGGGTCCTCTTACTATGCTATTATACTACTCCCTTCCTTCTTTTTTTTAAATTTCTACTTCAACTCATTGGTGTTCAGAAGTTTTTTGCTTAATTTTCAAACATCTGTACATTTTCTAATTTTCTTCCAGTTCCTGATTCCTAGTTTCATTCCACTGTGGTCTGAAAAGATAGTTGACATTATTTCAATCTTCTTAAAGTTGCAAGGCTTATTTTGTGACCTAACATGTGATCTGTCCTGAAGGATGTTCCTTGTGCACTTGATAAAATTTGTATTCTGCTGCTGTTGAAAAGAATGTACTGTATATTTTTTATATCCATTTTGTCTACAGTGTTGCTCAAGTCTGCTGTTTCCTTTTTTTAATTTTATCTCTAGATGATCTATCCATTGATAAAAGTGGAGTATTGTAGTCCCCAACTATTACTGTATTGCTATTTCTCCTTTCAGTTATGTGAATATTTGCTTTATATATTTGGGTTTTCTGACATTGGCACTCTATAAATAGAGATACAGATAGATGATAGATAGTTAGATCTAGAGATCTAGATCTAGAGATCTATAGATAGATAGATAGATAGATAGATAGATAGATTTACAATTGTTACATCCCCTTTATGAATTGACTCCCTTACCATTTTCCATGACCTTGCCGGTTATGAATGTTTTTTACTTAATGTTTATTTTGTCTGATTTATGTAGAGTTATCCCTGATCTGTTTTGATTATCCTTGCATGGAATATTTTTCCATCCCTTCACTTTTATCTTACGTGGGATCTTAATGCTAACATAGGCCTCTTGTGGGCAGAAATTAGTTAGATCTTGTTTTTTGGTGTTTTGTTTGTTTGTTTTATTCATTCAGCCATTCTATGTCTTTCTTTTTTTTAATTGGAGACAGCCAGACACCTTGGCACAGTGTCCAAGGATGCTGCCAGTTTCATCTTCATTTTTTCTAATTTAATTTTTTCAGTGTTCCAAAATTCATTGTTTATGCACCAGACCCAGTGCTCCATGCAATATGTGCCCTCCTTAACACCCACCACCAGGCTCACTCAAGCCCCCATCCCACTCCCCTCTAAAATCCTCAGTTTTTTCTCAGAGTCCACAGTCTCTCATGGTTTATCTCCCCCTCCGATTTCCCACAACTCTATGTCTTTTGATCAGAGAATTCAACCCATTTACATTTTAAATAATTACCTATAGGCAACGATTTACTATTACCATTTTGTTCATTGTTTTCTGTTTTGTAGTTTTTTGTTCTTTTCTTTCTCTCCTGCTGTCTTCCTTTTGATTTAATGATTCTTTTAAATTTATTTTTTATTTTCAGCATAACAGTATTCATTATTTTTGCACCACACCCAGTGCTCCATGCAATCCGTGCCCTCTATAATACCCACCACCTGGTACCCCGACCTCCCACCCCCCGCCCCTTCAAAACCCTCAGATTGTTTTTCAGAGTCCATAGTCTCTCAAAGTTCACCTCCCCTTCCAATTTCCCCCAACCCCCTTCTCCTCTCTATTTCCCCATGTCCTCCATGCTATTTGTTATGCTCCACAAATAAGTGAAACCATATGATAATTGACTCTCTCTGTTTGACTTATTTCACTCAGCATAACCTCTTCCAGTCCCATCCATGTTGCTACAAAAGTTGGGTATTCGTCCTTTCTGATGGAGGCATAATACTCCATAGTGTATATAGACCACATCTTCCTTATCCATTCGTCCGTTGAAGGGCATCTTGGTTCTTTCCACAGTTTGGCAACTGTGGCAATTGCTGCTATAAACATTGGGGTACAGATGGCCCTTCTTTTCATGACATCTGTATCTTTGGGGTAAATACCCAGGAGTGCAATGGCAGGGTCATATTGAAGTTCTATTTTTAATTTCTTGAGGAATCTCCACACTGTTCTCCAAAGTGGCTGCACCAACTTGCATTCCCAGCAACAGTGTAAGAGGGTTCCCCTTTCTCCACATCCCCTCCAACACATGTTGTTTCCTGTCTTGTTAATTTTGGCCATTCTAACTGGAGTAAGGTGATATCTCAATGTAGTTTTAATTTGAATCTCCCTGAGGGCTAGTGATGATGAACATTTTTTCATATGTCTGATAGCCATTTGTTTGTCTTCATTAGAGAAGTATCTGTTCATATCTTCTTCCCATTTTTTGATATGTTTGCATGTTTTGTGTGTGTTGAGTTTGAGGAGTTCATTATAGATCCTGGATATCAACCTTTTGTCTGTACTGTCATTTGCAAATATCTTCTCCCATTCCGTGGGTTGCCTCTTTGTTTTTTTGACTGTTTCCTTTGCTGGGCAGAAGCTTTTGATTTTGATGAAGCCCCAAAAAGTTTATTTTCGCTTTTGTTTCCTTGCCTTTGGAGACATATCTTGAAAGAAGTTGCTGTGGCTGATATCGAAGAGATTACTGCCTATGTTCTCCTCTAGGAATTATTTTTTCTAAGTGGCATGCTTTGATTCCTTTCTCTTTCACTTTTTTCACTGTACTATAGTTTTTTGTTCGTGATTACCATGAGGTTTTGTAAAATTCTTATAGTTACAACCCTTATTTGTAAAATAAGGAGCATGAACTACTTGATTTCTCTAATTTTGTTTTAAAATGTTATTTTTTTCTATATGCATATGTGATTATTAGGAGTTAATTTTCAGTTCATTAGGTAACTTATTGAATCCAGGAAGAACTTAGGTTTGAACAGATAGCTTCAGTCAATTAACTAATGTAGGAAGTTTTTGGATGGTGAGGGAAAAAAAAGTTCCAGAGGTACCTCAATATTACATACCCCAAACAGAATCCACTGTTTTCTTCCTGCCCAGGATTATCTCTCTCCAGTCTATTCCTCTACAAAATTTTGAGTGTCTTTGCTTAATACAAGATAAATTTTGTTACTTTCTTAAATATTTAAATATAAATGGCTCACTATGTCTGTCATAATAAAGTCCAAACAATTTATCATAGGATTTGAGGTCCTACATTTTCTAGTTCCTGCCTATCTCTCTAGCCACAACATAACCCCCATCATTTTCCTATGCTCTATATTAAAGTTATATAGAATTAACCTTCTACCCATTCTTGTTTTTCTTTTTTCAAACTTAACTCTCTTTCTCTGTCCTTCTCAGGCCTTTATGTAACTTGTAGCAAGCCCAAAGTAATGTAAGCTATGTTAAGAGAGAATTCTCTATAAGAGGTTGCTTATCAGATTTTGTACAATCCAAGAAACCAAGTCCTTAATAGTCAAGTAGAGTCTGCCTAGTGTAGGCATATTGATTTCAATGTATCTAGAAAGATATTTCAGCATAGAACTTTATTTGGGTAATGAACTTACTGAAAATGTCAATTCACTGTCTATAACAAAAAGTAAAAATTATTTACTCTAAATGGACAAATACCAACACCCATAAAGTATAGAGTGTGTGTTTGGACATTAGTCTTTGATGCTCCTCACTAAGGAAGAGCTTATAAGCTTTATAATGTTTTGAATAGGTTATTAGACTAGTTTAGTCTAGCCTGGTTCTCCTGGCTTGTCCAATATTAATCTCATCCCATATAATTTGTTTGGAATAGTCCCTTCTTGTTCCAAGTTTGAATTACAAATTATGGAAATCTCTTGCCATTTGTTTACAGTCTTCAAATACTTAATATTTATCCATCAATTTCACTCAAAGTCTGTGCCTTCTTCCAAGAGGACATGCAAATTTGCAGCTGATTTTGGAAGATCTCTGGCTCTTTAACCCAAACTTTATGTATCTGTCTTCTCACAAACAGCTAGAATCTTTCTGGCATCTAACATGTATTGTGACAGAAAGGGCATTATAAACTCCCTTTTCAATCTGAACTGGGCCTTGAAGAACAGGTAGAACTAAGAGGTATAAGGAAAAAGAGAAAGGACATTCCAAGAAGGGGGAGTAGTATAAACAAAATCATGTAGGCAGAGCCTTGACAGTTGAATAAGACAGTAATGAGGCAAATATGAATGGAATAGAGGGTACATATTCAGGAAAAGTGGCATAAAAACTCTGCCAAAAATGTTCTTTCTTGTCTTTTTATTTCTTACTAGCTGATACTTTCTGTTAGAGTTCTCTCACCCAATAAATGTAGTTTAGGTGTCTTTTAATGCACTGTCATGACACCTTTTCTTCCCTAGCAAATAATTTATCACACCTGATGGCATTTTTTTTCTGACTATTCATTTGCCATTCCCCCTAGACTAGCAGTTCTCAAATATTAGCATATATCAGAACCACCTAGAGTATAGGTCAATAAATCACTGAGAACTAAATCCATTGCACATCCCTGCTCTACAAATAAAGTTTTATTGAAGCATAGCCACAGTCATCTTTTTGTATATTGTCTATGGCTACTTCGGTAGAGCTGTGTTGTTGTGATAGGGACCTATGGTTCACAAAGCCTAAAATATGTACTACATGGCCTTTAACAGAAAAAAGTTTGCATGTCACTAACCTATATGGCTTGTTAAAACTTGCCAGGCCTCACTCATAGAGTTTTTGATTTAGTAAGGCATGAGTAGGGCTCTATAACATGCATTTCTAGTAAGTTCACAGGTGAAACTAATGTTGATGTTGCTAGTCTAGGATGACACACAAAGAACCACTACCTTAGATCAGTGGATCTTAACCTTGGCTAAACATTAGAATGATCTGCAACACTTTTAAAAATTGTTATGTCCAGCTCACAGCTAAACAAATCAAAACTGCTAAGGGTGAGACTGAGATTTATGCACATTTAACTCTCCAGGTGATTCTAGTATGTGGCCTACCCTGAGAACACTTCACTATAAGCTCTATGAGGATAGTCTCTTCATCTTAGACTTAGGCAAGTATCCACTATTCTGTTAGTGATAAAGTAAATGATTCATAAATGAATTAATATTTTTCAGGCAAATAAAATTATAAATGGAACTCAAGATTTGATGGGAGCAATCCACTATTCTATTGAATTGGGTAACTAAGTATTTTGTAACATGAACCAACTTCCCCTGCTTCCCCTGCTGAATTCCCCTCACCCCAGGAATTCATCCATGTTTAAAAAGCAATGTGGTAGGCAGACCACCAGGCTGTCACATGATTCCGCAGATTTAACAAGAGGTGAGGAAGAACACAACTGACTCAGTCATTTTTAGGCAGCAAACTGAAATTTGAACAGTTTCCCAAGATACTAAATCCAATAAGAGAATACATTTGTCATTCATGATGGGCATACTATTTCTCTCAAAGCCGAAAATTAGAAGACTATTGTAAATGTGGAACCTTTCACATGAAGAGACTAATAAGAGATAGAAGGAGGTCTGATGATTGTAAAAAGGAACTGCTACATGGGGAAGAGGAGCATGAATTTTCTTAATTGGTCTATGTGTTTCCATGGCAAAAAGAAAAAAAAATGTTAGTAATCTCTTTTAAATTGTTCTCAAAAGAAAAATACGTAAGGTAAATGTTACCCAGCATAAGAAAGCTAATAGCAAATAAGTCAAGCAGAGAAAGACAACTATCATATGATCTCCCTGATATGAGGAAGTGGTGATGAAACATGGAGGCTTAAGTGGGTAGAAGAAGAATAAATGAAACAAGATGGGATTGGGAGGGAGACAAACCATAAGTGACTCTTAATCTCACAAAACAAACTGAGGGTTGCCGGGGGGAGGGGGTTTGGGAGAAGGGGTTGGGATTATGGACATTGGGGAGGGCATGTGATTTGGTGAGTGCTGTGAAGTGTGTAAACCTGGTGATTCACAGACCTGTACCCCTGGGGATAAAAATATATGTTTATAAAAAAAAAACTAATAAAAATGTAAAACAATAAAAAAAAAGAAAGCTAATAGCAAATAAGACATTCCCTTAAGAAATGAAATAACAGTTGACACTATTTCATTTACTTTCACACAACCCACTATCTCCATGGATCAAATAGCTCTGCCTTTGAAAACACTATTGCAGTAACCAGTTCAGCTGGGCAGCAAACAGAATGAGAAGGGAAAGACAAACAAGAGGAAGATAGAAGCCAAACTACTTGCAGCCCAGTATGGGAGAGAAGATGGAAGTAAGACCAATGAACTGAAAGGTAAAATAATGAAATGATTATCAGACAAGGAAAAAACAAGTTAATGAAAGAGATTTTGAACAGAGGAGATGGGGAAAGATATCAGTGAGACAGAATGGGGGTATGGTGAGACAAGCTAAAAGAAGAGGAAGTAAATAACAAAGGAAAAGAAAGCTAAAGATAGATAATAGATAGATGATGATAGATAGAAGATATATGCATACATGCATATGTACAGGGTTATTTATATAGATAGATTTTTATATCTTTTATTTTCCCCAGAGTAATAGCAGCAAAGAAAAGCAGGCTTCTTTCAACGTCTAAATGAATGTCCAAAACCACTACAAATATTTGCCCAGGCTCTAAATCAGAGATTTAAGAGCCAGATAAATTATCTAGCCATCCACAAGCCTCAAAACACTGATCACTGTTGATACGTCAGGATTCAACACCTGAGTAAAATGATTCACTATTGAGATCATTCTCAAGCCCAAAGTAAATAAGAGCATATTTTCATGTCTTTTGCAACATTTTCCTCTTATAATAATAGATCTATTTAATAGACAGATCATTGAGGCAGAAAATCAATAAAGAAACAAGAGCATTGAATGACACATTGGACCAGATGGACCTCATAGATATATATAGAACATTCCACCCTAAAACAACAGAATACTCATTCTTCTCAAGTGCACATGGAAGCTGCTCCAGAAGACCACATACTGGGTCACAAATCAGGACTCAACCAATACCAAAAGACTGAGATTATTCCCTGCATATTCTCAGATCACAATGCTTTGAAACTGGAGCTCAATCACAAGGAAAAGTTCGGAAGGAACTCAAACACCTGGAAGCTAAAGACGACCTTGCTTAAGAATGCTTGGATCACCCAGGAGATCAAAGAAGAACTGAAACAATTCATGGAAACCAATAAGAATGAAGACACTTCTGTCCAAAACCTATGGGATACAGCAAAGGCGGTCGTAAGGGGAAAATACATAGCCATCCAAGCCTCCCTCAAAAAATTGAAAAATCCAGAATACACCAACTGTCACTACACATTAAAGAACTGGAGAATCAACAACAAATTAAACCAACGCCACACATAAGAAGGGAAATCATCAAGATTAGAGCTAAGATCAATGAGGTAGAAACCAGAGATACAGTAGAACGTATCAATGAAACTAGAAGCTGGTTTATTGAAAGAATCAATAAGATCGATAAACTACTGGCTACACTAATCCAAGACAAAAGAGAGAAAGCCCAAATTCATAAAATGATGAATGAAAAGGGAGAGAACACAATTAACACAAGGAAGTAGAAACAATCATCAGAAGTTATTATCAACAGTTATATGCCAATAAGCTTAGCAACCGAGATGAAATGGATGCATTCCTAGTAAACTATAAACTAACAAAATTGAGCCAGGAAGAAATCGACAACCTGAAGAGACCGATATCTAATAACGAGATTGAAGCAGTGATCAAAATCCTCCCAAAAAACAAGAGCCCAGGACCTGAGGGATTCCCTGGGGAATTCTACCAAACTTTCAAAGAAGAAATAACACCTGTTCTCCTGAAGTTGTTTCAAAAAATTGAAGCAGAAGGAAAACTTCCTGACTCTTTCTATGAAGCCAGCATTACCCTGATCCCCAAACCAGGCAACGACCCTACCAAAAAGGAGAATTTTAGACCAATATCACTGATGAATATGGATGCTAAGATTCTCAACAAGATCCTAGCCAACAGAATCCAACAGCACATTGAAAAGATTATCCACCATGATCAGGTGGGATTCATTCCTGGGCTACAAGGATGGTTCAGCATTCACAAATCAATCAATGTGATACAACAAATTAATATGAGAAGAGAGAAGAACCACATGGTCCTCTCAATTGATGCAGAAAAAGCATTTGACAAAATCCAGCATCCATTCCTGATTAAAACGCTTCAAAGTATAGGGATAGAGGGAACATTCCTGAACCTCATCAAATCTATCTATGAAAGACCCACAGCAAATATCATCCTCAATGGGAAAAAGCTTGCAGCCTTCCCGTTGAAATCAGGAACATGACAAGGATGCCCACTTTCACCACTCTTGTTCAACATAGTATTAGAAGTCCTAGCAACAGCAATCAGGCAACAAAGAGAAATATATGATATCCAAACTGGCAATGAAGAAGTCAAACTCTCTCTCTTCGCAGATGACATGATTCTTTATATGGAAAACCCAAAAGACTCCACCCCCAAACTACTAGAACTCATACAGCAATTCAGCAACGTGGCAGGATACAAAGTCAATGTGCAGAAATCAGTGGCTTTCTTATACACTAACAATGAAAATACAGAAAGGGAAATTAGAGAATCGATTCCATTTACTATAGCACCAAGAACCATAAGATACCTGGGAATAAACCTAACCAAAGAGGTAAAGGATCTGTACTTGAGGAACTAAAGAACATTCATGAAAGAAATTGAAGAAGACACAAATAGATGGAAGACCATTCCATCCTCTTGGATTGGAAGAATAAACATTGTTAAAATGTCTATACTGCCTAGAGCAACCAATACTTTTAATGCCATTCTGATCAAAATTCAACCGGTATTCTTCAAAGAGCTGGAGCAAATAATCCAAAAATTTGTATGGAACCAGAAGAGACCCCGAATTGCTAAGGAAATGTTGAAAAACAAAAATAAAGCTGGGGGCATCACGTTATCTGATTTCAAGCTTTATTACAAAGCTGTGATCACCAAGAAAGCATGGTACTGGCATAAAAACAGACACATAGACCAGTGGAACAGAGTAGAGGGCCCAGATATGGACCCTCAACTATATGGCCAACTAATCTGCGACAAAACAGGAAAAAATATACAGTGGAAAAAAAGACAGTCTCTTCAATAAATGGTGCTGGGAAAACTGGACAGCTATATGTAGAAGAATGAAACTCGACCATTCTCTTACACCATACACAAAGATCAACTCAAAATGGTTAAAAGACCTCAACGTGAGACTGGAATCCATCAGACTCCTAGAGGAGAACATAGGCAGTAATCTCTTCGATATCAGCCACAGCAACTTCTTTCAAGATACATCTCCAAAGGCAAAGGAAACAAAAGCGAAAATAAACTTTTGGGACTTCATCAAAATCAAAAGCTTCTGCCCAGCAAAGGAAACAGTCAAAAAAACAAAGAGGCAACCCACGGAATGGGAGAAGATATTTGCAAATGACAGTACAGACAAAAGGTTGATAACCAGGATCTATAATGAACTCCTCAAACTCAACACACACGAAACAGGCAAACATATCAAAAAATGGGAAGAAGGTATAAACAGACACTTCTCCAATGAAGACAAACAAATGGCTATCAGACACATGAATAAATGTTCATCATCATTAGCCCTCAGGGAGATTCAAATTAAAACCACACTGAGGTATCACCTTACACCAGTTAGAATGGCCAAAATTAGCAAGACAGGAAACAACATGTGTTGGAGGGGATGTGGAGAAAGGGGAACCCTCTTACACTGTTGTTGGGAATGTAAGTTGGTGCAGCCTCTTTGGAGAACAGTGTGGAGATTCCTCAAGAAATTAAAAATAGAACTTCCCTATGACCCTGCCATTGCACTCCTGGGTATTTACCCCAAAGATACAGATGTAGTGAAAAGAAGGGCCATCTGTACCCCAATGTTTATAGCAGCAATGGCCACAGTCGCCAAACTCTGGAAAGAACCAAGAAAGCTTTCAACGGACGAATGGATAAGGAAGATGTGGTCTATATACACTATGGAGTATTATGCCTCCATCAGAAAGGATGAATACCCAACTTTTGTAGCAACATGGACGGGACTGGAAGAGAGTATGCTGAGTGAAATAAGTCAAGCAGAGAAAGTCAATTATTATATGGTTTCACTTATTTGTGGAGCATAACAAATATCATGGAGGACAAGGCGTGTTAGAGAGGAGAAGGGAGTTGGGGTAAATTGGAAGGGGAGGTGAATCATGAGAGACTATGGACTCTGGAAAACAATCTGAGGGGTTTGAAGTGGCGGGGGTTGGGAGGTTGGGGTACCAGGTGGTGGGTATTATAGAGGGCACAGATTGCATGGAGCCCTGGGTGTGGTGAAAAAATAATGAATACTGTTTTTCTGAAAATAAATTAATTTAAGAAAATAAAAAAAATAAAGTAGTAGTTCCCTATAAAAAATAATAATGAATCTATTTAATCATTCTATTTTAGACAATGGGGTTATTTCTCACAACCTTGCATGATATACTGCCTTGATTTTTTACAGTGAGTTTTCTCATTTACGCTTAAAAAATATGGAAACTCTATTTTGTACTCTTGTTACAAAATACTGTATTTCCACTGCAGAAAGTAATCTTCCAGAGCCTGAAACCACACAAGCTAGTGGCAAAGTTTAGTATTGAAGGACTCATATATGTATCAGAATTGGTATATGCTATTTCATAAGACAGCATATGCTAGTCATAAGACAGCATAAAGTTATATACTGTTTCATAAGACAGCATAAAGACATATAAACAATATAGCATGGTAAAATGGAAATAACACTGTGTTAAAATCAGGACAAAGGAGAATCATTGCAGGAAAAATAAGATGAAGTGAGAGCCAAATCCAAATGCATATTGTGATTCAATGTATGCTTATTAGAAAGAAACAATTAATTTGGTTTCTAATGAATTATCATACATGAAAGGGAAACATGACCATATACACAATTTGCATTATCTTTGAGATTATTTTAAGCTATTCAGAAAAAGCACTTTTCCTTTTCTCAAGAGAAGAATTTACCTGTGGATTCTCATAGGGAGGATGCAGTGAAATGTCTAAAACAATACCTTAACAGCAAAGTTACATGAAATACAACAGCCAGTTTCAAAGATAGTTTCTTCTTTTTTTTTTTTTTTACTTCTTTTCAGCATAACAGTATTCATTGTTTTTGCACCACACCCAGTGCTCCATGCAATCCATGCCCTCTCCAATACCCACCACCTGGTTCCCCCAACCTCCCACCTCCTACCCCTTCAAAACACTCAGATTGTTTTTCAGAGTCCATAGTCTCTCATGGTTCACCTCCCCTTCCAATTTCCCTCAACTCCCTTCTCCTCTCCATCTCCCCTTGTCCTCCATGCTATTTGTTATGCTCCACAAATAAGTGAAACCATATGATATTTGACTCTCTGTGCTTGACTTATTTCACTTAGCAAAAGATTGTTTCTTATAAGATCCCTTTTTTTATTTTTTATTTTTTATAAACATATATTTTTATCCCCAGGGGTACAGGTCTGTGAATCACCAGGTTTACACACTTCACAGCACTCACCAAAGCACATACCCTCCCCAATGTCCATAATCCCACTCCCTTCTCCCAACCTCCCTCCCCCCAGCAACCCTCAGTTTGTTTTGTGAGATTAAGAGTCACTTATGGTTTGTCTCCCTCCCAATCCCATCTTGTTTCATTGATTCTTCTCCTACCCACTTAAGCCCCCTTTTGCAAAGATTTCAAAACTATACCCACTGATGATTAGCTATAATGGAACTATGGAACTATTCTATTCAGTCTGTTTTAACTTCAGAGGCACATCCTACAAGGACACCCACCTTAATAGAAGAAGACAACCCTAGTTTGGGAGCATTATAAAAGGGTACTCAGGGCAAGACAAAGGCTCTGCTCCATAAAAAGAAAATTGGGTTTACTTTAAGAGAAATATGGAAGATCGAAGCTACAATAATTTTAAACTGGAAAAAAATTCAGTATGCATAACCAAATACCTACCTAAACTATAAAACTAATCTTAAAGCACCTACAGCAGATGTGTTTACTAAATCTCATTTCTTAGTCATAATTCTCTCCAACCTGAGTACAGAAAATCTCTTCCCCAGACCCTTGAAGTTTGACAGAACTATACATGAATGGCACTCATCAATGAAATAGGATTGTGTCCTTTATGACTGAGGTGGTGAAAAGTTCCTAGACAATTTTTCCATTACATTCTTCTCCTATTACAATGCTAGGGAGAAAAGCTTGGGTTGGAATCAATGAATTACAAGATCACTGAATTGTTGAGTCACTTCATGAAAGACAGCCACCGCCAAGCAATTATCCAGAGCCTCACCAGATTAAACCAAGTAAAAAATAGATTTTGTCGCACTAATCCCCTAAGATTTGTTACTGCAGCATAATCTTAGCTTGTCATAATTAATACAGCATCCATATAAAGGATATCTCCCTCATGAACTCTCATCTAAACTGTATTTGTAATACATACAAAATGTATTCTGAATTCACTGAAGGTATTGACCTACTATATAGGATCCTTACCAATGTAAGTAAATATTGGGTAACATCTACCATAAAAAACACAATTTTGTTTTGGAGCATCCTGTAAATTCCTTCTTTCTGGCAGTAAATAGGCCAGTGTCTAGTAAAGTCACTCCATTGGTCAGAGTCCTGGAAAAAACAGATAGCATATATACAAATAGGAAAATTGAAGATAATTTAATAAAGGTACTTTTTAAAAAGTGTTAACAGATGTAAAGTAAAATAATCAGATAAGGAAAACCACCAAGTTTGCATTAACATCCCATGCTAGCAAGAGTATGAAAACATCACCATCCTTAGAGAGTTAAATGGACAAAGGGGTTCCCAGAATCCAGATAGAGCCAGAGCTCTACCCTTTTTGAAAAAAGAAAACTAAGACAGTTTATCACCTGTTCTCTTTTTTCTCCAGCCTTCTGATATTCTGAAGGTATATACCATTGGCTATATTGGACAAAAAGCCAGAACAGAAAGGAGACTACTATTATGGTCCAAAGAGATCCAATATCTAAGACACAACAGAGGATGTAGATAGGAGTAATATGCAACCACAGGGAGAAATGGAGTATATTCAGGATACTCACTCTTCATATTTATAATTTTATCTTTCTATTCCTTATAAGGGAGGAATAGTATAAAGTGATACTAAACCATTTTATGAAGCTTTATTTTAGACCTATGGGATATTATTATCTTAATAATCAAAATATCATTCCTATCAACTCCCAAAGTAGTATTAATATAAGGTTCTGTATCAATACTAATATTAAAGATTCATATTCAGCTTATGCTTTTAACCCACAGCCTATTCCTCAGTGAAAAGTCAAAGACAGTTTTATGTAATACTTTTTAAAATTTCTTTATATTTGTGTATAGTTGACATATGATGTTACATTAGTTTCAGTGTACAATTAGTGATTTGACAAGTTTATACATTATGCTATGTTCACCACAAGTATAACTACCATCTGTTTCTATACAATACTATTACAATATCATTGTCTACATTCTTTATGCTGTGCCTTTTGTTCCTGTGACTTATTTATTGAATAACTGGAAGCTTGTATTTCCCACTCCCCTTTGCCTATTTTGACCATCCCCTTATTCCTTCCCCTCTGGCAACCATCAGTTTGTTTCCTGGCCTCATAGGTCTGATTCTTCTTTTTGTTTATTCATTTCTTTATATCCCATATATGAGCAAAATCATATGGTATTTGTCTTTCTCAGTCTGACTTTTTTCGCTTAGTATAATACCCCCTTGGTCCATCAATGCTGTCTCAAATGCCACAATTTCATCCTTTTTTATGATGGAGTAATATTGCATTGCATATTTAATATTTATTCTTTTTAAAAACACGTTATTTACTTATTTACTTACTGAATTACTTTATTTAAGAGAGAACAAACAAGGGAGAGAGAGAGCACAAGCCAGCGGGAGGGGCAGAGGGAGAGGCAGACTCGCCACTGAGCAGGGAGCCTGACACAAGACTCAATCCCAGGTCCCTGGGACCATGACCTGAGACAAAGGCAGATTCTTAACAGACTGAGCCCCTCAGGTGCCCCTTTAATACTTATTCTTTATCCTTTCATTTATCAGTGGACACAGGTTTGCTTCCATATCTTGGCTATTATAAATAATAACGCAAGAAACATAAGGGTGCATATATCTTTTGGAATTTGTGTTTTGTGTTCTCTGGGTAAATACCCAATAGTGGAAGTATTATATCATATAATATTTTTGTTTTCAGTTTTTTTGAGGAATCTTCATACTGTTCTCCACAGTGGCTATAGCAATCAGCATTCTCACCAACAGTATACAAATATTCCTTTCTCTCTACATCTTTGCCAACACTTGCTCTTTCTTGTCTTTTTATTTTAATCATTCTGAAACATATAAGGTAATATTACATTGTGGTTTTAATGTTCATTTCCCTGATAATTAGTAATGTTGAGCATTTTTTAAAGTATCTGTTAGCCATTTGTATGTCTTCTTTGGAAAAAATGTCTATTTGTGTCCTCTGTCCATTGTCTGTTTGGTTTTTTTTTTTTTTGGTGTTTAATTATGTAAGTTCTTTATATATTTTGGCTACAAACCCCTTATCAGATATATCATTTGCATATATCTTCTCCCATTTAGTAGATTACCTTTGTGTTTTGTTGATGGTTCTTTTTGCTGTGCAAAAGCATTTATTTTGTTGTAGTTCCAATCATTCACTTTTCGTTTTATTTCCTTTGCCTTACGAGACATCTAGAAAAATGTTGCTATAGCCAATGTCAAAACTGCTACCTGTATTCTTTCCTAGAAATGCTATGGTTTCATGTCTTGTATTTAAATATTCAATCCATTTTAAGTTTATTTTTGTGTATGATATTTAAAAAGTTGTCTGGTTTCATTTTTTTACGTGAAGCTGACCATATAATCATCAATTTGTTTCTGGTGTTTCTATTCTGTTCTATTGATCTGCATGTCTATTTTGTGCCATTGCCTTACTGTTTTGATTATTACAGCTTTGTAATATATTTTAAATGTGAAATTGTGATGGCTTCAGCTTTGTTTTTCTTTCTCAAGATTGCTTTAGCTATTCAGGGTCTTTCTGTTTCTAAAGAAATTTTAGGATTATTTTTTCTAGTTCTGTGAAATATGCTGTTGGTATTTTGATAGGGATTGCATTGAATCTGTAGATTGTTTTGGGTAGTATGGACAATTTAAAAATACTAATTCTCCCAATCCATGAGTATGGAATAATTTTCAATTTGATTGTGTCATCTTCAGTTTCTTTCATCAAGGCTTACAGTTTTTTTTTAAATGTTAAGATTTTTTTTTCAATTTATTTATTTTCAGAAAAACAGTAAGGCTTACAGTTTTTGATAGTACAGGTCTTTCGCTTCTTTGGGTCAGTTTATTCCTAGGTACTTTATTCCTGTGGTACAATTGTAAATAATGTTATTTTCAAAATTTCCCTTTCTGCTATTTTGTTATTAGTGTATAGAAATGTTACTGATTTCTAGGTATTAATTTTGTGTTTTGCAACTGTACTGAATTCATTTATTACTTTTAATACCTTTCTGATCAAGTCTTTAGGATTTTCTATGTATAGTATCATGTCATCTGCAAATAGTGACAGCTTAACTTCTTCTTTACTAGTATGGATGTATCTTCTTTCTTTCTTTCTTTTTTCTTTTTTTCCCTAATTGTTGTGACTAGGACTTCCAGTACTATGTTGAATAAAAATTATGAGAGTAAACATCCTTTTCCTGTTCTTGACTTGGGGGGAAAGCTCTCAGTTTTCACCATTTCAACATGATGTTATCTGTGGTTTTTCATATATGGCCTTTATTATGTTAAAGTATGTTCCCTCTACCCCACTTCATTTTGTGTAATACTTAATAGGATTCTCCACAAAGTGATAAGGGGAGGTGGTTGGGGGACAGGTTAAATAGGGGTGGGGATTAAGGAATGCACTTGTGATGAGCATCAGGTGTTGTATGGAAATGTTAAATCACTTATTGGACACTTTAAACTAATATTACACTGTATGCTAACTAACTAAAATCTAAATAAAAACAAAATTAATTAATTGATTGATTAGTAAAAAGAATGGCAAAGGGAATGGTGGAGACATCAGTTAGAATATTACAATATATCCATCAAAATATTCTGAGGTAAGCACACGAAAATGTATAAATCAGTTAAATCACTATGTTGTATACCTGAATCTAATCAAACTGTGTGTCAACTAAACTTCAAGGAAAAAAAAATTACAGACAAAACATTCTGAGGTCCTAAGAAAGGATGGAGAAGAACTGGAAAACAGGAACAGGTAATAGGGACAATCTGGTTATTGAATTCATGGCTTATAGGAATTGATTCTAGAAAATAAAGACATTAAAAAAGGAAGAAAAAAGAAATGAAATGCTTCTAATTTGTCTGAGAGAATGAGCCAATGTGAAGTTAGGAAATAGTAGTAAGCTTTCCTTTACTACTCCTTAACCTTTTCCTAAAAAAAGAATTTACCCTCCAGTCAGAGATGTGTAAGTTTATTATTTTCTTAATTCAATTAGCCAACTTATAGTACATCATTAGTTTCAGATGTAGTGTTCAGCAATTTATCAGTTGAGTATAATGTATGTGTAAGTTTTTTTTTTAATTTTATTTTTTTTATTTTTTATAAACATATATTTTTAACCCCAGGGGTACAGGTCTGTGAATCACCAGGTTTACACACTTCACAGCACTCACCAAAGCACTGTATGTGTAAGTTTTTTATCAAATCATATCTACACCCCTGTTCCTCACTTATATTCATAATATTTGTTCCCATGTTCTAGCAGAAAATAATAATTCAGGGTATTTTCCTTACCAGAGTCTTAGTTGCTTTCTGCTGCAATTATAAATCATTTACACATGACATTATCTTTGCAAAGTATTTGACAACTATTAACTCAATCTCATAATGTTACTGTAGTTAGCTTTCTAATAAAAAGAAACATTTATGGAGGTCTGGCCCCAGGCAAAACTGAAAAATGAACATATTTTTTTTCAGTGTGCCCCTCCTCTGCCAGGCACAAATAGCTTACAAACTAATCCCATATAGTCCATGTCTTCCTACCACAGATCCTCTTCCTAGACCTAGAAGGTAATGATCCTTTGCTCTCAAATATCCTTTTCTCACATCTCAAATTCTAACCCCTTAGTATAGTAGTATTCATTAACAAAAATAAATTTTCTCTAACTTCTTACCACGTACTACAGAATTTTAAGCCTAAACTGTTAGAGTAAATGACAGAGGATTTCATGCATTGTGATAGAACAGTGAACAAAATGTTTTTTGGTAAGGAAATTTGTTACATTTTTTTCCCAAGTCCACACTATTGAATATTAGTCTTGAGTATGTTATCTTCAAACATATAGCATGATTATAACAGTCATTAATGCAAATGCAGGGCTCTGGACAATATGGATAATGCTATCCAGATTAAAAATAGAACTTCCCTATGACCCTGCCATTGCACTCCTGGGTATTTACCCCAAAGATACAGATGTAGTGAAAAGAAGGGCCATCTGTACCCCAATGTTTATAGCAGCAATGGCCATGGTCGCCAAACTGTGGAAAGAACCAAGATGCCCTTCAACGGATGAATGGATAAGGAAGATGTGGTCCATATACACTATGGAGTATTATGCCTCCATCAGAAAGGACAAATACCCAACTTTTGTAGCAACATGGACGGGACTGGAAGAGATTATGCTGAGTGAAATGTCAAGCAGAGAGAGTCAATTATCATATGGTTTCACTTATTTGTGGAGCATAACAAATATCATGGAGAACATGGGGTGTTAGAGAGGAGAAGGGAGTTGGGGTAAATTGGAAGGGGAGGTGAATCATGAGAGACTCTGGACTCTGAAAAACAATCTGAGGGGTTTGAAGTGGCGGGGTGGGTGGGAGTTTGGGGTACCAGGTGGTGGGTATTATGGAGGGCACGGGTTGCATGGAGCACTGGGTGTGGTGAAAAAATAATGAATACTGTTTTTCTGAAAGTAAATAAATTAATTAAAAAAACATTTTTTTAAAAGATTTTATTTATTTATTTGTTATAGAGAGAGAAGCGAGAGAAAGCACAGGCAGACAGAGTGGCAGGCAGAGGCAGAGGGAGAAGCAGGCTCCCCACCAAGCAAGAAGCCCGATGTGGGACTTGATCCCAGGACGCTGGGATCATGACCTGAGCCGAAGGCAGCCGCTTAACCAACTGAGCCACCCAGACGTCCCCCCCCCCAAAAAAAAAAAAAAAAACATTTAAAGAAGAGTTGATGCCTATATCCCTGAAACTATTCCAAAAAATCAAAGAGGATGGAAAGTTTCCAAATACAGTCTATGAGGGCAACATTATCATGATACCAAAACCAGACACCACAAAAAAAAAAAAGAAAACTACAGTCCAATATTCCTGACAAATATACATACAAAAATCTTCAACAAAATATTAACAATCAATATTCAGCAATACATTTATTCACCATGTTCAAACGAGATTTATTCTGGGGATGCAAAATGGTTCAATATTCAGAATTCAATCAGAATCCAATTTTCAAAATTTCTTTTGAATATATTCAAAAGTAATTCAGCTGAAAATTAGTTAAAGCATCCCAGTAGCCCCATCACAGAGTAGGACTGCAAAAAGTTGAATCCCGGGGCATGTAGGTAATTAAAAGTGATCTGGAAATATCTAGATCATTGAAGTTATGTGTGCTGGAGAAGGTCAGCACACATAAATTTTAGGGATTCAGAAGCTTTCCCAAGGACAGATACAAACATTAAGGCAATACAGGATTTTTTATTCATACCATGAACCAGAAAGAAACCTAATGGAACAGGATGATTTTCTATGCTAATAGCTAGACAAGGTATTTGAGAGACTACACTTGAGTATTTTTGTTTGTTGTATTTTTGTCTGAAAGTTTACATGACTGAAAAGTTGGTAGGTATTGAAAATGTGGGGCCACTGCCTCTGGGCAGAATTTTTTGTCTGCACCATTGCTGTCTCTGCTTTTCTACTTCCTTCTTCACCTACTCCATTTTCTTTTAACATTATTTGCTTTGCAGAAAGAAATGTGTGGCTCATGACTTTCTTTTTATTATTTTATTTATATATTTGACAGAGAGAGACATACACAGAGAGAGAACACAAGCAGTGGGAGAGGGAGAAGCAGATTCCCTGTTGAGCAGGGCACCTGATATGGGGCTCGATCCCAGGACCCTGGGAACATGACCCGAGCCGAAGGCAGACAATGAGTGAGGCACCCAGGTGCCCCCACTCATGACTTTTTAAATGCTAATCTTATATATAATAGCTAAGGTTCTGGTTTGAGCATCATTCATCATGAACCTAGGATCTTACCTCCATATATCACAGATGTTGCTACATTTCTGGAGGGCTTTCAGGGTTCTCTGTAGAAAAATCAGAAAGGTGTTGATGTAGTCATTTTGTCAGAGTCTTGGCCAAAAGCATATCAAGTGAGGGATCAGAACCACCAAAGAAGCAAGTTTTTCCTCTACAGTTTAAAAGAAATGTGAGCCAAGTGGTGGGTATTAAGAAGGGCATGAATTGTGTGGAACACTGGGTGTGGTGCATAAACAATGAATCTTGGAACACTAAAAAAAAAAAAAAATTAAATTAAAAAAAAAACCGTGTTATCCAAAAATAACTGCTAGCCACTTAATTAACACATTGATGCAGTTTTTATTTTTGTTGTGGATTCCAGCTACCAACATTTGATACTGTTGCTGGGAATTCATGCATAGCCTCAAAAGGTTCTTTCTTTCAAGAAGTTTACAATGCAGGAGATACATACAAATGTTTGCCACACAATGCTATAATAAAAGTATGTAAATGGTACAGTGCTATCACAAAAAGAGTGCAATTCACTTGCTGGAGTCACAGAGACTTCATCAAAAGGAAATACTTTGGCTGGATCTTGGAGCATGAGCATTTTACCAGGTAAAGAGAAGGGATTATTCCAGGGAATAGTATGTAAAATCTGATAAACAAGAGCCAATATAAGTTCTTAGGAATACTGTGAGTACTGTTTTAAAGCTCTGTCATACAACAGAAAGGGTTGATGAGGGTTGAGAAAAGCAATAACCATGTAGCTAGAGGTGTATTTAAGTATTAGGGCATGATGAGGCCTGTTTAGACTTCATGCTGTAGTAAGTGATATAAGTAATAGTGAGTCTTTGAATGATTTTAATAAGACCATAATTAAATATTATTTATAAACCTACACCCACTCTAATGGAAATGAGGTTAATGGAGTAAAAGGAGATTCTAGTCAGGATGTCGTATTGTGAGACAAACCCAAGAGTTTGTATAAGGGATGATGATAGCCTAAGCTGAAGCAGTGGCATTGAGGATGGAGAAAAGGTAATTGAGCACTGAAGAAACTCGGAATAGCTGGCTTTTAGTCCCAGCTTTGCTATTAACCATTTACGTTGCTTTAAAGGAGTGATTTCTCTCTCTCTCTGGATCCTAATTTCTCATCTGGAAAATGTATGGAATTGCTTGGTGACCTGTGACATCCCTTCTATCTCTGTCATTCTCTGACTCTATGAATGATTTTGAGACAAGGAGGGAGGCATTTTTTTTTTTAATTTAGATAACTCACTAGTTCCTTAGGTAACTCCCTAACCTAAGGAGAAGAAGAAATCAAGTCCTTCGAGTAGCAGGTGAAATGGAAGATATTTGTGTCACTTAAAGAAACATAGATGGCTAACCATCAGGTAAATTCAAACCAAAACCACACTGAGATACTACCTTATACCAGATAGAATGGCAAAAATTCACAAGACAAGAAACAACAAATGTTGGAGAGGCTGTGGAAAGGGGGGAGCCCTCTTACACTGTTGTAAGAATGTAAGGTGGTACAGCCACTTTGAAAAACAGTGTGGAGGTTTCTCAAATTTTAAAAATAGAGCTACCCTATGACACAGCATTTGTAGTATTGGATATTTACTCCCAAAGATACAGATGTAGTGAAAAGAAGGGCCATATGCACCCCAGTGTTCATAACAACAATGTCCACAATAGCCAAACCGTAGGCGGAACGGAGATGCCCTTCAACAGATGAATGCATAAAGAAGATGTGGTCAATACATACAATGGAATATTACTCAGCCATCAGAAAAGATGAATACTCAACTTTTGCATAAACATGGATGGAGGAGACTATGCTAAGTGAAATAAGTCAGAGAAAGACAATTATCATATGGTTTCACTTATTTGTGGAATGTAAGAATAGCATGGAGAACATTAGGAGAAGGAAGGGAATAATGAAGGGGGGGGAATCAGAGAGGGAGATGAAACATAAGAAACTATGGATTCTGGGAATCAAATTGAGGGTTTTGGGGGGCAGGGAATGGGTTAGCCCAGTGATGGGTATTAAGGAGGGCACGGATTGCAAGGAGCACTGGGTGTTATACGCCGACAATGAATCACGGTAACACTACATCAAGAACTAATGCTATACTGGGGGCGCCTGTGTGGCTCAGTGGGTTAAGTCTCTGCCTTTGGCTCAGGTCATGATCTCAGGGTTCTGGGATCGAGCCCTACATCGGGCTCACTGTCAGCAGGGAGGCTGCTTCCCACTCTCCCTCTGCCTGCCTCTCTGCCTACTTGTGATCTCTCTCTCTGTCAAATAAATAAATAAAATCTTAAAAAAAAACAACTAATGCTCTACTGTATGGTGACTAACATAATAAAAGAAAGAAAGAAACTACTGATCTTCTTTCTATCTCTATATAGATTAGTTTATATTTCCTAGAATTTTATATAAATATAATCATACATTATGTACTCTTATTCATCTGGCTTCTTTCCACTCAGCAAGATTATTTTTAGATTCACTAATGGAGTATGTATTAGTAGTTCATTTCTTTTTATTACTGATGAGTATTCGATTGTATGAATATCCTGCACTGTGTTTATTCTTTCATCTGTTGATTGATACTTATTTCCAGCTTGGGACCATTACAAATAAAGTTGGCATGAATATTTATATGCAAGTCATTGCTTGGACATTTGCTTTCATCTCCCTTAGGTCAATACCTAGGAGTAGAATAGGTGGATCATATGTAAAATATATATTTAATTTTCTTCTTTCCTAAAATATGCCTTCTAAACACTGCTTTACCTGCATCTCATAAAATTTGATATGTTATATTCATTTCATTAAAAAATTTTTAAATTTCCTGTCTCACGTTGAGGTCTTTTATCCATTTTGAGTTTATCTTTGTGTACGGTTTAAGAGAATGGTCGAGTTTCATTCTTCAACTTATAGTTGTCCAGTTTTCCCAGCACCATTTATTGAAGAGACTGTCTTTTTTCCACTGTATATTTTTTCCTGTTTTGTCAAAGATTAATTGACCATCTAGAGGAGAACATAGGCAGTAATCTCTTCGATATCAGCCACAGCAACTTCTTTCAAGATACATCTCCAAAGGCAAAGGAAACAAAAGTGAAAAATAAACTTTTGGGACTTCATCAAAATCAAAAGCTTCTGCACAGCAAAAGAAACAGTCAAAAAAACAAAGAGGTGGGACGCCTGGGTGGCTCAGTTGGTTAAGCAGCTGCCTTCGGCTCAGGTCATGATCCCAGTGTCCTGGGATCGAGTCCCACATTGGGCTCCTTGCTCAGCAGGGAGCCTATTTCTCCCTCTGCCTCTGCCTGTCTCTCTGTCTGCTGTGCTCACTCGCTCTCTCTCCCTCTATCTCTGACAAGTAAATAAATAAAATCTTTAAAAAAATTTTAAAAAAGAGGCAACCCACGGAATGGGAGAAGATATTTGCAAATGACAGTACAGACAAAAGGTTGATATCCAGGATCTATAATGAACTCCTCAAACTCAACACACACAAAACAGGCAAACATATCAAAAAATGGGCAGAAGATATGGACAGACACTTCTCCAGTAAATACATACAAATGGCTATCAGACACATGAAAAAATATGGACGTGACTGGAAAAGATTATGCTGAGTGAAATAAGTCAATCAGAGAAAGTCAATTATCATATGGTTTCACTTATTTGTGGAGCATAACAAATATCATGGAGGACAAGGGGTGTTAGAGAGGAGAAGGGAGTTGGGGTAAGTTGGAAGGGGAGGTGAACTTTGAGAGACTATGGACTCTGAAAAACAATCAGGGGTTTGAAGTGGCGGGTGGGTGGGAGGTTGGGGTACCAGGTGGTGGGGATTATAGAGGGCACGGATTGCATGGAGCACTGGGTGTGGTGAAAAAATAATTAATACTGTTTTTCTGAAATTAAATAAATTAATTTAATAAAAAATTTAAATTTCAAAAAAGAAGAAGAAGAAAAAGAAAAAGAGGAAGAGGAACAAGAATAATTGTAGAGGAGCACCTGGGTGGTTCAGTCAGTTAAACATCTGCCTTTGGTTCAAGTCATGATCTTGGGGTCCTTGAACTTAGCCCAGTGTCAGGCTCCCTCCTCAGCAAGGAGCCTGTTTCTCCCTCTTCTTTTGACCCCCCCTCACTTGTATATACTCTTTATCTCAAATACATAAATAAAATCTTAAAGAAACAGAAGAATCATACTAAAACATGAGTGTAGTAACATCTCACTATTAAGGCACTGATTATTCATTTTCCAGTGAATTATTTGTGATCTCCACTTCTCCTTTTCTTGACTGCCTGGCTTTTAGCATTTTTTTGTTCATTAGCATCTCCAGTGTAGAGTGAGAAAGGAAAAAGGAAAGCACAAGTACTGCACTTCGCTGCTTATTAGAACTTTTATCTTTATTTTTATTGCAAGTGTATTTAAAAGGAAAGACTGATGATATAAACTGAAAAAAAGACTTTGTGATTATCAGTATATTTCAATTACACAGGTTAGCCCTATTCCAGAAGATAATTGATAATTTAATATCATAAGTTACTTGCAAGGAATGAAAACAAACTCTAAAATCATAGCAGATAGAAATCAAAATAAAAGCTCACTTAAAGATCTATTTTACTGGGGTGCCTGTGGCTCAGTCAGTTAAGCCTCCAACTCTTGGTTTCTGCTCAGGCTGTGGTCTCATGAGTCATGGGATTGAGCCACATGTGTTCTCCCCACTCAGCAGGGATTCTGATTTAGATTATTTCCCCCTGCACTAGCATGCTTTCTCTCTCTCTATCTTTAAATATTTTATTTATTTATTTGAGAGAAAGGAGAGAGGGCAAGCATGAGTGGGAGCAGGGGAGGAGCAAAGGGATCAGGAGAAGCAGACTCCCCATGGAGCAGGGAGCATGATCTGGGGCTTAATCTTAGGACCCCAGGATCATGACCTGAGCTAAAGACAGATGCTTAATTGATTGAGCCACCAGACATTTTGCCTCTTAAATAAATCTTTAAGAAACACAATATAGGGGAACCTGGGTGGCTCAGTTGGTTAAGCCTTTGCCTTTGGCCCAGATTATGATCTCAGGGCTCCTTCTCCATTTCCCACTGTGCTTTCTCTCTCTTTCTCTGTCAAATAAATAAAATCTTATAAAATCTTAAAAATATAATAAATATCAATTTTACTTCTTGGTGTGAAACCAATGTTATAGCATTGTTCCCTCCAAGACATTCTCCAGCTTAAAGTTATTTGGACAAGAATGTCTTAAATATTTCTCTTGGAATGCACTACAATGATCTAGTGGTGCTCAGATGTAAATGCTTAGCTCTTGTGCAGAGGGAATAGGTGGGAGCAATGGGAGCTTCTGTACTCATCAGTAAACTAATCAGTTTTCCCTAGAAAAGCCTAAATGAACTAATAAAAAGCCCAAATGAAAAGAAAAAGAATGTCTATACATCATTTGCCCCTATAAGATATCTAAGAAATATAAATTAAAGGAAGTCTAACTGGCTGGACACTCTGGAGTAAGGAAGGAAAGAAATTATGTAGGAAATCTGTATTTGGGAACTAAACCATCATATGTGGTATCTGTATATCTAGCCAAATGGCAGTTTTATGGAGTGTGAGTGAGGCTTTGCCACATACAAAGACATTATCTTTGGGGCTTTTTGTTAATTGGTACCAAATGCCAAAGTACATTAGTATCTTTCTTTGCCCCTTATCTTTATCAATCAAATGTAAATGGTATTAATAGCAAAGGTTGGATTGAGTACAAGGAGAGCACTCATATGCTAAAAACAATGATGGTGAAGCATAAGAGTGATTTGACACTCTAAAGAGTATAAAATCAATATGACAACTCCCCAGCCTTTGAACTACAAGTTGTATGAATAATAAAATGATATCTGATATTTTATAGTTTATAAAGTGGCCTTGTACTTTGAGTACAGTCAACTCCATTTTATAGATGAGAATACTGAGGCTTGGGGACATTCATTAACCAGGTCACACAGCTGATTGATAGCAAAATTTGTATTTTAACTTAATTCTTATGGTTCCAGGTGTAGTTCCGATACCTCAGTTATCATGCTGATTATAAAATTTTGTTCAGGAGTAGGGGTAAAAATGGTGGAGGAGTAGGAGATCCTACTTCAACCAGTCCCCTTAATTAAGCTAGATATCTACCAAAGCACTCTGAAAACCCATGAAATCAGCCTGAGATGTAAGATTATACACTTCTGGATCTCTGTGGGGGCAGAGGATCATCAGTGGAGAGGTACAAAGGAGTTGGGAGTGTGTGCATAAAGTGTGAGGATAAGCAGAAGGGAGGGGGAGCCACCAGAAGTGAGCCACTGGAAAGTAATACCTCAATGTGAAAGTGTCCTGCAATTGGGAACCATTAATAGCTTGGATACCAGTGGCTGTGAGACAGGAAGGGACTGCTAACATCAGTCAGACAGAACAAAGGGGCTTAAGGGATGATTGCTGGAACTGGGAGGCCACAGGGACAGACCTGTGGCCCAGTGGCAACCATTGCTTGCACATGGCTGAGAGGACCTGGAGCAGACTCAAGTCAGCAGTCCCTGGGTCTGGCAGCTGCCCCAGCCACAGCAGCCACTTCTGCTGCTTCCACCACTGTCAGGGCTAAGGGCACCTGGCATAGGCTCGAGTTAATGGTCCGTGGGGCTGGTGGCTGCTGCCACTACCACAACCACCACCACCTCTGATGCAGCTGAGAGAACCTAGTGTGGACTTGAGTCAGAGGTCCTGGGAATGGCTGCCACCATGACCGGGCTTGCCCGAACCAGTATCACTTGCAGTTTTGGTGGCACGAGGGTACAGAGACAAGCAGAGGGCCTCAGGCAACCACTGAGAGGGTGGCTGGGTTTACACCATCTGTGGGAGCCTGGGGTATTCAACGGAGTTTGCAGAAGGGTAGTCTGTGTGTTCTGGATCAGAGAGGAACAGACTATGACTTCTATCTGAGGCAGGGGTTTGGGTAAAAACAGTTAACTTTGCTCTGACCCTCTGAAAAGATGCAAAAAGCCACCAGAGAACAAAACCCTCCAGAGAACAAAAGTGAAAAAACTGTTTTCCACAGAGCCAAGCCCCTTGGTAGTGGACAGGGCAACTCCATGCAAGCAGGACTGACAGAAAAACAATGTGGCAGGCCCCTCTCCCAGAAGACAAGCTGAAAGAACAAGAAGACAACCACCACAAGGTCCTATAAATTGTAAAACTCCAACACCAGGGGAAAGCAATATATTAAGCTCTCAGGTGGACCTTGTCTGGATTGTGGTTGATATTTTCAGCTATACATCCCCTCAAACACCTATCACCAGAATGATTAGAAGGAACCCCCCCAGAGTTTTTCTCTGAGGAAAAACTCAGAGATGTGACCTCTGCCACAGAACTAATGGATATGGACATAAGCAAGATATTGCAAACAGAATTCAGGGTAACAGCTATGCAGACAATAGCTAGGTTGGAGAAAACCATTGGTGACAACATAGATTCTCTAATGGCAGAAGTTAAAGTTGATCTGGCAGAACCTAAAAATGGTATCAATAAGATCAAATCTTATCTAGATACACTAACAGCTAGGGTAAATGAGGCAGGTGATTGAATTAGTGATCTAGAAGACAAACTGATAGAAAAGAAGGATCAGGAGGAGGCCTAAAACAAACAGCTTACAATCCATGAAAACAGAATTAGAGAAATAAATGACACCATGAAACATTCCAAAGTCAGAAATATTGGGATCCCTGAGGGGCTGGAGAGAGAGTCTAGACGATATAGCTGAGCAAATCCTAGCTGAGAACTTCTCTAATCTGGAGAATGAAACAAGTGTTCATTTCCAGAGGCAAAAAGGACACTTCCCCAAGATGAATGAGGGAAGAGTGACCTCCGGTATGTGATAGTGAAACTTGTGAATCTTAAAACTGGAGAAAATATCTTAAGGGCACCTAGGAGAAAGAGATTCTTTATGTACAGATAGAGGAACATCAGAATAATGTCATACTTGTCCACAGAAACCTGGTAAACCTGAAAGTGCTGGCAAGACATATTCAGGCACTAAATGAGAATATGCAGCCAAGAATACTTTATCCATCAAAGCTGTCAGAATGGATAGAGAGATAACAAGCTTCCAAGACCAGCAAAGACTGAAAGAATATGTGACCACCAAGCTGGTCCTGAAAGAAATATTGAGGGGTGTTCTATAAAAGAAGAAAGACCCCAAAAGTGATATAGAACAGAAATATACAGAGACTATATAAACAAGGACCTCAGAGGCAACATGATGAAAATAAAAACATATCTTTTAATAATCACTCTCAACATGAACGGCCTAATTGCTCCCATAAAATGGCACAGGGTTGCAGATTGGATAAAAAGACAGGACCTATCCATATGCAATCTACAAGAGACACATTTTGAACCTAAAGATACATTCAGACTGGAAGTGAAGGGATGGAGAACCATCTTTCATGCCAACAGACCTCAAAAGAAACCTGGGATAGAAACTGTCATATCAGATAAATTAGATTTTAAGCTAGACTGTAGTTAGAGATACAGAAGGACACTACATCATTCTTCTTTTTAAGATTTTATTTATTTATTTGACAGAGAGAGAGAGAGAGGGATAAAAGCAGGCAGAGCAGCAGGCAGAGAGAAGAAGAAGCAAGCTCCCCACTGAGCAGAGAGCCTGATGCGAGGCCTGATTCCAACACCCTGAGATCACGAACTGAGCCAAAGGCTTTATCCAACAAAAATATATAACAACTGTAAATATCTATGCCCCCAACATGGGAGCAGCCAACTACATAAACCAACTCTTAATCAAAATAAATACATATTAATAGGAATACATTAATTGCAGGGGATCATAACACACCACTCTCAGTAATAGACAGATCATATAAACAGAAAATCAACAAAGAAACAAGAGCTTTGAATGACACGTTGAACCAATGGACCTGATAGATATATACAGAACGTTCCACCCTAAAACAACAGAATACTCATTCTTCTCGAGCACACATGGAACTTTCTCCATAAGAGAGCACATACTGGGTCACAAATCAGGTCTCAACTGATACCAAAAGAGTGAGTTTACTCCATGCATATTCTCAGACCACAATGCTTTGAAATAGGAACTCAATCAGGAAAAATTTTGGAAGAAATTCAAATGCTTGGAAGCTAAAGACCATCCTGCTTAAGAATATTTGGAACAACCAAGAAATCAAAGAAAAACTTAAAACAATTTATGGAAACCAATGATAACAAAGACACATTGGTCGAAACCTATGGGACACAACAAAGGCTGTCCTAAGGGGGAAATAAATAGGCATACAAGCCTCACTCAAAAAACAGAAAAATCCAAAATATACACCTTAAAGAACCGGACAATCAACAACAAATTAAGCCTACCCCCAAACACAAGATTGGAAATAATTAAGACTACAGCAGAGATCAATGAATTAGAAACCAGAGATACAGTAGAACACATCAAAGAAAGTAGAAGCTGGTTCTTTGAAAGAATTAATAAGATTGATAAAACACTGGACAGACCAATCCAAAAGAAAAGAGGAAGGACCTAAATTAATAAAATTATTAATGAAAGAGGAGAGATCATGACTAACACCAAGGAAATAGAAGCAATCATCAGAAATTATTACCAACAGTCATATGCCAATAAGTTAAACAACCTAGAAGAAATGGATGTATTCCTGGAAACCTATAAACTTCCAACACTGAAACAAGAAGCAATTGACAACCTGAATACACCATTAACTAGTAATGAGAATAAAGCAGTGATTAAAAACCTCCCAAAAAACAAGGGTCCAGGACCCAACAGATTCCCTGGGGAATCCTATTCAAAGAAGAAATAATACCTAGTTTCCTGGAGCTGTTTCAAAAAATAGAAACAGAAGGAAAACTTCCAGACTCTTTCTATGAAGCCAACATTACCTTGATCCCCAACCATACAAAGACCCCATCAAAAAGAAGAATTTCAGACCAATATCCTGGATGAATATGGATGCTAAGATTATCAACAAGATCCTACTAGTAGGATACAACAGTACATTAAAAAGATTATCCACCATGGCCATGTCGGATTTATCCCTGTAATGCAAGGGTTGTTCAAATCCACAAATCAATCAATCAATGTGACAGAACAAATTACTAAGAGAAGAGAGAAAACCCACATGGTTCTTTCAATTTATGCAGAAAAAGCATTTGACAAAGTACAGCATCCTTTCCTGACTAAAGCTCTTCAGAATATAGGGATAGAGGGAATATTCCTCAACTTCATAAAATCCACCTATGAAAAAACCCACAGCAAATATCATCCTCAATGAGGAAAAGCTGAGAGCCTTCCCATTGAAATTAGGAACACAATAAGGATGTCCACTCTCGACACTGCTGTTCAAATTAGTAATAGAAGTCCTAGTAATGGCACTAAGACAACAAAAAGAAATAAAAGATAATCAAATTGACAAAGAAGAATTCAAACTCTCTCTCTTCACAGATGACATGATATGTGTAAAACCCAAAAAACTTCAGCCCCAAACTCCTAGAACTCATATAGCAATTCAGCAATGTGGCAGGATACAAAATCAATGCACAAAAATCAGTTGCTTTGTTATACACTAGCAATGAAACTGTAGAAAGGGAAATTACAGAATTGATTCCATTTACAATAGCACCAAAAATTATAAGATACCTTGGAATAAACCTGAGCAAAGAGGTATAGAATCTATACTCGAGGAACTACAGAACATTCGAAAGAAACTGAAGACACAAAAAGACTGAAAAACATTCCATGCTCATGGATCGGAAGAATAAACAGTGTAAAAATGTCTATGCTGCCAGAACAATCTATCCTTTCAATTCCATCCCAATCAAAATACCATAAATGCTTTTCAAAGTGCTGGAACAAACAATCCTAAAATTTGTATGGAACCAGAAAAGGCCCTGAGTCACCAAGGAAAGGCTGAAAAAGAAAAATAAAACTAGGGACATCATGGTGCCTGACTTCAAGCTATATTACAAAGATGTGATCACCAAGACAGCGTGGTACTGGAAGAAAAACAGACACATAGGCCAATGCAACTGAGTAGAAAGCCCATATATGGACCCTCAACTCTAACTCTCAAAATATCCAGTGGAAAAAAGTCTCTCAATAAATGGTGTTGGGAAAATTGGACAACTATATACAGAAGAAAGAAATTCGACCATTTTCTTACACCATACACAAAGATAAACTCAAAATGGATGAAATACCTCAATGTGAGACAGGAATCCATCAAAATCCTAGAGGAGAACATAGACAGTAACCTCTTCAACATCAGCCACAGAAACTTCTTTCAAGACATGTCTCCAAAGGCAAGGGAAACAAAAGCGAAAATGAACTTTGGGGACTTTGTCAAGTTAAAAGTTTCTGCACAGCAAAGGAAACAGTCAACAAAATCAAGAGGCAACCTACGGGATGGGAGAAGATATTCACAAATGACACTGTGAAGGGCTGATACCAATATCTATAAAGAACTTCTCAAACTCAATACCCAAAAAACAGATAATCACATCAAAAATGGGCAGAAGACATGAACAGACACTTCTCCAATGAAGACATACAAATGGCTATCAGACACATGAAAAAATGTTTATCATTAGTCATCAGGGAAATTCAAATCAAAACCACATTGAAATACCACCTTACACAAGTTAGAAATGCAAAATTCAACAAGGCAAGAAACAACAAATGTTGATGTGTAGAAAGGGGAACCCTCTTACACTGTTGGTGGGCATGCAAGTTAGTGAAGCCACTTTGGAAAACAATGTGGAGGTTCCTGAAAAACTTAAAAATAGAACTATCATATGCCCTGGCAATTTCACTACTGGGAATTTACCCCATAGGTAGAGATGTAGTGAAAAGAAGGGCCATGCACCCCAATGTTCATAGAAGCAATGTCCACAATAGCCAAACTATGGAAAGAGCTGATATGCCCTTTAACAGATGAATGGATAAAGATGATGTGGTGCATATATACAATGGACTAATACTCAGCCATCAAAAAAGGATGAATACCCAACTTTTGTATCAGCATGGATGGAACTAGAGGAGATTTTGCTAAGTGAAATAAGTCAAGCAGATATAGACAATTATCATATGGTTTTACTTACTTTCTGAACATAAGGAATAGTGTGCAGGACATTAGAAGGAAAGGAAAAATGAAAGGGGGAAAATTGGAGGGGGAGATGAACCATGAGAGACTGTGGGCTCTAAAAAACAAACTGAGTGTTTTAGAGGGGGGAGGTGGGGGAATGGGTTGGCCTGGTGACGGGTATTAAGGAGGGCATGTATTGCATGGAGCTCTGGGTGTTATATGTAAACAATGAATCTTGGAACACTACATCAAAAACTAATGATGTACTGTATGGTGACTAACATCACATAATAAAAAAAAAAATTTGTTCAGGAAAAATTAGTGTTCATCCAAATGGATCAGCAAGCTAGATAACTGGACCAGTGAGGGTTCTGGATTCAAGGATGCTTGACTGAAATGCTCAGGAAATGGACTCTTCTGGTTATTGAAATCCTTTTTGTTTCAATATTTTTTGTTGAACATCATAATGCATATTCAACAATTTTTATAGCATAGTAAATAAAGAATATGGAAAATATTTGACTTTTTTTATAGTAAATGGAACAAATATTTGTTGATTGACAACCTGAAGAGTTTCAAAGCCAGCATTCTGTTTATAATTAGTTGTTCAGGAGTGTAAGTAAAAGTATAGTGTTCTAAACCAAATTTATACTGACTTCAAGACACAGCAAGAAATTTATTAAAATAAAACACTGATGAGAGCTTATTGTCTTGTTTGTTTTTCTCTAAAGTCAAGTTCAAGGAAAAAAATAAATCTGTTAGAGATGTTGAGTTGACTCTTTACTGCAACTTATAAATATCATTCAGTGTAAGTTGGTCTCCTTTTCAACACATCTAGACAGAAAGCCAAGTCACCAGACTAAACAAAATTGTAAATGATTTGAAAATCATGGGTTAAATGAAAATCACTCTCATTCATTGGAATCTTCTATGAGGGTCCTGGAGGAAGTAAAGTTTTCACTTATTCTGGAGAAGAAAATTATAGAAATGTCTAACTTTTTGAACATCTACGTCGGCATCAGCTCTACTATGGAGAGGACTGGGGTAGAAGGGGTACTGTTGTGAGGACAACACCGTAACCACCCTGGTATGCTGAGGCAAAACTCAGTCAGTTGTCTGATGAAGTAAAATCGAGGTTTTGGAAATTCAAAATGGACCTGTGTTGAACATATTACAAAATACCCACAATGACAAATTCAATAAGCAACATAGGGATCTGTTTGGAGAAAGAAGTTTGATTTTCTTTTTTCTCTAGTGAAAGAGATTTAGAATACTGGAAATTTAACAATTTTTGATTAACATTTTTCTTAGTAAGTTCTTTTTAGCACTCTTTTCTCCCAAACGGAATGAAGAAAAAATCTTCAAAGCCCTCCCAGCTGGGATTTTGCTTGGAACCAAAGACATTGTCAAACATTTATTTTCTCATTAACAAAAAGATGTAGGACTGCCTCCACCCCTTTTTTGCCTGTGGCTCCTAATAATCCTAAATAGTATTTTAGAAACAATCTCCCTCATTATTTATTATTCTCCAGTGAAATTCTTTTCTCTAACGAAATCAAATGCGTCTTGCATTAATTCATATTACAGATAAATTTTGACATATTTTGATCTATTTTATATGTGATAGTGATCTGAATGGAATATAATAAAGCTTAAAATTAATCTCTGTGCATTTCAAAACTCAATAAAAGAGCTAACAAAATATTTTCCTAATTAGCATAGGCATTAACTTTCATTTTTATCTAGTGTGCTAAATCAACTGAACAATAATTACTCTGAAGGCTAAACTAATGATAACCATTAGTTCCCCAATTTCTTCATGTAATATGAATTAATAAATTTTTGGACAGTCTCATGCTATATAGTTAAATTCAATGATTGATTTTTAGTTTCTTTCTATTATCTCTTTTAAAAAATCGTATTTCAGAAGGTATGTTAAACACAAGTGATCTACAATGAAAAATATTTAAAAATATTTACCTTTCACAGAAACTAGAAAACATCCCAAATTGACTTCCTTTAATTCTTCAGTGAGAATATTAAAACTGAACTGCTGAATTTCATCCCATTTGAATTGGTATTTTATTATATATTAATAAGAAGATTTCACTGAGTTGTAGTAACAGTCACATTCCAAGAAATGTTCTTGTCCCCATGGTGTAGGAGTAAAATTTCCCTTAATAAATCTTAATAAATCCCTTAATAAATAGCTAAGAAACAGATGATATCTATAAATAATTTAATTCAGCCATAGAGGTAAGACTGCAACTGGGTGCCCCAGAGCCCAAAAGTAGTTCAAATAAAAATTTAAGTTACAAAAGAATTTAGTATGTTCCACCTTCTTTGACAGTTCTTTATTTGCTGTCTGTTGACCTTTGAGCAGAGCCAGCAACTTTGTTGAAGAAAAGCAAGCAAACAGGGGTTTTGAATTAAAAAAATACTTAAAATGTATTAATCAAATGTTCAGAGGATGTTAAAACTGGCAGGGTTATGGTACAGAAATAACATGCAAAATGAACATTTATATACTTAGAAATAGTCCTACGATGAAGGAATAATGTCAACAAGAGAAAGCACAAATATTAGGAACAAACTTAATATGAAAAAAAAAAAGACAACGGCAAATACAAGGGAGATCTCACTAAAAATAATTATCGTTTAAGAGGCTTGAAATTCATAACTGACTACAAGCTAAGTAAAAGCCAGTATTGCAATACTATTGTAAATATGACCTAGAAATATACAGAAAAAAATATACATTAAGCAAGGGATTCTCACTCTTTACTAGTCACAGTCTTATAAGAATGAACATCTGCGGAGTCTTTTTAAGCACCAGGCAATGTGCTAAATATTTTATAAACATCTCATTCAACCTTCCCAATATTCTATCCCATAGGTAATATTTACCTCCATTTTGTAGGAGAGAAAATATAGGTCTCAGACTTCCCTCAACTCTTTCCTAAACTATACTCTCCCATATTTATTGTTTTTTCACTCTATCTACCCACTGAGATATCATGCAGCTTCATTATGGATTACTGACCGTTCTCCTATCACATTCACAGTTTATTTTACTATGCCTCCAGATTGCTCCACCCCTTGGTCAGCATGCTTTGTCTTCCTGCCTGAACTCTGAGCTCCTGCAACTGGGTCTACTCTTGCTACTTGTGCAACCTTCATGAAATAGGATCCATGTCTTTAGTATGAACAAACAACATTGCACTGATAAGGTAAAAATGTCAACAGAAAGTATCTCAGAATGCTTCACTTATTTGTGGGGCATAACAAATAGCATGGAGGACATAGGGAATTAGAGAGGAGAAGGGAGTTGAGGGAAATTGGAAGGGGAAGTGAACCATGAGACACTATGGACTCTAAAAAACAATCTGAGGGGTTTGAAGGGGCGGGGGGGTGGGATGTTGGGGTACCAGGTGGTGGGTATTATAGAGGGCACAGATTGCATGGAGCACTGGGTGTGGTGAAAAAATAATGAATACTGTTATGCTGAAAATAAATAAAAAAATTAAAAAAATGATTTAAAAAAAGAATGTATTTATTCTGAAGTGGTAGGCCTGTTCAAATACATATCTGATTAATACAGGGTGGATATTGAGAAAATGGCTACAATACTCTTAAAGAGTAAAATGTTGTGACACTGGAATCTAAATGGAGTCTTTTCCTTCTTAAATAATTTTTTTCCAATTTAACACAATGCATGAATAGTTGTTTATAACAGATGATGTTACCTTGTGTTATACTTTGATTTATTGATGAAATTACAGCAATGAATCATATTTAATTATGATCATTAAAAGAGATAAATCAAAATACACAGTTACATGTTCATAACAAAAATCATGAAAAATGCGCATTTTAAAAATTCTGGTGGAGAGAGAAACAACTAAATATTTCCTACCTAATCGAAAACAGTTCCATTCTCAATTGCAACTTCAGAGAATGATGAGAATCTGAAAATTAGAATGTCTTTTAGAGAGTCTATTTGCCAGCCTTCAGGCAGCTGGATAGCTAAACATTTCAGGACCAGTTATTTAGTCTCTTCTTGGAGTCAATCAGCACAGCATTTCAGTTCTAAAAATACCAATCTTTCACACAATTTTCATTTTTGCTATGTCTACACAGTACCTAAAAACCAGTGGTATAAGATTATTTTTTTAATTGAGCAGGCTTCTATATACAGCTTTAAAGCAATTTTTAAATCAGGGAGAGATTAATTAGCAGCATCTGGTTGGTGTGTTTGCTACATTTTTATAACCATAAAGGTTTTCATTATATTCAATAGAAATTTCTACTGCTTCTGTTTTAACCACTTCTCTATTCTCCTTATCTCTGAATGATAAAAAAAAAACTGTATAGAACACTTAAATATATGTTAAGAGGTTAGGTTTCATGTTATGTATTTTTACCACAATAAAAAATAGATTTCAAAAAAAAAAAAAGTATTAAATACTTCTCCTTATAACACTCATTGAAGATGGAATTCCAATTAATTGTTGCCTTAAAAATAATCTCCATTACAGTAGTTTGTTCTCATATCAAAGAAAAAAACATTTTTACTACTTTTCTCTGAAAATTCCAATTTTCCATCTCAATTTTTAAAGTATGGTAAGTCCATTTTTTATATTATTATCTGTTTTGTGTGTGTTGAGTTTGAAGAGTTCTTTATAAATCCTGGGTATCACCTTTTGTCTGTACTGTCATTTGCAAATATCTTCTCCCATTCCGTGGGTTGCCTCTTTGTTTTGTTGACTGTTTCCATTGCTGTGCAGAAGCTTTTGATTTTTATTAAAAAAAATGGGCAGAAGATATGAACAGACACTTCTCCAATGAAGACATACAAATGGCTATCAGACACATGAAAAAATGTTCATCACTAGCCATCAGGGAGATTCAAATTAAAACCACATTGAGATACCACCTTACACCAGTTAGAATAGCCCAAATTAGCAAGACAGGAAACAACATGTGTTGGAGGGGATGTGGAGAAAAGGGGAATCCTCTTACACTGTTGGTGGGAATGCAAGTTGGTGCAGCCACTTTGGAAAACAATGTGAAGATTCCACAAGAAATTAAAAATAGAGCTTCCCTATGACCCTGCAATTGCACTACTGGGTATTTACCCCAAAGATACAGATGTTGTGAAAAGAAGGGCCATCTGTACTCCAATGTTTATACCAGCAATGGCCATGGTCGCCAAACTGTGGAAAGAACCAAGATGCTCTTCAGTGGACGAATGGATAAGGAAGATCTGGTCCATATACACTATGGAGTATTATGCCTCCATCAGAAAGGATGAATACCCAACTTTTGTAGCAACATGGACAGGACTGGAAGAGATTATGCTGAGTGAAATAAGTCAAGCAGAGAGAGTCAATTATCATATGGTTTCACTTATTTGTGGAGCATAACAAATATCATGGAGGACAAGGGGAGTTAGAGAGGAGAATGGAGTTGGGAGAAATTGGAAGGTGAGGTGAACCATGAGAGACTATGGACTCTGAAAAACAATCTGAGGGGCTTGAAGTGGCGGGGGAATGGGAGGTTGGGGGAACCAGGTGGTGGGTATTATAGAGGGCACGGATTGCATGGAGCACTGGGTGTGGTACAAAAAACAATGAATACTGTTACACTGAAAATAAATTTTATTTTTTTAAGATTTTTTTATTTGTTTATTTGACAGAGATCACAAGTAGGCAGAGAGGCAGGCAGAGAGATAGAGGAGGAAGCAGGCTCCCCGCTGAGCAGAGAGCCCGATGTGTGACTCGATCCCAGGACCCTGTGATCATGACCTGAGCCGAAGGCAGCGGCTTAACCCACTGAGCCACCCAGGCGCCCCAAACACTGAAAATAAATTTTAAAAAATTTTAAAAAATAAAGTATGGTAAGTCTACCCCATAATAAGCAACAAGATATATAGCTATTATTATTACTATAATTATACCATAAGAAAAAGAAAATATACTACACCGTTTATTGGAACATAATGTCAGAGCATAATCCAAAGCAAAAGCTTTAATCTACAAATTGGGTACCCAGAAAGGAAGAGCTGGAACTCAAGAGTAAATACCTAAAGCCAGCTGTCAGCACCAGGTCATATAGGCCTCTAATCTACACAGTACAGAATAATACAGAGTACTTAAGAACAATGTAAGACCCCAGAGATTCTAGGATGTTGTGTCCTAGTCACACCAGCAGGAAGAGCCACAAGATTATAAACTTCAAATGAGTCTAAAACTGAACAAAGCTGAGCCTGCAGGTGGGTAATTCAGTAAGCCAAATGGATAATTCAAGAAAGCAGAAGCAGGAGAAATGAGGTGGAGGCTAATACCTTTCCTTGGCAATAACTAAGATGAAGATATGTATATTCCCCAGTAAGAGAAAGTACTTTCCATGTAGCAGATGATTTCTATCCTGCTTTTTACTGTGAGCTGAGCCTCATTGTATACATTTCCTTTTTTGAAAAAAAAATTTATTTTTTAAATTTCCTTTCAGTGTACCAGAATTCACTGTTTATGCATCACACCCAGTGCTCCATGCAATACATGCCCTCCATGATACCCACCACCAGGCTCACCCACGTTCCCACCGCCCACCCCTTCAAAACCTTCAGATTGTTTTTCAGAATCCATAGTCTCTCATGGTTCATCTCCCCCTCCAGTTTCCCCCAACTCCCTTCTCCTCTCCATCTCCCCATCTCCTCCATGATATTTCTTATGCTCCACAAATAAGAAAAACCATATGACAGTTGACTCTCTCTGCTCGAATTATTTCACTCAGCATAATCTCTTCCAGTCCCATCCATGTTGATACAAAAGTTGGGTATTCATCCTTTCTAATGGAGGCATACTACTCAACAGTGTATATGGACCACATCTTCCATATCCATTCGTCCACTGAAGGGCATCTTGGTTCTTTCTACAGTTTGGCGACCGTGGCCATTATTGTTATAAACATTAGGGTGCAGATGGCCCTTCTTTTCACAACATCTGTATCTTTGGGGTAAATACCCAGTAGTGCAATTGCAGGGCCATAGGGAAGCTCTATTTTTAATTTCCTAAGGAATCTCCACACTGTTCTCCAAAGTGGCTGCACCAACTTGCATTCCCACCAACAGTGTAAGAGGGTTCCCCTTTCTCCACATCCCCTCCAACACATGTTGTTTCCTGTCTTGCTAATTTGGGCTATTCTAACTGGTATAAGGTGGTATCTCAATGTGGTTTTGATTTGAATCTCCCTGATGACTAGTGATGATGAACATTTTTTCATGTGTCTGATAGCCATTTGTATGTCTTCATTGGAGAAGTGTCTGTTCATATCTTCTGCCCATTTTTTAACATGATTATCTGTTTTGTGTGTGTTCAGTTTGAGGAGCTCTTTATAGATCCTGGATATCAGCCTTTTGTCTGTACTGTCATTTGCAAATATCTTCTCCCATTCCGTGGGTCGCCTCTTTGTTTTATTGATTGTTTCCTTTGCTGTGCAGAAGCTTTTGATCTTGATGAAGTCCAAAAAATTCATTTTTGCTTTTGTTTCCTTTGCCTTTGGACACATATCTTTAAAGAAGTTGCTGTGGCTAATTTCAAAGAGGTTACTGCCTATGTTCTCCTCTTTGATTCTGATGGATTCTTGCCTCACATTGAGGTATTTTATCCATTTCTAGTTTATCTTTGTGTATGGTGTAAGAGAATGGTCGAGTTTCATTCTTCTACATATAGCTGTCCAGTTTTCTCAGCACCATTTATTGAAGAGACTGCCTTTTTCCCACTGTATATTTTTTCCTGCTTTGTCAAAGATTATTTGACCATAGAGTTGAGGGTTCATATCTGGGCTCTCTCCTCTGTTCCACTGGTCTATGTGTCTGTTTTTATGCCACTACCATGCTCTCTTGGTGATCACAACTTTATAGTAAAGCTTGAAATCAGACAACGTGATGCCCCCAGTTTCATTTTTCTTTTTCAACATTTCCTTAGCAATCTAGGGTCTCTTCTGATTCCATGCAAATTTTAGGATTGTTTGCTCCAGCTCTTTGAAAAATGCCAGTGGAATTTTGATTGGAACGGCATTGAAAGTATAGATAGATAGGCAGTATAGACATTTTAACAATGTTTATTCTTTCGATCCATGAGCATGGAATGGTCTTCCATCTTTTTGTGTCTTCTTTGATTTCTTTCATGAGTGTTCTGTCGTTCCTCGAGTACAAATCCTTTACCTTTTTGGTTTAGGTTAATTCCTAGGTATCTTTTGGTTCTTGGTGCTACAGTAAATGGAACTGATTCTCTAGTTTACCTTTCACCTTAAAGAACTGGAGAATCAATGACAAATTAAGCCAACTTCACACACAAAAAGGGAAATAATCAAGATTAGAGCAGAGATCAAAAAGATAGAAACTAGAGATACAGCAGAACACATCAATGAAACTAGAAGTTGGTATTTTGAAAGAATCAATAATATCAATAAACCATTGACCAAACTAATTCAAAGGAAAAGAGACAAGGTCCAAATTAATAAAATTATGAATGAAAAGGGGGAGATCACAACTAACACAAAGGAAATAGAAACAAGCATCAGAAATTATTATCAACAGTTATATGCCAATAAGTTAAGCCACCTAGATGAAGTGGATGCATTCCTGGAAAACTATAAACTTCCCAAATTGAACCAGAAAGAAACTGACAGCCTGAATAGACCAATATCTAGTAACAAGATTGAAGCAGTGACCAAAAACCTCCCAAAAAACAAGAGCCTAGGACCTGATGGATTCCCTGGGGAATTCTACCAAACTTTCAAAGAAGAAATAACACTTACTGTCCTGAAGTTGTTTCAAACAATTGAAGCAGAAGGAAAACTTCGAGACTCTTTTTATTAAGCCAGCATTATCCTGATCCTCAAACTAGGCAAAGGCCCTACCAAAAAGGAGAATTTCAGACCAATATCCCTGATGAATATGGATGCTAAGATTCTCAACAAGATCCTAGCAAATAGGATCCAAAAGCACATTAAAAAGATTATCCACCATGACGATGTGGGATTTATCCCTGGGTTGTAAGCGTGGTTCAACATTCGCAAATCAATCAGTATAATAGAACAAATCAATAAGAGAAGAGAGAAGAACCACGTGGTACTCTCAATTGATGCAGAAAAAGCATTTGACAAAATCCAGCATCCGTTCCTGATTAGTATGCTTCAAAGTATAGGTATAGAGGAAACATGCCTCAACTTCCTAAAATCTATCTATGGAAAACCCACAGAAAATATCATCCTCAATGGGAAAAAGCTCACAACCTTCCCTTTGAGATTAGGAACACGAGAAGGATGCGCACTCTCACCGCTCTTGTTCAACATAGTATTAGAAGTCCTAGCAACAGCAATCAGACAACAAAGAGAAACAAAAGCAACAATTTGCAACAACATGGATGGAACTAGAGCGTATCATGCTTAGCGAAATAAGTCAAGCAGAGAAAGACAACTATCATATGATCTCCCTGATATGAGGAAGTGGTGATGCAACAGGGAGGCTTAAGTGGGTAGAAGAATAAATGAAACAAGATGGGATTGGGAGGGAGACAAACCATAAGTGACTCTTAATCTCACAAAACAAACTGAGGGATGCCGGGGGGAGGGGGTTGGGGAGAAGGGGGTGGGATTATGGACATTGGGGAGGGTATGTGATTTGGTGAGTGCTGTGAAGTGTGTAAACCTGGTGATTCACAGACCTGGGGATAAAAATATATGTATATAAAAAATATATGTTTATAAAAAATAAAAAATTAAAAAAAAAAAAAAAAAAAAAAAGAGAAACAAAAGGTATTCAAATTCACAAATGAGAAGTCAAACTCTCTCTTTTCACAGATGACATGATACTTTATATGGGAAACCCAAAAGTCTCCACCCCCAAACTACTAGAACTTACACAGCAATTCAGTAATGTGGCAGGATATAAAGTCAATGTACAGAAATCAGTTGCTTTCTTGTACACTAAGTGAAAATACGGAAAGAGAAATTAGAGATTCAATTCCATTTACATTTCCTTTTAACAATAAGAAAAATAGTGGATTCTCAAAGACTCATATGTACCCTTTCTATAAGAAACTATCCAAGTTATACTTAGTAAGATTAAATGATTAGTTTAAGGGATTAAACTGCTCAATAATGTCATCAAAGAAATTTTGAAAAAATAATTCTCATTAGTAGCATGGATATCTAAGCAATTAGAGAGTTCTACATATTGCCTAGAACTTCAGAACTAAGAGGAACCAGAAAAAGCTTGGTAAATGTCCTGCTAAATACAAAAATTAACTCTAGAATCATGCAGATCCCTAGTAATTCAGTGTTTATCCAAACATTTCTAAAGCTGAGGAGCCCATGAATTTTTTTTATATTTCAGCCAAAATCTGCCTCCCTGATACACATTTATCTATCCTAGTTTGGCTCTTTGGAGCCATCAAAGAGAAATATAATCCTTTCACCATTTAATAGTCACTGTTGGTTTAAAACTTTAGGAAATGCCACTGACATTGCTTTCGAGCTGCTAAAGACCCAAAGCTCTCATACATTGGGTTCACATAAGTAAAAAGGAGGGAGAATAAGATTGATTAGATAGATAGATGATAGATAGATAATAGATAGATAGATAGATGATAGATAGATATCAAAGTTTACCTTGACCATTCACACATTGTTCAGATAACAGTCATGTCCACATGAAAGCCACCTTATGCTACTGTAGGATCATGGTTATTAAATTTAAAACTCCCTTCAGGCAAAGACTGTATAATTCATTATTGTGTCCCTGGCACATAACAAGTGAGGGACAACTATTTCTGGTTGACCCAAAAAAGGTAGAATTGAAGGTCAAAGACATGTTTTGAGTAGAATGCAAGATTAGATAAACCAAGGACCTAGAAGGAAAAGTTGTCCTGTTACCCTCAACCTATCCACAAATTAAGGGAAATATTTTAATTCTAATAATATCAGGCTTTCACATGATTTTCACTTTCTCTGTTTACACAATGCCTAAAAACCAGTTGGACTAAATTCTTTCATTGGATTATAGAGCTGTGTAGACACAGCTTTTAAGCATTTTTCTAAAACCTAAGAGGAAATAGTATGATTCCTTTAAAAAGCAAGTGTGACAATCTAAGTACAGAATAAATATGATGATGATGATGATGATGATGATGATGATGATGGCAATAGCTCATTTATTGACCACTTGCTACATACCAGATACTGTGCTAATTTTTTACCTACATTAGTTCATTTATGTCTCATGAGTTACATATTATCATCTTCATTTAAGATGAAGAAAATACAGTTTAAAGAGTTTATGTAACTTACCTAAAGTCTCAGAGCAAGTACTGGAGCTGGAACCAAATCTAGGTCTATCTGACCCTTAATATGTGTTAGTTATACCTTTGAAGGCATTGTTGTCAATACATTTTCCTTTAAAATACACATGATACCATAGCAAGAATCCTTAAGAACATGACTAATGACCAGATCCACTTTCATCCTTGTTTTGATGTTCAAATCCTTAATGGTTTCACCTTTGCCTAAAGCTGATTGTCTCCATGAATTTTTCTCTGCCCAAACCATGTGAGAATTATATGCAATAAGCTTAGAAAGCCAAAAGAGACACAACTTACCTAAAAATTCCTCTTAGTTACTATAAAAGCAAAATAATTACTAGGTATTATGCCACTTTCTAGATTTGCTCTCCTTTTTCTTGCTGAAGATGAATGATAAATGAAAATTGGCCAAGAGAAAAATCACTTGGTGATGAATTGTGGTCAAAAGCAATCATAAACACATTTAAAAGTGTCTAGAAATAAACCTGAGCTTGTTCCAGGTAGATACACGGATACATCTCAAAACAGCTGTACAAAAAACTTCATCACAGAACTGCCTATTCCAGAGACAAAGTTCAATCCTTAGGTTTGAAAGCCATCAAAATGTCCTCCATGGAAGTGAGGCCAACCCCACAGAACATGCAACACATTTGCTCCTTCAATCTGTACCTACACATTTTCCTTTAGAGAAAAGAAATGAATAGCCACAGAGGTATTCAGTACTTTGTTTTCCTTTTATTCATCTAACCAGTACAAAAGTAGCATGATGAGTGGAGAAGGAACATGTTTTGGAATTGGGAAATCATGGATTAAAATTCCCAGCTTTGCCACTTTTTACAAGTTGTATGATAAGTCAACTCTACCTCTATGGTCCTCATTTTTTAAAATATTTTGTTTATTTTAGAGAGAGAGAGAGCACTAGCAGGGGAAGGAAGAAAGGGGGAAGGAGGGGGAGGAAGGGAAAGACTCTCCAGCAGACTCCATGCTGAGGACCCGAGGTCCTCAAACCTGAGCCAAAACCAAGAGTTATATGATTAACCAGCTGAGCCACTCTGGTACCAAATTATGATCCTCATTTTTAAAATGTGTATATTATATACAAATATATATTACAAAGTATATGTTTATATATATATACTTATGTTTATGTATGTTATGTACAACCTATGATGGGCGTGTGTATATAAATATATATATCATTGTATATTGTATACATTGTATAACATACAATATATATACACACATGTCTTACAGATTATAAACATCTTACAGATGATAAATTATATAATTTATATTCTGTATTATATATTATATTATATTATAATATAATATACAATTATATATAATTATTATATAATCTTACAGCTTATAAACATCAATACTACACATAATAAAGTATCTACCATATAGGTTTTCAATAGCAAATGTTGTAGTGGGTGAATTTTTTGTTATAATTTTGCATGTATTACAACTGTCATATTTATTTAAATTTAATTAAGTTTTCTGAGCCCCTCCTACTGAACCAACAGTAAATTAAACCTCCTCCATAGGCGCACCTGGGTGGCTCAGTGATTGAGCGTCTGCTTTCAGCTCAGATCATGATCCCAGGGTCCTGGGATGGAGCCCTGCATAAGGCTTCTTGCTCCACCGAATCCTGCTTCTCCCTCTTCCAGTCCCACTGCTTGTGTTCCCTCTCTTCGCTGTGTCTTTCTCTGTCAAGTAAATAGATCAATCAATCAATCAATCTCCTCCATAATTGAGCATCCCAACAATCTTACATAGTACAGAACATTGGAAAAGGACTTTGTAGATTTATAACAGCACCACTGATAAGTTCACATTGGTCCTTTGAAGTTGGGAAGCTCATAGCTTCTAAAACAAAACTGGCCATAAAAATTCTAATACTAAACTGACCAAAAAAATCTGGGGCAAATAATGGGCCTCAGATTTGTCATCCCTAGGTACACCACCAAGCGTTCTATACACACACATGCACACACACACACACACACACACACACGTGCATGTGCACATGCCTGCACAGACAATACACACACAACCCAAGCACCCCAGTTTGCTTGGTACCATCCACTACCTAGTGTAAATGTTTATTCTTTTGTTATCTTGCAGCTTCCTCCTATTCATTTTCAAAGATCGTACCTCAGGTGCTCTCATTCCAGTTAAACTCTTTAATAAGTTGAGGCTTTTCAAAAGTCAGAAGTCTTTTTTTTTTAAGATTTTATTTATTTATTTGACAGAGAGATCACAAGTAGACAGAGAGGCAGGCAGAGAGAAGGAGAAGTAGGCTCCCCACTGAGCAGAGAGCCCAATGCGGGGCTCGATCCCAGGACCCTGAGATCATGACCTAAGTTGGAGGCAGAGGCTTAACCCACTGAGCCACCCAGGTGCTCCCAAAAGTCAAAAGTCTTGTTTGTACTAATGTTGGTGGCATAGACTATACCCCACCCCAGGGATAAAATGACCTAACTACCTTCTAGAAACATGAGGGAAGAACACAGATATAACTTAATATTTGTGTTTCTTCTAGTGGTTCAGAAAAATAAATAATCTCCAATATTTAATGATCCAATAAATGATCTTGCCTCACTATTGTTATATCATCTACAGGCAAAATGGTAAAGTAAATGAAATGGGTTCTTCATATTGCTTTCTGGTCTTTAGAGTCTCTTACTTCTCCCATGTGCCCCAAGCCCTCATGGTTCTTGATCCTCCACCAAACCATGTCTATGATTACCAACTCATACTGATTTGCCTGGAACAATTGTGCTTTTGCAACCGAAATTCCTGCATCCTAGGAGAGTCCTCAATCCCAGAAAAATGGGTAAATTTGGTCACCCTAAGCATAACTTGCCTACTTAGATAGCATTCCATGTTTTAGAGCTTTGGCTCCACTATTAAAATGTATGCTCCCTTTGCTAGTTAATCTGATAACAAATTCAAACTAAGGTAAAAGTTTGTCAACTTTCCAAGATAACATATGCATTTTAGCTGGCTATACAAATCCTAACATAGTTATTTTAGGCAGTGTAGCAGGGCTGATGCAAAAAATTATACCAAAAAAACTGAGGAGATTTTAGGACACTTGAAATCTCATCATTTGAGTGTTCCCTAGTTGGCCTGTAAATAGAGCTAATATCTGGGCCTGATAGTATTACATCTCACTCTCAAACAGCTGGCTTTGAAAAACACCCGAAGATTTTTTTTTAATTAATATGTACTTTTACCTTACCCTAGAACCATTAAATCAAAATTGTTAAGGTTGGGGTAGCCCAGGTAGTGGATTCTATTTTTAAAGCTCACCAAGTGATTTTAATATGCACTCAAGGTTGAGAATCACTGTGTTAGAGTATTTGAGATTTTGGGCAAGCAGACATCCCTCAAACACTCTTCCCAATTGATAAAGTAAAAATGGAAAACCCAGTAATTCCTTTATTAGAATTTTTGGAATAATAATCCTTCCTCCTTGCTGCTGTATTGCATTTTACAATGGAAATGTTATAATATTTGCTCTCATACTGATTTGAGAACAAAGAGTCCTATGGTACCTCACCATTATCTTTTGCCTGGCATCTTTATTATGCCTTATTTATAGTTAATATTCAATCCAAATTACATCTGAAAAGAGACCTCTGTTTGATATATACTTCAGTCTCCCTCCCACGACCTTATTACCTGCACTATAGTGACAATCAACCTCATGACTTTTCTGATTATAAGACATTCTTGGCAACTTCTGAATCTGGAGATGGTCATAATATTTTCACCCCTTCGAATTGTTGGTTGTTCTACTTTCGCTAGGTCTTGATGTGTTGTGTTAATAAGCCTCTGTTTGATACCTTCTTGCAATTCAAACAGATGTTTCCCATCTTATGACTCAATGATGCATAATGCAAATTTAAAGCATTAGAATTCAGGGCACTTAAGTTTTTAATCAAATTATAAGTCCATGACTTGACTTCTGTAGCACTAGCACTAAGAGTGGTAAATAGAATCTTGGCTAAGAGGATTTTAATCCCAGCCTTGACAGAGAAGAGCCTACCTGTTTTTCTTAAGAACCATTTTGCCTTCATTGCCCTCTTAGTTCTTCAGAGATCATAAATGTGATTCCTCAGTGGTGATATGTTGTGCTGATAGAGAAACATGCTCATTAAGTGTGGCTCTAGACTACCATCAATCTTTCCACAGTGCATCAAACAACTTTTATTACTAACATGGGTCAGATTGAAATGATCAGGCTAGAGCTAAAATCCCCTGACCCAGTTCATTCCCCTTATGGTCATTCTCTAAGGGATTTCATTTCTGTTCTTAAATAATTTTGTTGCAGAAATATTAGAGGGTTAAGAAGATAGGATATTTGGATGAAAGGAAGATATTCATGAATACATTTTATACTTTACATTCCTACAATTTAGGACTTTACCTACCTCACCTCAACCAAAACCCAATAAATATCCTATATTGCTAATATTTTCTATTCCTACATTTTATAATAAGTTTTTAGAAAGAAGAAAAATCACATGATCTTCTGTGAAGTACTGAGAAGCAGAGATTATTAAAAATGTCAAAAAATAGATCTTGGGAAGATGGCAGTTTAGAGTAGGAGGACCCTGAGTTTGCTTCCTCCCAAAAATACAACTAGGTAACTATCAAATCATACTAAATACTTCAGAAATTGACCTGAAGACTAGCAGAACAAACTCCACAATTCAAGGGAGAAAAAGGTCATATTGAAGAAGATAGGAAGTGCAGAGATGCAGTTTGGGAGAAAAATAGATCATGGCTGCTGCAGTGAGAGGAAGCCATGGTCCTTGAGAAGAGTGAGAGACAGGAAAGCTCACACAGAGAAAACAAATCCTTATAGCGATTGACTTGGAAAGCAAGAGGGATCAAATTTCCTGAGCTTTTGCAACCAGAAGGACTTAAAGCCTGGATTTCTAAAGGTAAGCAGGTGTGGCTGGAATATATTCCTAAGGACATTGTACTGCTTTTAGAGAGAAGGCAGGCAAACAGACATAGTGAGGAAACAGCAATCTGAAGAGCCCCTGAAGAGGTAATTTGCTCCTCTCAGAGCATATTCCAGAGAGGCAGCATTCACAGACAGATCCCTCCAGGAACAAAGGAACTGGCCAGTGCCATTTCCCTCACCCACCCCTCAACATAAGTACAGGTCCACCTGCAGGAACCAACACAGCACCAACACTTGTTGCCTAACTTGCTTACACCAAGCCCTGCCCCCTGCAGTCTGGTGGAACCACCCTTCCCCATCATGCTAACCCTAACACAGCCTGGGGAGTCCCATCCCCCAATAGACTAGCCCAAACTCTTGCTCACACCACATCTCCCAATGTGAGAGTTTTGCACAGGTTCAGTTCCAATGGCAGTAGCAACAGAGCTCATTTCAAAAATAGACCAGATCACACTTAGTTAAAACATGCCATATTCAGGTCAGGGACCAAACACTGCCCACAGTAGGCTAAGGGAGCCTCTGCAGATGACTTGCCTGATGGATAAAGCAGCCAGGACAAAAAAGCAGAGAACATGCAGCACATATTGGAAACATTCACAGAAGTGCTGGGCTATGGGAAACAGGGAACGCTACAAAGCAGGGAACTACAGAATCTCTTCTCCATAAGGCCACTAACTATCTTTACACGTAGAAACAGGCACAGAGACTTAGACAAAGTGAAAAGAGAGAGAAATATGTCCCACATGAAGGAAGAGGACAAGGCCACAGCCAGAGATCTAAGTGAAACAGATGTAAGTAACATGTCTGATAGAGAATTTAAACTAGTGATTACAAGGATACTCACAGGACTTGAGAAAAGAGTGGAAGACACCATTGAGACCATTATCACAAAGATAAGGAATAACATAGCAGAGATAAAGGATTCAGTAAACTGAAGGAGAAACATGTTTGATGGAATCAACAGCAGGGCCCAAGAAGCAGAAGAACAAATTAGTGACCTAGAACACAGAGTAATCAAGCTGACAAAAGAGAAAAAGGATTATGAAACATGAGAATAGACTTAGGGAACTCAGTGACCCCATCAAACATAATAAAATTCATATTATAGGACTCCAAGAAGGAGAGAGATAAAAGGGGGCAGAAAAATTACTTGAAGAAAAAAAAAAGCTAAAAAGAATTTCCCTGATCTGGGGAATGAAACAAATATCAAGATCTAGGAGACTCAGAGAATTCCTATCAAAATCAGCAAAAGCTGATCTATGGTAATTAAATGGGTAAAATATAATTATAAAGAAAACATTTTTAAAGTGGCAAGACAAAAGAAGACAGGAAGTTAAAAGAGAAAACCCATAAGGCTGGCAGGGTATATTTCAGAAGAAACTTCACAAACCAGAAGAAATGGCATGATATACTCAAAGTGCTGAATGAGAAAAGTCTTGAGTCAAGAATACTCTATAGGGGAAAGGTTACATGATGGCAGAGAGGTAGGAGGCCCTGTTTCAACCGGTCCCCTAAAGTGAGTTGATTATCTACCAAAGAACTCTGATCACCCATGAATTCAGCCTGAGATTAGAATTATATATTTCTGGATCTCATGGGGGCAGAAGATGGCAGTGGATAGGTAGAGCGGAGTGGGAACATCGGACTGATGTTGGATGATAAACAAAAGAGGGAGGGAACCACCAGAAGTGACCCATTGGAAAGTAAGACCCCAATATGAGAGTGCCCAGTGATTGGGGACCAGCATTAACTTGGAGTCTGGTTGAAAGCACTCAAAAAGAGCAAAAGATCTTAAGGGGAAATTGGTGGAATTGGATGATTAGGGACAGGGGCTTAAGCTCACGGACCCAGGATGGCCACCTCTGGTGCTGAGCCAGAGAGAGTCAGTGAAGAAGCCAGGTCTTTGTCCCTGAGCCACTCGTGCATGGGAGATCATCTGGGTGGTGGCGCACATGAAAGATCCTGGTGTGGATGCCAGTCCATGCTTTCTAGAACCACAGCCTTTTGTACTCTACACATGTGCTGCGTGACCGGGGTCTGAGTCCCGCTCCACACCCTCCACTAAGAGAGGTCCCTGCAGGCACTAGCCAGTACTCTCTAGGACCTGGACAGTCCGAACACTCACAGCCCGGGCCAGTGTGAAAATCTCAGTGTGTTATCTCTGGTTGGGACCTCTCTGGCAGTCTGGACCTGCCCAGACAGCTGCGGAGGAGGCAGCCTCTGGAAGCCAGTTCTCTGGACTAGTATTTCTCATGGTTTTGGGTACAAGCAGGAGTTCCTGTGACCCCTGAAACCATGACTGGGGACGTGCTCTGCCAGGGGCAGAGGGGAAATTTATGTGCTCTGGAGCACCCAGAGGGAAAAAGACTAAGGCTTCTCTCTGAGATGGAGGTCTGGGTGCAGTTTGCTTTCCTCTAAACTTCCAAAGAACGGCCAAAAGCTACCAAGGGGAGAAAAAGAAAAAAAAAAGATCTTCAGAGAACAAAAGCCTGAAAAACCAGTTTCCTGGGAGCCCAGCCCCTTGATAGAGGTCAGGAGGACTCAACTCTAGCAAGACTACCTGAAAAACCATGTGGCAGGCCCCTCCTCTAAAAGCCAGCTTAAAAAAAAAAAAAAGAGGACAACCACCACTACTTCATATATAAAACTTTTATTTTTAGTTCATTCCCACTATTCTCATAGTTTTCAATTTTTTTAATAATTTTTAACCTATTTACCATCACAATGAGATGTTAAGTACAATAAATTCCACAATAACATTTTAACTTGAACTTTTTTGACACATATATCTGTGTTTTTCTTTTGCTTTTTCTGTTTTTTTTTAATTTATCTAATTTTATTTTTAAAATATTCATATAGAGATAAGCTTCAAGGTAATCCCCTTTCCCTAATGAATGCTTTACCTATATATAAACCAGTTTTAATCCCCCTTTATCTCAGGAAAGGTGAGTCCTTTAACAAAGATATCAAGATACATCCAGGAAGAATCAAAATAACCTTCCTCACCCAACTGGGAATTTATAACCACCCTCCCATCTTTTTCTTCTGTCAGTGTTTCTGTGTATTTGTTTTTGTTTTGTAGTATATAAATCTTATACTTGGGGTTCATTTTGGCTGGGTTCTTTCATTTGTCTTGTCATTTACTTTTGTCAGTCTTTATGTCTGTTTTTCTTTGTATACTTTATAAATCTTACCTTTGGGGCCCATTCGGGAAGGGTCTTCTCTTTTATTTATTTTTTCTTTTTTTTTCCCTGTCTCCCTCTCCCTTTTTTTCTTTTTTCTTTCTTTTTGATGTAGACTCCCAAATGCTCAGAAGCATTCCAGAGTACACCTTACCTGAACCACAGTTGATAAATTCAGCTATACATCCATTCAGCCATCTCTCACCAAAATGACTAGTAGGAAGAACACACAACAGGAAAAACTCAGAGTCTATGCCCTTTCCATCAGAGCTATTGGACATGGACATATACAGTATGTCGGAAAGGGAATTCAGGCTAACAATTATTCAGGCAATGGCTAGGTTGGAGAAAGCCATTAATAACAAAATGGAATTGATTAGGGCAGAAGTGAAAGCCACCAGGGATGATGTTAACAATGTTTTTGATGAGTTCCAATATAATCTAAATTTTTTAACAGCTAGGGTAACTGAGGCAGAAGATAGAATTAGTAATCTAGAGGACAAACTGGTAGAGAAAAAGGATCAGGAGGAAGCCTGAAACAAACAGCTTAGAAGCCATGAAAACAGAATTAGGGAAATAAATGACACCATGAAATGTTCCAATGTCAGAATTATTGGAATCCCTGAAGGGGAGGGGAAAGAAAGAAGACTAGAGAATATAGTTGAAAAAACTCTCCATGAAAATTTTCCCAATCTGGTGAATGGAACCAGTGTTAATGTCCTAGAGGCAGAACGGTAACCCCCCAAGAAAACAGAATCTAGAAAGACCTTGAGACACCTAATTGTGAAAATGAATCATAATTTTAGACTGGAGATCTTGAAAGCAGTAGGGAGAAGAGATTCCTTATGTACAGGGGAAAGCCAATCAGAATAACGTCAAACCTGTCCACAGAAACCTGGCAAGCCAGAAAGGGCTGGCAAGATGTATTCAGAGCACTAAATGAGAAGAACATGCAGCCAAGAATACTTTACCCAGCAAGGCTGACATTCAAAATAGATGGAGAGATAAAGAGCTTCCAAGATAGGCAAGGTTGAAAAGAGTATGTGACCATCATGCCAGCATTACAACAAATATTAAGGGGGGGCAGTGCCTGCGTGGCTCAGTGGGTTAAAGCCTCTGCCTTTGACTCAGTTCATGATCTCAGGGTCCTGGGATTGGGCCCCACATAGGGCTCTTTGCTCGGCAGGGAGCCTGCTTCCCTTCCTCTCTCTGTGCCTGCCTCTCTGCCTGCTTGTGATGTCTGACTGTCAAATGAGTGAATGGAATCTTTGGAAAAGAAAAAAAAAGAACTATTAAGGGGCATTCTATAAAAGAAAAAAAAAACAAGAATATCATTGAAGAGAAATTTATGGAGATAATCTATAGAAACAAAGACTTCACAGGTAACATGATATAAAGAAAAGTGTCTCTCAATAATCACTCTCAACATGAATGGCCTTAATGTCCCCATAAAATGACACAGGGTTGCAGATTGGATAAAACGACAGGACCCATCCATATGTTGTCTACAAGAGACCCATTTGGAACCTAAGGATACATCCAGACTGAAAGTGAAGGGATGGAGAAGCATCTTTCATGCCAACAGGCCGCAAAAGAAGGCTGGGGTAGTGACTCTCACATGACATAAATTAGATTTTAAACTAAAGACTATAGTCAAAGATACAAAAGGACACTACATCATTCTTAAAGGGTCTATCCACCCAGAAGATCTAACAATTGTAAATATTTATACCCCCCATATGGGAGCAACCAATTACATAAGAAAACTGTTAATCAAGATAAAGTCATATTGATATGAATACATTAATAGTAGGAGATCTTAACACACCACTCTCAGTAACAGACAGATCATTCAAGCAGAAAATCAATAAAGAAACAAGAGCATTGAATGACACATTGAACCAGATGGACCTTGTAGATACATACAGAACATTCCACCCTCAAACAACAGAATACTCATTCTTCTCGAGCACACATGGAACTTTCACTAGAATAGACCACATACTGGGTCATTAATCAGGGCTCAACCAATACCAAAGATTGAGATTATTCCCTGCATATTCTCAAATCACAATGCTTTGAAACTGGAGCTCAACCACAAGAAAAAGTTTGGAAGGAATTTGAACACCTGGAAGCTAAAGACCACCTTGCTTAAGAATGCTTGGATCAAGCAGGAAATCAAAGAAGAACTTAAACAGTTCATGGAAACCAATGAGAATGAAGACACTTTGGTCCAAAACCTAAGGGATACAGCAAAGGTGGTCCTAAGGGGGAAATATATAGCCACCCAAGCCTCCCTCAAAAAAAAATTTAAAAATCCAGAATACACCAGCTGTCCTTAAAACTTAAAGAACTGGAGAATCAACAACAAATTAAGCCAAGTCCACACATAAGAAGCGAAACAATCAAGATTAGAGCAGAGATCAATGATGTAGAAACTAGAGATACAGTAGAACGCATCAATGAAACTAGAAGCTGTTTTTTTGAAAGAATCAATAAAATCGATAAACATTTGGCCAATCGAATCCAAAGAAAAGAGAGAAGGCCCAAATTAATAAAATTATGAATGAAAGGGGAGAGATCACAACTAACACAAAGGAAATAGAAACAATCATCAGAAATTATTATCAACAGTTATATGCCAGTAAGTTAAGCAACCTAGATGAAATGGATGCATTCCTGGAAAACTATAAACTTCCAAAATTGAACCAGGAAGAAACTGACAACCTGAATAGACCAATATCTAATAACAAGATTGAAGCAGTGATCGAAAACCTCTCAAAAAACAAGAGCCTAGGACCTGACGGATTCCCTGGGGAATTCTACCAAACTTTCAAAGAAGAAATAACACCTATCCTCTTGAAGCTGTTTCAAAAAATTGAAGCAGATGGAAAATTTCCAGATTCTTTTAATGAAGCCAGCACTACCCTGATCCCCAAACCATTCAAAGACCCCACCAAAAAGGAGAATTTCAGACCAATATCCCTGATGAATATGGATGCTAAGATTCTCAACAAGATCCTAGCAAATAGGATCCAACAGCACATTAAAAAGATTATCCACGGGGCGCCTGGGTGGCTCAGTGGTTTAAGCCTCTGCCTTCAGCTCAGGTCATGATCTCAGGGTCCTGGGATCGAGCCCCACATTGGGCTCTCTGCTCGACGGGGAGCCTGCTTCCCCCTCTCTCTCTGCCTGCCTCTCTGCCTACTTGTGATCTCTCTCTATCAAATAAATAAAAATCTTAAAAAAAAATTATCCACTATGACGAGGTGGGATTTATCCCTGGATTGTAAGTGTAGTTCAACATTTGCAAATCAATCAGTATGACAGAACAAATCAATAAGAGAAGAAAGAAGAACCACGTGGTCCTCTCAATTGATGCAGAAAAAAACATTTGAAAAGATACAGCATCTGTTCCTGATTAAAACACTCCAAGGTATAAGGATAGTGGGAACATTCCTCAAACTCAACACTGAGGGCATCACATTGCCTGATTTCAAGCTTTACTATAAAGTTGTGATCACCAAGATAGCATGCTACTGGCATAAAAACAGACACATAGACCAATGGAACAGAGGAGAGAGCCCAGATATGGACCCTCAACTCTATGGTCAAATAATCTTTGACAAAGCAGGAAAAAATATACAGTGGGAAAAAGGCAGTCTCTTCAATAAATGGTGCTGAGAAAACTGGACAGCTATATGTAGAAGAATGAAACTCGACCATTCTCTTACACCATATACAAAGATAAACTTGAAATGGATAAAAGACCTCAATGTGAGGCAAGAATCCATCAGAACTATAGAGAACATAGGCAGTAACCTCTTTGATATTAGCCACAGCAACTTCTTTCAAGATATGTCTTCAAAGGCAAAGGAAACAAAAGCAGAATGAATTTTTTGGACTTCACCAAGACCAAAAGCTTCTGCACAGCAAAGGAAACAGTCAACAAAACAAAGAGGCAACCCACGGAATGGGAGAAGATATTTGCAAATGACAGTATAGTGCTGTTATCTAGGATGTATAAAGAACTCCTCAAAGTCAACACACACAAAACAGATAATCATGTTAAAAAATGGGCAGAAGATATGAACAGACACTTCTCCAATGAAGACATACAAATGGCTATCAGACACATGAAAAAAATGTTCATCATCATTAGCCATCAAGGAAATTCAAATCAAAACTACATTGAGATACCACCTTACACCAGTTAGAATGGTCAAAATTGACAAGACCATAAACAACGTGAGTTGGAGAGAATGTGGAGAAAGGGGAACCCTCTTCCACTGTTGGTGGGAATGCAAGTTGGTGCAGGCATTTTGGAGAACAGTGTGGAGATTCCTTAAGAAATTAAAAATAGAGCTTCCCTATGACCCTACAATTGCACTACTGGGTATTTACCCCAACGATACAGATGTAGTGAAAAGAAGAGCCACCTGTACCCCAATGTTCATAGAATCAATGGTCACAATTGCCAAACTGTGGAAAGGACCAAGATGCCTTTCATCGGATGAATGGATAAGGGAGATGTGGTCCATATATACTATGGAGTATTATGCCTTCATCAGAAAGGACGAATATCCAACTTTTGTATCAACATGGATGGGACTGGAAGAGATTATGCTGAGTGAAATAAGTCAAGCAGAGAGAGTCAATTGTCATATGTTTTTTCTTATTTGTGGAGCATAAGAAATAACATGGAGGACATGGGGAGATGGAGAGGGATTAATGGATTTGGGGGAAATTGGAGGGGGAGATGAACCATGAGAGACTATGAACTCTGAAAAACAATCTGAGGGTTTTGGGGGGTAATGGTGGGAGGTTGGGTGAGCCTGGTGGTGGGTATTATGGAGGACACGTATTGCATGAAACACTGGGTGTAGTACATAAACAATGAATTCTGGAACACTGAAAAGAAATTTTAAAAATAAATAAAATTCTTAAAAAAAATATACAAGAATGCTATCACTCAGAATAGAAGGAGCAATAAAGAGTTTCCCGTTATATATCCCTTTAGCTAAAGAAGTTCATGATCATCAAATCAGCCCTGCAAAAAATATTAAAGAGAACTCTTTGAATGCAGAGGAGAAAACAAAAGTAACAGTATCAAGGTTCAAAACATAAAATCAATAAAAATGAATATTTCTGTAAAGACATCAGTCAAAGGAATTACCCAGATTATAACTGGAATTCAATTTCTAGTAAGAGAATTGATTATTTCCAAGTGACCACAGGACTTGGAACAATTAGTTACAAACCCTTTACCCTTCCCCAGCTTCCCCTGGGCAGAGTCTTAAAAAGCAAAAAGGTTTCATTATGTAGAAGAATACGCTAAGAGAAGAAACATGAAGAACTGTAGACATGTCATACAAGCTGAATAATGGGGAAAAGATTGCTATGGACTGAATTTTATTCCCTCAAAATTCATACATTGAAGCCCTAATACCCAATGTAAAGGTATTTGTAAATGGGGCCTGTGGGAGATAATTAGATTTAGATAAAATCATAAGTGTGGGACCCTCATGTTGGGGTTAGTTCCCCTATATAATAAGAGACATCAGGGAACATAGTCACTTGGGAACTAGAAAGAAGGCAGCTGTATTAAAGTCAGAAAAATTACCCTTACTGGAGAACTGAATCAGCCAGAACCTTGATTTTTGTAGTCTCCAGAACTGTGAGAAAGAAAATTCCTATTGTTTAAGCTTAAAAAAAAGTCAATCAAGGAGCTCATAAAAAGATGCAAAATATGATAAGATATACAGAAACATGGGAAGAAGAAGAGTAAAGAATGGGTTCAAACTTAAGCAACCATCAACTTAATATAGACCGCTATATGCAGAAACAATTATATACAAATCTAATGATAACTATATCAAAACCGCTAATAAATATGCAAAGAGGAGAGGGAAAGAAATCTAAATATGTCACTAAAGAAAATCAACAAATTATGAAAGTGAGAAAGAGAACAAAAGATCAAAGAAAATCTTCAGAAACAACCACAAATGGGTAATGAAAATACATACCTATCAATAATTACTTTGTACATAAATGGATTAAATGCTCCAATAAAATGGCATAGGGTGAAAGAATGGATTAAAAAACAAGACCCATCCAAATGCTGCCTACAAGAGATTCATTTCAGACCCAAAGACACTTACAGATTGAAACTGAGAGGATGGAGAAACATCTTTCATGTAAATGGACATCAAAAGAAAGACTAAGCAGTATTAGTTATATTGCATAAACTAGACTCTAAAATAAAAATTGTAACAGGAGATTAAAAAAGGAAATTATTAATAATAAAGGGGCTAATCTAATAATAATATATAACAATAGTAAATATTTATGTATCCAGCATAGAAGGACCCAAATACAAAAACCAGTTAATAACAAACATAGAGGAAGTAATTGATAATAATACAATAATGTATTGTATTACACTATAATGTCCAATATTGTATAATATTGCATACAATATTGTATAATACAGTAATGTAAGGGGACTTTAATACCCCATTACAACAATGGAAAGATCATCTAAACAGAAAATCAAAAAGCAAAAAATGGCCTTGAACGATACATTGGGCCAGATAGATTTAACATATATATTCAGAACATTCCATCCTAAAACAATAGAATACATTTTCTTTTCAAGCGTACAGGAACATTCTCCAGAATATATCATATATTAAGCCATAAAACACCCTCAACAAATAAAAGTTTGAGGCATGTGGCAGCTTTTCTGATCACAACACTATGAAACTAGAAGTCAACAACAAAAAGTCTGAAAAGAACACAAATACATGAAGGTTAAATAAAATTTACTAAACAATAAAAGGGTCAACCAGGAAATTGAAGAAGAAATTAAGAAGTACATGAAAATGGAAAAAAAAATGCTCCAAAACATTCAGATTCAGCAAAAGTGGTCCTAAGAGTGAAGTTTAAGGCAGTACAGGCCTACCTCAAGAAGCATGAAAAATCTCAAATAAACAACCTAATGTTACACCAAAGAAGCTAGGAAAAGAATAAAAAACAAAACCTAAGATCAACAGAAGGAAGGAACTAATAAGAATTAGAGCAGAAACAAATGTTATAGAACCTAAAATAAATAAATAAATTTTGTGGAGCAGATTATTGAAACCAGGAGCTGGTTCTCTGAAAAATATCAATCAATTGATAAACCTCTAGCCTGAATTATCAAGAAAAAAAAATATATGAAAATTTAAGAAAAAAAAGAAAAGAAAGTTTTGCTCCTCCCTTTCCACTCTAAAAAGAAAAAAAAAAAAAAAAGAAAGGGCTCAAATAAATAAAATCACAAATGAGAGAGGAGAAATAACAACCAACACCACATAAATACAAATAATTATAAGAGCATATTATGAAAATTTACATGCCAACAAATTGGAAAACCTGGGAGAAATGGGTCACATTCCTAGAATCACATAAACTATCAAAACTGAAACAGGAAGAAATAGAAAATTTGAACAGACCAATAACCAGCAAAGGAATTGAAAATTCCAAACAAACAAAAGTCTAGGACAAGATGACTTCACAGGCAAATTCTACTGAACATTTAAAGAAGAGTTAGTACATACTCTTCTCCCAACTCTTCCAAAAAATATAAACGGAAGATAAACTTCTGAGTTCATTCTATGAGACCAGCATTACCCTGATACCAAAACCAGATGAAGACACCACTAATAGCACAACTACATGCTGATATCCTGATGAACATAGATGGAAAAATCCCCAACAAAATACTAGCAAACCAAATTCAACAATACTTTTTAAAAAATCACTCACCATGATCATGTGGGATTTATTCCTGGGTTGCAAGGGTGGTTTAATATTCTCAAATCAATCAACATGATACATCACATCAATAGGAGAAAGGAGTAAGAACCATATGATCATTTCAATAGATGCAGAAAAATAATTTGACAAAATACAACTTCCATTCATGATAAAAAAAAAAAAACCCTCAACAAAGTAAGTTTAGAGGGAGCATACCTCAACATAATAAAGGCCATATAGGAAAAACCCACAGCTAACATCGTCCTTAATGGGAAAACACTGAGAGCATGTCCCCTAATGTCAGGCACAAGACAAGGATGTCCACTCTTGACTTTTACTCAACATATTAATGTAAATCCTAACCACAGCAATTATACAACAAGAAGAGGTAAAGGCATTCAAATTGGCAAGGAAGAAGTAAAACACACTATTTTCAGGAGACATGATACTATATATAAAAACCCCAAAAGATTCCACAAAAAAACTGTTAGAACTGATAAATTCAGTAAAGCCACAGATACATATCAATGTATACAAATATGTTGCATTTCTATACAATAATGAAGCAGCAGATAGAGAAATTAAGAAAACAATCCCATTTATAGTTGCACCCAAACAATGAAATATCTAGGAACAAACTTAACCAAAGGCGTGAAAGACCTGTATTCTGAAAATGATAAAATACTACTGATGAAAGAAATTGAAGATGACACAAAGAAATGGAAAGACACTCCATGCTCATGGATTGGTAGAATTGTTAAGATATCTGTATTACCCAAGGCAATCTATGCATGTAGTGTAATCCCTATCAAAACACAAACAGCAATTTTTCTTTTTTTCTATTGTGTTATGTTAGTCACCATAAAATACATCATTATTTTTTGATCCAGTGTTCCAATATTCATTGTGTATATACAACACCCAGTGGTCCATGCACTATGTTTTTCATATAGAAAAAAACAATTCTAAATTTTGTATGGAACCATAAGAGACCCCAAATTGTATACATCCCTCACAACAATGTACTGACAAAAAACATGCTTAAACATGTACTAGCAACAGGGAGAGGATGTATATAGGTCCTTGAAGCCAAGCAGCTGGGAACAGCCCAATCAGGGTGGAATTCCACCTGCTTCTTTTTTCTTTTATCACCTCTTCTCTAGAGATCACCTACTGTAATTAATTAAATGACCCCTTTAAATGTGTTCACTCAACCACAAATCCTATACTGCTTGATCAGGCATATCTTGCTTATCTATAATCTCCTTCAACTTCTTTGTTGATTGTTATCTTGTACCTAATGAATACAGGACTGAAGACTTTTTTTGGGGGGGGGCAGTCTTTTCAATGGCTGACCCCTGCTCCCTTTCTCTTGATGCTGACTTGTTTGTGCTTCATTCTTCTCCTATGCACCCTTGGGAAGTGGCACCAAATAGCCAAAACAATGTTGAAAAAGAAAAGCAAATCTGGAAGCCTCACAGTCCCAAACTTCAAATTATATCACAAAGCTATAATGACTAAAACAGTATGGTACTGGCACAAAAACAAAGGCATAGATCAATGGAACAGAAAAGAAAACCCAGAAACGTATCCACAACTATATGATCAATTAAACTTTGACAAAACAAGAAAGAATATCCAGTGGGAAAAAAAGACCATCTCTTTAACAAATTGTGTTGGGGAAACTGGACGGCAACATGCAAAAGAATAAAACTGGACCACTTTCTTACATAGTACACAGAAATTCAAAATGGTTTAAAGACCTTAATGTGAGGCCTGAAACCATAACAATCCTAGAAGAGAACACAGACTAATTTCTTTGCATCAGCTGTAGCAATTTTTTTCTAGCTATATTTCCTGAGGAAAGGGAAAAAAAAAACAAAAATAAACTATTTGGAGTATGTCAAAATAAAAAGCTTCTGCACAGCAAAGGAAACAACAAAATAAAAGGCAACCTATGGAATAGAAAAAGATGTTTGCAAATGACATCTCAGATAAAGGGTTAGTATCCAAAATATATAAGGAGCTTACAAAATGCAATACTCAAAAACCAAATAACCCAATTAAGAAATGGGCAGAAGAAAAAAAAAATGGAAATTTTTCTAAAGAAGACTTTTTCACAGAAAATGAAACAGTCAAAAAAACAAAGAGCCAAGCCACAGAATGAGAGAAGATATTTGCAAATGATACTACAGGTAAAGGGCTGATATCCAAGATATATAAAGAACTTCTCAAACTCAACACCCCCAAAACAAATAATCAAGTTTAAAAATGGGCAGAAGACATGAACAGACACTTCTCCAAAGAATAAATACAAATGATTAAGAGACACATGAAAAAATGTACATCACCACTAGGCATTAGGGAATCTCAGATCAAAATCACATTGAGATACCACCTTACACCAGTTAGAATGGCAAAAATTGATGAGGCAAGAAACAAATATTGGAGAGGTTGTGAAGAAGGGAAAAATGAAGGAAAGAATCGGAGGAGGAGATGAACCGTGAGAGACTATGGACTCCAGGAAACAAATTGAAGGTTTTAGAGGAGAGAGAGGAGGGGGATGAGTGAGCCTGGTGATGGGTATTAAGAAGTGCATGTATTGCATGGAGCGCTGGGTATTACACACAATGAATCATGGAACACTACATCAAAACTTATGGTGACTAACATAATATAATAAAATTTCAAGACAAAAAACAAAAAAGAAGGCATGAGATGGCCAATAGACACATCAAAAGATGTTCATCATTACTTATCATCAGGGAAAGGAAAATCAAAACTGGAGTGAGACATCACCTTACACCTGTCAGAATGGCTAAAATCAGCAACACAAGAAGCAAGAGGTATTGGCAAAGATATGGAGATAAAAGGAACCCACTTACACCACTGGTGGGAATGCAAACTGGTACAGCCACTGTGGAAAACACTATAGAGTCCTCAAAAAGTTAAAAATAGATCTACCCTATGATTTAGCCAATTTACCCCCAAAATACAAAAGTACTAATTTAATTTTTATTAACATATAATGTATTATTTACCCCAGGGGGTACAGGTCTGTGAATCATCAGGCTTACACACGTCACAGCACTCACCTTATCACATACCCTCCCCAGTGTCCGTAACCCAACCAAACTCTCCATACACCCCTCCCCCCAGCAACCCTCAATTTGTTTTGTGAGATTAAGATTCTCATATGGTTTGTCTCCCTCCTGATCCTATCTTATACAAAAACACTAATTTAAAAGGATACATGCATTCCTATGTTTATAGCTGCATTATTTACAATAGCTGAGATATAGAAGTAACCCAAGTATTTACTGGTAGATGAATGGATAAAGAAGATGTGATATATATGTATATAAAGACATTATATATATATATATATATATATATATATATAGATAGATAGATACACACACACATACATTCACATACACACATACATACACATTATATATGTGTATATATACAATATATATATGTGTACATACACACACATTATATATATATATATGTGATGTGTATGTGTGTGTGTATATATATATACACATATGTATATATCAGAGTATATAACAGTTATTATCTGACAGGCACTAGCTTATCCTTTACAGAAAAAAAAAAACAAACAAAACAAAACAAAACAAAACAAACACTAGAAATGATAAGTTACTTTTTTCATCAGTAACCACCTTCTAAGCACTTGTTTTTCTTACTCCCCTTGACTGAGATTAAAAGCATGAGACCAACACCAGTGACAAAATCATCTTTTCTCACAATTCCTCTTACACTGCACCTTGCCTTGCACAAGATGACAGAAGTCAATAGAATGAACTCAAGAGCCAAGTGCGAACTGAGAGAAGAGAGATCTCCTGATGATGTCAGATAGAACAGGTGAGACCTCTGGCTCCCTGCATTAGGTCTCCCAGTTTCAACTCCAATTTCAGCCAGAGCTGTGATGGACAGCGGCACGTTAAGATCCTACTGACAGCTACTCATCTCAAGCATACTCCACAACTCCACATATCTTTCTACTTAGTGACCAGAACGTGTGTGTGTGTGTGTGTGTGTGTGTGTGAGTGTGTGTATACACATACATGCACAATGGCATATTATTCAGCCACAAAAAATAAGGAAATCTTGCCATTTGCAGTGATATGGATGGAGCTAGAGAGTATAATGCAAAGCAAAATTAGTCATTACAAGAAAAACAAATACAACATGATTTTAGTTATGTGGAATTTAAGAAACAAACAACAAATGGGAATAAAGAGAGAGAGAGAAATCAAGAAATAGACTCTTAATTATAGAGAACAAATTGATGTTTACCAGAGGGGAGTGGAGGTGGAGAATGGGTTAAATAGGTGATGAAGATTAAAGAGTGCACTTGTGGTGATGAGCACTGAGTGATGTATGGAATTGTTGAATCACTATATTGTATACCTGAAACTAATACAACACTGTATGTTAAACTGGTATTAAAATTAAAACTTAAAAAGCCAAAAAACATGTCAATGAGTAGCTGATAGCTTCTTTTTTTTTTTTTAAAGATTTTATTTATTTATTTGACAGAGAGAAATCACAAGTAGGCAGAGAGGCAGACAGAGAGAGAGAGAGAGAGGAGGAAGCAGGCTCCCTGCTGAGCAGAGAGCCCAATTTGGGACTCGATCCCAGGACCCTGAGATCATGACCTGAGCCAAAGGCAGCGGCTTAACCACTGAGCCACCCAGGCGCCCCAGCTGATAGCTTCTTAAAAGATGCATAAGCCTTTGAGTGAGTGCTTCTTCTAGGATCACATGACAGCTATTAGTGCTCCTTCACTGACAGCAGATGGCCCAAGTGAAAAATGACCTTCACTGGAAAGGACATATTGTGTTTCCCAACTAGCAAAGTCCCTAATCACTGCTCACTGTGACTCAAGACTTATACAAATATTATATAGTTGAGGATGCCTGTTCTGTTAATAAACATTTCTTAATTACCTAAAATATGTGTAGGTCATGGAAAAATGCAAAATGAATAATATAAAATCTGTGTCTTAGAAATATTAATGTACAAGAAGAAACAACCCAGTAAATGTTCAAATTCCTCTAAAACAATAAAAGTTTCTATAGTTTTCTTAGTCTCTACAAGAAAGGTATAAAAAGACTTTTATTTTAATCATCACTCTACAAGTCAGCCTTATCACAATGTCTGTATACAGCTGATGTAAGAGCAGAATGCTATGAATGAAGATGCTGAAGTAACCCCAAGAATTTGATTAATAGAATTAGAGATATCTTGTCCCCAGTCATGAAATACAATTGTCTCATTAAATTAAAGAATGGAACCCAGGTCCGTGGAACAATCACAGATGTGGAGGTCAGCATGAATATATATCTTAAAGCTGTGAAAATTACCCTGAAGAACATAGAAACTGTACAAGTGGAAATACTGAATATTCAGGTATTCAGGGAAAAAAAAAAAACATTTGATATTTTACTTGCCAGACAGCTTACCTTTGGATACACTACTCATGGATGTTGAACCGAAGATGAAATATAGATAAGGGAAGCTATTGCTGGAAGAGGCCAAGGCTGAGAAAGAGGAAGAAAATTATGGCCAAGGCAAAGAAAGAGGTGGCCCTAGGTGATAATATCTCTCAAGATTACTGTTTCAAAGTAATACATAATTTGGGATAATTTTTGTACAGATTTTGTTTATTTATGTCAGTTTTCAATAACATAAATGTAGGGCAGAAAGGAGACAAGAGTATCTATCTACCTACCTACCTACCTAGAGAGAGAGAAATAGAATGAGATAGAGGGGAGGTGAGAGAGAGGGAGATCTATTTTAGGACTGGCTAAGGTGATGGAGGCTGAGGCTGAGGAGATCAAAGCAACAAGATCTCCAGCCAGCAATCCAGAGATCCAAGAGAGCCAATGGTGTAAGTTACAGTCTAGATTCCCTCAGTCTCAAGACCCAAGAAGAGATAATGTTTCAGTGTATGTCCAAAGGCAACAAAGACCAATGTCTCAAGTCAGTAAGGTGGAAAGAGTTCCCTCTTACTTAACCTTTTTTTGTTTTGTTTTATTCGGGTCTTCAATTGATTGAAAAGGGCCCACCTACATTAGGGAGGACAAGTTATTTTACTCAGTCTACCAATTCAAATATTAATCTCATCCAAAAACACCCTCATGGACAGCCAGAAAAGTATTTAAACAAATATCTGGGCACCCCACGGCTTTGATAACTTCACATATAAAACTACCTATCACATTAAAGAAAGACCAAAATATGACTCAGTTAGAAGTTCAGATTTGGAATGACCTAATGACTTTATATTTTTTAAAGGATTTATTTGTCTGAGAAAGAGAGAAAGACAGAGGCAGGGTAGGGGAAGAGGGAGAGAGAGAGGGAGAAAGATAATCTCAATGAGACTCCCCACTGAGCATGGAGCCCAACCCCTGGGAGATCTCACAGCGCTGAAATCATGACTTGAACCAAAACTAAGAGTTGCCGCTTAATCAACGGCACCACCCAGCCGCCCCCTAATGATTTTATATTGATGAACGTTACATAAAATATTACTTAAATAAGAAAATGAAGATCACCAAGAATGATTGTTCCAATTACTGTTTAAGGATTCTATTATTTCCGGACGCCTAGGTGGCTCAGTGGGTTAAGCTGCTGCCTTTGGCTCAGGTCATGATCCTGGGATCAAGTCCTGCATGGGCTCTCGGCTCAGCAGGGAGCCTGCTTCCCTCTTTCTCTCTCTGCCTGCCTCTCTGCCTACTTGTGATCTCTGTCAAATAAATAAATAAAATATTAAAAAATAAAAGGATTCTATTATTTCACATGTTACAGAGTTTTAGAATGTCAAATAAAATCCTAAATCAAAGGTGGCTAAGGCTATGACTAAGGGCATGATTCCCAATCTTATTTCAGTGAGTGGGCACAATGAGCCAGCATGGTGGATCATACCTTCTTTGATCCATTTTATCCTTGAAAAAGAAGTTATTTGCTCTTATTAAATAATTAGTAAACTACAAGTAGGGCTAGAGATGGGTGTACTAAATAATGCATGGGGAAAATCAACATCTGAAAAGTTAGCTATTTCATGTGACTGTCTAAGGGAGAACAAAATACCCAATTCTTTAGAAACCTGTGACCTTGCTTCACTGCAGAATTAGAGAAGGAAGACTTGAACCCCAATATTTTCCCATTGGTTTTCATTAGAGGTTGGGCATAAACACAAGTCGACTTTCTTTTTCCTTTTCTTCTTTCAGTGAAACAATCTGAAAAAAAATTGAAGCCACGAACTATAGCTGAGCTGAGCCAATGTAAACCAGAGAATGCCAAGCTCCCTGTATATTTCTAATTCCACCAAGCAATATGCTTATCAGTTATAAATAATCACAAAACAACTAAGGAGAATGCACACCCTAGTGATATTTTGTTCTATGTAATAGTTTCTTGAGGATTTATCCAAAGTTTAGGAAATGCTATTATGCCTTATTACCTATCATCTAATTTAGTTCTATGATGACATACTCTTCTCTTCTGAATACTTTACCTTTCCAACTGGTGAAACAATTTAAAAAGGGGCTTTTGGCTAAAAAACACTTTCTTTGTCACTACTTGGTAGTTACTTCACAAATCAAAAGATCATATACTACAGTAAATCAGATAAAGGAATACCGACAGGTGAAACCTAATTTATTTCTCTCCCTAACAATACCACTGAGGCAAATATAGCTGTTTTCTTACCAATGAAAAGGGAATGAAAGGGAATAAATACATAAATATATGCAATAGATGCAAATTGCAAATATCAAAGGTTTGCCAGGACTTGAATGATTAGTGAGTTACTGTTGTAACACATCTGTAGTTATGATGGATGGCATTGTATAAAACAAAGCTCTGTGGGAAATTTTAAATGGAGAGTTAGGGAAGAAATTACTTCTAGACTCTAAAGTGTAGTCCTATTTAAGAATGCATTCCATAGTTAGACGTATTCTTTAGCAAGGAGGCTTATCTTTGGGGCAGCTGGGTAGCTCAGTCATTAAGCTTCTGCCTTCAGCTCATGTCATGATCCCAGGGTCCTGGGATAGAGCCTCACATGAGACTCCCTTCTCAGTGGGGAGCCTGCTTCTCTCTCACTCTCTCTCTGCTTGTGTTCCCTCTCTCGTTCTGTCTCTTTCTGTCAAATAAATAAAATCTTTTTTTTAAAGGTGGCTTATCTTTAAAATGTATATCAGTATATTTTGCCCTTTGGATTGGCAAATACTTTTAAATGGAAATATCTAGTATCTATAAAGGTGCTGAGAAATAGGCACTCTATCCATTGCTGAAAGAGATTGTAACTTACAAGAAGAAAATTTTATAATTTTACAACGTGTATCAAAAGCCCTGACACCCACCTCCTCCCACCCCCTCCTCCCTCTCCCCTCCCCTCTGAAACCCTCACTTTGTTTTCTAGAGTCCAGAGACTCCCATGATTTGTCTCTCTCTCTGAGTAGTAAGTGTTATATGCAACTAATGAATCATTGAACACTACATCAAAAACTAATGAGGCACTATATAATGGTTAGCTGAACATAATAAAATAAATAAAAATAAAAATAATTTAATAAAATGTGAGCAAAATAAAAAAATAGCTTCCAAAAAGGAAAGCAATACTCACAAAATTTCCTAACAATGTATATATTTTGCTGCAGCAATTTCTCTCCTAGAAATGTGTAAGAAGCCCTACAGAAGTGAAAAAAAATGGGAAAATACTAACCACAAAACTGTTAATTACAGTATCTGATAATATAAAAAATTAGAAACAATCTATTTGTGTAATTATAGGCAGATCAATTAAATAAATTATTGTCAATGCATATATGATAAAGCCACAAAATACATTGTAAAAGTTTATTTAAAGCGATTAGAGATGAAAAATTTCCATGATATATTAAATGAAAAAAGACACGTTAATAAAGAATATGATTCCACTTTTTTAAAAGTATGTTAAAATATTGGCAGTGCCTCTTGATGATGAAATTGAGAGTGATTTTTATTTACCTTTTTCTTGTTTGTACTTTTTATAATTATGATTTTTCAATGAGAGAAAAATGTTATTTAAAAAATAGAAGTTCTGAATTTTGTTCAGGGACTGGCTCACAGAAAGAAAATAAAAAGTATTTTTAATTGGACTTCTTGATCGTTTTCTAGAAAGGTTAGCAAGATGAAATAACATAATCGAAGGTTTACTAGAATTCTTCACACAAATTTTCAATCAACCAATAAATCACAGCCATAAAATATTTCAATTTTCAACAGTTTGAAATTATTCTGACATGACATTACTTAATGCTGAAAACATCAGTATTTAACAACATATGGATTATATAATATTGCTAGTTGACCTTAAATGAAACAAATAACAAGTATGAAGTAAAAGGAAGATATTACTTGGAATTTGGGCAAAGGTTGATAGTAGGATGACATAAAAGCTTTCTACTTTCCATAGTTTGGCTATTGTGGACATTGCTGCTATAAACATTCGGGTGCACGTGAACCTAGATGTCCATCAACAGATGAATGGATCAAGAAGATGTGGTATATATACACAATGGAATACTATGCAGCCATCAAAAGAAATGAAATCTTGCCATTTGCGACAACATGGATGGAACTAGAGCATATCATGCTTAGCAAAATAAGTCAAGCAGAGAAAGACAACTATCATATGATCTCCCTGATATGAGGAAGTGATGATGCAACATGGCGGCTTACGTGGGTAGGAGAAGAATCAATGAAACAAGATGGGATTGGGAGGGAGACAAACCATAAGTGACTCTTAATCTCACAAAACAAACTGAGGGTTGCTGGGGGGAGGGGTTTTGGGAGAAGGGGGTGGGAATATGGACATTGGGGAGGGTATGTGCTTTGGTGAGTGCTGTGAAGTGTGTAAACCTGGTGATTCACAGACCTGTACCCCTGGGGATAAAAATATATGTTTATAAAAAATAAAAAATTTAAAAAAAAAGCTTTCTACTTGTCTTGGGCTACACTTCTTATCTAATCTCAAATATTTCTTATTCACAGTCAAATAATAAATTATCATAAGTTTTTCTACTGTTCCTTGAAATTTTTCATTTTGACCCAAAACTGAATCCTAAAGCCCATTTTGGTAAAATAATTGAAATAGTCAATTTCCTACTGGGATGTATAGGCTTGGTCAGCAAACAGCCTTTTTACTGATACCCTTGTTCTTGGACAGATTTCAAACCAAGCTTTATCATCCTGATCAGTATATGACTTAAAGATTTCTAAGCACAAGTATTTGAGAATAAGCTAGTAGAGATCATCCTTATGAATCAGAAATCCCCAGTTTGATTAAAAATAAGTTTTCCTTTTAAAACCATACCACTATCAATCACCAGTAGATATATGACTTATTCTTTGAGGAACTTACAGAAAAGAGCCTGATATCCAGACTAGAATCCAAGCTATCAGTCAAGATAGAGTAGGTTATACTAATAAGATAGTAACAAAAACCACAAATGTCAGTGGCTTAAAACAACAAATGTGTTATTTCCTGTTCATGCTACATTTCTATCATGGATGGCTGGAGGTGCAGGTGGTGGAGAAAGGGTACTCTTATTGGGGTTACACAGGGATCTCTTAGAAAGTCAGAGCAACCACGGTCTTAAACATTTCCAATCACAGAGGCAGAAGGAAAGAAAGCATCTCACTCAGGCAATTATATTTTCTGGCTCTCTGGCTCTGAAATAAGGTATGTCTTTTTTGTTAACAACCACATAGGCCAAAACTAATTGCATGGTTCCACCAAACCATGAGCGATCCAGGAAGCACAATCCTACAATGGGCTCAGATAAGGAGGAGAGTAATAATTATTTACAAACAAACAAACAAATGAACAAAACAAAACAAAAAAAAAAAACAAGCAAAACAAACAACAAAAAAATGACTACCATACAAAGTTTTTTTTTTTTCAATTATTTCAATTTCCATATGTCAAACTGTTTTTTGTTTGTGTGCACATATGGATATGACAGGAAGATGTTTTATACATACATATGAAACATCTTTATCCCCATCCTTAATTTTATTTTTCTACTTTTTCATCCTTTTCAGCTTGCCTATTTGATAATTTAGTCTTTCAATAAATATTGCTGTTGTGTAGTAATAACTGTGGGAATAACACTAATTAAAATCCAGTATTTCATGCTGGATTAGGTTAGATTATTTGAATGGAAGATTGGTAGGTTACTGAGCAAAAGGTTTATAATGGCTAGAAATCCTACATAAAGAGTCAAAAATAAACCCACTTCATAAGTAAGGGCTACTGTCACATATCAGTGAACAGAAATACCAAATACTAGAACTAGACACTAGATACTAGACAAGTGCCAAAAGAAGATTTCAATACTATCAAACAAATAAGGAATCAGGTACTGTAACTGTACAGGCATTGAGCTTAGTTACAAAGCATAAGTAAAGGAAAAAAATTGGGCACTAGAAGGGAAGCACGGTCAATGTGTTGCTAAAATATGGAAGAACTAGACCAGAACCCCTTACTCTCTTCTGATTGGTAACAGACTTCATGATTCCAGACCATGGCAAAGCCATTCTGGATCCTTGGGACTAAGTAGTCATAGGAACTGAAAGGGTATGGAAGTAAAGTGCTAAGCAGGTGGCCTCCACCAGAAGTAGCAAACTGAAATGTCTAACATAATCCAAGCAAGAATAACAAATGAAACTGGTCTGATATAAGACAGTAAGTGCTAAGAATCTTGCAGTACAGCCAGTTCTAACACGTGCCTACTTACACTGCCTTTCAAAATACTCTGAAGACCAAGCAAAACCTGTCCATAGCTATAACAATACCATAATTTTACAACTACTGACCAGGTACATGTAGTCTGGTTCCTCTGCCCTATTTTATCTTTTCAGTTTCAGCTTATTTGTCCCCATGATCTCCAGAGACTATATTTGGGCCACATACCTTTAGACTTCTTGTATTACTCGTTGCCTTAGAAACAATATGTTTCTCCATTAATTTATAGTCTTTTTCTTTCCTATTCACCTGGTATTTGACCAAAGTTTTATTCTGACTATTGGTTTTCTATATATTCTGAGCCTAGTTTACTGCTTTGATTCTGATTCAATCATTTTCTGATCCCTTACTGCAGTCTATTTCCTCAAACTTTGCTTGAAACTAAACTTTTTCAGTTCTAGTTCTCTGACTGGCACCCATAATTTGCTGCAGTAATATGATGGAACATTGGTTGGCTACCTTCTGTGTGCCAAGATTGACCACAGTGTGAATTTTTTTAATGAAAATTGAGAATGCATTCTTCCAAAACCTAAGTTTCTTCTCCTACTCACTCCATTAGAAAAACTGTCATTTTTCTGACTCTTAAATTACCTTTTAGCTATAGCAAATTTCTCTCCCTTTTGAAGACATAACAATTGGTGAACGTTGGTTCGAACAAATTAGCAGGGGACACTTTAAATTAAGGTGATACTTTATCAAAGTCACTTCCTAGAAATAACATTATAATGTAGAAGTCAAATTGAAATTCCCAAAATTAGTTAACATGATAGCTAAAGACAGGAGATATACTTTTTTGGATCCATTTATACCAAAAGAAAGGGATGCTTAATCTTCTCTTCCCAGTAAAATCTACTAAATTAAATGCAAGAAAAAACACACTATGAAAACAGAGATACCAATTCTAATATCTTTAAAATATCAGCCAAATTCAGTCTGGAGAAAATCAAGGCCCATATAGAAATTGTTGCACAAAATTCGTGACAACAGCACTCTTTTCAAGCTGTTTTGTGAAACATGTTTCTTGCCAAGGGGAACAAAAGCATGTGCAGGTGTGTGTTAGTCTTTGAGGTCTAGCCGAAAATCAGCCCCCACCCATAGTTTCCAGGTGCAGAAAAAAATCAGGGCATGACTTGTGAGCTGTGACCATTAGAGCAACTGAGCCAAAGCGCTTAGAAATTTTCCTTTCAGTAGTTGCCAGAGTTTGGTGTGTAAGGAGACTGATGGCAATGTTGATCTGTGGGTGTAGCTAAAAAGATAATAGGGAGATTAACAATCCCTTTTACATTGGGTGAGCTGCAAAACTGTTCATTGACTAGTGGCAGCAACTGCTATATTGAGAACTAGACTTATTTGTCACCCTTTGTCTTGGATTCCTAGCCAGTTCAAAGCTTTGGCTTAGCTGCTTTCCTATCACTCATTCAAAGGGTTTGACCCGGGGGTAGAATGCTTGGCAACTTTTAATTAGTTCTCTTCAATTCTGCAAGTGCTAGTGCAATACAACCCTAATCACCACTTTCCAGGACATTCACCTTTTCTGGTTTTGGACATTAACCTTGCTGAATAGACTGGAAACTCTTTCCTCTTTTAGCTATTGTGTGATCTAATTCTGGCTTTTGAATCTATAGTATCCATCTAAAAACAAAGTTCCTTAATGGTGAGTCACAAATACCTATTTAATTGATGGAAATAATTTTGGAAATCATTCCCCTCATATTCATTCTGAACCTCTGCCCTGTTTCTGTTAAGCTTTGAACCTTGCCTGAACCTACATTTGGTCTCTAAATTTGGCATTTAGACTTGATAGTTTTGGCATTATAACCTCAGGTTTCCCTGGTTTCCCTTCAGTTCCTGGTGCTTGTGCTATTTTCAGCTAATTCCCTCTCTACAGATTTAATCCTGAAAATAATTCTCATCTTTTGATTAGCACCATAGCCCTCAGTTTTTCAGATAGTTCATTTCCTCTGAAAAGAAGAAGTTCTAGATACATCTGTCACTGTATTCTACTGCCTCCATATCTAAACTTCTTCCCATCACTTGCTTCCTTAAAAAGAACTCAGGTTTTGGAGTCAAAGTCACCTGAAAGTTCAAATAGTAGTTCCACCTTTGAATAACTACTTGGTCTTAGACAAGTTACTTTATCTCTCTGAGCCTGGGTTCTGTAAAATGAGGATGTGATTCCATCTTATCAAGACAGTTTTAACTATTTGCAAATCATCTGGTATGTTGAAGGCAATCAATAAATGTTATTGTTCTTCTTTGAGCTGATTCTATAGTATCTGTCTCACCTCTGGAGTACATGCAGCCTTTAAGATTCAGCTCTCTGGTGCACGACCCCTCCATCCCATCCATAGTTAACAAAGGTGTAATTTTAACACCATCAGAAGCCTGGAATTTTGTAGATACTAAAAAATCAAAGAAAAGTATTCATAACAGAAGTTCATAGAAAAAAAAAACATTGACAACCTAATGAATTTTTATACAAGGCCCATTTGAATAGTAATCAATACCAAGCATGAATAATCTGGAGAGAGTAAATAAAGATAAGTGGGAGCACCTCTCTTAAGGATACCTAAGAGAAAAAGGTAGTGATAGTAGATAGTATGCAATTACTCTATTGATGCCAACTGTGTCTGGATGAACTGAGAGGGAGGCTCCTCTCATTAATTAAGTTTACTTAGATAAATATATCAACAGGTTAAAATTTAAAATCTTAAATAGTAAAATAAAGTGATGATTGCAAATCCATGGAAAGCTCAGTATTCAGCAAGAATGATTATTGTACATGCCTCAGAATCAATACATAGGAACCCTATTCACATTACTGTTAAACCAGGGATTTTCCATTGTAAATCAAGTAAGATAATGTTAGAGAGTTATGGAGTTTTGTAAGTTGTGTAAATTTTAATCAATTGCAACTCTTAGCTTACATTTCTGTCATTTGCATAACATGTATTGGTCAAATTCTATCAGAGCTTTCAAAAATAATAAATAAATAATAACTATCTCATAACAAGCCAGATCATTACCAACTACTGGTTGTACACTTATTCAATAGATACTTCTCACAGAATTTTGGAATCTTATATTTTTAAGCACTTAGAATGTGGTTACTTAAGAATAAATTGTGACTTCTGCTCTTAATCAAAACAGAATTGCTTGTAATGAACTAACTTCCCCACCAAAAGAAATAGAAAAATCTAGATAAAATACAAAAAATAATCTGTCTGAAGGTTTTAAAGGAATTCTAATATAGTCAGGATAGGAGGGGGCCAATATTCCAGACAGAAGGGAAACTCACTGAGGTGGGACCAGTATTCTGTATGCCTTAGATTATTGGCTGATTCTTAAGTTGCACAGGACAAGAAACTAAGCTGATCAGAAAACAGTCAAAGCACTCAGTAAATTTATCATATGTTTAACAGATTGAGTAGACAAATTTAGATTTCAATACCTTCAAAAGAGTAGGAGTTCTAAGAAACTCACCAGGCTCAATTGGGACCCTCTGAGAGAAAGACCCTAAGAATGAAAGCAAACCATAAGTAGACCAAACTATATAATATTTGAAATCCAGCCTTGATTCAGCTTAGTTCCTGACCATATTAAGTAATTAGCTCCTACTCTGGTTACTTATCCAAAGATAAAGTTTATCCTCCCTTGAAGAATATCAATTATACAGAACTTCTATGGTTGTTGATACATAATGTCTAGCACTTAATCAAAAATAGATTTAATTGAAGAATGGAGACAGTGGAATAGAAAATTAGTGCACCAGGAGATAAATTAGTAAGAAATATCCAAGCTAAATTATGGTAATAGTAAAGAATGAAAAATATAGAAGTTTATAAGAAATGTGGAATAGGGATGCCTGGGTGGCTCAGTCAGTTAAGTGGCTGCCTTCAGCTCAGGTAATGATGCCAGTGTCCTGGGATTGAGACCCACATAGGGCTCCTTTCTCTACAGGGAACCCGCTTCTCCCTCTGCCTCTGCCTGCCTGTGCACTCTCTCTCTCTGACAAATAAATAAAATATTAAAAAAAGAAATGTGGAATATCATAATAAGACTTAACATAAACTAACTGTCATCTCAGAGGGAGAGGAGAAAAAGAATTGGGCAGAAGCACTATTTAAAGAAGTAATGATCAGGAATTTTCTAAAGAATTGATTGACGATATCAAACCAAAAGGTTAATAGGTGCTTCAAATTAAACAGAAAAAAATACAAAGGAATGCACATCTACATATACTAGAATAAAACCACTTAAAATTAAAGGAAAAGAAAATCTTAAAAGCATTTAGAGAAGAAAAGCAAAGTTACTGTTTTCAAAGGAAGTTAATCTGAAAACCAACTTCTCCATAGAATAATGGAAGCTAGAAAATAATGGAATGATATCTTAATAGTACCAAAAGAAAATTTCAATTTTAAGATGCTATGAGCCAACCTAGAATTCTATATTCAAAAAAAAAATAGCCTTCAGAACTAGAAGCAAAGTTAAGACATTTAAAGACAAATAAAACAGATTTGGTAACCCATGTACATACACCAAAAAATTTCCCAAAGAGGGTTGCAGATGGGTACTCAGAAATACAAAAAGAAGAAGAAGAAGAAGAAGAAGAAGAAGAAGAAGAAGAAGAAGAAGAAATTGAAATGTTAAATGTGTGGATAATTATAAATCATATTGGGTATATGAAACAATAATAGTGCTTGTGGAGTTTAAAATCTACACAGAATCAAAATAAATGACAATAACCCAAATGTAGGAGATGCAGTTGGAATCATATTATCATAAATATTAAAAGTACTATAAGGTCCTATGATTGCTGAGTAGTAGCCAAATACTAAACTATATTAGAGTCTATGTTGTGAATGATGTAATCTTAGTATATGTACTAAAAAACATTAAAAGGCTATATAAGTAGCAGGCAATTAGAGGGTGAAATGGAATAATAAAAAATATTCAATTGATTCAAAATAAGGCAAAGTAGAAGGAAAATATTACAGGAAACATTGAATAAATAAATGTATAAGAAATCTACAACTTTAATATTTAAACCCAAATAAGTCAGTAATTACATTAATTGTCATAGGACTAGATACACTGATAAAAGAAGAACAGTGGAGAAATACAGGTGCTTAATATGGGAAACTACTCATATTTCTAAAAGAATGGTCCACTGGAACTGTAGGTGACCTCAGAGATGGGTCTAGGGTGTATGAAATAGTATCAACAACATTTGGCACATTAACAAGTCCACTCTTTGTTATATATACCCATGTGTGTACTAAAGAAATCTATATGTGCAGCAAAGACATGAAGAATGTTAATGAGATCAAATCTGGAAACAACCCAAATATCTATAAATACTAGAGTGGGTAAGTGAATTGTGGCATAGTCGCATGGCAAAATACTATACAGTGAAGAGAAGAAATTATAGCTACATACAACAATATAGTTAAGTCTCTCAGATAATATTTGGCTAAAAAGCCAGATACAAAAGAGTATATATGATTTATACCAATGAATTTCAAAAAACAGGCACAACTAATCAATTGGAATATGTCAGAATAGTAATTTGGAAAGAAAGAGTACTGACTGAGAAGGGACATCAGCTAAGATATTAGTAATGAACTATTTTCATTTCAGGAGTAGTTTTGTATGTTAATTTTTCTAAGAATTCATACCCTAGCTATACACTAATTATTCATTAATTTTTCAGTATGTATATTACACTTTAATATGAAACTTATTAAAACAATAATAATTCACATAGGAAGGGTAATACACAGTAGGGCATGTCAATCACTCTTATCTTTTCAGTAATTATTTATGGAGCACCTATAACAAACCAATTAACACAATACCATTAAGAAACAAGTATAAATACTGGTTTAGGCAGTTTTATTTTTGTGACTTTTGCAAATAAGTTCTCTGAACTTAATGTTTTGTAAAAAGAAGCACGTTGTGCTTAATGAGTTCTAGACTTTCTTCTTATTTTAAGATGCTACAAGTAAGTAATATGATAAAAAAAAAAATCTGAGGGCCCTTGGGTGGGTCAGTCAGTTAAACATCAGCTCTTGATTTTGGCTCAGGTCATGATCTCAGGGTCACAAGATGGAACCCCACATCTCACATCTGTCCCCATGCTGGGTGTGGAGCCTGCTTAAGATTCTCTCCCTCCCTCTCCTTCACCCCTCCCCTCTGCTTCTGTCCACACACACACTCTCTCTTAAAAAAAAAAAAAAAAAAAAGGATCTTTAATGTCTGTAATTGTAGTTTATTATATCATTAGCCACAGGCTGAAGGTCTCTCTGTCTATCACTACAGAAACACTCTGCTCTTTGCCCTTCTTCAAGGGAATAGGAAAAAAGCCATTTCCAGTGTCTCTGCACTTCTTTCTGAAAAACTGGTCAAATACCTGTTCTTTTTATCCTGAGAATCACTGGTTCCACACAGGGCCCAAAAACAAGATGGGAAGGTCAATCTCCCCTGGGAACAATACCAGGTCAATCTCACTCTTTATATGATTTGAAGTCCTTTAAAAAAAAAAAAAAAAACTTTAAATCAACCCAAAATACAACAGTTTGAAAAGAAACCCATTAATCAATCTAGAGAAAAAGCTGAGACCAAATTCAATACATTTGCTTACACTGGGAAAAGGGACCAAATGCAGAAGCCATGTAATGAAGTTAGAGTAGAAATACATGGGGCTAGACTGGATAAGAGTGTCCCCGCAGAAACTAAAAGTCTCAGCATACAGGCAAGATTTGCATCAGTACAGAACACAGGTGTTTCTGTTCTGGAATATATTCCAGAATGAGATGTCAGACTATCATCTTAAGAATCTAGTGAGATCTACTTAACAAAATAAGTAGACTTTAAAGGAAAATCAAGGGAGAAGATAATGAATTAGGAAATGCCTGCCTTTGTGACCTTTCTCCCTAATGAAATCATCTTTCTAGGTAGAACTGATAAGATTGGGCAAATGTATGCTTTTTGTTGTGTAAAGTTCTTCATAGATATCTTCTATTTCTGCACATCTAGTGAGCAAAAGCACAAACTGCCATTGTTCTATACTATCTTTATCTGGAGGCTTGTATAGTTAATAGTGCTGAAAGACAGAGCTAGTGTCTTCCTCTGAAACAAAAGTAATATATACTTACTGCCAATTTTAAAATATTTGGGTTCCCTAAGCTCAGGATTCCTTTCCTGTAATCAATCCAATATATGTGCAGATATTACCTAACCCTCTTTATATTGCCTTGTGAGAACTGGGACTTAGGAAACTGGTGTAGGAAATGTTGGTACTCTGACCACCACTATTGCTGTGAGTAATAAAATCCTTTGTCTCTGATCCAGGAATTTTGTGTCTTTTAACAGCATATAAGAAACTGTACCATCTTGCAAGTAGTATAAAACCTCAGGCACACAATTCTTGATAATTCCTAAGGGAAGTCTCTAGAAGTGCCTGCATTTGGGATCTATTTCACTGTCCTAGGCAATAATAAAAGTAAATAATAATAATAATAATAATAAACAGTGATAATAAAATAAGCTACTACATTTTAAACATTTATTATGTGGCAGATTAGTGACTGTTTTTGGGAGTGGTGGTAGTTGCATGGATATTCTTAGGTGGTAAGGTAATTTATCTGATTAATTTCACTAGTGAAAAAGATAGAATCTTAAAAATAATAGAAGAGAGGTCAAATTAACTATTTTGGCGAGTTTTTATAAAATAACAATCACCTATTGAATAATTAGTGTCATGTCCATTAATCATATTATATATTATATATTTTTATAAAACCTTGTTTGATCTTTACAGAAACCTCATAAGCTAAGTACTATCATTGTTCCCATTATAAGTTTGTGGAAACTGAGATTTAGTTAAATGACTAGCCCAAAGTCATACAGATTCTAAGTGACAAAGTTCTGGCAAACGTCAACTTTACCAAGGTTGATGTAACTTACTTATTATTAGCCATTAATAAAAAGTAAGATATTCAAGTGATAGACTACTCTTAATTTAACTAGCACATGTTTACTGCTACATTTAAATTTCGCATCCAAGGTAAATCCCTCATTTGCCTTGCTGTAGTCTCATTCTTAAATATAATTACCATTTAAATATTTGTTTCCTGTATAGATAAATTTATCAACATTTGATACATTGGCTGTCTCAACAAATAATTGTTACTGAATGAATGGATAAATGAACATTTACTGAGTGTCAGGCATTGAGACAGAAATTTTTGTGTTGTGCTTCATCAAGATAAAAAGATTGTGCACAGCAAAGGAAACAGTCAAGAAAACAAAGAGGCAATCCACAGAATGGGAGAAGATATTCACAAATGACCCTACAGACAAAGGTCTGATATCCAAGAAATATATAAAGAACTCCTCAAACTCAACTACCAAAAAACAGATAAACATGTCAAAAAATGGGCAGAAGACATGAACAGACATTTCTCCAAAGGCATACAAATGGCTGACACATGAGAAAATGTTCATCATTGTTAGTCACCAGGGAGATTCAAATCAAAACCACATTGAGATATCACCTTACACCAGTTAGAATGGCCAAAATTAACAAGACAGGAAACAACAAGTGTTGGAGAGGATGTGGAGAAAGGGGAACCCTCTTATACTGTTGGTGGGAATGCAAGTTAGTGCAGCCACTTTGGAAAACAGTGTGGATATTCATTGAAAAATTAAATATGGAGCTACCCTATGACCCTGCAATTGCACTACTGGGTATTTACCCCAAAGATACAAATGTAGTGAAAAGAGGTGCCATCTGTACCCCAATGTTCACAGAAGCAATGGCCACAATCACCAAACTGTGGAAAGAGCCAAGATGTCCTTCAACAGATGAATGGATAAAGAAAATATGGTCTTTATATAAAATGAAATGTTACATAGCCATCAGAAAGGATGAATACCCAACTTTTGTATCAGCATGGACAGGACTAGAGGATTTTATGCTGAGTGAAATAACTCAAGCAGAGAAAGTCAAATATCATATGGTTTCACTTACTTATGGAGCATAGGAATAACATGGAGGACATTAGGAGAAGGAAAGAAGAAGTGAAAAATGAAAGAAGAAAGAAGGAAGGTGACTTGGGGTAAATCAGAGGGGGAAATGAAGCAGGACAGTCTGTGAACTCTGAGAAACAAACTGAGAGTTTTAGAGGGGAGGGGAGAGAGGGGATACATGAGTCTGGTGGTGGGAATTAAGAATAGTACATATTCCATGGAGCACTGAGTGTGGTGCATAAACAATGAATCTTGGAACACTGAAAAAATAAAATTAAATTTAAAAAAATAAAATTACTACAAATAGACATTTAAAAAAGGAAATTTTTGTTTTGTCCAGTCTCCTAACCACATTCTTAAGTAACCCACACACAGGTACATTTTTAAAAAGAAGGGGACCTGATCAAGATTAACATGAGTGATAAGTTGATATCATTTATAACCTGATATGATGTGAATAAGAAAGGGCATACACCTCTGTGGTATTCTTCTCCCAAATTCATAACTGCAGTTCAATCATGGAAATCATCAGCCAAATTCCAAATTGGCCATTTTACAAATTACCCTGCTCAGTCAGTACTCTTCAAAAGTGTCTGTTGTAGAAAAACAAGAAAAGACAAAAAAGCCACAGATTGTAGGAAACTAAGGAGACATGATGACTAAATAAAGTATGAAATCTTGGAATGTATCAGAATGGAAAGAGACATTGGTGGAAAGACACAGGTGAAATCCAAATAAAGTCTACAGTTTGGTTAATGGTAATACACCAATGTTAATTTTTTAGTTTTGATAAATTCACCATAGTTACATAAGGTGTTAACATGAGGGGAAACTGGGTGAAGGGTATACAAGAACTTTCTCTACCATTTTTACTATTCTTTTATAAATGTAAAATTATTTCAAAATAAAAAATTAAAATAAAGGAGGGAACAGGCAAAAAAAAAAAAAAAAGGACCACTTTACTAGCAATTAGAGATTCAGGTAAAAAACTTAAAGGTCTCTAAGAGAGATGAAAGAGTGTATAAATCAACACACACACACACACAATCTTTTTTAATTAAGGGCTACAGCTCTTTTTTTAAATTTTATTTATTTATTTGACAGAGAGAAATCACAAGTAGGCAGAGAGGCAGGCAGAGAGAGAGAGAGAGGAGGAAGAAGCAGGCTCCCTGCTGAGCAGAGAGCCCGATGCGGGACTCAATCCCAGGACCCTGAGATCATGACCTGAGCCGAAGGCAGTGGCTTAACCCACTGAGCCACCCAGGCGCCCCCACAATCTTAAGTCAGTTTGGAGTTATGAAGTTTCTGTTGTAAAAACTTCTGAAATAGACTTTCAGAGGTTGATAGGCCTGCTAGACTCTTTTCCCAGTTCTGTAACTATCATCATCATGCTTCTTCCTGTAGTGTTTAAGAAAAGATAAAGTGAAATGAAAAAACAGAAAACAAAGTGCAATCCCAACAACATCCTCCTCCCAACACATTCTTGATGATTATCAAGCTGCTCCACATTCTTTTAGACTTTGAATGTGCATACTGGATTTCTGAGTTCTGAGAGGCATTAGATCTTCCTGAGAATCCTAAAGGCAGTTGTAAGAAAAATAATGTATATTACAGAATTTTTTTTAATCTTCATTTAAGAAACTTTGGAAATTAAAGTTCTTTTAAGAGGTAATGCTCTGAAGAAAAATAAAAGGTTGGCCTGTTGCTGATATTCCACAGTAGCTGCATAGCCATCTGCTTTGGTTTTCAATCATCCTTATTGATTTGCAGGAAAATGAAATACTGAAATCACCATGTAGCTTTAAATTCCAAATCCAAGTCAGCTTTGCCAAGTGCTACCCCATCTGCAGAAGAAAACAGCACGCAGGCAGCCTGGTTCCAGCCTGACACAAGCTGTAGCATATTTGTCTGTGCCTGTTATCAACAGTTCCATTACCAGCTTGTTTTGTTAAGTCAGATTTCTAACCTTTAATGTAGCCCATGTCTTTCATGGCATAGGTCTTTTGAACAGGAAATTCTTACATAAGTAACAGCCAAGACAACGTTAATTATCCTTGTGTCCCAAACTCATTAACTAGTGACCAAACCTTCAATAAACCATTCCCAAAGCCTCAGCTTGCCTGCAGCTTTATGGGTGACTAAAATGTTTTCCTACTGTCTTCCTTTTTTACCTCTGATCTCCTTAGCATGAATACCGACTATAAGCTTTTAATTTCCAAAGTAATGGATTTTCAGTCTCCTCCATTTTTAAAAGTGCAGAAAGCAGCTCAAGTTTTAGAATTTCTGCCTTTTGAATGGAGAGGCATTGCTGTCCCTACTTAAAGAAAAGCAGTTTGAATTGCCACATGAAACAGAAAACTTTAAACTTCATTTATGCAAAACAGCAAGAAGCTTTGTGGATTTTAATAAGGGCCTTTTCCCACTACTTTTAATAAATAAATTCCTCTTGCTGCTTCTGTCCTATTTCACAGACCTTTATTAATTTTTCCACTTTTCACATTAACATTTATTAAAAACAAAAAAGCCATCATGAACACCCTCCCATCTCAATTTAATTCCTGGATGTGCCAGTCTAAATCTCACATAACCAGCAAATAGGCATCAAGTGACCCAGATGTGTAAGACAATGAGCTCAGTGCTAGGGATACCAAAACATTAAAGTAGAAGTGAGGTATACGTAAGGATTAAGAAAGCAAAAGAACTACCCACTTGGCTCATAGCCCTTCATTATGGATCCTAAAACAGGCCAAACTTACAGGCTGAGGCATCATTTCTCATTCTAACAGTACAGGTTAAAAGCCCTCAGAGAAGACAATGCTGCATAGAAATAGTTGAAGCCCAGACTTTAACTTACTATGAAGTTAATTCAAAAATAATTTAGAAGAGCCTGAAGAGGTAGTAGCAAAGAATTTGAGCTTTATAGTGAGGCAGATCTGAATATTTTTGTCCTGGCTTTCACATTCCCCAGCTATGTAATCATAGACAAATCACTTAGCATTTCTGAGTTTTTTTCCTCAATAGAGATAATCACAATTTCCTATCTCATGATTTCTGTTGTAAATAAAAATAAAATAATCCATGTAAATTACATAGCATGCTGTTGGGTACCTACTACTGTTCACTAAATGTGTTTTTTTTTACTACTAACATTTTAATTATTATTAACATCATTTTCATTACTTAACCAGTCTCAAAATGGACTTTAGCTCTATTTTGTAGCACAAATTGAATAAAATAAACAACATCCATATGATTTGCCATTTTCAGTTGAGAGTAGGCCATAGAAAAGAATAATTAACAAAGAAAAGGAATGGGACAAACTATTGTAGCACTGCACTTTAGTGCCAACTGATCTCATATCCTGGCTTGACCACTTATTAACCAGTAGTATTTAACTTTGCTGAGCTTCAGTTTTCTCACTCCTACACTGAGACTAACAATATTCCTTCACACAGTTAGTGAGATAATACTGTATATGTAACCCATTTGGCATAAAGCCCAGTATAGCCTAGTCATGCAGTTAATGTTATTTCCCTGCAATGTACTGCACTATATCACCAGCACTGTCAAGTCTTTTCTACTCTCCTTTTCCCTTCTCACCTTCAGATAGTCTAGTAATATTAGAAATTTCAGCATCCAAGGTTTCACTTTATATAGTCAATTAAGAAGTTTATATAGACTATATATACATAATCTTACATATATGTCCTTTATGCCAGGGGGTTGATTACTTTTAGAAAGTTCAAATTGATAAATTATCTTTCAGGAAGATTATACAAATTTAGCTCAATCATCTAGAATGCTGGAGGTGAAAGGTAAGTTTTTAAAAAGTTGTATATATAATTCTCCCAGGCACATTTGGGTTGAGATTTTTTCCCTGGCCTCATTAGCTAAAGAGAATTGGGATTAGCCAGTGCTTGAAGATCACAGTAAACATAAAGATTCATTGAGTTAGAAGGCAGCAACTATCTAATTCCATTTGAGAATGTGAACTAAACTAACATTCCATAGCATGGTTCTATGGATGGTACTACAGTCTAGTAGAAGGTAGTTATCGTTCCCTCTTTTGCTTCTCTGCTTTTTTTTTTCCTTTCTTAGTTCCCCATAACTAAGTTAATTTAAGTGACTTAAATTGCAAATCCAAGCTGTTCCCAGCTTCTGAGCCAATTCAAATTGAAGAGAGTATCAGCATATTCAGTCTCACCATCCAGTTTAGTCTGGTTTTAGATTAGCCTGCCTGAGATTTAGTATCTCAGTAAAGATCACCAAGGCTTCTGCATTTTCTAAGTCTCCTAAGTCTCCTAAGTCCTTAGGAGAAAATGCAGCTACCAACCAATAAAAAAATAAATGGTAGATAGAAGTTATATGTATGAATTCCTAAGATAGACTGCAAGAGTTCAAATGCTGGGGGCAACTGGGTGGCTCAGTTGGTTAAGCGACTGCCTTCAACTCATGTCATGACCCCAGGGTCCTGGGATAAATCCCTGAATCGGGCTTCCCCACTCAGCAGGAAGACTGTCTCACCCTCTCCCTTTGCCTCTCCCTGCTTGGGCTCTCTCTCCTCCTCTCTCTCTCTCTCAAATAAATAAAATCTTTTTTTTTTTTTTTTAAGAGTGCAAATGCTAACTCTGTCAGTTACTGACTGTGTTGCTATGGGCAAATTATTTCACTTGTAGTTTCCAGTTTCACCATCTATAAAATGAGGGTGAGGACAGTACCTAACTCATTAACTTCTTGAGAGAATTAAACATTAGAAAGCTTATAAAGGTCTTAGTGCCTGGCACATAATGAGTACTCCAAGTTCATGTTAATGTTTTTTTTTATTTATTTTTTTTATTTTCAGCGTAACAGTATTCATTGTTTTTGCACCACACCCAGTGCTCCATGCAATACGTGCCCTCTCCAATACCCACCACCTGGTTCCCCCAACCTCCCACCCCCCTGCCCCTTCAGAACTCTCAGATTGTTTTTCAGAGTCTGTAATCTCTCATGGTTCACCTCCCCTTTCAATTTCCCTCAACTCCCTTCTCCTCTCTAACTCCCCTTGTCTTCCATGCTATTTGTTATGCTCCACAAATAAGTGAAACCATATGATAATTGACTCTCTCTGCTTGAATTATTTCACTCAAAATCCCAAGACCCATTTCATCAGGAAAATGCTTTTCTCCTCTTTTTTGATATGTAGTTCTTTAAATCTTTCCCTTCAAACCCCACATTCATGTCCATCTCATTCACTAAGCTTCTGTCTAAGCTACTACCTCAGTCACCAATCTGAATCTCTACTCTGTTACCCAATCTAGTACCTCAATCCTATTTCAGGTTTGGGCATACCTGCACAGAAATTTGAAATGATGTCCATTGAGCTATCTAACATCTGACATATAGCTATGCTCCGCTAGACTAACCACATCCCCCAGTAACTGCAGGTTTTCCAAATTATGACTAAGAATTTCTATCTCTGAAACCCACTGTCCAATCTATCTAGTTAAACCTCAGGAACCCATTACCTCTTCCTCCCTTTGCTGCCCCAGATGACAGGAACAGACAAGTTGCCAAATCCAGGGATACAAAGCAGTGTCTAGATAAAAAAAGAAATCCTGCCTTCCTTATGGTAGCATTCTTTTAAAAATATTTATTTATTTTAGATAGCACACACACCTGAGTGGGAGGGGGGAGAGGGAGAATTCTTCAAGCAGACTCCCTACTGAATATGGAACCCCACATGGGGCTCAATCCCATAACCCATGAGACCTGAGCTAAAACCAAGAGTCAGAGGCTCAACTGACTGAGCCACCTAGGCAGCCCATTATGGCATTATTTTTAAAGCCAAACAAGAAAAATTTGGGGGGGGGGTATGGCACCTGGATGCTTGAACAACATCAAAAATCAAATGGTAACCTTATTCTATACAGACTACAAAAGTAGAAAGTGGCACTCAAATACTTGAAAATATTAAACAAATATAAAAAATAAAATGTCTTTATTTGATAAAGAGAAATTAAGAATAGGAAACAGTGTTTTAACAATGAATTTTCATTGAAATGTCTCATGTACATTGTGCATTTTTATTTGTAGAGTTTTTTCTTTCCCAGGATCTCAAAGCACTTTGCAAATATTAATTATCCATCAGTATCTATTTATGGTATGGCCATTATCATTGCCTCCTAGATAATGAAACAACAACAACAAAAAGAGACAAGCTTAGCAATTTGCCCAAAGCCACATGGGCCAAACTCTGAACAAGAACCGTTTGTTTTTCCTATGTTTGTAATAATGAGCAAATTAAAAGTGCAATAATTTTCTTTGTAATTCAGAAAAAAAAATCACTCTGTTAACAGTTGTCCCTAACCCTAAGGAAAAAAAGTCTTTTTAACTTCCCTTAATGTGGATACTTTTTTTTTTTTCAGGTAGTACCTAATTATGGTAAATTGCTTCATTCTCTAATTGTTACTGCAAGGAAACTAAACATCATTATGTTGACTACTCAAGAGTGGATTGTTAATGGCTTTAATCATCAGATAATCTGGTAATATAATCAATATAACTGGGAGATACTTTGTGGAAACAGCAAGCCAAACAAGTATGAAACATAGACTTATAAGTGCTCTATGCTATTGTTTTATGCTTAATATGAGAGATAAAAATTCTCATTTCACAAAGAAGCAGAAGGAGATGTTAGTGCTGTTCTATATGCTTAACAAAGAGAACCCCAAATGCCTTGCTGTATAATATTGGACTCTCATCACACCAAATTCAAACATCCTCTCCACAGGATATGAAACTTCAACATTTTCCCAGCAGATATTTTACCAGTGGAGATCTTTTTACCTGCATCCACTCCCAACCCAAATACCTTAAAACAGGGCACAGTTTTTTTCACACCTCACCAGCTCAGGAGCTAAAAGGAAAGAGCAAAAGTGAATTTTAGTTGTTCTTGCCATTTTTGGTCGTTCTATGGAGAATGGAAAAATCAATTCACATTAATGAAGCTAATAATGGGATATAGTGGAATCTGGGAAAATAATAACTAAAACAAAGATCATCGAATTTTTATTTTCTTAAAAAATTATATACAAATGCAAGCTTTTCAGTAGCTCATGCTGGGAATTAATTCTACTCTAATTAATCGAATGAAAGATAAGTATCTACTTGATATATTACAAGCACGGGCACGTGGGTGGCTCAGTCAATTCAACATCTGATTCTTGATTTCAACTCATGTCATGATATCAGGGTGGTGAGATTGAGCCCCACATCTGGCTCCATGCTGGGTGTGGAGCCTGCCTAAGGACTTAAGATTCTTTCTCACCCTAAACTCCCCCCATTTTGCCCTCCCATTCTCTCTCTGAAAAGTAATAACACACATGTGCTCATGCACGCATGCACGCGCATGCACACACACACACACACACACACACACACACTTATACACAAAAACCAGTCATGTACCTTATCAAAGAGTATAGATTTTTTTCTTATGTTATTTTGAGTATTTGCCAATTAACTAAAAACCAGGTAAATCTTTTATAATTAAAAATATAACAGGGGCACCTGGGTGGCTCAGTGGGTTAAGCCTCTGCCTTCAGCTCAGGTCATGATCTCAGGGTCCTGGGATGGAGCCCCGCCTGGGGCTCTCTGCTCAGCACGGAGGCTGCTTCCTCCTCTCTCTCTGCCTGCCTCTCTGCCTACTTGTGTTCTCTCTCTCTGTTGAATATATATATAAAATCTATCTATCTATATATATATATATATAAACAAATCAACTTTCTGTTCCAATTTGAGTTTGTGCTAGGTAAATCATAATTTACATCTTGCTGAAATTTTTAACTTTGTTTCCCTTTTCTTAGCTTTGAAAAAGATAAAACATATGAAATCACAAAAGACCTCAAAGATCCAAAGCAAGTTGAAAAAGAAAAACAAAACTGGAGGTATCACAATTCCAGATTATAAGTTATATTACAAAGTGGTAGGGTTTTAATGTTAAAACCTGTTTAACTATTCAGGCCTGCTTAGCCAGAGAAATTCCATATTGCCTAGGCAGCCATATTGTTGTTTGTATCCACGGACTTCATTCCAGGAATAAACACCCCCCTAGTTCCGGGTATGGTTCCGGGTATCGATTCTGAGAGTAAACACCTTAACAATAGAAACCACGTACCTTGGGTCTGTGGTTATGTCCTATAGAACCAGCCTGTGAAATTGGGAGGGGGTCGCTCCCTTCGAAGGCAGCCCTGGCCGGTCAGTCTGACTTCTTTTTTTTTTTTTTTAATTTTTTATTTTTTATAAACATATATTTTTATCCCCAGGGGTACAGGTCTGTGAATTACCAGGTTTACACACTTCACAGCACTCACCAAAGCACATACCCTCCCCAATGTCCATAATCCCACCCCCTTCTCCCAAACCCCCTCCCCCCAGCAACCCTCAGTTTGTTTTGTGAGATTAAGAGTCACTTATGGTTTGTCTCCCTCCCAATCCCATCTTGTTTTATTGATTCTTCTCCTACCCACTTAAGCCCCCATGTTGCATCACCACTTCCTCATATCAGGGAGATCATAGGATAGTTGTCTTTCTCTGCTTGACTTATTTTGCTAAGCACGATACCCTCTAGTTCCATCCATGTTGTCGCAAATGGCAAGATTTCATTTCTTTTGATGGCTGCATAGTATTCCATTGTGTATATATACCACATCTTCTTGATCCATTCATCTGTTGATGGACATCTAGGTTCTTTCCATAGTTTGGCTATTGTGGACATTGCTGCTAGAAACATTCGGGTGCACGTGCCCCTTTGGATCACTATGTTTGTATCTTTAGGGTAAATACCCAATAGTGCAATTGCTGGGTCATAGGGCACTTCTATCTTCAACATTTTGAGGAACCTCCATGCTGTTTTCCAGAGTGGCTGCACCAGCTTGCATTCCCACCAACAGTGGAGGAGGGTTCCCCTTTCTCCGCATCCTCGCCAGCATCTGTCATTTCCTGACTTGTTGATTTTAGCCATTCTGACTGGTGTGAGGTGATATCTCATTGTGGTTTTGATTTGTATTTCCCTGATGCCGAGTGATATGGAGCACTTTTTCATGTGTCTGTTGGCCATCTGGATGTCTTCTTTGCAGAAATGTCTGTTCATGTCCTCTGCCCATTTCTTGATTGGATTATTTGTTCTTTGGGTGTTGAGTTTGCTAAGTTCATTATAGATTCTGGACACTAGTCCTTTATCTGATAAGTCGTTTGCAAATATCTTCTCCCATTCTGTCAGTTGTCTTTTGATTTTGTTAGCTGTTTCCTTTGCTGTGCAAAAGCTTTTGATCTTGATGAAATCCCAAGTTCATTTTTGCCCTTGCTTCCCTTGCCTTTGGCGATGTTCCTAGGAAGATGTTGCTGCAGCTGAGGTCAAAGAGGTTTCTGCCTGTGTTCTCCTCAAGGATTTTGATGGATTCCTTTCGCACATTGAGGTCCTTCATCCATTTTGAGTCTATTTTTGTGTGCGGTGTAAGGAAATGGTCCAATTTCATTTTTCTGCATGTGGCTGTCCAATTTTCCCAGCACCATTTATTGAAGAGGCTGTCTTTTTTCCATTGGACATTCTTTCCTGCTTTGTCGAAGATTAGTTGACTGTAGAGTTGAGGGTCTTATTTCTGGGCTCTCTATTCTGTTCCACTGATATATGTGTCTGTTTTTGTGCCAGTACCATGATGTCTTGATGATGACAGCTTTGTAATAGAGCTTGAAGTCCGGAATTGTGATGCCACCAACGATGGCTTTCTTTTTCAATATCCCTTTGGCTATTCGAGGTCTTTTCTGGTTCCATATAAATTTTAGCATTATGACTTCTAATGCTTGGCATGGAATAAAGCTTCACATAACTTCTACTTTGTCTGAGTCTCTTTCCCCTGGCCAGTCAAACTTCTAATGCTTGGCTTAGAATAAGTCTTTGCATAACTTTCACTTTGTCTCAGTCTCATTCCTTTTATAATGGACCCCAACATTCTAGGGGCTCATCCGCAATTAAAGGATGAGAACTGAGTCAGCATCAGAATTTCTGGGAAAAGCCTCCAGAGGTAATATCTTGAGATTTTATCCTGCAGGATCTGGTGTGTCTGTCTGGTTGTGGAGCTCCAGGGTATAGCCCACCAGGGAGAAGCTGGATGCAGCATTGCTCCCCAGGGCTGGAGTGGATGCAGGGACACCCCATCCCTCCACTGGGAGATTGCCAGGGGGTTCAAATCCCCCTAGGCGGTCAGGGGACCTGCCAGGGTGTTCAAGTCCCCCTAAACGGTCAGGGGACCAAGAAAATCCCCACCAGTGGCAGGTTGTATTTTTGAGTTGGGATTATATCTAGCACACCCTTAAGCTTGATATCTGGTTGAGGAAGGGCTGCTGGGTCAGGTCTGCGGTTGTCTTTGTCTTGTCTTTTGGTTGTCTGTTGTGTTGTTTGTTGTGTTTGAAGAAATGGGGCAAGTGGAGAGTAAGGGACCTATGACACCCCTAAGTCTTGTTCTTCAGCATTTCAAGGATTTTCAAGGTAAAACCACCCTGCTGGGTGACAAGGTTTACCCAGGAAAACTCTCTAAAACTGGGAATCTTTTCTCTGCCTTTTGGTAGCATTCCCCCTTCTGTTTCTGCACCAACTTGGGTGTGGCCTACATAACTGGCCTCTAGACCATCCTCAGTGCTTCCTGATCCACGGCTCCTTTCCTCTTCACTGTCAAGGAGCAAGAAGAGAAGACCCTGGACCTAAAACCTCCCACTCCAGATCTTCCCACCTGTGTCTCAGGTAAATATTAAAATTGGAGTGGTTCCAGGTGAAATGTAAATCAGTATTTGAACTAAGTTAAGTTTGTTGGTTTAATTAAGAGAGACATGTCTTTAAAGTTACACCAGTAAATGTGAAACTTCAATCAAAGTTCACTGAAGGTCAAATAAGCTCATGCTATTTGTTAAAATCTGTTAGCAAATAAATAACTAAACTGATGGTTAATTGTCTGTCTCAAAATTTTAATGGGTAATTGTTAAAGTAACTTTCAAAGTCTTTGGTAACCTGAAATTTCAAAGTTTTGGTTGGATGGCAAATGGAATTAAATTTGTTGGACATCTAGGTCTTAACCAAATGGGATAAAATGCTAAAGCATTCAGTACTTTATGTAGGTTTGTGCTTTTGACTTCTTACTGCAAAGAAACTAAGAATATTTAAATCTGTTGGTAAACATGTTTTGTGCTTAACTGATTCATAAATTTGCCATCTGTAGAATTCGTTGTAACTGTTCACAATTGGTTAATACTTAACCATCACTAGAAACTGAACTGTTTCTAAGAATAGAAAATTCTGCTAACTGTAACTAAGACTGATGGCAGTAAGGGAAATAACCCTATATGTAAAAAAGTAGGAGATATATAAGAAAGATAAGGAATGGGAATACATTTTATTAAAGAAAAGGTAGTATAGTCCTAAATGAGATGGTTGTTTGTAAGGAAATGGCTTGGGACAAAACCTGGATACAAAAGAAAGTTGTAAAAGCTTTGTGAAGGGAAATTTTCAGAAAAAAAAAAAAAAAAAAGAAAAACACCGTAAGGTTTTTATTAAAAGTTTTAATGTTGCCTGAAAAAAAAAGAAAAACAGAGGAAAAGCAGTTGACTGATAGTAAGTTTAAAAAAAAATGTACACACAAAAAAGAGGGCCTAAGAGAGTAAACAGTTTTGTCTTAAAGTAAAAATATCTGGTTTCACCAGAACATTAAAGGAGATAATAAAAACTAAACTTGAGGGTATACAGTAAGTCGTAGAAGGCTTGGGGAAAGTGACTTTTATTTGCCTTGGTTTATAGGTTTGAAAGGAAACAATGAAATATGTTTAAAAAATTGACCATATTAGATCAGTTATGATTGATTTACTCAGAAGAAGGGAAAAAAGACTAATAAATCTTTTCCTGTAAAGTGTTTCTGTTCAAATGAGACCTAGTATTTAAGGAAGGAAGACTAAAGCCCTGTGTCATGGCAAATCTATATTGGTGATCCATTCAAATAAATGTTAAAATCAGAGGGCAGTAAATTTTGCCTTTGCCAGTCAGTCAGCCCCAGATATAAGGAAGAAACTTCAGAAAATTAAAGGATTTGAAGGGAAGAATCTGACTGAGTTAGTGGGAATAGCAGAAAAGGTGTTTAACAACAGGGATACACAAGAAGATAAAAAAAAAAAAACAAAGTAAAAAAATAGTTAAAGTTTAGACATTACTTGAGACGGGAAGGAGACAGGAAAAAAAAGGTCAGTGGAAAAGGAAAAGGCAGGTAGGAGATGGTCAATGGAAAAAAAAAAAAAAAAAAAAAAAAAAGCTTAAACACAGAGAAAGCAGGTGCGAAGGTTTAGATTCAGATCAGTGTGCTTACTGCAGGAAAAAGGACACTGGGCCGGAGAGTGCCCTAAGAAGAAAACACAATGCTGGCCACCAAAGATTGAAGGGGTCATGGTTCGGTTTGGAGCCCCTCCCTGAACCTTGGTTTAAAATCGAGGTGGAGGGAAATGAATTGATTTTTTTTGGTGGACATGGGAGCCCAATTTTTCATCATTACTAAAGCCTATGGGAAAACTATCTGGAGAGGAAGTCTGGGTACAAGGGGCAAATGGCACAGAAAGACAGAAATAAACAACAGAAAGGACTTTAAATTTGGCCTTGGGAGTAGTCAAACATCAATTCTTGGTCCTCCCTTATGCCCCGTATAACCTGATGGGAAGAGATCTCCTCCGCAATCTATGGGCTAGCATTCAGTTCTTGGAAGGAGACATGACTGTGACTTTGGGACAACCCACTGTGCAGATGCTTGTGGCAGCAGTAGATGAACATCTCCTTTATGAGCCAGTCTCAAAACCAGAGGAGATAAGGAAAGGAAGCTTTCTCCAAACCCTACAGTTCGAATTTCCCAAAGTCTGGGCAGAAGGGAGGCCTCCTGGCCTGGCCAAGGGACGGCCTCCAGTAGTGGTAGAGTTAAAAGCAACAGCTATGTCCATTCGAGTCCGACAGTACTCTCTCCCCTGGGAAGAAAAGGAAGGGATCAGAAAACACATTAACCACCTCTGAGGAGACGGGATCCTAGTTCCTTGCAAGTCTCCATGGAACACACCTTTACTGTCCGTCAAAAAGGCTGAAACTGGGGAGTACTGACCTGTTCAGGACTTTCAGGAAGTTAACAAATGGGTTGAAGATATCCACCCAATGGTGCCCAACCCCTATACCCTACTCTCCCTCCTAGGCCCCCAAAGAACTGTGTATACCATCTTAGATCTCAAGGATGCATTTTTCTGCATACCTTTGGCAAGGGAGTCTCAACCCCTCTTTGCTTTTGAGTGGTCTGACCCACAGGAAGTGTTCCAGGGCCAGCTCATCTGGACAAGACTTCCCAAAGGATTCAAAAATTCACCCACCATCTTTGACGAGACCCTACATGAGGATTTGCGTGAGTACAGACAGAATCACTCTGTTACAGTATGTTGATGACTTGCTAATAGTCACTGAGGACTGAGTCATGCTTGGGGGTGGGGGGATGAAAACTCCCTTACAGACTGCAGGAAAAAAAAGGTGTCAGGTGTCAGCAAAGCACAGCTTTGTCAGAGCCACACCACTTATTTAGGCTTTGATCTCCATGAGGGAATGCGTTCACTGTCTGAGTCCAGGAAACCTGATACCCCCACCCCACCATGCCCCAACAAGTGAGGGAGTTTCTTGGGACAATGGGCTACTGCAGACTGTGGATACCACAGTTCATGGAGAATGCTGGACCCCTCTATGAGCTGATTAAGGGAGGACTCACTATGGTAGAGTGGACAGCTGAGGCAGAAGGAGCATTTCAAAAAGTACAAACAGCCTTACTGAGTGCCCCAGCACTGGCCATCCCAGATGTTACCAAGCCCTTCCACTTGTATGTAGATGAAAAGGCAGGGGTGACCAAAGGGTTTTTGACTCAGACTCTGGGGCCTTAGCAAAGGCCAGTAGCCTATCTTAGCAAAACAAAAACAAACTAGATCCAGTAGTGACTGGGCTCCCCCCTTGCTTCCACATAATTGCTGCCACCGCCCTCCTGGCCAGGGATGCAAGTAAATTAACTTTGGGTCAAAATCTCATCTTGACCACTACTCACACTATCAAAGGCCTCCTCCGGACCCCTCCAGACCGGGGGATGACAAACACCCAAGTGACAGGGTATCAAGCCCTCCTCCTCAACGAACCAAAAGTGATTTTCAGGCCCCCAGCGGTGCTAAATCCAGCCACGTTGCTGCCAGAAAAGCTAGCTGACCACCCACATGACTGCAGGGAGGTCCTAACCCAAATCACAGAAAAAAGGCCTGACCTCAGAGACACTCCCCTCCCGGATGCAGAGATGACTCTGTTCACAGAAGGGAGTAGCTACATGGCCGATGGAAAGAGGTATGCCTGGGCTGCAGGGTTTTCTCCTGAACAGGAGCTCTGGAAGGCGGCCCTGCCACATGGAACCTCGATGCAAAAAGCTGAGCTGATTGTACTCACCAAGACACTGCAGAGGGCCAAGGGTAAGACCACCAATGTCTATACAGACAGCAGGTACAGCAGGTATGCCTTTGCTACTCTCCTTATACATGGGGCTATTTATAAAGAAAGGGGCCTATTAACAGCAGAAGGAAAAGAAATTAAAAACACAAAGGAAATATTGGCTCTCCTCCAGGCTATTTGGAACCCAAAAGAGGTGGCCTTTATGCATTGCCCAGGGCACCAAAAGGGGACTAATCTGGTTTCAAATGGAAACCAATTAGCAGATCAAACAGCAAAGCAAGCAGCCAGGGAAATGGCTCAAGAACTGGTTACACTCCTGGCTCCAGCCCTACAGAAAAACCAGATTATTCAGAGGAAGGTTTAAAATATTTACAAAAATGGACTAAATTAGACTATGAAGGGGATTGGGCTAAGACTAGGGCAGGAAAGTTAATTCTTCCTCGAAGACTAGGATAAAAAATTAATAAGCCAAATACATCAGGGCACTCACTTAGGGACACACAAGCTTTAGGAGCTCGTGGGTAAACAGTTCCAGGTTTCTAAATTAGAGCGTATGGCTCAGGATGTGGTTGATAGATGTGCTCAATGTCGGGCGGTAAATGCAGAAGGAACTAGGATGGGAAGAGGAAAAAGAGCAAGAGGAAGGGAACCAGGAATTTATTGGGAAGTAGATTTTACAGAGATGAAACAGGGAAAGTATGAACACAAGTATATGTTAGTTTTCGTGGATACCTTTTCAGGCTGGGTAGAGACTTTTTCCACCAAATATGAAATGGCAAGAACGGTAGCCAAAAAGCTACTAAAAGAAATAATTCCTAGGTTTGGTTTGCCTCTCAAGATCGGGTCAGACAATGGCCCTGCATTTGTGAGTTCAGTATCACAGGCATTGGCCAAGGCCATAGGCACTAATTGGAAACTACACTGTGCCTACCAGCCCCAGAGCTCCAGACAGGTAGAGAGAATGAACTGGACTCTTAAAGAGACCTTAACAAAGTTAATTCTGGAGACTGGTGGTGGATGGGTAGATCCTCTTCCCTTTGCCCTCCTTAGGGCATGACGTACACCCTACTTAAACAAGGTTACCCCATTTGAAATACTGTTCAGGCGACCCCCTCCTCTCTGCCCATGACTACAAGAGGTTGCCCTAGCAGAAATGACTGATCAATATGTACTCCAGTCACTGCAGGCTTTACAGTCTATCTTAAAATGAGCCCATGCAGGGATCCGAGCCGCCTACACTGAGATGGAGACGGAGGTAGAACTGCATGCTCATGGATTGGAAGAACAAATATTGTGAAAATCTCTATGCTACCTAGAGCACTCTACACATTTAATGCAATCCCTATCAAAATACCATCCTTTTTTTTTTCAAAGAAATGGAACAGATAATCCTAAAATTTATATGGGACCAGAAAAGACCTTGAATAGCTAGAAAAATTTTGGAAAAGAAAACCAAAGTTGGTGGCATCACAATTCCAGACTTCAAGTTCTATTACTAAGCAGCAGTCATCAAGACAGTATGGTGGCACAAAAACAGACATATAGAACAATGGAACAGAATAGAAAGCCCAGATATAGACCCTCAACTCTATGGTTAACTAATCTTCAGCAAAGCAAGAAAGAATGTTTAATGGAAGAAAGACAGTCTCTTCAACAAATGGTGTTGGGAAAATTGGAGAGCCACCTGCAGAAAAATGAAACTGAACCATTTCCTTACACCACACACAAAAATAGACTCAGAATGGATGAAAGACCTCAGTGTGAGACAGGAATCTATCAAAATCCTTGAGGAGAACACAGGCAGCAACCTTTTCGACCACAGCTGCAGCCACTACTTCCTAGGAACATCTCCAAAGGCAAGGGAAGCAAGGGCAAACATGAACTAGTGGGACTTCTTCAAGATCAAAAGCTTTTGCATAGCAAAGGAAACAGTCAACAAAACCAAAAGACAACTGACAGAATGGAAGAAGATATTCACAAATGACATATCAGATAAAGGGTAGTATCCAAAATCTATAAAGAACTTATTAAACTCAACACCCAAGTAACAAAAAAATCCAATCAAGAAATAGGCAGAAGACATGAACAGACACTTCTGCAAAGAAGACATCCAGATGGCCAACAGACACATGAAAAAGTACTCCACATCACTCGGCATCAGGAAAATACAAATCAAAACCACAATGAGGTACCACCTCACATCAGTGAGAATGGCTAAAATTAACAATTTTGGAAATGACAGATGTTGGTGAGGATGCAGAGAAAGGGGAACCCTCCTACACTGTTGGTGGGAATGTAAGCTGGTGCAGTCACTCTGGAAAACAGCATGGAGGTTCCTCAAAAAGTTGAAAATAGAGCTACCCTATGACCCAGTAATCACACTACTGGGTATTTACTCTAAAGATACAAATGTAATCTGAATGGGCATGTGCATCCAAATGTTTATAGCAGCTATGTCCACAATTGCCAAACTATGGAAAGAACCTTCAGAAAATATATCAGCAAGATAACAAAATAAGAGATTCCAAGATTTATTCCCCCACAGGAAACAAACTTAACAACCATCCATGGATTAAAATACCTTCATGAGAATTCCAGAATTCAAACGAGAGTTTATAGCAGTGTAGTAAATCATAGAAAATAAAAATACATATGTTGAAAAGGGTAAAAGAATAATTTCACTTGACCCAAGTTACCATTCGTCTCAAGCTGGCATAGCATAGAACCAAGAGAGAGCCCATCATTCTCCAAGTTCTCCCATGATGGAAAGGGAGAGCAAAGTAAGCATCTGGCTTTGGTAACTTTTCAAGATACTACATGAGAAGCCTACCTCTGTAACACCCCACAAAGAACACTGAGGTAATTAGCATGGTGTGATCACCTGGGTGTAGCTAAGAACAAAGAAATGGGCAGGGGCCCTTGACAACCAGCACACAGATTTCAACAGTCAGCCCACAGTCCCCAGTGGTGGACCCACTGGCCCACAGAGCCTGGCAGTCAACACACCCAGAATCTCTAGCTGAATTCACTGGTGAAAGGCTTTTTCCCCAAAGGCAGTATGTAAAATCTGGAAGAGATGACTCATTTTTCAAATGCAAAAACATCAACAATAGGCTACAGTGATCCAAACACACACACACACACACACACACAGGGAAATATGATGTATCTCCAGTAACCAACTATAAAGGAATAAAGATATATAAACTGTATATAACAAAGATATATAACTGATATATAAACAAAGAATTCAAAATATTCATTTTAAAGGAACTCACTGAGCTATAAGAGAACACAGACAACTAAATGAAATCAAGAAAAGAATACATGAACAAACTGAGAAGCTCAACAGAGAGATAAAGAACTATTTAAAAAGAACCAAACACACCTCTGGAGCTAAAAAAAAAATACCATAATGGAAATAAAAAATGAATAAAGAACTTCAACATCAGAGTTAATCAAGCAAGCAAGCAAGAAAGAAAAAGAAAACAAGTAAAGAAAATCTTTAAGATTTATAGAACACCATCAAGAAAACCAATCACACAAGAAGGTAGTCTCAGAAGAAGAAGAAGGGAAGGAGGAAGAAAATCTGTTTTAAAAAGTAATGGGTGGGGGTGCCTGGGTGGTTCAGTAATTAAGTGTCTGTCTTTGGCTCAGGTCATGATCTTGGGATCTTGGGATCATGGGATCAAGCCCTCCCTTTGGGCTCTCTGCTCTATGCAGAGCCTATTTCTCCCTCTCCCTGCTACTTACCCTGCTTGTGCACTTGCACTCTCCCTCACTCTCTCTCTCTGTCAAATAAAAGAAATAAGAAGGAGGAGGAGGAGGAGAAGATAGACAGAAAGAAAAGAAAGGAAAAGAAGGAAGGAAGGAAGAAGGAAGGAAGGAAGGAAGAAGCTGATCACAGTAGGAGTGGGTTTCAACGATACAGTTTTAAAAGAGCATGTGTTGTAACCACCAGGGTTGTATACCTGATGAAATCCTTAGGACTCTATATAAACCACTAAGGTTTTGGCAGACAAGTTCAGAGATCTACTCATCTTGCTACTGCACAAGACAAGCTTCCTAAGCCTTGAGCTTGCTGGAATTTGGACTAAAATACTATCATTGTGCTTTCCTCATTCTTAGGCCTTAAGACTCAGACTAGAACTACACTATCTGCTATTCTGAGTCTCCAGATTTTAACTGCAGATCTTTGTGTCATGGAGAAGAAAGACAAAGAAAAAAATTAAATTTCCCTACAACTTATAGGCCACTGAGAAATCCTTGAGGGAGGCAGAGTGACCTTCCTCAAGGAGATTAGTTTGCTGCCTCAATGTTGATACTTTTGCTAGAGAAAACCTTATCTTGATGTTAAGCTAACCTCCAGGATCCTATAAAAATCCCTTTGGAAATATCCTCTAAGTCTACCCCCACATCAAGGTATATGTTAGCAATCATCTTCCAAGCATATTGCCCACTGATATACATCTGAAAGTCTCATGACTAAGGTGTTATTAAACAGTAGTAAAAGACATTGTACTAACAACAGCTACCCCCTCGAGGTTCTGGAAACCTTGCTTCCAAATTCCTTAGAGACTTTTGGTGTCCTTAACCCCCTCCCAACTTGAACATATATAATCAGCCACTCTTTTCAATCCCAGTGCAGCTCTTTATGCATATGGGTCTTGCCCCATGCTTTAATAAAATTACTTTAAAATTTACTTTATCCACCAAAGATGCCTCAAGAGTTATTTCTTGACCATTTACTCCAAAATCCCAACATTTTACATCACTTGGATGCATCAATCTCTATAATCATATTTCTTAAAACCACATGTAGAAATTGCAGAGCCATAGATAAAACACACCCAAGGTGCAACAGTTGGTCCTAGGAAGGAAACAGCTTTGAAGTGTCACCAGAGGTCCCTCTGAGTCTACATGGGCAAGAAGCACATGCTTTTGTTCAGCTTTCTAGAGGAAAGAACAAAAGAGAGAGGAAAACACAGAAGAATGAACAAGAAGAATGTTTCCCCAAAGCCACTGGCTTGGAGAAAGAGAGGTCTGAATTATTATTTTTAGGGAAAGCTAACAACCTGGGAGGCTAACACCATGGAAATGGCAATCTCAGGAACACTTGGGACACACAAGGGAAGACTGTTTGCTCTTCATGAAGTGTGTCCTTGAGAGGGAGCATTCACAGAGATGCCTCTGTGGAACAAAGGAACTGGCTCATGCCATTCCCCTCTGTCATCCATCAGCATGAACATAGAGTCACCCAGTGGGAGGCAGAACAGTTCTGTCCCTGACTGCCTAGCTTTCTTACACCAAGCCACACATCCACGGGCTCTGATGGTACTACCTTTCTCAGTCATACCTGCCTCAGTCCCAGTGCAGTGGGTTCTTCCCCCAGGCAACCAACACAAACTACTCACCACACCACATTTTCCAACCAGAGAGTACTACAGGTCTCAGTTCTAGTGGAGTTGGTGTCAGATCTCATTTCAGAAGCAGACCAGACACATCTAGTTAAAACCCACCACATTCAGTCCAGAGACCAAAAACTGCCTGCAGCAGACAAAGAAAGCCTCTACAGATGAGTGGCCTAAATGATAGAGTAGCCAAAACACAACAGTAGAACACAGTACACCAGAGACACTCCCTGAAACAACAGGCCTTGGTCAATACTTGGCCTCTTCTTCATAAGGCCAATACTTTCAATAGCAGGAGACATAACTGGTTTTCTAACACAAAGAAGAAGGCAGAGGCTTATATAAAATGCAGAGATGGAGAAATTTTCTCTAAATGAAAGAATAAGAAAAGGCCATGTCCAGATATCTAAGTAAAACAGATATAAGTAACATGTCTGATGGAAAAATTAAAGCAACAATCATAAGGATACTCACGGGGATTAAGAAAATAATAGAAGACATCAGCGAGACCCTTACCACAAAGATAAAAGACTTAAGAAAAGAATCAATCAGAGATGAAAAATGCAATACATGAGATTGGAAACAGATGTTATGCAATGAACAGCAAGATGGAAGAAGGAGAGGAAAGAATTAGTGATACAGAAAACAAAACAATGGAAAATAATGAAGCTAAACAAAAGAGAAAATGAAGAATTATGCAACATGAGAATAGACTTAAGAAACTCAGTGACTCCACCAAATGTAATCACCTTAGTACCACAGGAGTCTCAGAAAATACGAGAAAAGAGGGTGGAAATTTTATTTCAAGAAATAATAACAAAAAAGGTCCCTAAACTGGGGAAGGAAACAGATCCAGTAAGGACAGAGAGGTCGCACCAAATCAAAAAAGCAGGCCAACACTAAGACATGTTGTAGTTAAATTTGCAAAATATAGTGAAAAAATTTAAAAGCAGCAAGAAAAAAGATGCCCTTAACTTTCCAGGGAAGACCCAGAAGGCTTGCTAGAGAATTCTCAACAGAAAAACGTGGCAAACCAGAAGGGAGTCTCATTATACACTCAAAGTGCTGAATGGGAAAATTCTGCAGCCAAGAATACTCTATCAAGGAAGGCTATCATTCAGAATGGAAGGAGAAATAAAGTTTCCCAGATAAACAAAACTAAAGGAGTTTATGAACACTAAAACAGCCCCGCATGAAATATTAAAGGGGACTCTGAGTACAAAGGAGAGACCAAAAGTGACAAAGACAAGAAAAGATAAGAGAAAATTTCCAGAAACAATCACAAAACAAGTAACAAAATGGCAATAAATAGATATCTTTCAATAATTACTATTAATGTAAATGGACTAAATGCTCTAATCAATACACAGAGTGTCAGAATAAATCAAAAATAATCTATATGCTACCTACAAAAGAATCACTTTATTTTTTTAGAGCTTTTATTTATATATTTATTTGACAGAGAGAGCAAAAGAGCACAAGCAGGGGGCGCAGTAGAAGGAGAGGGAGAAGCAGGCTCCCTGCCAAGCAGGGAGCCTGATGTGGGGCTTAATTCTAGCACCCTGGGATCATGACCTGAGCTGAGACTGACACTTAACCACCTGTGCCACCCAGGTGCCCAAGAGAGTCACTTTAGACCTCAAGACACCTGCAGAGCAAAAGTGAGGAGGTGGAGAAGTATTTTTCATGAAAATGGATGTCAAAAGAAAGCCAGAGTATCAATACTTATATCAGAAAAACTAGACTTTAGAACTAAGACTGCAAAAGAAGACAAAGGGCATCATCCTATAATCATAAAGGGGATACTCCAATAAGATGATCTAACAATTGCATACATTTATACATCCAACATAGGAACACCCAAATATATAAAATAATTAATAACAAACAAAGGAACTCATTGAAAACAATCCAATAATAGCAGGGAACTTAATACTTCACTTATGCCAATGGACAGATCATCTAAACAAAAAATAAACAAGAAAAAGTTTGGCTTTGAATGACATACTGGGCCAGATGGACTTAACAGATATATTCAGAACATTCCATCCTGAAATAGCTGAATGAACATTCTTGTCAAGTGCACATGGAACATTTTGCAGAGCAGATTACTCGTTAGTCCACAAAACAAGCTTAATGCATACAAAAACAATGAAACATACCACACATCTTTTCTGACCACAGTGTTACAAAACTAGAAGTCAACCACAAGAAAACATTTGGAAAGACCACAAATACATGAAAGCAAACAACATGCTACTAAACAATGAATGGGTCAATCAGGAAATTGAAGAAATAATGAATACGTGGACACAAGTAAAAATGAAAACACAATGGTCCAAAACCTTTGGGATGTAGCAAAAGCGGTCATAAGAGGGAAGTGAATAGTATATAGTCCTAACTCAAAAGCAGGAAAAATCTCAAACAACCTAACCTTATACCTCAAGGAGCTAGAAAAAGAACAACAAACAATGGCTAAAAACAACAGAAGAAAGGAAATAATGAAGACTAGAGCATAAATAAATGATATGGAATTTTTTTAAAAAAAATAGAGATTAATGAAACCAGGAGCTGGTTCTTTGAAAGAATTAATAAAATTGAAAAACCTCTAGCCAGACTTATGAAGAAAAAAAAGAAAAAAATGCAAATAAGAGAGAAATAACAACCAATAACAAAGAAAGACAATTATAAAGGAATATTATGAAAGACTACACCAACAAATTGAACAACCTGGAAGAAATAGATAAATTTCTACAAACATATAAACTACCAAAACTGAAACAGGAAGAAATACAAAACTTGAACAGACTGATAACCAACAAAGAAATTAAATCAGTAATCAAACAACTCCCAACAAAGAAAAGTCCAGGGCCAGATGACTTCACAGGCAAGTTCTACCACACACTTAAAGCAGAGCTAATACCCATTCTTCTCAAACTTTCTAAAAAGTAGAAAAGTTAGGAAATCTTCCAAACTCATTCTATGAGGCCAGGGTTACCCTGAAACTAAAACCAGATAAAGTTTCCACTAAAAAAGAGAACTGTAGGCCAATATCCCTGATCAACTTAGATCTAAAATTTTTCAACAAAATTCTAGTAAACTGAACCCAACAATACATTAAGAGAATCATTCACCATGACTAAGTGGGATTTATTTCTGTATTACAAGGTTGGCTTAGTACTATCAAATCAATCAATGTGATACGTCACCATTAATAGGAGAAAGGATAAGAACCATATGATCCTTTCAATAGATGCAGAAAAAGCATTTGACAAAGTACAAAATCCACTCATGTTTAAAACCCTCAACAAAGTGTTGGTAGAGGGAACATAGCTCACCATAATAAAAGCCATATACAAAAAACTCATAGCTAGTATCATCCTCAGTGGGGAAGGACTAAGAGGTTTTCCCATATGGTCAGGAACAAGACAGGAATAGCCACTCTCACCACAGTTATTTAACATACTACTGGAAGTCCTAGCCAAGGCAACCCAAAAAAAAAAAAAAAAAAAAGAAGAAGAAGAAGAAGAAGAAGAAGAGGTAAAAACTAAGTCAGTAAGGAAAGCAATCAAACTTTCACTATTTGCAGATGACATGATATTCTATATAGAAAATCCAAAAGACTACACCAAATAACTGCTAGAAGTGATACAGGAATTTAGTAAGGTTGCAAGATACAAACTCAACATACAGAAATCTGTTGCATTTCTATATGCCAATAACGAAGTAGCAGAAATAGAAATTGAGGAATCAATCCATTTAAAACTGCACTAAAAACAATAAGGTAACTAGGAATAAACCAAATCAACGAGGCGAAAAACCTGCACTCTGAAAACCATAGGACACCTATGACAGAAATTGAAAACTGCCTTCAGCTCAGGTCATGATCCCAGGGAACTGGGATAGAGTTCCCCATTGGGCTCGCTACTGAGTGGGAAGTCTGCTTCTCCCTCTGCTCCTCCCCAACTCATTCATTCTCTCTCTCTCTCTCCCTCCTTGCATATGCATGTATGCACACATGTGCAAAAATAAACAAAATCTTTCTTTTAAATAAATTGAAGATGACAAAGAAATGGAAAGATATTCCATGCTTATGGATTAAAAGAACAAGTATTGGTGAAATGTCTCTATTACACAAAGCAATCTACACATTTAATGCAAACCTTATCAAAATATCACTAGCATTTTTCAGAGAACTAGAACAATCCCAAAATTTGTATGGAGCCACAAAAGACTCCAAATAGTCAAAGAAATGTTGAGAAACAGAAAAGCAAGGTTGGAGGCATCACAATTCTGGACTTCATATTACAAAGCTATAGTGATCAAAACAGTATGGTACTGGCACAAAAACTGACACATAGGTCAATTAACAGAATAGGAAACTCTGAAATGAGCCCACAATTATATGGTCAATTAAACTTTGATAAAGCAGGAAAGAATACACAATGAGAAAAAGATAATCTCTTCAGCAAATGGTGTTTGAAAACTGAACAGCAACATGAAAAAAACTCATAAGAAATTACTTGCTTACACAAAAATAAATCCAAATTGCATTAAAGACCTAAATGTGAGACCCGAAACTACAAAAATCCGCAAAGACAACAAAAGCATTAGCTACAGCGACTTTCTTGCTAGATAAATCCCTTGAGGCAAAGTAAAGAAAAGCAAAAATAATTAGTGGGACTTCATCAAAATAAAAATCTTCCACACAGCAAAATAATCAACAAAATTAAAAGACAACCTTTGGAATGGGAGAAGATATTTATGAATAACAAATCTGATAAAGGGTTAATATCCAAAATATATAAAGAACTTATTAAATTCAATACCAAAAAACCCCCAAATAATCCAGTTAGGAAATGGGCAGAAGACACGAGTAGACATTTTTCCAAAGAAGACATGAGATGGTTAATAGACATATGCAAAGCTATGCAACATCACTCATCATCAGGGAAATGCAAATCAAAACTACAGTATCACCTTACACCTGTCAGAACGGTTCAAATCAACAACACAAAAACAACAGGCAATAATGAGGATGTAGAGAAAGTGGAAGCCTTTTACACTTGGTGGTAAATCTACTTGGGCAGCCACTCTGGAAAATGTATGGAGCCTCCTGAAAAAGTTAAAAATAGAACTACCCTATTATCCAGCAGTTGAACTCTTGGTATTTACCCAAAGAATACAAAAACACTAATTCAAAGGGATACATTCACTTCAATGTTTACAGCAGCATTATTTACAATGGTGAAACTATGGAAACAGGCTTAAGTGTCCACTGATAGATGAATGGATAAAGATATTGTTTTATATTTATACAATGGAGTATTACTTAGCCATAAAAAGAATGAAATCTTATCACTTACAATAACATGGATGGAGCTAGAGAGTATTATGGTAAGAAAAATACATCAAAGAAAGAGAAATACTATATGATTTCACTCATATGTGGAATTTATGAAACAAAACAAACAAGCAAAGGGGGAAAAAGAGAGACAAACTAAGAAAAGATTCTTAACTATGAAGAACAAATTGGGGGCACCTGGGTGGCTCAGTGGGTTTAGCCTCTGCCTTCGGCTCAGGTCATGATCTCAGGGTCTTGGGATTGAGCCCCGCATAGGGCTTTCTGCTCGGCAGGGAGCCTGCTTCCCCCTCTCTCTCTCTCTGCTTCTCTGCCTACTTGTGATCTCTCTGTCAAATAAATAAAAATCTTTAAAAAAAAAAAAAAAGAACAAATTGATTGTTACCAAAGAGGAGGCAGGTGGTGGGATGGGTTAAATAAATAGTCGTCATTAAGGAGTGTACTTGTGATGAGCACAGGGTGAGGTATGGAAATGTTTAATTATTATACTGTATACCTGAAACTAATATAACACTATATGTTCACTAAGTGGAAGTAAAACTTTAAAAAAAAAGAAATAATGGTGAAAATTTCTCAGCTCTAGGGAGGAAAAGGAATATCTAGATTTATGAAGTCCTAAATATTTCAAAGAGTATGAATAAAAGGGGGTCTACACTGAAATAATTATAATTAACCTGGCACAACTCAAAGATAAAAAGGGAATTTTTTAAAGCAGCAAAAAATGGGGGTGATTTTTCATATACAAGAAAAGTACCTTAAAACTATTAGTGGAGTTCCCAACCAAAATCTTGCAAGCCAGAGAGGGGTGGTATGATATTCCTAGACTGTTGAAAGACAAAAAAGAAACCTTCAAACTACGAATCCTATAATAGGCAGAAACGCAAATGAAAGAGATATAAATTCCCATGCATAAAAAAAAAAAGCCTGCAGAACTTTAAACCACCAGTCTTGCCTTACAAAAGAGCTGAAAGATCTTTAAGTTGAAAATTAAAAGATGTTAAATGGAAACACAAAAGCATAAATAATATAAATCTTGGAGGAGTTAAGATGGCAGAGAAGTAGGAGAACCCTGGGCTCTCCTCATCCCTGTACTGAGGTCAGATCTGGTAGAACATCCAGGAAATCAATCTGAGGATTGGAAGAAGGATCTCCATGTTTGGAGGGAAACAGCACAGCAGGTGCCATGTGTATGGAAGTGAACTGGGGGAGAGAAAAACTGCCATGCCTCAGAGGAAAGAGAGCCCTTTTCATGGGCTGAGAAAAGGGAGAAGAATAGGAGTTGAGAGAGTGTGGCATTGAGTCTGCACAAGAAGAAAACCTCACCAGACCACCGACTGGGAAGGTGGTGGGGGAGAACTGTTTTGCAAACAGTGTGTGGAGCTCAAACTCTGAGGTTTTGGAAGTGCACAGACTTCACTTCCCTGAAGTGGGCTCTTGCACTCGCTCCTGGGGAAGAGGAGACTGCTGGCTGGAGAGTGCACTAAGTGGTAAAAGAATCTTCTGAGTCACACTGGGAGAGAACATTTCCCTTCCTGGAATATATTTGGAAGAGGGTATATTGCCTCTCCAAAGACAAAAGACCCTGCAGTCACCAGCAAATGGCCTTTCATTGGGGGGAGACAGAGGCATGTGTAAAGAGTGGATAACCTAGATGCTACTTTTACAGGTGCCACTCCATAGATCCCATGTATCACTCAGGTATGGGACTGTTTTTATGGGACAAAGGACACTAAACACAGTGCAGCAGGGAGGCTCTACTCCAGAGGAAGGAGTGGATCCACCCTGCACCAGGGTCCTTTAATATTTGGAGTTTAATCACAGCTACACACCAAAGATAAAATACAGGAGAGCTTTGATGCACTGATGGCCCTCACTTTTCTGGGAGGGCTTCTGAACAGCAGGGGGAGGAGGTGGTAGATTTCCTATGCAAGGACAAGAAAGTGCAGTCATGCTGTTTTCTGCTCACCAACAAAATAGTCCAAGTTCAGAGAGCAACGCAGTGGCCCCAGTGTAGATGGATACCACTCACACCAATCCCTGCTCCCCTATATGTGGAAAATGCATATTTACTGGGGTAGGACTGCCTCTGTGCCTCTCCCCCAGAACACAGGCAGCAGACCACATGCACCAATTCTACTGATTATACAGTGTTTCAGAACATCACCTGCAGTTCTGGTGGGAATCAGGCCAGGTTGTTTTCTTTTTTATTCCTCCTCCTTTTATTTTTCCTTTGAAATTAGGCTTATAGTTTTTTTTTTTTTTTAAGATTTTATTTATTTATTTGACAGAGAGAAATCACAAGTAGGCAGAGAGGCAGGGAAGCAGGCCCCCTGCTGAGCAGAGAGCCCGATTTGGGACTCGATCCCAGGACCCTGAGATCATGACCTGAGCCAAAGGCAGCGGCTTAACCCACTGAGCCACCCAGGTGCCCCAGGCTTAGAGTTTTTGTTTGTTTGTTAATTTTCTTTTTCATTTCTTTTTCTCTTTTTTTGGATCAGGTTTCTTTTTTACTTTTTCTTTTTTTTTTTTCTTTCTTTTCTTTGGAATCAGTCATAGTTTTATTTTTCTTTTTATTTCTTTTCAGTATTCCAGAATTCATTTTTTTTAATTTTTTATTTTTTATAAACATATATTTTTATCCCCAGGGGTACAGGTCTGTGAATCACCAGGTTTACACACTTCACAGCACTCACCAAAGCACATACCCTCCCCAATGTCCATAATCCCACCCCCTTCTCCCAAACCCCCTCCCCCCAGCAACCCTCAGTTTGTTTTGTGAGATTAAGAGTCACTTATGGTTTGTCTCCCTCCCAATCCCATCTTGTTTCATTGATTCTTCTCCTACCCACTTAAGCCCCCATGTTGCATCACCACTTCCTCATATCAGGGAGATCATATGATAGTTGTCTTTCTCTGCTTGACTTATTTCACTAAGCATCTAACAAAGGGTTTTAATGTAGATTTTTTTTTGCACCCATGCTGTTGACTGCTAAATGTAATAGTCTGATCATGATGCTGAATAAATGTGTCTTTTTTTAAAATGTGCTGTGTAAAGTTAGTCTACTCTGAAGCCATCTTGGTATACTACCCCAACAGGGTGAAGTTAGAATTCCTTCAGGGTGATGCCAGGTTCCATTCGAAATTTATTTGCAACCTGCTTGGGCACAGAAGCCATTGTCTCCACAAACCTTGTTGTAGTTGAACTGACAGTTAATGTGTTGTGACCTGGAGTTCACCATTAAAAGGTCACCCAAGCAAAGTCCTGGAGTTTATTTGGTTATTAATATGATTGTTGGCACATCCTATGCAATATATCTAAATTGAATTATGGTATTAGATAAAATTATAGATGGGATTAAAGCTTGTGTATCATCCATTATCATGTGTAATCAATAAATGATTTAATATTCTCTTGAAAAAAAAAGAATAATTATAACCACAAAAATATATTAGTAGATTCATATAAGGAAGAGTAAATTCTGCCATCAATAACAACATGGAGGGAAGCAGTAAAAACCGAAAGTTTTTGTATAATACTGAAGTTTGGTTGTTATCAGATGAAAATTACTATAATTACAAAATGCACTTCCTACATTTTCCAGTACCCACAAAAAACTACAGTAAATATAAAAATGTAAAACAAAAAGAACCAAAGAATACCACTACAAAAATATCAAATAACAAAGGAAGACAGCAAGAGAGAGAGGAACAAAAGAACTACAAAACAGAATACAATTAACAAGATGACAATAGTAAAACCTTACCTATTAATATTTACTTTGAATGTAAATGGATTAATTTCAACAATCAAAAGATAAAGAGTGGCTAAATGGATAAAAACTCATATTTAAGTATATGCAGTCTATAAGTATTCAGTTGAGATTTAAGGACACACAGGGGCTTGAAGTGAAGGGATGGAAAAAGACATACCATGAAAATGGTAATCAGAAAAGAGCAGGCATTGCTATACATATATCAGACTAAATAGACACTCAGTTGAAAACTGTCAAAGGAGACAAAGAAGGATATTACATAATGATAAATTTTTAATAATTCAACAGGAAGATATAACAATGGCAAACCCATATGTACCCAACATCAGAGCACCTAAAAATATAAAGGAAAAATTGAAAGAACTAAAGGGAGCAAGAGCAATACAATAATAGGAGACTTTAATACCCATTTCAATAATGAATAGATCATATAGGCAGAAAATCAATAAGGAAACTCTCGGCTTAAACAACACTATACACCAAATGGACCTAATAGATATATATGGAACATTCTACCCAACAGCAGAAGTATATACATTTTTCTCAAGCACATACAGAATATTTTATAGAATAGTTTACATACTAGGCCATAAAACAAGTCAACAATTTTAAATCAGTAAAATCACTCCTAGTATCTTTCCAGCCACAATAGAATTAAACTGAATTCAATAACTAAAGGAGAAAAGAAAAAAAATCACAGGTATGGGAAATTTAACAATAAACCCTTGAACAAGAGTTGCATCAAAAATAAATAAAAAAAGGAAATCAAAAAATATCTTGGGATAAGAAAAAATGAAAACACAACATACCAAAATCTGTAGAGTGCAACAAAAGCAGTTTTAAGAGAAAATTTTTTTTTTAAATGGTGAAAAGCTGAATGATTTTCCTATAAGATCAGAACAAAGCAAGAATTCCCAGTCTCATTATTTTTATTTAACACAGTATTGGAAATTCTAGCTAGAGCAATTAGGCAAGAAAAAGAAATAAATGGCAACCAAATTAGAAAGTAAGTAGTAGAACTATCACTATTTACAGATGACATAATATTATATATAGGAAGCCCTAAAGACTCAACCAAAAAATTGTTAGAACTAATATATGAATTCAGTAAAGTTGCAGGATATAAAATCAAAATACAAAAATTTTTTGCATTTCTATATACTAATAAACTATCACAAAGAGAAAACAATCCCACTTATAGTTGTATCAAAAAGAGTAAAATACCCAGAAATAATTTTTTCCCAGAAATAAATTTAACCAAGGTGACATAATGCTTGTATAGTCAAAACTATAAAGACACAGATGAAAGAAATTGAAGATGACACAAGAAAATGAAAAGATATTCCATGCTCATGGATTGGTAGAATTAATATTGTTAAAATAGCCAAGGTACCCAAAACAGTCTACAGATGCAATTCAATTCTTACCCAAATTCCAAAGACATTTTTTTTTTGCAGAAATAGAACAAGTAACCCTAAAATTTGCAGAGAACCACAAAGTCCCCAAATAGCCAAAGTAATTTTGAGAAAGAAGAAAAAACTGACGGCATCATGATCCCTGATTTCAAACTATATTAAAAAGCTGCAGTAATCCAAACAGTATGGTATTGGCATCAAAAGAAGACATACAAATCAATGAAACAGACTGTGGAACCAGAAATAAATCCATAGATGTATTGTCAATTAATTTATGAAAAAAGACCCAAGAATATATAGTGGAGAAAGGACAGTATCTCCAATAAACAGTGTTGGGACAGCCATATACAAAAGAATGAAAATTGATCACTTTCTTACACCATACATAAAAATTAATGAAAATGGATTAAAGACTTAAAGGAACCTGAAAACATAAAACTCCTGGAAACATAGATTGTAAGATTTTGGCAACAAAAGCAAAAATAAGCAAGTGGCATTACATCAAACTAAGAAGCCTCTAGCAGCAAAGAAAATTATCAACAAAGTAAAAATGCAAAAAATGGGCAAAGACGAGAGTAGATATTTCTCAAAAGAAGACATACAAATGGCAAACAGGTATATGAAAAAGGTCTTAATATCAGTAATCATAAGGGAAGTGCAAATCAAAACCGCAATGAGGTATTATCTCCCATCCTTTAGGATGACTATTATCAAAAATAAAGTAAAATGATATAAAATAAATTAAATTAAATATAAAAGGATAACAAGTGTGGACAAGGATGTGGAGAAAAGGGGAGCTTTCTATACTATTGGTAAGAATGCAAATTGATGCAGCCACTATTTAAAACAATATGGTAGGCCAAAGGTCTTTTTTTTTTTTTTTTAGTGTTTTGCCATGAATTTTTTGTCTCATCTAATAAAATTACTTTTTAAATTATAGATTTCAAGCTAGCATTTCAAACACATATTTGAAAAAAATGTAAATATCTTTCCCCTTGTAATTTATATCCTTTTCCAGGGCTTTGAAATAGCAATTGCACTGCCAGCTGGGGTTTCTTCTCTTTGATATGCTGATTCTATCAAACACATGAGAATTATGTAAGTTCTGAGTTTTTTCCTCTGGAACCCAACTCCAAAACTGGAGCTAGACTGGCAACACTGACCTCAAGGTTTTCAATCTGCACAAGAAGCAACTGATACAAACTAGAGAAAATGTTATATAACAAAGTATTTAAGTTCTGGATCACTCCTCCCCCCGAAAAAAAGAATCTGGATCCGAATTTATGCCTCTAGTTATAGATTCTTTATTTCCTCATAATGCTTTAATTAAATAAAATTATAATACTATATATCATATATTATATATACCACCTACATATATACACCACCTGCATATATAACAGAGGTACATTACCTTAATTTAATTAAAGAAACATGATGATCAATAACGAGGATTAAGAGTAGCAAGGTGAAAATCTCTCCATTTAGTTTTCAGAAGAAATTGAAAAAAAAAAAAAAACATGATGATTGGTTGACAGATTCTACATATTCCTTCTACAAATTTATTTATACTTTATATTGATCCCATGTATAACAAGCCTTCTTTTACTACATGTATGAAATATTTGAAACGCAAAGAAAAGTTCAAAATCAATTACATAGAAAAGTCTGCAGGATCCTTTCCAATGAAATTAACAGGCAGGATCTTCCCAATGCTAGTGTGTATTCTGATGGCAGCATGGGACCAATCAGAATAGTGTTTTTCAAAAGCTTCTGCTGATGAAAATGTTTCTTTGGGTTTCTTATAATGACTCTGAGCTATGTTGGCTGTTTCAGGTCACTCAGCTCCCAAACCTGCCAAAAGATCAATTACCCTGTTAAGGTCCTCTGAGTTAGGTCTTTTTTCTGACACAAGTCTACACAAATAGCCCAAGAACTTTAGTTTCCGGTAGCATAGCTCCATAAATCCACAGTGTGGGCAAAGTTTGAGTCTATCTCTGTCCAGTCACAACAACCTTCTATCCTCTGAAGTACCTCCAAGACAGCAGTCCAGAGCACCATGTGGAACAGACTTCTAAGAGCATCAATTCCTACACATAGTTGTGCAGCAGCTCTTGGGCATGCTGAGCCACCTCCCACAGGCTCTACGGGAAGAGGAACAAGGTGCACTGGTGAGAAAACAAGTAAATGCACAGATCTAACAGGGTAATTTCTTGCCTCTGTGTCAATTCAAACTTTCACATGTCTACGGGCTTTTGGAGGATCAATCCATTCCAGCTGTTCACTGGCTGGCGGAAAAAGTGAGCCAGTTGGCACCATCCCCAGAACCAAAGCTGACAACATACTGAGACAACAAGGCATCCAGTTCATTATATTGTACCAGGGCATCTTCAAATTGCTGCAGCATATCAAATACAAAGGCAAGTTCCTCCCAAACCATGAAATACTCACAAAAGCTCCAGCCTGGCTCAGTCCCCCTCTCCCTCAAAGTTCTCAGGTCATCCTCAAACTTGCCTAGGTCTTTGGTAAAAGACATAGGAAACAATGTCCTGAGTTTGGTAAAGAAGATATTCCAAGGATTCCTGAGTTCAAGAAGAGCTCTTTAAGGGGTTGGAGAGCATGACACACTGGTCACTTTGTTTATTACAAAAATTGTTTCTTATTTTGTCCACAATAGAAGTTCAGGAAAGGATGTTGGTTTGTTTTTTGTGTTTTATTTTCTTGCACCACGTTCTTTTTTAAAATTTTACTTAAATTCAATTAACCAACATATAGTACATCTCCAGTTTTTGATGTACAGTTCAATGATTCATCAGCTGCATATAACACCCAGAGCTCATCAGATCATGTGACTTCCTCCTTAATGCCCATCACCTAGTTACTCCTTCCCCCCACCAACCTCCCCTTTCCACAACTCTTAGTTTGTTTCCTGGAGTCAAGAGTCTCTCATGGTTTGCTCTCTTTCTCTGATTTCTTCCAAGTTTTCAGCCACCACTATTAACCAGTCCACGGATCTTCAGTCTTTCACAACTTTCTGCCACTTGGTGAGGTCATCTTTTACTGTAGCTTTACACAGCAGTATCACAACATTCCATCAAATAGATATGAAGAAAGGGGAAAGTAAGAGGGACTTTGTTCCCTTCCTGGAGCAGCAGTTTCTCCTTCAATTGAACAAAGTTAGATTCTAGGTGAATCATCTTTTGAAGCCCAGCCAAGGTACCTTCTCCATTCCATCTGTTCTCTTGGAAGCTGCTGGCAAAGTATTGGATAAATAGAGGTGAATCATCTCTGATCTACAACACAGGTGACAATGGGTTTTTTTTTTTTTTCCATAGTGTAGGTCACTGGCAGCAGCGGCTCCTCAGGGGCACCCATGGAACAACACTGGCCTCCAGGCCAGCCCAAGCACTGCAGCAGGGACACCCATCAGGCTGCATGAGGCAGTTCCCTAGCCAGCTGCCCTATATGGCCAGTCAGCCCAACCACTTTCCACCATGATTTTTCTATTATTTTAAAAAAATCAATATTGTCAATATTTTCTTCTAAAGCTTCTGTATTTTGTATTATATTTAAAAATGTCCTTTTCACACCTTGATTATAAACAAATCCAGGGCACCTGGGTGGCTCAGTGGATTAAAGCCTCTGCCTTCGGCTCAGGTCTTGATCCCAGCATCCTGGGATAGAGCCCCTCATTGGGCTCTCTGCTCAGCAGGGAGCCTGCTTCCCTTCCTCTCTCTCTGCCTGCATCTCTGCCTACTTGTGATCTCTGTCTGTCAGATAAATAGATAAAATTTTTAAAAAATAAAAAAAAACAAATCCTTTTCTATGGTACAAATAATTTTAAGGGCTTTATTTGGGGGGGGGGGGTTGGAATAGGAATTATAGAAATGCCTCCAAAATAAATATCTGGTCTTAAGAAACAAATATAAAGCAAACACAGAGGACCAACTCTATTCAATAAACACACAAATGAAATGTTTTACAGATGAACACTCACTAGGAAGAACAGAAAATACTTTATGGTCATAGCTCATATTATGGACAAAAAGATGATTCTTTGAAACCAAAAGAGATATAAAATAAAATGTATAGATAAAAAGATAACTATTTTAGTAGCCTGTTGAACAACCAGGACCTTCAAAAAGTGTACGTGGGCTGTGTGGAGAGAATGACATAACTCCAAAAGGCAATAAATCAATAAATTCAGCACTGAATCATTGCAATGAACAGCTAACACAATATGTGAAGCTGTTGATAATGATCGATGTAAACCTGAAAGAAATAAAAAGACAAGTAATAGTACGAGTTTGTCAAAAACAAATCATATGAAACTATAATTCAATCATTCCTTCAAGAGGATAAGTTTAGTACTTTAAAAAAGAAAAAGTTGGTGGAGATGTGGCCTAGCAAAAATGTTGTAAAAGGATAAATTAGAAGGAAGTGTCATAAGATGAATAGTTTAGATACAGAACTAGTTAAAAAAATTGAGCAAAAAAGTTGTTACTGACAGTTCAATTCTGCATTGGGTGAAGGTGTCAGGTAGTCCTTTAGGGGTCCACTCTGAGTTCCGTACAATTCAATATTTTCATTTACTACTTAAGGACTAGAAGGTAGAGAATGCTTATTAAAATTTTCAGGTGTTCCTGAACATTGCAGGATAGGCATAAAAATAGACTACAAGCAGAATAAAATTTTTAAATGGGCAAAAATCAATAAAATAAGATTTGATAAAGCATTCATAAATGTAATGTGATTCACAAAGGAAAGAAGAATCAAATGCACCAAAGCAAAATGAAATCACAAGAGTCTGAGGGTTATAGTGGAAAGTAAAATGAACATGTATCAGCAACATAACCATAAACTCCAAAGGTCAGTGCTAATCAAGTTACAAAAATGAATTTTTCTTAATAGGAAAAAAAAAGGAAGAAAGATTATGTCAGTCTATAAGCACTTCAGTATGTCCAAAGCATCAACCTTTTGGATTGACAGATAGTAGGGCACAGAGAATTGACTGGAAAATCAAAATAATTCATGTAGGAAGAAGTAAGACTAGCATAAAACAAAGATAAATGGAGATGAGTAAGGAAAGAAAGTAAAGTAGATATAGTTGGTCAGACAAAAAGTGAGGAAAAGGAACAGGCAGGAAAAGATAAAGGAGGGAAAGAGAAACCAGAGAAAGAGAATGGAGAGGGAAGAGCAAGAGAGACAGGGAAAAGGTAGGAAAAACTTTTAAAAGGGATTAAGGAGGACAATAGGAGAAGGTCTTCGAATGAAATTTGTCTTATGAATTCACTTCACAAAGGAGTTATACAGAAAACTGGTGGTGAGTGTCCTAATTAATATTTTAATTAGAATGTTTCCAAGAGACACACTTGCAGTAATTCAGGTCCATAGTCAAATATGATCTTCAGATCAGTAAAGAAATTGGATTTTAGAGAACATATTTTTAAAAAGGACCAGTGTCTCTTAAGAAATCTGGGGGTAAAATTAGAGCTAAGAGAATAGGGAAAACACAACAGTTATTTTTAAAAAATTGAAAATTCTAAAGCAATATAAACTATTCAGGAGCATGTCCACAGAGAAAACATGCAGAGTCATAAATTTTCCTTCATAAATCATGCTTGTCATTTATCTGATTTTAGAAATAAAATATGGCCAAAAGAAAATTTGAAAGTTATTGGGAAATACTTTTGTAAATAACATCATCTATAACCTCACCATCATCTTCGATGTATGTACTTGACTCCATTACCAAGATATAACTTTTTAAAATTAGTATAAGTTTGTACATGTGGTTGCACATTTGCATTTTTATTACCTGTTATATTAATATCTTTCCAGGAAGTGACTGATTTTGAAAACATAACTATTGGGCGCCTGGGTGGCTCAGTGGGTTAAGCCGCTGCCTTCGGCTCAGGTCATGATCTCAGAGTCCTGGGATCGAGTCCCACATCGGGCTCTCTGCTCAGCAGGGAGCCTGCTTCCCTTTCTCTCTCTCTGTCAGCCTCTCTACCTACCTGTGATCTCTCTCTGTCAAATAAATAAATAAAATCTTTAAAAAAAAAAAAAAGAAAACATAACTATTAATAGCTGCATTATATTCCATTTTTGGATGTATATAAACATCTACCTGTTGGTAGATATTTAATTATCCAACTTTGTATCATTATAAATCATGCTGCTATGGGATTTTTTGTCTATATATAGTTTGATTTTTCTTAGGATACATTCTCAAAACTCATAATGTGAACGTTTTATGGATTCATGAATGTTGTGTGTTATATATACATATGTGTATACACATACACAGAGATTGCCCTTCAGAAAGGATACTTGAATTCCTCCCAATATATGAAAATATTCATCTCACTGTATCCATACCAGTACTACATGAGAAATCTTACTGAAGTTACATTTAATTACTATATTTGATGTTAATTTCTTTTGTGAACTGTTTTGTTTACATGTTTTGCCAGCAAAGTGTCGTCCTTGTTACATTCTTGTTAGTTAATTATATCAAGAACCTTAATTTTGGTCATATTTATTGGAAATGTTTTTAACTTGTTTTATGACTATGCTATTTTTATTATTTTTGTTGTATAGAAAATACAACATATACGTAAATACATTAAACTCTTACTTGATGATTTAATTGCTTTTATGAATTAGAAGTTCTTCCCCATCTAGTTATCAGTTATATTTTTATTTATTTTATTTATTATATATTTATATATTATATATTTATTATATATTTTATTCCAGCCATTTATGATTTCATTTTTTTCACTTAGCTAATGAATTAATCTAGAGTTTATTTCAGTGCATGATGTGAGGTGAGGTTTCTTTTTCAAATAATCAATTTTCTCAACATTATAAAGTAACCTATTTGTTATTCTATTGGTTTGTTATGATCCTATATCATATATCAAGTGGTTTAATAAATTGGGTCTATTGCAAGAATTTGGAATGAAAGGTAAACTAACACTAAAGAGCCAGTGAATGCAAGATAAAGAAGGGGACTTCTGCAAGAAATGCAGAGAGGAATAAGAACAATGGAACAAGCAAAGACAAGGAAACACAATGACTAGAGATGAGCAAGCAAAACATCTGATTAAATGTGATGGTTTCCATTGCTTGATAGGAGACTGAAATTACACAAAGGAAAAAAGGAAGAAAGGACTTGAAGAAATTTATATGTGTGGGGCTGGGTAGGAGGGGCACAAAAGAATACCCACTGGAAGAGATAGATGGATCTCACTGCACAGATCTTCCTCTACTTAAAACAGTGTTAGATCCTGATAAACCTATCATAAGTTGAAATTATAATTTCAAAAATGCATTTAATACACCTAACCTACCAAACATGATAGCTTAGTCTAGCTTACTTTAAAGGTTCTCAGAACACTTAGATTTTCCTACAGTAGGGCAAAATCATTTAACACAAATCCTATTTTATAATAAAATATTAAATATGTAATTTATTAAATACTGTACTGAAAGTAAAAAACAGAATGGATCTATGGATCCAAAATGACTGTTAAGAGTATTGGTCATTTATCCTCATGATCACATGGCTAACTGGAAGCTGTGGCTCACTGCTGCTGCCCAGGATCTCAAGAGAGAATTGTATCACTAGCCTGGGAAAAGATCAAAATTCCAAGTATGGTTTCTACTGACTGCACATTTCTTTTGCACCATCATAAAGTCAAAAAATCATACATCAAACCATCCTAAGTTGGGGACCATATTTATGTGGAACCTGCCCATGTGCAAAAAATAGGCAGGAAAGGAACTAGCTCTCAGAAGGAGAGCAGTAACACAGAATTTGAAGCAGGTCAAAGACACAGAAAGGGCACTTGGGTGGCCCAATCAGTTAAACATCTGCCTTGAGCTCAGGTCATGATCCCAGGGTCCTGTGATCAAGTCCTGCAGGAGCTTGTTTCTTCCTGGGCATCTCCCCCTGCTCCTGTGCTCTCTCTCTCTCTCTCAAATAAATAAGTAAAATCATTAAAAACAGATACAGAATGAAATGTATAAGAAAGCAAAAAGAATGTGGTAAAGAAAGTGATAAAAGCTAAAGGTCAAGATTTTTTAAAAGTACAATCAGGAGAATTTTGTACAAAGAATCATCAAAGAGAGATTGTACTCATAAAGTAAAAATTAATTGATGGACCTATGAGGACATTAAAAAAATTAAGAAGCAACAAGGAATAGAGTAAGACAAGGCTGAGGAAGTCTTGCAGAATGTTTTAAAAACAAACGGGGATTTATAATTCTGATGCAGCAGAAAAGAACTCTGCTCAAAAGAATAGCATATATGTGAGGAAACACAGCAGTACATGATCTTTGAATGTGTTAAACAATTTTTTTAACGTGTCAAACATTTTTAGAGTTTATTGCCTAAGCTTAGTATATAAAAAGTAGTCAAGTTATAGCTACAAAATGTATCATAGAGTCTTGTTAAAAGGAAAGGGAATTAAAAGGGTACAATAATCAGGGTCTTGAGGATTAAGCCCCACTGGGGGTAAAATGGAAATTCCAAAGCCTAAAAATTAATTAAAATAATGAAGAGAAAAATGTCACTAAAAAGGATAAAGTATATTTTTCATTTTTCATTCAATAAATGTATATACAGGGCCTACCATATTAAATGGTGGAGGGAATATAAAATAAATATTATCTCTGCCCTCAAAGATGTCCCACCTAGTGTAGAAAATAAAATAGTATATAAAATATTCAGATGTTATGGGATATATGTTATATTTAATTATGTACAATCTGCTATAGAAGCAATGAAAAGGAAATGTCTAACTTTGTGGGAGTTGAGGTGAGGAAGTAGTTCAGGAGGAGAGGATAATTAGAAATTATTTTATAAAGGAGGTGACCTTTGAGCTGAATCTTTTTTTTTTTTTAAAGATTTTATTTATTTATTTGACAGAGATCACAAGTAGGCAGAGAGGCAGACAGAGAGAGAGGAAGAAGCAGGCTCCCTGCCGAGCAGAGAGCCCGATGTGGGGCTCGATCCCAGGACCCTGAGATCAGGACCTGAGCCGAAGGCAGAGGCTTTAACCCCCTGAGCCACCCAGGCGCCCCTTTGAGCTGAATCTTAAAGGCTACGTAGAATTTGGTCAGTTAGTCCAAAGAAGAAAAAAGGCATGGAGATGTGAGGATAGTTACTACACTTGGAGTATAGAAAGCAATTAAGTGTGGCTGTATCATAGGATGCATAAAGAATTTTGTAGAAAATGAGGCCAAAAAGGAAATCAGGTAGCGTGTCTTTAAAACCATGCCAAAGACAATGGGAAGCCATCAGAGATTCTTAAGCAGGAGAGAGAAATGATAAAATTTACCTTTTTGGAAAGCCATGAAAGTTTTGATTGGAAGGAGGAAAGACTGGATTTAGGGAATTATATAAAAAAGCTTTTACAATAGCTTATGTAAGACATTATGAAGACATGGAATAATAAAGTGATAGCAGAGAAGGATTAAAATATTGGATTTGAGACATTTTAAAAAGTATAATTATCAAGACTGGGTAATTGGCTATGAAATGTCAGAGTGGAAGAATTCAGAAATAATGTCAGGGTTTCTGGCTTGCACTGGATGTAAGAGATTGGGTACACTGGAAAAGGACCAGGTTTACAGAAGATTGTGAGCTTGCGTAGGGATAGGAGTCTAAAGGACCTCTGAAATATTCAGTGGAAATACAGAAAGAGCTAGATACATCCACTGCAAGCTCAGTAGAGAGCCCCGAGATGGAAAGATAAATTTAGGACTAGAGGTACAAAAAGAGAAAGATGAGTGTGTTCAAGCTTGTTAAGAGAGAGAGGTGACAAGATCTGTAAATTATAGGAAAGAAGACAGTAAAATAAATGTTTCAAGAAAACAATGAAAATAGCAGCAATGTCCACAATAGCCAAACTGTAGAAAGAGCTATTTGCCAACAGAGAAATTGATAAAGAAAATGTGGGATATATATATGATGGAATATTACTCAGCCATCAGAAAGGATAATTACCATTTACATAGACATGGATGGAACTGGAGGGTATTATGCTAAGTGAAATAAGTCAAACAGAGAAAGACAATTATCACATGGTTTCACTCATATGTGGAATATAAGAAAAGTGCAGAGGATCATAGGAGAAGGGAGAGAAAACTGAATGGGAAGTCATCAGAGAGAGAGAAAAAAACCATGAGAGACTCTTAACTATAATAAACAAACTGAGAGTTGTTGGAGGGGAGGTGGGTGAGGGAGTGGGGTAACTGGGTGGTGAGCATTAAGGAGGGCACATGATGTGATGAGCAATGGGTATTATTTGGAACTGATAAATTATCAAAAACTATGTCTGAAACTGATAATGTACTGTATGTTATCTAATTGAATTTAAATTAAAAATATTTTTAAAGCAATGAAAAATGAGTATACAGAATTTATGGAACATGAATAGGCTATATAGAAATTCTAGTTTTTCCACAGAATATCAAAGGAAGAGAAGTCCTTCTTATTTTAAAAGAAGCTTTGACAATAAAATGAAATAAAAGATGCCAACATATAAGTTAATTATCTGAGGCCACATAAACACTATACTGACAGAATTTAAATTGTGGATTTCTGGTTCCAAACTTCATGGTTTGTTTTGGTTTTCTGCATGAAAGTGTTGCCTATTTGTTGTCTAATTATGTCAAAGAGTCTGTTCCAGACAATTAAAATCAAATTCTATTTTTTAAAAAAGATGCTTATTTGTTTTTGCAATACCAAATACCAAGTGCTAAAGTTTTTCTAATGAACTACTCTTAAATTCACCTATCCCCTCTCCTGGAATTTATTTTCACCATCTGCCAGCAGCAGACCCTTCCCAAGTAAATCTTTCTTAATTTATTTTTCTTATGCTCAAAAATTACAGACTCAGTGAAAGAGGGTGGAGCATAGCTGCTATGAGCTATTACAATGAGTGACAAGGCCCAAAAATGGAAGCATAAATTTTGGCAAACTCCTTCAGCAACTACATACTCCTAAGGATGGCAGGAACCAACCTAGAATTCTCCAACCAGGACTTTTTCTTTTCTCCTTTTTTGGAGATTGACCAAGTTCTGATACAAATATAAAAGTGTTGGAAATGCAATAAAAATATTGAAAAGAAAGGGCTTTTTTAGGATTTGCCTGGAAAAAAAAAGAAATGTCTTGTAGGATTCTGCTTACACAACAAGTAAGACTCAAGGTCACGGGCTTAGAGAGTTAGAGACTGGATTTAGGGCAATTGTAGTCTTTCACATGCTATGGAAGATGCCATAATTCGAATGGCTCTACTCCCTGCAATTCAGTTTTATTGTTCACCAAATTGTAACCCCATTAAATTAACATGACTATGACACAAAAAGGACTGATATAAAATTTAAAAGACTTTAAATCAAACTAAGAAAATCAACCAGATATTGCCCCAGATTTGAATTATATTTTCTCTGATTCCAAAATTATAACCTTCCCCTCCCCAGGATATTCTTCTTGATGTTGAGTCCTGCAGGCTTTAAACTAAAATACAAATAATACCAATGAAGAGTCACTCTGAATAGATTCAAGATAAAATCATGTGCATTCCATGCATTTTCTCTTCTGTTTAAGAAAGTATCTCAAATATAAGAACAAACCTGATTTTAAAATATGATGGATATAATTTCTACATACTTCAATTACTCAAACATCACGACACCTGATAGTCAAATTGAGGAATCATAATTATAGGTATAATCTCTTGAAAGCTGCTAGGACAAAGAGGCTCCTTACTTACAGAGGAAAACCCATCAGAATAACGTCAGACCTGTCCACAGAGACCTGACAAGCCAGAAAGGGCTGGCAAGATATATTCAGGGCACTAAATGAGAAGAACATGCAGCCAAGAATACTTTATCCAGCAAAACTGACATTCAAAATGGATGTAGAGATAAAGAGTTTCCAAGACCGGCAAGGCTTAAAAGACTATGCAACCAGCAAGCTGACACTGCAGGAACTATTAAGGGGGCTTCTTTAAAGGAGGAAAAAGCCCAAGAATAGCATTGAACAGAAATATAGAAACAATCTACAGAAAGAAAGACTTCAAAGGTAACACAATGTCAATAAAAATGTATCTATCAATAATCACCCTCAATGTGAATGGCCTAAATGTGCCCATAAAATGGCACAGGGTTGCAGATTGGATAAAACGACAGGACCCATCCATATGTTGTCTACAAGAGACCCATTTTGAACCTAAAGATACACCCAGACTGAAAGTGAAGGGATGGAGAAGCATTTTTCATGCAAATGGGCCTCAAAAGAAGGCTGGGGTAGTGATTCTCATTTCAGATAAATTAGATTTTAAACTAAAGACTGTAGTCAGAGATACAGAAGGACACTACATAATCCTTGAAGGGACTATCCACCAAGATGATCTAACAATTGTAAATATCTATGCCCTCAATATGGGAGCAGCCAATTACTTAAGAAAACTGTTAATCAATATAAAGACTCATATTGATATGAATACACAAATAGTAGGAGATCTCAACACGCCTCTCTCAGAAATAGACAGATCATCGAAGCAGAAAATCAATAAAGAAACAAGAGCATTGAATGACACATTAGACCAGATGGACCGCATAGATATATACAGAACATTCCACCCTAAAACAACAGAATACTCATTCTTCTCAAGTGCACATGGAACCTTCTCAAGAATAGACCACATACTGGGTCACAAATCAGGACTCAACCAATACCAAAAGACTGAGATTATTCCCTGCATATTCTCAGATCACAATGCTTTGAAACTGGAGCTCAATCACAAGGAAAAGTTCGGAAGGAACTCAAACACCTGGAAGCTAAAGACCACCTTGCTTAAGAATGCTTGGATCAACCAGGAGATCAAAGAAGAACTGAAACAAATCATGGAAACCAATGAGAATGAAGACACTTTGGTCCAAAGCCTATGGGATACAGCAAAGGCGATACTAAGGGGGAAATACATAGCCATCCAAGCTTCCCTCAAAAAAATTGAAAAATCCAGAACACGACAGCTGTCTCTACACCTTAAAGAACTGGAGAATCAACAACAAATCAAACCAACTCCACACATAAGAAGGGAAATCATCAAGATTAGAGCTGAGATCAATGAGGTAGAAACCAGAGATACAGTAGAACGTATCAATGAAACTAGAAGCTGGTTTTTTGAAAGAATCAATAAGATCGATAAACCATTGGCCACACTAATCCAAAAGAAAAGAGAGAAAGCCCAAATTCATAAAATTATGAATGAAAAGGGAGAGATCACAATGAACACCAAGGAAGTAGAAATAATCATCTGAAGTTATTATCAACATTTATATGCCAATAAGCTTAGCAACCGAGATGAAATGGATGCATTCCTGGAAAACTATAAACTCCAAAAATTGAATCAGGAAGAAATTGACAACCTGAATAGACCAATATCTAATAACGAGATTGAAGCAGTGATCAAAAACCTCCCAGAAAACAAGAGCCCAGGACCTGACGGATTCCCTGGGGAATTCTACCAAACTTTCAAAGAAGAAATAACTCCTATTCTCCTGAAGCTGTTTCAAAAAAATTGAAGCAGAAGGAAAACTTCCAGACTCTTACTATGAAGCCAGCATTGCCCTGATCCCCAAACCAGGCAAAGACCCTACCAAAAAGGAGAATTTCAGACCAATATCACTAATGAATATAGAAGCTAAGATTCTCAACAAGATCCTAGCAAACAGGATCCAAAAGCACATTAAAAAGATTATCCACCATGACAAGGCAGGATTCATCCCTGGGCTACAAGGATGGTTCAACATTCACTAATTAATTAATGTGATAGAACAAATTAATATGAGAAGAGAGAAGAACCACATGGTCCTCTCAATTGATGCAGAAAAAGCATTTGACAAAATCCAGCATCTGTTCCTGATTAAAACGCTTCAAAGTATAGGGATAGAGGATTTTAATTAGAAAAATTACAAGTCCCCAGTAGATAAATGGCCAACGTAAAAAAACAAAAATGAGAAGACAGTACTCACAAGAGAAAATGTAACAAATATATGGGAATATGAACAATCTTCAAAACAATCAGAAAAGTTTAACTTAAAACTATAATGAGATAACATTTTTATCAATTTAATTTAATTTCTTCCAGTTTCCTGGCAAGGTTGTAATGAAATTAGTCAATTATTTATGTTTTCGGAAATCAGCTTGGCAATATATTTTTTGAAAAATTTAAATGTTTAGACCCTTTCACTCAGTGATTAAACTGCAAGGAATTTAAGTGAAGAAAGAATTCAAGAAGTTCTAAAAACTATATGCAACAAGTTATTCATTACAACATTCTTTATAATAACAAAAATTTAGTAACAGCCTAAATGACCCATGGTAGACTTTCTAAATCATGATGAATTGCCCTAAAGGAATATTGTTCAGTCACTGTGCGCCACATTATGAGAAACATATAACTGCATGACAAACCATTTATAATATTACATAAAGAACAAAGACATAAAGGTATCTCCATTATTTTTACAACTTTGTAAAATTAAGTATGCATGTAAAGTTCACATTAAAAGTTGATACATTATGTAGTGATATTGTGAGTGATTTTTTTTATTTCTATGTTTTTGTTTTCATTATATCATTTGTACACTGATAAAATTTTTTAAAAATACTCTTCTATTCCCCAATTGTTTCATCAGTTTAACAAGCACCTGACTTCTGATCATACCTGGAATTGTCATACAGACTCCAGAAAACTCACTGGAGTACAGAGGTCACCTCTGGAAAGTGTGGCTACTTAGAAAGGTCAGACCCAGCTCTGACAGGCTTTTTGCATTTCCTTTCCCAGTTTCCCTGCCAATGGTTCAACCTCCCCACCCCACCACTCACCTCAGCACCCCCACACCCCACTTAGTTTTTCTTTCAAGTAGCTATAGTCACTTGAAAAAAAAACACACTTGAAATGAACTGACTTTTGGGGTGTTAAAATTTAATATACTTGATGTGATAAATATGTCCTCTTTGTTACCATTAAAACTAGAGAGAGGGGGTGCCTGGGTGGCTCGGTGGGTTAAAGCCTCTGCCTTCAGCTCAGGTCATGATTCCAGGATCCTGGGATCAAGCCCCACATCATGCTCTCTGCTCAGCAGGGAGCCTGCTTCCCTTCCTCTCTCTCTGCCTGCCTCTCTGCCTACTTGTGATCTCTGTCTGTCAAATGAATAAATAAAACCTTTTTAAAAAATAAATGAAAAAATAAAAGTAGAGATAGAAGAGAAAATAGCAACAGTGGAAATGATATTCTGAAGTATCCAGGGTGAAACATTTTTAAGCAAACTGCAAGCCATCTTGAGTGTTTAAAAGGTCGATTCCTCGATTTACTCCAGAAGATTTGGCTTCTGAGATCATTTGTCTTCTTAATCCTTACTGTGGAGCACTACTACAGTTCTCCTGAGACTGTCAACTTCGCCCATCTGGATTCACAACATGGACAAGTGTTTTCTGTCTGGACCAAATTACTTTGAGTATTAAATTTGTGGCCTAAATTGCTCTATGTCTATTTAAATTCAACAGATTTTTTTTTTTCTCAGTGACCTTTAGTATGTCTAATTCTGATTTTGATAGAGATGAGAATAACACAATAGAAAAGGTGCTTTCCCTTTGCTGAATGATGTGTACTGAGATTTGCAAAAAGAAAGGACCTTGTGTTATGAGACAGAAGAAAGAGAAAGAGACAGAGAGAGACAGACCAATGACAGGCTCCATTCTAATAAATTAGATCCTTTTTATAAAAGCTGTTGACAACCTATGCTTATTTGTATAACCCTCTTCTCTTGGCTTTTCTATACTTTTTATATGCCAAGACACTCAAAACATAAAAGTGGTCTTTGCCTCTCTCAACATCCTGTTTCTGACTGTCCCTATTTGGTTTCCTTCCTACCACCACTCACCACCTTAAAGGCAACATAAATGTTAATTTCAACCTGATTTTGTCCACATACAAATGATGAAAAAAGATACACATTCTGATTTTTCCCCAAGCCCCCTGTTCCCTAGAGATAACTCTGGGCCCAGAAGCCTCTAAGATATAGATACAAAAAAACCTGCCACCTACTCAGTTATCTTGTGCTTTCTTTACTTGAATGCCTCAGCACAACTGATCACCGGCAGCAATATGTTCACTGGCATTCATAATGCTGATTTCATGACCCTGTTCCAGTTAGAAAATGCCTTCTGAATCTCCACAGAAAGAAATTTTCTTCAGCCTAACCTTTGTTGGATGTATTTTATCACACTGTAGTTCATTAGAAAATGAAGAATGATTTTTATAAACTACTAATTTTCTATTTCCTCAGCCATGCTAGATACAGAAGAATTTATTTAAGACTCTAAGTACAATGAAGGGGTGGCATCCTGCTAAATCACCCAAAGGGTTGGAGTTTTTGCTTCCAAGAATTCCCTTAGAGTTGTAAGGTTAATTCAGAAATATACAAACCCCACCCTCTCAGAAATAGGCAGGCCTCAACAGGAAGAACATGTGTTGGAGGGATTATCCCACCTGGATTCTGTTCCCAGCTACAGCATCTCTTGGTTTTGCATCTATTCCCAGTGACAGTGAGATCTCATCACATAGCATTTAGAGAGCATCAGATAAAACATGTTATTTAAGGGGAAGTTATTATTAATATTGGAGCTACTATTGTGTCTTTCTCATCATCAATGCCTAAAGAGAAAGAAGCTTTAAAAGGAGAGGAAGGATAGCTGTAAACAGTCCCTTTGAAGATGCTTAGAAAAGCTGAGATTTAGACAAAGACAAGATTTCTTCTTAATAGAATAAAGTGCTTAGAGCAGTGGTTCCCAATTTTTTAAGCTTTGTGGATTGCTTTTAAACTTAAAAAAATATATAAATTTCTCTGTCTCTCTTTCACTCATATGCAAGCACACAAGGAATCATATATTTGAGATATTTGATTGAAAAAATGCTCAATAACAAAACCTTCAATAAATTCAGCAACATTTATAAATGAAAATAAATATTTATTCGTCATAGCAATATCTATTTATTTTTATGAAACAGTAGTACATGGATATCCAAAGTACATTATCTATTTATTCTATAAGCAATGTTTGGTAGGCCTAGATTTTTATATCCTTTGCTATAATTCTATGCCACCCCTAGTCAAAAGGCAGATACTTAACAACCACTAATTTAGAGTATATTGTGTAAAGGCTCAAGCAAGGAACAGTTGTATGGCAAAGCTCTAGGGAGCCACATACCTATATCTAGGAGATAGTATCGTTAAGCCTAGCAGCACTCTTTAATTTTTTTCTTTCATATATTATGTAGGCCTCATTTAAATACAAAGCAAAGGGGCACCTGGGCGGCTCAGTCAGTTAAGCTGCTGCTGCCTTCGGCTCAGGTCATGATCCCAGAGTCCTGGGATCGAGACCCAAGTTGGGTTCCCTGCTCAGCCTTCTTCTCCCTCTCCCTCTGCCTGACACTCTGCCTACTTGTGCTCTTTATCTCTTTGTCAAATGAATAAATAAAACCTTTAAATAAATAAATTCATGCAAAGCAAAATAATATTTGTTCACCATAGATGAGTACTAAATATGACACAAACCAAACACTAAGAGACCCATTGCCACTTTTCTTGACCAAAGCTTCTGTTGGGCTCCCTGCTCAGTGGGGAGTCTGCTTATCCCTCTCCCTCTATCTTTCCCCATGATTGTGTGCTCTCTCTCAAACAAATAAAATCTTTAAAAAAAAAACAAATGCAAAACACAGAAGAAAAATGACTCAAATAGATGAGATACCAAGGGAGCCATCTTTGTCATGATATTCTGTTATAAGGCTTTACTAAAGTGGTGGAATGAAAAGTGTTTGAGGCTTCATCCTATGAAAGTTTCATCTTTTTATATACTTTTCTATACCTTATTGGTAAAAGAAATTTTATCTGATTTTCATAGGCAGATACAGAAGGAGCCTACATGTAGAATGCACACCAAGCCCTAGTATAATTTAAGAAAGAAGGTCAATAGATTTCTTAGAGGAAGGGAGTGATATGAGTTACTGCCATTTACATATTATATAAAATGAGCTGTACATTGCAGGAAGGCCAAAAACAATTACTCTGGGGCTTGTGGTCAGGGACAACTAAATGATAGCTCATGATCTTAGCAGTGGGATTGAAGTGAAAAGAATGGGTAAATCCAATAACAAATAAATGAGTGTCTAGATTTAGTAAGCACTATAACTAAGATAAGAAAAGGAGAAGGAAAAAGGCAGAATTTAAGGAGTGTTCAAATATCTTGAGGTAATGTTAAGAGATGATAGTGGGGAAGAGGGAAAAAAAAGAAATGTCAAGTCTCAGTTAATACATAATAGGTTCCATTTTGCCAGGATGCTAGTCTGCTTCCTACTAGAAGAGTCTCTTCAAAATTAACATATACTAAATGTGTGACATGACATTGGCAAAAAAAGGCACTCCAGAAAGCCAGAGCTCCTAGAGTCCAAAAGAGCACTCAGACTGAAAAATAAGAAGGGCTTAATGAACACCGTTATATATGAGGCTTTATATCAATGATCCTAAGGTACAGAGATGGATTTGGGTACAGAAAACAAGTAAAAAAACAAAAATGTAAGAACTATAAAATGTGCAGTCTAAAAAGTTGAATCAAAATTAATTGTGCAAGGCACTATAATGGCCAAAATGGTAGTGGGGGTAATAAATAGATGAATAGGGTATGCTTTTGTTCTCAAATAACCAAAAATCTATTTAGGACATGTATATAAAAATATCTAAATTTTGGAGAAAAATAATGACAGAAGATTGATTTGACTGTTTAGTAAAACACACTCCAATATTATAATAACGAAAATAATTTGGGTCTTATGTAAAAGCAGACAGTCAAATCAATGACAAAAAGAAGCATAAAAATAGATTCAAACTCTAGACCTAAGATACATAAGAATTAAATAAATGATTAAAATAACAACAGAAATATGTAGAAAGAGCAAGGTGGTTTTTTTTTTTCCCTAAAGACAAAATATGTTATGTCAGGAAAAAAAATCCCTTTAAAACTTTACATCATATACCAACATAACAGATTAAAGACTTGAGTATTTTTAAATGTTTTTAACTAGAAGTTACATCATAATTAAAGGGTCTGTCCAACAAGAAAATCTAACAATTTTAAATATCTATGCCCCTGATATGGGAGCAGCCAATTATACAAAACCAATTAATAAAAAAATCAAAGAAACACATTGACAATAATACAATAATAGTAGGAGAATATAACAAACCCTAATTGAAATGGACAGACCATCTAAACAAAAGATAAATGAGGAAATAAAGGGTTAAATGACACACTGGACCAGATAGACATCACAGATATATTCAGAGCATTCTATTTCAAAGCAACAGAATAACATTCTTCTCTACTGCACATGGAACATTCTCCACAATAGATCATAACCTGGGTCACAAATCAGGTCTCAACCAGTACCAGAACACTGGGATCATTTCCTGCATATTTTCAGATCACAATGCCTTGAAACTAGAACTCAACCATAAGAAAGTTAGAAAGAACTCAAATACGTGGAGGCTAAAGAACATCATACTGAATAATGAATGGGTCAACTAGGAAATTAAAGAAGAATTTTTAAAAATTGTGAAAACAAATGAAAATGAAAACACAACTGTTCAAGCTCTTTGGGACACAACAAAGGTGGTCCTGGGAGGAAAGTATATAGCAATATAAGCCTTTCTCAAGACACAAGGATGGTCTCAAGTACACAGTCTAACCTTACACTTAAAGAAGCTGGAGAAAGAACAGCAAAGAAAGCCTGAACCCAGCAGGAGAAGGGAAATAATAAAGATCAGAGCAGAAATCAATTAAATAGAAGTCAAAAGACCAGCAGAACACATCAACAAAACTGGGAGCTTGTTCTTTCAAGGAATTAATAAGATTGATAAACTCCTGACCAGACTTATCAAAAAGAAAAGAGAAAGGACCCAAATTAATAAAATCATGAATGAAAGAGGAGAGATCAGAACCAACACCAAAGAAATATAAACAATTATAAGAATATATTATTAGCAACTATACGCCAGCAAATTTGACAACTTAGAAGAAATGGATGCATTCCTAGAGACATATAAACTACCAAAATTGAACCAAGAACAAATAGAAAACCTGAACAGACCCATAACCAGTAAGGAGATTGAAACAGTCATCAAAAATCTCCCAAAAACAAGAGCCCAGGACCAGACAGCTTCCCAGGGGGATTCTACCAAACATTTAAAGAAGAATTAATTCCTATTCTCCTGAAACTATTCCAGATAGTAGAAATGGAAGGTAACTTCCAAACACATTTTATGAGACCAGTATTACCTTTATTCCAAAACCAGACAAAGACCCCATCAAAAAGGAGAATTACAGACCAATATCTTTGATGAACACAGGTGCAAAAATTCTCACCAAAATACTAACCTTAGGCTCCAACACTGCATTAGAAGGATTATTCAACATGACCAAGTTGGATTTATTCCAGAGCTTCAAGCTTGGTTCAACATCCGCAAATCAATCAGTGTGATACAATACATTAATAAAAGAAAGAACAAGAACCATACGATATTCTCAATAGATGTTTAAAAAGCATTCGACAAAGTACAGCATCTTTCTTGATCAAAGATCTTCACAGTGTAGGCATAGAGGGTACATACCTCAATCATCAAAGCCATCTATGAAAAACCCACAATAAATATTCTCAATGACTAAAAACTGAGAGCTTTTCCACTAAGGCCAGGAACACAACAGGGATGTCCACTATCACCACTGCTATTCAACATAGTACTAGAAGTCCAAACCTCAGCAATCAGACAACAAATGAAATGCATCCAAATTGGCAAAGAAGGAGTTAAATTCTCACTCTTTGCATATGATATGATACGTTGTGTGGACAACCCAAAAGACTCCACTCCAAAACTACTAGAACTCATACAGGAATTCAGTCAACTGTCAGGATATAAATCAATGCACAGAAATCAGTTGCATCTCTATACACCAACAGCAAGACAGAAGAAAGAGAGATTAAGGAGATGATCCCATTTACAATTGCACCCAACACCATAAGATACCAAGGAATAAACCTAACCAAAGAGGCAAAGAATCTATACTTAGAGAAATATAAAGTACTCATGAAAGAAATTGAGGAAAGCAGAAAGAAATGGAAAAATATTCCATGCTCATGGATTGGAAGAACAAATATTGTGAAAATCTCTATGCTACCTAAAGCAATCTACACATGTAATGCAATCCCTATCAAAATACCATCAATTTTTTTCAAAGAAATTGAACAAATAATCCTAAAATTTATATGGAACCAGAAAAGACCCCAAATAGCCAGAGGAATGTTGAAAAGAAAAACCAAAGTTGTTGACATCATAATTCCAGCTCTATTACAAAACTGTAATGATCAAGACAGTATGGTACTGGCACAAAAACAGACCCATAGATCAATGAAACAGAATAGAGAGCCCAGAAATGGACCCTCGACTCTTTGGTTAACTAATCTTCAGCAAAGCAGGAAAGAATGTCCAATGGAAAAAAGACAATATATTCAACAAATGGTGTTGGGAAAATTGGACAGCCACATTTAGAAGAATGAAACTGGACAATTTATTTACACCACACACAAAGATAGACTCAAAATGGATGAAGGACCTCAATGTGAGACAGGAATCCATCAAAATCCTAGAGGAGAACACAGGCAGCAACCTCTTCAACCTCAGCTGCATCTACTTCTTCCTAGAAACATCACCAAAGGCAAGGGAAGCATGGGGGGTGGGGCGGTGTATGAACTATTGGGACTTCAAGATCAAAAGCTTCTGCACAGCAAAGAAAACAGTCAACAAAAGCAAAAGACAACTGACAGAATGGTAGAAGATATTTGCAAATGACATATCAGATAAAGGGCTAGTATACAAAATCTAGAAAAAAAACTTATCAAACTGAACACCAAAGTCAAATAATCCAATCAAGAAATGGGCAGAAGACATGAGCAGACATTTCTGCAAAAAAGACATCCAAATGGCTGACAGACACATGAAAAAGTGCTCAATATCACTTGCCATCAGGGAAATACAAATCAAAACCACAATGAGATACCACCTCACACCAGTCAGAATGGCTAAAATTAACAAGTTAGGAAATGACAGATGTTGGCAAGGATGAGGCAAAAGGGGAACCCTCCTACACTGTTGGTGGGAATGTAATCTGGTGCAGCCACTCTGGAAAACAGTGTGGATATTCCTCAAAGTTGATAATAGAGCTATCCTACAACCGAGCAATCGCACTACTGGGTATTTACGCTAAAGATACAAATGTAGGGATCCAGAGGGGCATGTGCACCTGAATGTTTATAGCAGCGATGTCCACAATAGCCAAACTATGGAAAGAAACTAGATGTCCATCAACAGATGAATGGGTAAAGACGTGGTACACATGTGCACGTGCACACACACACACACACACACACACACTAGAATACTATTCACCCATCAAAGAAAAAAGGAAATCTTGCCATTTCCAATGACATGGATTGAACTAGAGGGCATTATGCTAACTAAAATAAGTCAATCAGTGAAATACAATTATCATAAGATCTTTCTGATATAAGGAATTTGGCAGGCAGGGCAGGGGTTGTGGCAGGTAGGGAGGGAAGAAATGAAACAAGACAGGACTGGGAAGGAGACAAACATAAAAGACCCTAAATCCTAGGATTTAAAGACTCTAAATCCTAAGATTTAGAGACTTTTATGTTTTTATATCTTTTATGCTCCCTCAGGAAACAAACTGAGGGTTGCTGGGGGATATGGTGGAGGGATAGGGTGGTTGGACTATGAACATTGGGGAGGGAATGTGCTATGGTGAGTGCTATGAATTGTGCAAGACTGATGATTCATAGATCTGTACCCCTGAAGCAAATAATACATTATATGTTAATTTTAAAAAAATGAGGCAGAACTTGCAGAACTTAAGAAAAATAGAAGTCATACTGGAAAAGATTGAATATATTTGACAACATGAAAAATATTTTCATTTTTCCATTGAAAATGATCATGGAAAAATTTTTCATACAAGCTGTAATATTTAAACATTTTTTTTAATTTTTTATTTTTTATAAACATATATTTTTAACCCCAGGGGAACAGGTCTGTGAATCACCAGGTTTACACACTTCACAGCACTCACCAAAGCACATACCCTCCCCAATGTCCATAATCACACCCCCTTCTCCCAAACCCCCTCCCCCCAGCAACCCTCAGTTTGTTTTGTGAGATTAAGAGTCACTTATGGTTTGTCTCCCTCCCAATTTGGAGATTTTTAATGACTGTTTCAATCTCGTTACAGGTTATGGGTCCGTTCAGACTTTCTACTTCTTCCTGGTTCAGTTGTGGTAGTTTATATGTTTCTAGGAATGCATCCTTTTCTTCCAGATTGTCAAATTTGTTGGCGTAGAGTTGCTCATAGTATGTTCTTATAATAGTTTGTATTTCTTTGGTGTTAGTTGTGATCTCTCCTCTTTCATTCATGATTTTATTTATTTGGGTCCTTTCTCTTTTCTTTTTGATAAGTCTGGCCAGGGGTTTATCAATTTTATTAATTCTATCAAAGAACCAGCTCCTAGTTTCGTTGATTTGCTCTATTGTCTTTTGGATTCTATTTCATTGATTTCTGCTCTGATCTTTATGATTTCTCTTCTCCTGCTTGGCTTAGGGTTTCTTTCTTCAGCTCCTTTATGTGTAGGGTTAGGTTGTGTACCTGAGACCTTTCTTGTTTCTTGAGAAAGGCTTGTACCGCTATATATTTTCCTCTCAGGACTGCCTTTGTTGTGTCCCACAGATTTTGAACCGTTGTATTTTCATTACCATTTGTTTCCATGATTTTTTTCAATTCTTCTTTAATTTCCCGGTTGACCCATTCATTCTTTAGAAGGATGCTGTTTAGTCTCGATGTATTTGGGTTCTTTTCAAACTTCTATTTGTGGTTGAATTCTAGCTTTAGAGCATTGTGGTCTGAAAATATGCAGGGAATGATCCCAATCTTTTGATACCGATTGAGTCCTGATTTAGGACCGAGGATGTGATCTATTCTGGAGAATGTTCCATGTGCACTAGAGAAGAATGTGTATTCTGTTGCTTTGGGATGAAATGTTCTGAATATATCTGTCATGTCCATCGGGTCCAGTGTGTCGTTTAAGGCCTTTATTTCCTTGCTGATCTTTTGCTTGGATGATCTTTCCATTTCAGTGAGGGGAGTTTTAACGTCCCCTACTATTATTGTATTATTGTTGAGGTGTTTCTTTGATTTTGTTATTAATTGGTTTATATAGTTGGCTGCTCCCACGTTGGGGGCATAGATATTTAAAATTGTTAAATCTTCTTGTTGGACAGACCCTTTGAGTATGATATAGTGTCCTTCCTCATCTCTTATTATAGTCTTTGGCTTCAAATCTAATTGATCTGATATAAGGATTGCCACTCCTGCTTTCTTCTGATGTCCATTAGCATGGTAAATTCTTTTCCACCCCCTCACTTTAAATCTGGAGGTGTCTTCGGGCTTAAAATGAGTTTCTTGGAGGCAACATATAGATGGGTTTTGTTTTGTTATCCATTCTGATACCCTGTGTCTTTTGACAGGGGCATTTAGCCCATTCACATTCAGGGTAACTATTGCGAGATATGAATTTAGTGCCATTGTATTGCCTGTAAGGTGACTGTTACTGTATATGGTCTCTGTTCCTTTCTGATCTACCACTTGTAGGCTCTCTCTTTGCTTAGAGGACCCCTTTCAAGATTTCCTGTAGAGTTGGTTAGGTGTTTGCAAATTCTGTCAGTTTTTGTTTGTCCTGGAAGCTTCTATTTTCCATGATAGCCTAGCTGGATATAGTATTCTTTGCTGCATGTTTTTCTCATTTAGTGCTCTGAAAATATCATGCCAGCTCTTTCTGGCCTGCCAGGTCTCTGTGGATAAGTCAGCTGCCAATCTAATATTTTTACCATTGTATGTTACAGACTTCTTTTCCCGGGCTGCTTTCAGGATTTTCTCTTTGTCACTGAGACTTGTAAATTTACTATTAGGTGATGGGGTGTGGGCCTATTCTTACTGATTTTGAGGGGCGTTCTCTGAACCTCCTGAATTTTGATGCTCGTTCCCTTTGCCATATTGGGGAAATTCTCCCCAATAATTATCTCCAGTATACCTTCTGCTCCCCTCTCTCTTTCTTCTTCTTCTGGAATCCTAATTATTCTAATATTGTTTCGTCTTATGGTGTCACTTATCTCTCGAATTCTCCCCTCGTGGTCCAGTAGCTGTTTGTCCCTCTTTTGCTCAGCTTCTTTATTCTCTGTCATTTGGTCTTCTATATCACTAATTCGTTCTTCTGCCTCATTTATCCTAGCAGTGAGAGTCTCCATTTTTGATTGCACCTCATTAATAGCTTTTTTTATTTCAACTTGGTTAGATTTTAGTTCTTTTATTTCTCCAGAACGGGCTTTTATATCTCTCGAGAGGGTTTCTCTAATATCTTCTATGCCTTTTTCGAACCCGGCTAGAACCTTGAGAATTGTCATTCTGAACTCTAGATCTGACATATTACCAATGTCTGTATTGATTAGGTCCCTAGCCTTCGGTACTGTCTCTTGTTCTTTTTTTGTGTTGAATTTTTCCGTCTTTTCATTTTGTCCAGATAAGAGTATATGAAGGAGCAAGTAAAATACTAAAAGGGTGGCAACAACCCCAGGAAAATATGCTTTAACCAAATTAGAAGAGATCCCAAATCATGAGGGGGGAGAAAGGGGATAAAAAGAGGTTCAAAAAGTAAGAAAGAAAAAAAACGAAAAAAGAAAAGAAAAGAATTTAAAAAGAAAACTAATAAGAAAAATATAAAAAAGAAAAAAATATATATATTGGATAAACTAGTTAAAAAACGTTAAAAAAGAAAAACGTAAAAGTTAAAAAAAAAATTAGCAGAATGCGAGAAAAAAAAAACAAAAAATGAAAAAGAAAGAAATCTAATTAACTGCAAGACTAAAAAGAATCACAGGGAAAAAGCCATGAGCTCCGTGCTTGGCTTTCTCCTCCTCTGGATTTCTGCTGCTCTCCTTGGTATTGAAACCACACTCCTTGGTAGGTGAACTTGGTCTTGGCTGGATTTCTTGTTGATCTTCTGGGGGAGGGGCCTGTTGTAGTGATTCTCAAGTGTCTTTGCCCCAGTCAGAATTGCACCGCCCTTAGCAGTGGCCCGGTTGAGTAATCCGCTTGGGTTTGCTTTCAGGAGCTTTTGTTCCCTGAGCACTTTCCGTAGAGTTCAGGAGGACGGGAATACAAATGGCGGCCTCCTGGTCTCCGGCCTGGAGGAGCCGAGAGCTTGGTGCCCCACTCCTCAGTGTGCCCTCAGAGAACAGCGCCCAGTTACTCCCGTCTGCCTGACCTCCGGCCGCGCTCCGAGCTCACCGAGCCTGCGACCAGTTCAAGGTAACACCGAGCTGTGAGCTTACTGTCGGCTCTGTCTCTGTAGCCGGCTTTCCCGTTCCAATACCCGCAAGCTCTGCGACACTCAGACACCCCTGATCCTTCTGTGACCCTGCGGGACCTGAGGCCACGCTGACCCCGCGTGGGCTTTGCCCCGGTTTAGGCTCTGGAGCAATGTCCCTCAGCGGAACAGACTTTTAAAAGTCCTGATTTTGTGCGCCGTTGCTCCGCCGCTTGCCGGGAGCCGGCCCCTCCCCCCGGGGTCTATCTTCCTCTTGCTTTGGATTCACTTCTCTGCCAGTCCTACCTTTCAGAAAGTGGTTGTTTTTCTGTTTCCAGAATTGGTGTTGTTCTTCTCTTCGATCTGCCGATGGATTTGCAGGTGTTTCCAATCTTTAGATAAGCTATCTAGCTGATCTCTGGCCAGCTGAAGTAGTCTCAGCCTGCTACTTCTCCACCATCTTTCTATTTAAACATTTTTAAAGGACAAATGATCTTAATATATAAAGAGCTCATCTGAATAAATAAAAGCAATTATAAAAACCTTAAAAGATTCATGGACAGAGAACACCATCAAACAATTTACAAAATAAGAGACACAAATGGCTGATAAGTACAGAAAAGTATCCAAATTCACTGATATTCAGACAAATGTGTAATAAAAAGACACTGTCTCTATCAAAATTCCAACAGTCTTCTCTTCATAGAAATGGAAAAGCTGATTCTCAAATTCCTATGGAATTACAAGGGGCCTAGAATAGCCAAACCAATCTCTTTATTTTTTTTATTTATCAGTTTAATTTCTTTTGTTGGTAATTTCCGATGGATTTGAACAATTGAGTTACTCATGCTAAATAATTACTTTTTTAAAGATTTTATTTATTTATTTGACAGACAGAGATCACAAGTAGGTTGAGGCAGGCAGAGATAGAGGGGGAAGCAGGCTCCCTGCTGAGCAGAGAGCCCAATGCAGGGCTTGATCCCAGGACCCTAGGATCATGACCTGAGCTGAAGGCAGAGGCTTTAACCCACTGAGCTACCCAGGCACCCCTATTTGGTGGTAATTTATGATGGATTTGAACAGTTGAGTTACTCGTGCTAAGACTAGATAAGTCTAGTTAAGAAAAAAAGAATAATCCTTAAGTCATACATGCATCAGAATAAATAACTTTCATTCACTTTTCAGTTACTAAATATTATCTAAGACTGATCTGGATAATATGATCATCAGATAAAGTGTATCAACCACTTGAAAGCAGCACAAACAGTACATTATTGTCCATTAATTTTTTTTTTATTTCACTTAGTGCAAAATAAGAAGTTTATTTATGCTATAGCCAAAACAATCTTTAGACAAATAAAAATGAGAAAATAATCATCAAAAGTCTTTGGGGTGCAACAAAAGCTGATCTAAGACAGAAAAATATAGTGATAGAGGCTTACCCCAAGAATCAAGAAAAACCTCAAATAACCAACCTTACACCTAAAGAAAGAATGCTACACTTAAAGAAAATGAAGAAAAATGAAAGACTAAAGCCAATAGAAGAAAGGAAATAATGATTCAAGCAAGAATGCACGAAACATAGACTAAAAACTCAATAGAACAAATCAATGTAACCAGGAGCTAGTTCTTTGAAAAGATCAACAAAACTGGTAAATCTTTAGCCAGACTGATCAAAATAGAGAAAGGACTGAAATAAACAAAATCAGAAATAAAAGAGGAGTATTAATGATCAACACCACAGAAACACAAAGGATTATAAGAGAATATTATGAAAACCTATGGGCCAACAAATTGGACAACATAGAATAAATGGTTAATTTCCTAAAAACAAACAATATTCCAAGACTGAATCATGAAGAAATAGAAAATATGAATAGATTTATTACTAGCAAGAATACTGAATTAGTAATCAAAATCTCCCAACAAGTGAAAGCCAAGACCATGATGGCTTCATAGGTAAATTCTACAAAACATTTAAAGAGTTCATACCCATTCTTCTCAAACTACCCCAAAAATAGAAAAAGAAAGAAAACTTCCAAATTCATTCTATAAGGCCAACATTATCCTGATCCCAAAAATAGATGAAGACATTATTAAAAAAAAAAAACTACACACTAAGATTTTTGGTTAATATAGATGCAAGAATCCTCAACAAAATGTTAGCAAACCAATTCCAAATATACACTAAAAAATCATTCACCTTGACCAAGTGAGATTTATTCCTGTTGTCCTAGGTGGTTCAATTTTCTCAAATCAATAAATGTGATACATCATATCAACAAGAGAAAGACTAAGAACAATATAATCATTTCAAGAGATGCATAAACTATTTAACAAAGTGCAATATCCATTTATGATAAGAAAAATCTCTCAACAAAGTAGGCTTAGAAGAAACATACCTCAACATAAAAAAGGTCATATACAAATATACCACAGCAAACATTATACTCAATGATGACATACTGAGAGCTATCCCCCTAAGGTCAGGAATGATACAAGTGTATCTACTGTTACCAGTTTTATTCAACATAGTACTGGAAGTCCTAGCCACAGAAATTAGACAAGAAAAGGGATAAAAGGCACCCAAATTAGTAAGGAAGAAGTAAAACTTTCACTATTTGCAGATGACATGATACTAAACATTAAAACTCTAAAGACTCCATTTTTTTAAAAATGCTACTAGAAGTGGTAAATGAATTCAATAAAGTCACAGAACACAAAATTAGTATACAGAAATCTGTTGCATTTCTATACACTAATAATGAAGTACCAGAAAGAGAAATTAAGAAAATAATCCCATTGTCTTATAATAAAATACCAAAGAATAAACTTAACCAAGGTACTGAAAGAACTGTATTCTGAAAACTATAAAAATTGATGAAATAATGAGGATGACACATATAGAAAGATATTCCATGATCATAGATTAGAAGAACAGGTATTGTTAAAATTTTCCTACTACCCAAAACAATCTACAAAGTTAATGTAATCTCTATCAAAACAGCAACAGCATTTTTCACAGAACTAGAATAAATAATCATAAAATTTGTGTGGAACCCTGAACAACTGAAGATATTCAAAGTTTTATCAAAGAAAACATAATTGGAAGAATCAAAACTCCAGATTTCAAGATATATTACACAGCTGTATTAATCAAATCAGTATGGTACTCACATAGAAATAGACATATAGGTCAAGGGAACAGAATAGACACCCCAGAAATAAACCCATCATTATATTGTCAAGTAATCTATAACAAAGGAGACAAGAATATACAATGGGAAAGACAGGCTCTTCAAGAGATTTAGGGAAAACAAGATTTAGGGAAAACAAGTTGCAAGCAAAGGAATGAAACTGGACCACTTTCTTATGCCAGGCACAAAAATGAAGTCAAAATGGATTAAAGACCTAAATGTGAGACCAGAAACCATAAAATTCCTAGAAAACATAGGCAATAATCTCTTTGATATCAGCTATAGAAACATATTTCTAGATATGTCTCCTGAGGTAAGGGAAACAAAAGTAAAATTAAACTATTGGGACTACACAAAAATAAAAAGCTTTCATATAGTGAGAGAAACCATCAACAAAAGGACAACCCACTAAATGGGAGAAGATATTTGCAAATGATGGGGGTAGTATCCAAAATATATAAGGAACTTGTACAACTTAACACCAGAAAAATAAACAATCCAATTAAAAATGGGCAGAAGACATGAATAGACATTTTCCAAAGAAGATTCACAGATGGCCAACAGATACATGAAAAGATGTTCAATGCCACTCATCATCAGGGAAATGCAAATCAAAAACACAATGAGATATCACTTCACACATGTCTAAATAGTGGCTAAAATAATAAACACAAGAAACAACAAGTATTGGTGAGGATCTGGAGTAAAAGAAACACTTATGCACTGTTGTTTGAAATGTACTTGGTGCACCTGCTGTGGAAAACAGTATGGAGGATCTTCAAAAAGTTACAAATAGAATTATCATACAATCCAGTAATCCAACTACTGGGTATTTACCCAGAGAATACTAAAACACTAATTCAAATATATATATATATATATATATATATATATATATATATATATGCACTCCTATGTTTATTGTAGCATTATTTATAATAGGTAAGATATGGAGCAACATATGTGTCCTTTGATATATATCATATATATATATGTATGTGTATATATATATTATATATATGAATATTAGTCAGTTAATAGGAGAATACAATCTTGCCAATTGCAATGATGTGGATAGGTCTGAGGGTATAATGCTAAGTGTAATAAGTCATTCAGAGAAAGACTAGTAATACATGATTTCACTGATATGTGGAATTTAAGAATCAAAATAAACAAAGAAAAAAATGATAAACAAAAACACATTTTTAAAATATTTTATTTATTTATTTGTCAGAGAGAGAGAGAGACAGTGCACAAGTAGGCAGAGGCAGAGAGAGAAGCAGGCTCCCCACCGAGGAGCCCGATGTGGGACTCGACCCCAGGACCCTGGGATCATGACCTAAGCTGAAGGCAGTGGCTTAACCAACTGAGCCACCCAGGAGTCTCAACACATTCTTAAATATAGAGATCAAACTAACGGTTGCCAAAGGAAAGGTGGGTGGGCATATGTGTGAAATAAATGAAGAGGTTTAAAACTACATTTATCATTTGGCACCTGGGTGGCTCAGTCAGCTATGTGTCAAACTCTTGATTTAGGCTCAGGCCATGATCTCAGGGTCAGAGATGGAACCTGCTTAAGATGGACTGTGGACTCTGAAAAACAATCTGAGGGTTTTGGAGGGGCGGGGGGTAGGAGGTTGGGTGAACCTGATGGTGGGTATTATGGACGGCACATATTGCATGGAGCACTGGGTGTGGTGCATAAACAATGAATTCTGAAACACTGAAAATAAATTTTGAAAAAATAAATTTAAATTTTTAAAAAAAAAGATTCTCTCTCCCTATCTCTTTGCCTCTCCTCTCCCCACCTCGCTCATGTGTGCATTCTCTCTAAAAATCTTTTTAAATAATACACTTATCATGATGAGCATCAGATAATATATAGAATTGTCGAATCATTACGTCATACACCTGAAACTAATATAACACTGTATGTTAATTATACTTGAATTAATTTTTTTTTTTAATTTTAAAACAGTGGCGGGTTAAAAATATTCTCCAAAACCCTCAGTTTGTTTCTCAGAGTCCACAGTCTCTCATGGTTTTGGAGGAAGAAGGATGGGGGGTTGGGTGAGCCTGGTGGTGGGTATTATGGAGGGCATGTATTGCACAGAGCACTGGGTGTGGTGCATAAACAATGAGTTTTGAACACTGAAAAAAAATGAAATAAAATTTTAAAATGTATTCTCATATATTGTTTATAGGAATGTAAACTGATACAAGCCTTAGGAAAGGTAACTTGGAGATAAATGGAGAGAGATAGAGATAAAGGGAGGGATAGAGACCTTTCACAGTGCCTAGAAAGAAATAAGGGCATATGAAGCTGTTCACAGTACTTTTGTTTAGTGGTAACACAAGGGGTCATTATTTAAGTTGGATAATTTATTATGTATTTAAAATTTTTATAAGGAACTTATATTATCTGTATAATCATTAAACTCTTCAAAGAAACATAAGAACAGGAAAGAAAAACAGTCAGCATATATAAGGCATTTTTATTTTTTTATTATTTTTTTCATTTATTTATTTTCAGCATAACAGTATCATTATTTTTTCACCACACCCAGTGCTCCATGCAATCCGTGCCCTCTATAATACCCACCACCTGGTACCCCAACCTCCCAAACCCCCGCCACTTCAAACCCCCCAGATTGTTTTTCAGAGTCCATAGTCTCTCATGATTCACCTCCCCTTCCAATTTCCCCCAACTCCCTTCTCTCTAACTCCCCATGTCCTCCATGATATTTGTTATGCTCCACAAATAAGTGAAACCATATGATAATTGACTCTCTCTGCTTGACTTATTTCACTCAGCATAATCTCTTCCAGTCCCGCCCATGTTGCTACAAAAGTTGGGTATTCGTCGTTTCTGATGGAGGCATAATACTCCATAGTATATATGGACCACACCGTCCTTATCCATTCATCCGTTGAAGGGCATCTTGGTTCTTTCCACAGTTTGGCGACCGTGGCCATTGCTGCTATAAACATTGGGGTACAGATGGCCCTTCTTTTCACTACATCTGTATCTTTGGGGTAAATACCCAGGAGTGCAATGGCAGGGTGATAGGGAAGTTCTATTTTTAATTTCTTGAGGAATCTCCACACTGTTCTCCAAAGAGGCTGCACCGACTTGCATTCCCACCAACGTGTAAGAGTGTTCCCCTTTCTCCACATCCCCTCCAACACATGCTGTTTCCTGTCTTGCTAATTTTGGCCATTCTAACTGGTGTAAGGTGATATCTCAATGTAGTTTTAATTTGAATCTCCCTGATGGCTAGTGATGATGAACATTGTTTCATGTGTCTGATAGTTATTTGTATGTCTTCATTGGTGAAGTGTCTGTCCATATCTTCTGCCCATTTTTTTATATGATTGTCTGTTTTGTGTGTGTTGAGTTTGAGGAGTTCATTATAGATCCTGGATATCAACCTTTTGTCTGTACTGTCATTTGCAAATATCTTCTCCCATTCCACGGGTTGCCTCTTTGTTTTCTTGACTGTTTCTTTGGCTGTGCAGAAGCTTTTGATTTTGATGAAGTCTCAAAAATTCATCTTCACTTTTGTTTCCTTTGCCTTTGGAGACATATCTTGAAAGAAGTTGCTGTGGCTGATATCGAATAGATTACTGCCTATTTACTCCTCTAGGAGTCTGATGGATTCCTGTCTCACATTGAGGTCTTTTATCCATTTTGAGTTTATCTTTGGGTACGGTGTTAGAGAATGGTCGAGTTTCATTCTTCTACATATAGCTACCCAGTTTTCCCAGCACCATTTATTGAAGAGACTGTCTTTTTTTCCACTGTATATTTTTTCCTGTTTTGTCGAAGATTAATTGACCATAGAGTTGAGGGTCCATATCTGGGCTTTCTACTCTGTTCCACTGGTCTATGTGTCTGTTTTTATGCCAGTACCATGTTGTCTTGGTGATCACAGCTTTGTAGTAAAGCTTGAAATCAGGTAACGTGATGCCCCCAGTTTTATTTTTGTTTTTCAACATTTCCTTAGTGATTCGGGGTCTCTTATGAATCCATACATATTTTAGGATAGTTTGCTCCAGTTCTTTGGAGAATACCGGTGGAATTTTGATCGGAATAGCATTAAAAGTATAGATTGCTCTAGGCAGTATAGACATTTTAACAATGTTTATTCTTCCAATCCAAGAGCATGGAATGGTCTTCCATCTTTTTGTGTATTCTTCAATTTCTTTCATGAGTGTTCTGTAGTTCCTTGAGTACAGATCCTTTACCTCTTTGGTTAGGTTTATTCCCAGGTATCTCATGGTTCTTGGTGCTATAGTAAATGGAATCCATTCTCCAATTTGCCTTTCTGTATTTTCATTGTTAGTGTATAAGAAAGCCACTGATTCCTGCACATTGACTTTGTATCCTGCCACGTTGCTGAATTGCTGTATGAGTTCTAGTAGTTTGGGGGTGGAGTCTTTTGGGTTTTCCATATAAAGAATCATGTCATCTACAAAGAGAGAGAGTTTGACTTCTTCATTACCAATTTGGATACCTTTTATTTCCCTTTGTTGTCTGATTGCTGTTGCTAGGACTTCTAATACTATGTTGAACAAGAGTGGTGAGAGTGGGCATCCTTGTCATGTTCCTGATCTCAACAGGAAGGACGCAAGCATTTTATAAGGCATTTTTAAATGCCAAATTATTCAAAGACATAATAAGTGCCCTAGGAAATCAGGTTTTCTAGCCGGGAAACTTTTCCCAAAATAGCTAGGTTATAAAAGATTCTGATAAGCTGAGAGAATGGCTAAAGACATTTTAGGCAAGCAAAATAGAGGTAAGAATACAAACGGTGTATCAGCCTGGCTAGAGTTTTCATAGGGCAGAAGCCATAAATTTGCAGCCCTCAGCCACGTGCTCTTTTCACAAAACAGGGTTTTATTAGTGGCCAGCATCTAATAATGCAAATATTTTATATAAAATCTGAATTTCTGGCTTCTCTTGAAAAAATTAAAACTCTGGCAACACTGGAATTGCAATTGCCACACAGCAATAATCAGCTTAAGTTTAGCCACAGGCTGTACACCCTAGGTGGAAAATTTGCTTCCCAGTTCACTAGAGTCCTCACTTAGCCAGATTCACTAATTTGCATTACCTTCCTAATGATTATGGTCATTTGAGTTTGCAAATCCTCCACAGGAAATCAATAACAGGAGAGAAGTTTGAAGAGAGAGTTTTGGGTCAGACTATATAGCCCTAAATGTAATACTATGGAATTGAGATCTTATTTAATAAGCACCAGATAACTATTGGAGCTTTTTGAGTGGATGAGTAGCAACAATATTAAAATCTGAATATTGGAAAGCTTAAATAGTGTACAAGTTACAGAATGCATTAGAGGTTGAAAAAAATTTTTTTGTAAGAGCCTCAGTGTGGAGAGAGGAGATCTTTGAAGAGTGGTTTTAAGTGGGGGAAAGATGAAGGTTATACACTAAAGTTAAGAACTGAATAAATGTGGTAACTGAATCTTTATGTGAAGCAAGAGGAAAAGATAAAAAAAAAAACCTAAGGAGTAAGAAGTCTTAGGGAAAAGAAAGGCTAAGGTAATTGAATGAGCCTAGGTGAGGAGGAAAATGATGGTTTTATAGAGGCAGAAGGAATCTAAGAAAATGCAATAAACTCCTATAAACTTTTATTCAAGTTGGCACATCTGTGTTTTTGTATCAAAGTGCAGGACCATATCTTATTCTTCCTTGAATCATTAGCATCTAGCATGGGGTCTGGAATTAAAATAAAATCATATCAACTAAATGCTATTTGAATCCAATATAATTTAAGGTACTTAACAAGATATACATGTAAAAATATTGAAGATGATAGGCTAGAACTCACAAAAGAGGTAACAGGCAGAAGCATAGTTCTGGAAGTCATCCAAATGAGTAAGAGAATAGAAGATATAAAAGAGGGTTAAGGTCACTTAGTGGAAATTGAGATGAAGAACAGAGCACAGTGGACTAAAACTCAGAGAACAGACAGACTGAAGAGATGGAAAGAAATCAGAGAGGAAAACAAAACAGGAAAAGTGAACAAAGAAGAGATCCAGGATGATAGAAAGCCATTGGAAAAAAGACTGCTAAGATGATGGAGTTGGGTATATCACCATGGATAAATTAGATAAACAGAATTTTAAAGGCAAGTCATAGAAGTCTGATTCAATTTACATAAAGATTAAAGAAAACAGATAAAACATAGAAATACACATATAAAGATGTATATATAAGCATGCCATATATATGGCAAAATTACATCTTTAAAGCAAGAAAATTATTAATATAAAATCCAAATCAGTTATTACTTGGGGGATGGGATGGAAGAGGATATAGGAAAGAGGAATACAGATGGGCAAACATTCCATCTCTTAATCTGGAGATAACATTGGTATTTTTATATTATTTAAAGTGTCAATATTTCAAAAAATAGGGAACTCAGGAGCATTTCCAAATCCAGAAATTATCCTATGGATATATTATACAAGCAATCAAATGTAAATACATTTGTTTTATAAGCATATTCACTATAACACTGTGATTTAGATACCATCAAAACATCCAACAGTGTGAGACCAGTTAAATAAGCTATGATTCATCCTTACCAGGAAAAACTGCTCAGTCATTTTTTTGATGGGGTAAATCTGTATATACCAATATGGAAAGGCCTAGAAGACACATTTTTAAGTGGGGAAAACAGTCTACATAAGGAATTAGATATAATATGATCCTATTTGTATTAAAAGGTGTTTGATCATACATAAAAAATTTCTGGTAAGTTATATAATAAACTGTTACAGTTATTGCTTTCTGAAAGTAGAAATGAGGAATCCAGAGCACAGCTGGGAAACTTCTACACTTTTTAGTTTACATTTTTCAAAATATCATCCAATGAAGTTTGGTTCAACCATGACAAAGTTGAAGGACTAAGGAAAATGACAAAGACTGGCACAAATCACTATATTTGATTATTTCAAAATCACTAGATACCCTGACTAGAATAGCTTCTCTAGAGTTGTAGGAACAAAAGATTTAGACTGCAGATAAAGAAAATCACAGCAACAAGAGTGAGTTATTCTTTTTAAAAATATGAAGATAAAAGGAGAAAGAAACAGGACGGTTGCTACCAAGAATAATAAAGATGATTTAGGGGCTCATTTAGGCCAAGTTTTCTATTATTGGGATTTCAAGGGCTTGTAGAGCTCAACTTGTTTATAGGTAATGGGAAAAAGTGGAGAGAGAGAGCAAGAGAGAGCTTGAAGATGGAGAGAGAGCAAGAGAGAGCCTTAAAGATTCCGAACAAAGTCAGGATTGAGGAAAGAATAACCTGAAGCATTCTAAGGGAGCAACTGAAAGAAGACACTGATGGACAGGCTCTCCCTCTAGATGAACACTGCAAGAGCATGAACTTAGAGACCCCTCAAAGGGACAGCTGATGTCTGGGGCAGCAGACTATTAAATAGGATGAGCATCGGAAATCACTTGACATGGACAAAAGAGGGTTTGGGTTTTTTTTTAATGTAAGGAAAAAGTTTCATGAGGAAGAAAAGTCAAAAGTGAACTCAGATCAAGGAGAAAACCAGAAAAAAGGAAATCTAAGTTCAGAAACTCAAAAGTATGTCAGATCTTGGAGGTAAAGGGGAAAAAAGAAATGCATGTATCCACAAATGACACTTCATTTAGAGGAGAACCAATGGCACACCAGGTTAGATTCCAAACTATATAAATTATTATTACTATTATTTATATTTTGGAGTAAAACATGCACACAAAAATAACTTTCCACAAATTTGTCTTTAAACCTTTGGATATTTTTACATCGTACTGCTTCTACTTCTTCCAGAACATTTAGATATTGGCCCTCGTGCAGGCCTCTGGAATCTGACTCACTGAAAGGCTTTGGCCCCAGATATAAGGAACTCTAAGCTCAGAAGGGAGCAAGCTCTGTTTAAATGAAGCACACCACATTTTCCCTGCCTTGTCTGAAAGACTTGAAGATAAACCCAAAAGTCCCTTTTTTATAGAAAAAAAAAATCTCTCTTTGGCCTCTCAAGACAAGCTTCTGCTGAAAACTGTGTCAAGGTTGCCCTTCCTGGCTTTTGTTTCTCAAATTCAGAATTTATCTTTAAGTAATGATTTTTACTTCTTTAATCTATTTTTCAACAAAGTGCAGATCTTTTTTCTCTGTTTTCACTTACAGGGGCTTTATTTTCATGATAGGCTGAGTATCCTTACAATACCATGCATGGCATAATCCATGAAAAAATCTAATGTGACATGACAGAAGAGCCAAAAAAGGCCAAAAAAGGAAATTTCAAAGTGACCTTTCTTAATCACTGACAGAAAACCACCTGACAATTTTCTTAAACCTAAAGAATTTCATGAGATGAAAGAGGGTAATAGGTAGGGTAAAACTGACTAGTCGATTGGTGAAAAAGTGCTCTGATGAAACCATACACTTCCTAATGATACATATAAACAAGTATTTTTAGTGTATAACCTTACTTATACACTAAAAGTGGTTGATACAGACAATGAAATACATAATTGGGTCAAAAGTATATGAAGTATATTTGGGTACCATATTCCTTCTGTCAAGAATAAATAGACTGAGGGAAGGTGGGTCCAACTAGTTAGTACCAGGAGCAGTGGTCTGTGCTACAAAATGGTTAGAGTACCATAAAATTCTGAGGTAAAAGCCCCCAACTCCTATTTCAATTAGAATGACCTCCTGGCATTTTGAGTTTTTTATGGTAAAGACAGTTCTTGAGGTTCATAGGTCTTATGAAGAGGTCATATAACTGAGAATGTGCCAACTTCCAGGCAGTATACCCTTTAAGTATCACTAGGACAGAATAGATAAGTGGAAAGAAACAAGTCACGTTTGAGGATAGTCAACATCCATCATTTGTAGATTCCATATTTTTCAAATTTGAACCTCACTTAAATTTATTTGTAACCCAAAATCAATAGTCACAGAGATTTCTCAGTCATTTGCAGACATATGCATGCATAAAGCAGTAAAAATTTTGAGAGTCCCACACACCTTTTCTTTTTGATAAGCCTGACTAGGGGTTTATGAATTTTATTAATTTTTTTTTTGAAGGACCAACTACTGGTTTTATCTGTTCTGTTTTCTTTTTTAGTTTCTATATCATTTATTTCTGCTCTAATCTTTATTATTTCCTTCCTTCTTCTGGTTTTAGGCCTCATTTCTTGTGCTTTTTCTAGCTCCTCTAGGTATAAGGTTAGGTTGTTTATTCGAAATTTTTCCTGCTTTGTGAGGTAGGATTGTATTACTATATATTTTCCTCTTAGGACTACTTTTGCTGCATCCCAAATGTATTGGACAACTGTGTTTACATTTTCTTTGTTTTCATGTATCTTCTGTATTTCTTGTTTTATTTCCTCATTGACACATTCATTTTTTAGTAGCATGATGTTTAAACTCCATGTATTTGTATTCTTTCCAAATATTGTCTTGTGGCTGACTCTAGTTTCATAGTGTTGTGGTCAGAAAAAGTGTATGGTATGATTTCAATTCTTTTTGTATGCATTGAGGCCTGTTTTGTGACCTAATATATATTCTACTCTGGAGAATGTTCCCTGTGCACTTGAAAAGAATGTGTATTCTCCTTCTTGGGGATGGAATGTTCTAAATATATCTGTTAGGTCCATCTGGTCCAGTGTGTCATTCAAAACCACTGTTTACTTGTTTATTTTTTGTTTAAATGATCTGTTGATATAAGTGGGGTGTTAAAGTACCTTAATATTATTATGTTGTTATTAATTCATTCTTTTATGCTTATTATTAATTGCCTTATATATTTGGGTGCTCCCGTGTTGGGTGCTTAATCATATATATATATATACATATATATATATATATATATATATATATATATAATTTTTAGATCTTCTTGTTGGACTGTACCCTTTATACTATGTAATACCCTTATTTGTCTCTTTTCTCAGTCTCAGTTTTGAAGTCTAGTTTGTCCAATATAAGTATTGCAACTCTTTCTTTTGACATCCACTTGTGTGATAAATGCTTCTCCACCCCCTCACTTTCAATCTGTAGATGTCTTTATGTCTAAACTGACTCTCTTACAGATAGCATATAGATGGGTCTTGTTTTCTTAACCTATTCTGACACCCCATGCCTTTTGATTGGAACAGTTAGCCCATTTACATTCAGTGTAACTATAGAAAGATATGCATTAAAAGATTGCCATTTTATTACTCATTTTGTTGTTGTTTCTGGGGATTTTCTCTGATCTTTTCTTGTCTTTGTCACTTTTGATCTCTCCTTTGCATACAAGGAGTTCTCTTTAATATTTCTTACGGGGCTGGTTTAGTGGGCATAAACTCTTTTAGTTTTTCTTTGTCTAGGAATCTCTATCTCTCCTTCAATCCTGAATGATAGCCTTGCTAGATAGAATACTCTTGGCTACAGATTTTTGCCATTTGGCACATAGAATATATCATGCCACTCCCTTCTGGCTTGCCATCTTTCTGTTGAGAAATTGCTAGCTAGCTTTATGGGTCTTCCCTTGAAAGTTAATGACTTCTTTTGTCTTTCTGCTTCTAAGATTTTTTTCTTTATCACTATAGTTTGCAAATTTAATTACAAAACTTCCTGGTGTTGACCTGCTTTTGTTGATTTTGATGAGTTTTCTGTGCCTCCTGGAGCTGGACATCTATTTCTTTCCTCCAGATTAGGGAAGTTTTCTGCTATTATTTCCTAAAATAAGTCTTCTTCCCCCTTTTCTCTCTCCTCTTCTGGGCCTCCTATAATTCAAATGATATTACATTTGATGGCATCACTGAGTGCCCTAAGTCTGTTCTTGTGTTCCATAATTCATCTTTGTCTCTTTTGTTCAGCTTCATTATATTCCATTATTTTGTCTTCTATATCACTAATTCATTCCTCTCCTTTCACCCTGCTTGTTTCCAATCTCATTTATTGTAATCTTCATCTCTGATTATTTTTTAATTCTTTATCTCTGTGGTAAAAGTTTCAATTATGTCTATTTTTCTTTTCTCTAGCCCAACAGTCATGAAGACTCATGACTGTTGCTTTAAATTCTCCATCAGGCATGTTTCTTATATCTTTTTTAATTTGATCTCTGGCCATGGCCTTATGTTGATCTTTCATTTGGTATAAATTCCCTTGTGTTGCCATTTTATCTAAGTCTCTGCTCTTTCTTCTCTGTGTTATAAATTCCATTTTTGTCTCCTGCTCTTGAAAGTTTTATGAAGAGGAAGTCATTTGGTACCCAGGGCCTGATGCTTCAGGGAGTGCCTTCACTTTGTGTTGCATATGTTCACCTGTTGTGTTTTGGCTGCTCTATCACTCAGGCCAGTTGTCTGCAGAGGATCTTCTCTGCAGTGTCTGGTGTCTGGCATGAATGTGGCAAGTTTCAACTAGCTGTGCTCTGATCTGCTTCTGAAATGAGACCTGACACCAGTTCCTCTAGAACTGAGGCCCTGCAGAATTCTCTGCTTGTGAGACACCATATGGCAGGGGCCCATGCTGGTCTTCAGTGGTTGGGGGGGTGTGGCACCACATTGGGACTAAGGCAGGCTTGACTGAAAAGGGAATTCCTACCAGAAAACAGGGAGGTAAGTCTTTGTGTAAGCAAGTTAGGCAATTAGTTTTAGTACTGAGTTGCTTCCCTCAGGTAGCTCTATGTTTACATAGAGGGATAAGGGAGGGAAATGGTGCCAGCCAGCTCTAATGTTCCTGGAGTGACATCTCTGTGAATGCTGCCTCTCAGCAACTGCTTGGAGAAGAGTGAATAATCCCCCTGTGTGCCCAGGCATTATTCAGATCACTGCTTCCATGCTGTCTGCTCCCACCCCAGTTGTTTACCTGCCTTCTTTCCAGGAGCAGGGAAGTGCCCTCCAAGCTCTATCCCAGCCAAACCTGTTGACCTTTAAAACTTCAGGCTAAGCCCTACTGATTGAAAAAAAAAAACAAACTCATGAAATTTAGTCCCTCTCATTTTCCAAGCAAATGGCTTTGGGAAACATTGTCCTTATGGGCTCCCCTCCGTGCTCCTCTCTCTCTTATCTTTCATTTTTTTAATTCATCTTTATCTTTTATTTGGCTTGTGTTGGGAGAATGACCCCTGCATTGGACTCTGTGCTTAGCACAGAGTCTGCTTGAGATTCTTTCCCTCTCCTTCTGCCTCTCTCCCCACTATCTCTTGCCCTAAAATAAATAAATACATAAAATCTTTTTTTATTTTTTTAAGATTTTATTTATTTATTTGACAGACATAGATCACAACTAGGCAAAGAGACAGAGAAAGAGAGGGGAATCAGGCTCCCTGCTGAGCAGAGAGCCCTATGCAGGGCTTGATCCCAGGACCCTGGAATCCCGACCTGAGGTGAAGACAGAGGCTTTAACCCACTGAGCCACCCAAGTATCCCCATAAAATCTTTTTAAAAACTAAAAAGAACATTAATCATATTCTAAACTTTTGATCTAGCTATTCCACTCCAGTTAATAATCAAAAGAAATGAAAACATGGGCATACACCAAAAATTATACATGAATATTTATTGCAGCATTAGTTATAGGAGCCAAAAAGCAAAAACAATTCAAATATCCATCAACTGGTGAGTACATAAAAATATTATGCTACATTTTTTCAGTGGACTATTACTCAGCAAAAAGAAGAATAAACTACTGATGCATGTAACAATAAAAATTAAAGAAACCAGCTCCAAAAGACTGTATGTATATACTGTATAATTATATTTATAAGCAATTCTTTTTTTATAAGATTTTATTTATTTATTTGAAAGACAGAGAGAGAGGGAACACAAGCAGGGGGAGTGGAAGAGGGAGAAGCAGGCTTCCCACTGAGCAGGGATTCACAATGCAGGGCTCAATTCAAGGACCCTGGGACCATGACCTGAGCCAAAGACAAATGCTTAATGACTGAGCCACCCAGGTACCCCTATTTATATGCAATTCTTAATAAAGAAAATTTATAGTGACAGAAAGCAGTGCCCCATGCTGAGGGCTTGGGATTTTGGATTGATAAAAACTTCTACATTTTGATCATGGTATTAATTACATGATGTACACATTTGTCAAAAGTCATCAAATTATATACTTAAAATTGGTGAATTTTGCTACTTTAAATTACACCTTAATAAAACTGATTAATTGAAATTGATGCAATTCAATGGACCTTATTCTTTATATATTCTAGCCACACAGTAAATGGCACTATCTATTAGGAAGTCATGACATTTTAAGGACATACTTAGAAAAAGATGAGCTAGATCACTTCAGATTCTCTGAGATTCTTATAGGGACTTGAGGTACTGGGCAGTATTCTCTAATTTATTTTTCTTCACTGTGTATTTCAGGATCAACATCATACCCAAAATATCAGATGTAAATTCAGTCAACTGGCCTCTACTTCCTAGTTTTTTGAGATTTAAACTATGTACTTTCTTATGTCAAATTTATAAACCAAAAAAGAAAAAAAGAAAAGAAAGGGAAAAAAGAAATTCAATTTAAAGCTATATATACACTGATTTGATATTTCCAATAACATTCAAATTACCATCATTGTACAGATCTTAAGACAATGTTCATATTTTTTAAGTAATCTCTACAGCCAATATGAGGCTTGAACTCATGACCCCTGAGATCAATAGCCACATGCTCTATTGACTGAACCAACCAGGTGACCCAACAATGTTCATATTAAGACTAAGTTACATTAATTATTTCAGAAGAAAATTTCAGACTTTGTGGTCTTTAGCTTTCTTTCATAACTTATTCTGAAGGACTAATTGTGTTTCACTCCTTGGATAGAAATACAGGGACCCATAACATATATTTTGGAGTATGTTAGAAGACTGTCCTTGTAATAAGCAACGTGAAAGAACTGGTCTTTAAATCACCACATTGTGGTTATGCTTGCTCCATAGACACTCAGGATTGTCTTTCCAATATAAGAACAAATTTAATACTAAATCTGTATTCCAAAAGATGGCATACCCTAGAAAATTGTCTATTTTTCCAGGAATATGGAAGCCCTGGAAAAAAAATTCACATTCATAGAACTATTTTCAGTTTCCTGAAGCCAGCTATGCAGGGCATATGAATAGAGTACATTGGCAATTGAAGGAGAAACTGACCTCCTGAATCCTCTCATTTGAAAAATTTTCAGCATAAAAATTATGAATTTAGAGTGAAAAACTTTGACCACTTATTAACTGGGCACCAATATTTGAGCCACCTAAACTTTTTTAAGTTTCAGTCACCTTGTCTACAAAATGGAGACAATCTATATCTTGCAATGTGATTATAATTATTAATATTAGAAAATATATATGTATATATATGTTTTATATATATGTGTGTGTATGTGTGTGTGTGTGTATATATATAGTATATATAATGCCTACCACATATATAACAAATAACCAAAACATGGTACAATTATTACAATTATGACCAGTATACTTGAGAATGTCATTTGCTCAGCATACATAAGTCAAGCAGAGAGAGTCAATTATCATATGGTTTCACTTACTTGTGAAGCGTGAGGAATAACACAGAGGACATTAGGAGATAGAGAGGAGAAATTAATTGGGGGAAATTGGATGGGGAGACAAACCATGAGAGATCATGGACTCTGAGAAACAAACTGAGGGCTTTGGAGGGAAGGGAGGTGGAGGGTTGGATGAGCCTGGTGGTGTGTATTAAGGAGAGCACGTATTGCGTGGAGCACTGGGTGTGGTGCATAAACAATGAATTTTAGAACACACACACAAAAAATTAGTTTAATTTAATTTTTTAAAAAAGAATGTCATTTGCAAGATTCTGTGGCGATGAAGGACTCATTGTCCTTTATTTTCAAACATAAAATGCATGCTGTTAATAAAAGTTAACTTTGGACTGAAAAGTCTAATCAAAACTTCAATTCTTTACTTATTTTCTATTTCCAATCTTAAGGCCTTTCTACTCTGATGTTCAAGATTAAGGTCATGAAAGAGACTCTGGTGCACAGTTTGGTCATCATCTCAAAAACAAATCTATAGCCAGGAGATGTGGAATTCGTTTTTGTAAGATGAAATAAAAATTTAAACAAAACTATATTTTTCTCTGAGCTGAGTTCCTTGGAAATTAATCTGCTCAAGCCATCCCTAGCACTTCACTGCTGTTTCTTATGTCTGCCAATAAACTCCAATTCAAAAGTAAAAATGGAGAGGAGAAGGGAGTTGAGGGAAGTTGGAAGGGTAGGTGAACCATGAGAGACTATGGACTCTGAAAAACAATCTGAGGGTTTTGAAGGGGTGGGGGGTGAGAGGCTGGGGGAACCAGGTGATGGGTATTGGAGAGGGCATGGATTGTATGGAGCACTGGGTGTGGTGCAAAAACAATGAATACTGTTACGCTGAAAATAAATAAATAAGTAAATAAATAAATAAATAAATAAAACAAAAACAAAAGTAAAAATGGAAGACTATAGAGTTCTGGAAAACAAAAATAAACTGAATGTGAGAACAACAAAAACAAAACTCCCTTATTTGAAAAAATCTCCTATTATGACTCAGGGAAGAAGGGAGGAACAAGGCAGGGAGACAAGGAGTGGATATAGTCATCAGTAAGATTTTGAAAATATAACTTTTCCTGAAAATATAATCCCCCAAATCTGCTGCTATATTCTCAGAAGCAGATAATAAAACAGAATGAGAGCAGACTCTTATCTCACTACTGAATCTATATGTAAAGCAGCTACTCAGTGTACTGGGAAAAATGCATTCTTCATCATTGTTGCTGACTCATTCTGTGACTTTTCTCTCACTGTGTGATCACAATAAGCCCAGAGGTACAGTTCACTTTTCCAAAAGAACTATTAGAGTCAAGACTAATAATTCAATGAAGTCTCAAATGAAGCTAAGTCAGTGGTCTCAGCTGGGATCTGGAGTAGCGGATTAAGTTTTCATTTTTCTTGAGAAGCTTAAGATCTGTTTATGAGGGATTCATGATGTGGTTGGTGCTGACCAGGCAGGGCCCAATTTGTGTATTCCATAGAGGGTCACAGCAGGGCAGAGGGATGAGAGGGCATAGCTTTGTCACAGGCTGAAATGAAAAAGGGGAAATGCTGAGCATCCCACCATTCTTATTCTAACTCATTCTCTGAAAGGTCAGGAGGGTTGTTTGTTTGTTTGTTGGTGCAAACTCAATTTAGTTAACATATAGTGTATTATTAGTTTGGGGGGTTGAATTTATTGATTCATTGGTTGCATATAACAAGCAGTGCTCCTTTGGTTATCACCAATGCTGCAGACTTTCAACAAAGAAGTCTGCTCTTTGTTCATATCTCTGTCAGACTCACCCCAGAGGTAGAGTGCAGAGGCTGAAGAAGAAAAGAGAAAAGGTTGTTTAAAAAAAAAAAAAAAAAAAAACAACTTATTGACGTCACTAATAGAGAAAGCAGAGATGTCCATAGCTAACCCTACCTTCCAGGATGGGATGCTGTCAACTCAAAATTTGTCACAAAGTGACCTGGAGGAAAAGGCAAGATAGATGAGCTGAGAGAGTGCCTCAGCCCCTCCTCCCATAGGCAGGCACTGATTATTAAGGACATTTCCATGAGCAGTGCAGGATTTTTTTTCCTTTGTACATGACCTTTAAAACTACCTCATAAGCTATTTGCACTGCCTACCTTAGATGTTTCAATAGACAGAGAGAAGATGAACATTAACCTTAATAGCTAAATTAATGAGTATCACTCTAAAGGCCCTTCCCCTTGAGAGAAGCCTATGCAGCAGCCTAACACTCACTCCTTTAAAAGTTAATGGAAAGACTCCATTGAGATCAACACTACTGAGTTTTCCAAACTTAGGCACTTTAAAAGTCAACATATTACCTTTAGAGATGGCCATTCTCTTTCCAAAAATAAATATCTGGTCAAGTAATTTTATTATCTAGATTTTATTATAGTGTCTTAAAAAAAGCCTGGATACTCAAATGTTAGATTAGAACCTGAAAAAAATTTTCAAGGTAATATTGAGAAGACTGATACACATATAATTTCCTATTCCAGAAAAATCACACACACACACACACACATACACACACCCCAAGCTGGCATAAAAATGAACGTAAATGTCCATTTATGGATTTCCTACTCCTTGACAGGTACTATATTAGATCCCATGATGGTGAACAAAATCAGAAGTATTTACCCTCCATCACTGAACTCACAGTCTAGTGAAAGATACAGACAGGCCTTAATCAAATCAAATTGCACAAATGCAGAAAAAATAATTAATGAGCATTAACCAATTGTGATGGTTCCAATGAATAAGAGGTTCAGGGTGCTATTCTTACACTCCAGTAAAGGTTTTGAAGAAAATAACAGCACAGAAATAGCTGTCTTCTCCAAAGAAATAAGACAATGATACCTCATGTTCATAGAAGAAAACATGGATGCCCAGGCCTAGAAGCACTGTTTTAAACCCTAGGAAGTTGAGTATTATGAAACAATAAGTAGTCTTATAAGTGTGGGTATTTTGTTCTCTGTTTGGCCTTGTAGCCTGGACTAACGTTTTTCACTCAATCCTTCATTGAGTCCACAAGCATTTATTGAGTTTTCACTAAATTCCAGAAACTATGCTAGATCCTGTGTATTCAAAGATAATTAAGACAAAATATATGCCATCAAGGAACTCACAATCAAAAGACAGACACAAATAATTACAATACAGCACAGTTGTAATTATTCTACTGGAGAGAAGTATAAAGTACTATGAGAATTCAGAAGAAAAAGAAAGCCTCTCTTCTAATACTATAAGGGGCATAAGCCATCAGTAAAATCCCGATTATACAGGACTAACAGGAAAATACTGTCAGATCATTTGTTGTGTCACTTGGCATTCTATTAGCAGAGACTCCCATCCAAGAAAGGTGGGCAGGCAGTTGAAAAGGAAACTGTCATTAACAAACAGCACACCATTTTAGACTCAGTGCACAAGTGAGTTTACTGCCTAGCAAATCATCCCTAACACATCACTGCAGAAAGAAACAAGTCCCCCAACCTCAACCTACCACTACGCAATTGCTAAAGATAGGTCTGTGTCTTTGAAACAGCTTTTCTAACACATCTGTCTTGAGTGCTCTTACCTGCCACCTACAGTCCTTCATAACCTTTTTCATTTTTTTCCCTTTTGAAATAGTTGGAGACTTAATTTATGCAAGCAGCTGATGAGAGTTACTGCTTCACCTCAGTCTACCCTTCATCAAAATACATAACTCCATCTAGGGAGAGGCAAGTACGAAGAGGTAAGCATTTTGGGGAAAAAATTTAAATATATACTGCATAAAGAATATACACTATAACCCTTTTTTCAGTCACCAATTACAGGAAAAGGAATAAAATTCAAATAAAAATTAGATATTGAGGGTGCCTGGGTGGCTCAGTGGGTTAAGCTGCTGCCTTTGGCTCAGGTCATGATCTCAGGGTCCTGGGATGGAGTCCCGCATCGGGCTCTCTGCTCAGCAGAGAGCCTGCTTCCTCCTCTCTCTCTCTCTCTGTCTGCCTCTCTGCCTACTTGTGATCTCTCTCTGTCAAATAAATAAATAAAATCTTTTAAAAAATTCTAAAAATAAATTAGATATTGAAATGTCCATATTCCCTATTACAGTAAGTGAGTGGTTCTAGTAAAAGGGCATTTAGTCCTTTAATTCTTTCAGGTCACACCTGTGGAAATATGTTAAAGTTCTAAACTGAATCCTGAAGCAGTAAAGGAAACTCCAAGCATCTTTTAAAGGGCGCTCAAGCCTAAAGTCTGTCTTCTGAAAGGCAAAGGCCCAAGAGTTTCTAATGCTAAAAGTTACTCCCAACAGTAACAGAATGATTTGGGAGAAAATGACATTACTGCCTTCAAGCTAATTCCCAGAGGGAATCCACACTGAGAGAATGAAGTGATAACATACACTTTTTCCATCAGCCCATGGCGTACACCGAGATTTACATGGATAAATACTTCATCACACATGATCATTATATGTCACACCTGTGTAATTCACATAAACAGTCCAGGTATTCAACATATATTCATTTCAAAGATGTTGTATCTCTTCACTCCAAATCACATCTAGTACCAATTGAGGTCTTAATTCCCAACCATTTTCTTTCTCTACTACATTAAATAGACTTATTTCAGCATAGTAAAAAGAACCCAAATATTCCCTTACTGCTTTTGTAAAGGTCATTCTTTTGCTTTGAGCTGACATTATTTTTCATTACGGGTTATATATCTTAAAGTCAGGGCCTTTATTAAAACCTCCAGTTCATTTTTTTTTAAAGTCTCTGGACTTACTGAATAAATCACAGTTCAGAAGTAAAATGTAGCGAATAAGAAGTAGTAGTAGTAGTAGTAAAATGTAGAAATAGATGCAAGGCACTAGGGAGTCAGTTCCCAACTATCCCAACTATCCAATGCAAATTAGCTCTTCCCCCAGCCAAGATCAAGATGATAGTGTTCATCTCAGTATACACAGACTAGGAAACTTCAACCTATTGGGGCCATGGTACTGTTTTTCAGTAACACATAGAACAAAAGGAGCTGAACTTCATGGGTCATTTAATATATCCTGGAAAATTTTAAGGAAAAGAAGCAGAAAGATAATATTCCAGGCTGAAGAACAGGGCAGAAGCTGGAATCTATGTTCATTTAACTTCATAACTTCTATTCCTCACTTTAAATGCCTTACTCTAAAATTATCTGGTTTTGTTACAAAGTCTCTGTCACAGGGATAGCTGAATTTCTTTGGTCACAGAAACCAAACAAATCATTTGGATAAAACTTCTATTTCTTGAGACTTTCAAAAGGTAATAAATAAATAACTGTAGATTTTATTTTTCTCAGGTTTTATTCTTTTGACCTATAACATTGTTTATACTACTGCTTAAGGTTAAAGTTGTGTTACATACCTGGAAATTGTATACAAATAGACCAAATTTTGAATCAGATTAAATACTCAAAACATAAAGTGGCTGCCAGAATTTTTATTGCTTTAGACTGAATATCAAATAACAAATATCGTTCTCTAATCTCAAAATCCAGCAAAATAAATCAATTCCCCCCACTTTTATTATATTTTATATTTAATATGTTAATATGCATTTATTTCTTAGTTTCAAAAAAATTGAGCTAGGAGGTTTGGTATAGGAAGTAAGACACTTAAGCCTACATTCTCCATAATGCAGTAGCCTCTAAGCATCACCTTACCATCAGTAACAGAGTTCTAAAAAAAATTAAGCCTAGATGTCACTGGAGAGTAACAAATATACTTAGCTTATCTGTAGAACATTCTATGGGGATTTTAACATATTCTGCTCTCATAATGATCTCTAGTGAGTCCCTTTCATGAGACTGTCAACCTCCCTTAAGGACTAGGTAAATTTTTTTTTCTACATGTTCAGGGAGGGGTAATAAAAATTACATTGTAACAAGTAAATTTCTGCACAGATGAACTTTTTTTATGTATTATTACCATTATTAATGAAGTGACTGCATCTGGCCTATTCTTTAGACATTCAAAACCGTGTTTTAAAAAGATTAGTTTAAAATGAAGAGTGTAGGGTGCCTGGGTGGCTCAGTCAGTTAAGTGGCTGACACTTGATTTCAGCTCAGGCCATGATCACAGGGTCCTGGGATTGAGCCTGGCTGGGGTCAGGGTCCACACTCAGTGGGGATCCTGCTTCAGGATTCTCTCCTAACCCTCCACCCTCCCACTTGCTTGTCCTTTATCTAAAATAAATAAATGAATCTTTTTTAAAAAATAAAATAAAATGAAGAGTATGTACACAGTTGCTGGGAATGCATGCTAGTGCAGCTACTCTGGAAAACATTATGGAGGTTCCTTAAAAAGTTAAAGATACAACTACCCCATGTTCCAGCAATTGCACTACTAGGTACTTAACCAAAGAATACAAGAACACAGGGTAGGAGCCAAGATGGTGGAGATGAAGCAAGGCTGAGATGACATCAGGTAGCAGGAGATCAGCTACATAGTTTACCAAACCATTCTGAACACCTACAAATCCAACAGAAGATCAAAGAGAAAAAGAGCAGCAATTCTAGAAACATAAAATCAACCACTTTCTGAAATTAAGAGCTGCAGAGGAGTGAATCTAAAGTGATGGGAAGACAGACTGTGGGGGGAGGGGCCAGCTCCCGGCAAGCGGCAGAGCAACAGAGCACAAAATCAGAACTTTTGAAAGTCTGCTCCACTGAGGAACATTGTTCCAGAGGCTAAGCCAGGGTGAAGCCGACACGGGAACAGTGTGTTCTCAGGTCCCATGGGGTCACAGAAGGATTGGGGGTGTCTGAGTGTCACAGAGCTCACAGATATTAGAGCAAGGAAGCTGGCTACAGAAATGGAGCTGAGGAGTGAGCTCTCAACTTGGGGTTACCTTAAACTGTGATCTGTGGCACAGTTAGACCACTGCTCTTTGAGCAGGGACCCCACAAGATGCAGGGAGACCCCCCTGGAGGAGTGCAGGGATCTGCTGGTTTTGGAGATTCCAGGCAGGACTGCATGCCAGAGACAGAGATGCTTGGTCACAGGCTGGGAGAGCTCGGAGTGAGGCCAGTGGCCAGAGAGACAGGAGTGATTGAGTGCTGTTCTCTGAGGGTGCACTTAGAAGCAGGGCACTGAACTCTTGACTCCTCTGGGCCAGAGATTGGGAGGCCACCATTTTCATTCCTGTCCTCCAAAACTCTACAGAAATTGTTCAGGGAACAAAAGCTCCCGAAAGCAAACACTAGCGGATTACTTAGCCCAGCCCCAGGTAAGGGTGGTGTAATTCCACCTCCGGCAAAGGCACTTGAGAATCACTACAACAGGACCCTCCCCCAGAAGACCAGCAAGAAATCCAGCCAAGATCAAGTTCACTTATCAAGGAGAACAGTGGAATTCCAAAGGAGAAAGCAATGCATGGAATTCATGGCTCTCTCCCCATGATTCTTTAGTCTTGTAAAGTTAATTAATTTTTTTAATTCTATTTTTTTCTTACACTAAAATTCTTTAACTTTTACTCTTTCCTCTTTTAACGTTTTTGAACTAGTTTATCTTAACAATACCTTTCATTTAAAAAAATTGTTTTGATTCTTCATTATTATATTCATATTTTATCCTTCATTGTATCTAGCTTTATATACACATAGGGTTTTTTCTTCTAAAAAATTCAGGATACAACTTGTTCTAATAGATCAAAATATACCCTAAATCTAGCACAGGGCTTTGTTCTAGTCTCCAGCCTGAGCAAATTCTCTCCACTTTCTTTTTCTTTATTCTCCAAACCAACTTACCTTATCAACTCCTTTTATAGAAATTTTTTAAAAAACATTACATCTTTATAGTCATATTCCACCTCTTTGTTGTGCTTACCCTTATACTGTGTGTGTGGGAGCTCCAGTGGCGCAATCGGTTAGCGCATGGTACTTATACTGTGTGTGTGTGTGTGTGTGTGTGTGTGTGTGTGTATTTCATTCTTTAAAAATTTGGGAGGTAGTTTCTTCTAAGAGACCAAAATATTCCCAAAATGAGGTGGGTGACTTTGTTCTATTCACCAGTCTAATATATATTTTTTCTTTTTTAATTTTTTCTTTATTTTATTCTTTTTTAAATTTTTTGTCTCTCTTTTACCCAGCTTTTCTGAATTTTCTTTTACCCCACAATTTGGGGTCTCTTCTGATTTGGTTAAAGCTCATTTTCCTGGAATCTTTGCCACCCTTTTAGTATTTTATTCTCCCATTCATATATTCTTATCTGGAAAAATGACAAGGCAGAAAAACTCACCACAAAAAAAAAAAAAAAGAAAAGAACGAGTGGCAGTACCAAAGGCTAGAGACATAATTAATTCAGACATTGGTAATATGTCAGATCTACAGTTCAGGATGACGATTCTCAAGTTGTTATCTGGGCTCAAAATAGGCATGGAAGATATTAGAGAAAACCTGTCTGGATAAATAAAAACCCTTTCTGCAGGAATAAAAGAATGAATATTTAAACAACCTGAAATCAAAAAAGCAATTAATGAGGTGCAATAAAAAATGGAGGGTCTTACTCCTAGGATAAATGAGGCACAAGAGAGAATTAGTGATATGGAAGATGAAATGACAAGAATAAAGAAGCTGAGTAAAAGAGAGACAAACAACTACTGGACCATGAGGGGAGAATTTGAGAGATGAGTGATTCCCTAAGATAAAACAATATTAGAATAATTGGGATTCCAGAAGAAGAAAGAGAGGGGGGAGAAGAAGACATATTGCAGAGAATTATTGGAGATAACTCCCCCAATATGGCAAAGGGAACAAGCATCAAAATCCAGGAGGCACAGAGAATCCCCTTCAAAATCAATAAAAACAGGTCCACTCCCTGTCATCTAACAGTAAAACTTACAAGTCTTAGTGACAAAGAGAAAATCCTGAAAGCAGCCTGGGAAAAGAAGTTTCTAACATACAATGATAAAAATATTAGATTGGCAGCAGACTTATCCACCAAGACCTGGCAGGTCAGAAAGAACTGGCATTATATATTTAGAGCACTAAATGAGAAAAACATGCAGCCGAGAATACTATACCCAGCTAGGCTATCACTGAAAATAGGAGATATAACAAGCTTCCAGGACAAAAAACAAACAAACAAACAAACAAACAAACAAAAACAAACAAACAAACTGAAAGAATTTGCAAACACCAAACCAGCTCTACAGGAAAAATTGAAAATTGAAAGGGGTCCTCTAAGCAAAGAGAGAGCCTAAAAGTAGTAGACCAGAAAGGAACATAGAAATGTACTGTAACAGTCATCTTACAGGCAATACAATGACACTAAATTCATATCTCTCAATAGTTAACCTGAATGTTATTGGCTAAATGCTGCAATCAAAAGAGACAGGGTATCAGAATGGATAAAAAAACAAAACCCATCAATATACTGTCCACAAGAGACTCATTTTAGACCCAAAGACACCTCCAGATTTAAAGTGAGGGGCTGGAAAACAATTTACCATGAGAATGGACATCAAAAGAAAGTGGGGTGAATGTTTATAGCAGCAATGGCCACAGTCGCCAAACTGTGGAAAGAGTCAAGATGCCCTTCAACAGAGGAATGGATAAGGAAGATGTGGTCCATATACACTATGGAGTATTATGCCTCCATCAGAAAAGACGAATACCCAACTTTTGTAGCAACATGGACGGGACTGGAAGAGATTATGCTGAGTAAAATAAGTCAAGCAGAGAGAGTCAATTATCATATGGTTTCACTTATTTGTGGAGCATAACAAATAGCATGGAGGACTTGGGGAGATAGAGAGGAGAAGGGAGTTGGGGGAAATTTGAAGGGGAGATGAACCATGAGAGACTATGGACTCTGAAAAACAATCTGAGGGTTTTGAAGGGGCGGGGTTGTGGGAGGTTAGGGTACCAGGTGGTGGGTATTATAGAGGGCACGGATTGCATGGAGCACTGGGTGTGGTACAAAAACAATGAATACTGTTATGCTGAAAATAAATTTAAAAATTAAAAGAAAAAGAAAGTGGGGTGGCAATCCTTGAATCAGATCAATTAGATTTTAAGCCAAAGATGATAATAAGAAATGAGGAAGGACACTATATCATACTCAAAGGGCCTTTACAACAAGGTGACCTAATAATTTTGAATATCGATGCCCCTAACATGGGAGCAGCCAACTATATAAACCAATTAATAACAAAATCAAAGAAACACATCAACAATCATACAATAATAGTAGGGGACTTTAACACTTCCCTCACTGAAATGGACAGATCATCCAAGCAAAAGATCAACAAGGAAATAAAGGCCTTAAATGACACAGTGGACCAGATGGACTTTCACAGATATATTCAGAACATTCCATACCAAAGCAACAGAATAAATATTCTGCTCTAGTGCACATGGAACAGTCTCCAGAATAGATCACATCTTGGGTCACAAATTAGGTCTCAATTGGTATCAAAAGATTGGTATCATTCCCTGCATATTTTCAGACCACAATGCTCTGAAGCTAGAACTCAATCACAAATTTGGAAAGAACCCCAAAACATGAAGACTAAAGCACATCCTTCTCAAGAATGAATGGGCCAATGAGGAAATTAAATAAGAATTGAAAAAATTGATAATGAAAACACAACCATTCAAAATCTGTGGGACACAGCAAAGGCAGTCCTGAGAGGAAAATATATAGTGATACAACCCTTTCTTTCTCAAGAAACAATAAAGTTCTCAAATACACAACATAATCCTACACCTAAAGGAGCTGGAGAAAGAACAAGAAAGAAAGCCCAAACCCAGCAGAAGAGAAATCATAAAGATCAGAGCAAAAATCAATGAAATAGAAACCAAAGGAAAAAAAAAAATAACAAATCAACAAAACTAGGAGCTGGTTCATTGAAAAAATTAGTACGATTGATAAATCCCTGGCCAGACTTATCAAAAAGAAAAGAGAAAGGACCCAAATTAACAAAATCATGAATGAAAGAGGAGAGATCACAACCAACACCAAAGAAATACAAACAATTTGAAGAACATATTATAAGCAACTATACACCAGCAAATTTGAAAATCTGGAAGAAATAGATGCATTCCTAGAGACATATAAACTACCACAACTGAACCAGGAAGAAATAGAAAACCTGAACGCACCCGTAACCAGTAAGGAGATTAAAAAAGTCATCAAAAATCCCCAACAAACAAGAGCCAAGGGCCAGGTGGCTTCCCAGGAGAATTCTAAAAAACATTTAAAGAAGAAATAATACCTATTCTCCTGAAACTGTTACAAAAATTAGAAATGGAAGGAAAACTTCCAAACTCATTCTATGAGGCCAACATTACCTTGATCCCAAAACCAGACAAAGATCCCATCAAAAAAGAAAATTACAGACCAATATCCTTAATGAACACAGATGCAAAAATTCTCACCAAAATACTAGCAAATAAGATCCAACAGTCCATTAAAAGGATTATTCACCCTGACCAAATGGGATTTATCCCAGGACTGCAAGTTTGGTTCAACATCTGCAAATGAATCAATGTGATACAATATATTAATAAAAGAAAGAACAAGAAACATATGATAATCTCAATAGATGCTGAAAATGCATTTGACAAAGTACAGCATGCTTTTCTGATCAAAACTCTTCAAAGTGTAGGGAGAGAAGGTATGTACCTCAATATCAGCAAAGCCATCTATGAAAAATCCAAAGAAAATCTCCATTCTCAATGGAGAAAAACTGAGAGCTTTTCCGCTAAGATCAGGAACACGGCAGGGATGTCCATTTTCACCACTGTTATTCAACATAGTACTAGAAGTCCTAGCCTCAGCAATCAGAAAACAAAAATAAATTAAAGGTATCCAAATCAGGAAAGGAAGAAGTCAAACTATCACTCTTTGCAGATGATATGATACTTTATGTGGAAAACCAAAAGAATCCACTCCAAATTTGCTAGAACTTGTATAAGCATTCAGTAGTGTCAGGATATAAAATCAATGCACAGAAACAAGTTGCATTTCTATACACCAAAAACAGGACAGAAGAAAGAGAAATTAAGAAGTCAATCCCATTTACATTCACACCCAAAACCATAAGATACCTAGGAATAAACCTAACCAAAGAGGCACAGAATCTATACTCAGAAAACTATAAAGTACTCATGAAAGAAATTGATGAAGACACAAAGAAATGGAAAAATGTTCCATGCTCATGGATTGGTAGAACAAATATGGTGAAAATCTTTATGCTACCTAGAGCAATCTACACATTCAATGCAATCCCTATTAAAATACCATCAATTTTTTCCTAAAATTTTAATTTTAATCCTAAATTTAAAATTTTAAATTAAAATTAATAATAAAATTAAAATTGAAAATTTTAATCCTAAAATTTATATGGAACCAGAAAAGACCTCGAATAGCCAGAGGAATATTGATAAAGAAAGCCAAAGTTGGTGGCATCACAATTCCAGACTTCAATCTCTATTACAAAGCTGTCATCATCAAGACAGCATGGTACTGACACAAAAACAGACACATAGATCAATGGAACAGAATAGAGAGCCCAGAAATAGACCCTCAACTCTATGGTCAACTAATCTTTGACAAAACATGAAAGAATGTCCAATAGAAAAAAGACAGTCTCTTCAACAAATGGTGTTTGAATAATTGGACAGCCACGTGCAGAAAAATGAAACTGGACCATTTCCTTACACCACACACAAAAATAGACTCCAAATGGATGAAGGACCTCAATGTGAGAAAGGTATCCATCCGAACCCTTGAGGAGAACACAGGCAGCAAGCTCTTGGACCTCAGTCACAGCAACTTCTTCCTAGAAACCTCTCCAAAGACAAGGGAAGCAAAGGTAAAATGAACTATTGGGATTTCATCAAGATCAAAAGCTTTTGCACAGCAAAGGAAACAGTTAAAAAAATCAAAAGACAACTGACAGAATGGGAGAAGATATTTGCAAACGACATATCAGATAAAGGACTAGTGTCCAGAATCTATAAAGAACTTAGCAAACTCAACACCCAAAGAACAAATAATCCAATCAAGAAATGGGCAGAGGACATGAACAGACATTTCTGCAAAGAAGACATCCAGATGGCCAATAGACACATGAAAAAGTGCTCCATATCACTCGGCATCAGGGAAATACAAATCAAAACCACAATGAGATATCACCTCACACCAGTTAGAATAGTTAAAATAAACAAGTCAGGAAATGACAGATGCTGGCAAGGATGCGGAGAAAGGGGAACCCTCCTACACTGTTGGTGGGAATGCAAGATGGTGCAGCCACTCTGGAAAACAGCATGGAGGTTCCTCAAAATGTTGAAAATAGAACTGCCCTATGACCCAGCAATTGCACTATTGGGTATTTACCCTAAAGATACAAACGTAGTGATCCAAAGGAGCACGTGCACCCGAATGTTTATAGTAGCAATGTCCACAATAGCCAAACTATGGAAAGAACCTAGAAGTCCATCAACAGATGAATGGATAAAGAAGATGTGGAATATATATACAATGGAATACTATGCAGCCATCAAAAGAAATGAAATCTTGCCATTTGCGACGACATGGATGGAACTAGAGGGTATTATGCTGAGTGAAATAAGTCAATCAGAGAAAGACAATTATCATATGATCTTCCTGATAGGAGGAAGTGGAGATGCAACATGGGGGGGGGTTGGGGGGGTAGGAAAAGAACAAATGAAACAAGATGGGATCAGGAAGGAGACAAACCATAAGAGACTCTTAATCTCACAAAACAAACTGAGAGTTGCCAGAGAGAGGGAGTAGGCAGAGGGTGGTGGGGTTATGGACATTGGGGAAGGTATGTGCTATGGTGAGTGCTGTGAAGTGTGTAAGCCTGGTGATTTACAGACCTTGTACCCCTGGGCCTAATAATACATTATATGTTAATTAAAAAAATTACAAGAACACTAATTCAAAAAGATACATGCACCCCTCTGTTTATAACATTATTAACAATAGCCCAGTTATGGAAGCAGCCCAAGTTTCCATCGATTGATGGATGGATAAAGACATTTGTGGCATGTATATATATGATGTAATTTTATTCAGCCATGAGGAAAGAATGAAATGTTGCCATTTGCAATGACATGAATGGAGCTAGAAAGTGTAATGCTAAGCAAAATAAGCCAGAGAGAGAAAGACAAGTACCATATGATTTCACACATAAAGGAAATTAAGAAACAAACAAGTGAGCAAAGGGACAAAAGAGAGAAGAAACTGATGGTTACCAGAGGGGAGGTGTTGTGGAGAGATGGGTGAAATAGGTGATGGGGATTAAGGGATTAAGGGAATAAGAAGTGCACTTATTGTGATGAATAAGTGTTGTATGGAAATGTTGAATCACTATATTGTACACCTGAAACTAATATAACACTGTATATTAATTAATGGGAATTAAAATAAAAACTTAAAAATAAAATGAAGAGTATAGCTTTATTAAAATTATTTTTGTAAAATATTTATAGATCGTTTTATATTAAAGAATTTTAAATAAGGTATGTTTGCGCTATTGAAATGGGGGGGGGACTTCAAATTAGATAGCACTTGAGATAATAAATTTACACAGCTTCTTCAGAAACATGTTAGACATCACAATAGACCAGGCACTCTATCTATAGTCTCAGTTTTCTTCACTGAAGTTGGTGTTTATTTATTGAATAGGAATTCATTCTTTTTTTGAAGATTATATTTATTTGACAGAAAGAAAGAGACGGTGAGAGAGGGAACACAGGAAGGGGGAGTGGGAGGGGAGAAGCAGGTTTCCTGCTGAACAGGGAGCCTGACTCGGGGCTCAATCCCAGGACCCTGGGATCATGACCCCAGCAAAGGCAGACACTTAACTGAGCCACCCAGAACTGAGCACCCATGTGCTAACAGGACATCAAGCAACCATCCTTTCATTGTACCATAATATTTCAAAAGTATATAGAACCTTTCAAAAATGTGTTTTTTACTAAGATTTTTAAGAAAGTCATTCTGTAGCAGATATCACATCTGTACCCAAAGTTAGTGAAATTATAAAAAACTTCCAAGCATTTATTGTTTGTTGGTTTTGTTTTGCTTTAAACAATAGACACTACTTCAGAAAGTCTAGAAATAATGTTCCCCCAACTTGATTTTTCAACTGTACATATTTTTTACATTTATTTGGTTATTTATTTATTTATTTATGTTAGTCACCATACAGTACATCATTAGTTTTTTATGTAGTGTTCCACGATTCATTGTTTGTGTATAATACCCAGTGCTCCATGCAATCTGTGCCCTTAATAGATTTATTCTCAGTTATTAAACTGTTAGTTGAAAATAAGTGAAAGCTTATTGCTCTTTTCCATAGCACAAATAAATAGGAAGAAGAAGAATTCTCTAAATAACAGTTTCTCTTATGGATCTGGCCAAAAAATGTTTGGGTTTGGTTATTAAAACTTATATCCAGGGAGCGCCTGGAAGGCTCAGTTGGTTATACAACTGCCTTTGCCTCAGGTCATGATCCTGGGGTCCTGGGATCGAGTTAAACATTGGGCTCCCCTGGCTCTGTGGAGAGCCTGCTTCTCCCTCTGCCTGCTACTCCCCCTGCTTGTGTGCTCTCTCTCTCTCTGTGTGTCAAATAAATAAACAAAATATTAAAAAAAAAAACTTAGGGTGCCTGGGTGCCTCAGTTGTTAAGCATTTGCCTTTGGCTCAGGTCATGTTCCCAGGGTCCTGGGATCAAGCCCCGAGTTGTGCTCCCTGCTGAGTGGGAAGCCTGCTTCTCTCTCTCCCACTCTTCCTGTTTGTGTTCTCTCTCTCTCTCTCTCTCTCTCTCTCTCTCTGTATGTGAAATAAATAAATAAATCTTAAAAAAAAAAAAAACCTTATATCCAGAATGTCTTCTTACTCTAGCTAAATATAACAATGTAAGTACCTGCGATATTTGATGGAGGTCATGCCCATCTAAAATATAAGTTTTGGTTCGTTTTTTGCTTTTTTTCTTTTAAATAAAATAAGGAACTGTGTCTTCGGTGACAATAAAACATGCTTGCAAATGCTTTGACACTCTTCCCATTAAAAGATAGAGTTTAAGGTCCCTCTGCTTAAACCTAGATGGGCCTCTGTGACTGCCTCAACAAAAAATACAGAAGAGTTGACATCTGAGGCTAGGTTTCCGCTATTTTCTCTTGGGACATTCACTCTGAGACCTTTTAGCTACTAAGTAAGAAATTCAGCTACCTAGGGAGATAACACAAACATAATGATGTCTGGGGCACTCTAGCTATTCCAAACTCTAGCTCTTTGTGTTTTCCTAGCACAGTACAAGACAGAGTGAGGAAGCAGTTGAAATAACCCCAACTCCAACCACCACCTGACTATAACCGCATCTCTAATACAACCAGAGACCTGGCAAGAACTGCCTAGCTGAGTCCAGTCAAACCTCATATTTATGAGCAAAATGAATAACTGTTATAGTTTCAAGTCATTGTTTTGGGGATGGTTTTTTATACAATACCTTATATCTCTTTGATGTCCTCAATGGTGCTTAGGATAAACTGAGTACTTGTAGGCATGCAATAAGTTGATCATTAATTAAGTCAAGTAAGTTAAATAAATTAATATTTTATCTAAATATTTAAAAGAATACCATCCAAATTCAAAATACATAACTCATTTTAACTACTAATATCATCATCCACTAAAAACATTTAAAATCCTCAGACTTTATTGGATTCTGAGAGGATCTATTAGTCTATATTAATATATCTATTTAACAAATTAAGATCAATACTGGGATAGTGGGTTGAGTGTTCTGGAATTTCACCCAACTTGGTCTTTGCATTGAATACATAGTAATATTCATGTGGCACAGAAAGGAATGATACATCAAGCTGATTTTCCATCCTCAAACTTTCTCTGTCTCAACTTTCCAAATAAGGGAAAATAACAGAGTATCCACCTTTCTCACAAAGATGCCATAACTGCCTCTCTTAAATTTGGCCTTCCTTCCCAACACCTTTCTAGTTCAAGTCCCAATCATTTCCCTCTTACACCACTCAAGTATTCCCTTAAATGATCTGTTTTCTGCCCACATACATTCTCTATAGAACAGACTGAATTTTTAAAAACATGTTTTTAAATCATGTTACTCTTAGCCCAGTCTTCCTTCCTATTTAACAATATATCTAAGCTAAATATCACTTCCCCAAAATAGACTTTCCTGGTCAGCCTGTCTAAAGTGGTACAAATGCCCCCATCATTACTCTTTCAGAGTATACTCACTTGTCCTTCATAGTGCTTACCACAGTTTGTAATTATGCATTTATTTGTGAGTTAATTTTCTAAATACATATATCTGTTATTAGAGTTTAAGCTCCCACAGGGCAGAGATAGTACCTATTCTATTCACTTTATATTCAGTTCCTAGAGCATTGTCTGCTTTACATTACACCTTGGATAAATATGAGTTGAGAATAAATGAATAGCCACCAATACATTTTTAATTTCTATAATGAAATTTATTAAATGGTTGACAATAAAAGAGAATCATGAATTAGACAGGATTCTTAACCCAGTACCTTTTATCTGGAAATGATAGTAAAAACAAACAAACAAAACAAAACTAGGACACAAAAGAGAATACCACCCAAGATACTCTGAGGTGATGGAGTGGGGGTATTGTCCATAGATTTCACATTGGAGTATCCTACACACTGTACTTATCCCTAAAGACCTAAATGCTTTTCTATAGTTTGGTTTCCAGGGGCACATTTACCTACTGTAATGGTTAAATGTATGTGCCAATTTAACTGGGCTAAGGGATGCCCAGATAACTTGGAAAACATTATTTCTGAGTGTCTGTGAGAGTATTTCAGAAAGAGATTTATCATTTGATTCAATAGACTGAGTAAAGAGATCTGCCCTCACCAATGTGGGTGGGCATCATTCAATTATTTAAGGCTTTAATGGAACAAAAATGCAAAGGAAAAGCAAATTCTCACTATGTCTTCTGGAGCAGGGATACCCATCTTTTCCTGACCTCAGACATTAGAGCTCCTGGTTCTTGGGACTTCTGCTTCAAACTGAAAATTGTACCACTAGCTCCCCTACTTCTCAGGCCTTGGGACTCAGATTGAATTGATTGTACCACTGGCTTTCCTGGTTCCCCAGCTTATAGATGGAAGATGGGGGACTTTCAGTCCTCTATAACCATATAAGCCAATTCCTATAGTAAATTTCTTTGTTTTTATATCTATCTGTATCCTATTGGTTCAATTTCTCTGTAGGACCCCAAATTATACACCTATTTCTTTTTCTCTTTACCTCTATCCTACGAAGCTGACTTGGTATTTTTTTCCATATCCAGAACATCCAAATCAAGATGACCTAAGAAATACAAGTATAGTTCTACTGACCAAGAAGAAGAAAAACCTTGGTCATATTTAAGACCAAAAATTAAGCATATAGGTATATGTATTTAAGCTTACAACATAGAAGGACAATTTTCATATGGCCCTTACCATATGATTCTTTGTATTGTCATTGTTTTAGTCCTCTGGATCCAGGTCTTTCTTACACACCAGGGCTTCTTCACCTTTGCCTTACCAACTGTGCCTAACCCAGTGTGTTACATATAATACTACCAAAAAAAATGTTTAAGTAAAATCATGATCATCATCATCACTGTTATCATCTTCTTCTTCAAACTATTGCTTAGGAACGCCTGGGTGGCTCAGTTGGTTAAGCAGCTGCCTTCGGCTCAGGTCATGATCCCAGCGTCCTGGGATCGAGTCCCACATTGGGCTCCTTGCTCAGCAGGGAGCCTGCTTCTCCCTCTGTCTCTGCCTGCCACTCTGTCTGCCTGTGCTCGCTCTCACTCCCTCTCTCTCTCTGACAAATAAATAAAATCTTTAAAAAAAAAAAAACTTTTGCTTACTTTCTAGGTTTTGCCTTTTTTCATTGTTTCCTCTTATACTTGGAACAACAGATAAAATTGACTAATTTATCAGTGCCACAGGACAAACATACCACTGATACTAAAAACATTTCATGGGATGGAGGGGCTTTCTCTTGGTTCTGTGAACTAAGATTGTCTACCTTGCAATGTTATAATTATAATTAGCCTTAGGAAAACCTCAAATTCTCAAATAGGATGAATCAGTGTAAAACCAAAGCTAATAGATGAAAACTCCATCCCAAAGTTCTCATATTCAATACCATCATCTTTCTTTTAGACTAGCTCTGTTGTGGGATACGACTTAGAAGTTAAACATCCCCTCCCTCTTGTCCCACTTGAAGTTTCAAAGCAAACCAAAACACAATAGAAGCCAGTTTTTTATAATAAAGATTTTATTATGCAGGTCTATTGCCTTCATCTATTTTTAAGGAAAGGTTTGGTGTTTTTTGTTTTGTTTTGTTTTGTTTTGTTTTAGTAAAACATCTGAGTACTCATGATGCTACTTTAGTGGAGGGTAAGAATTTTGGGAGGAATAAAAAAATTAACTTGCTTCCAATTCAGAAAGGAAGAGAAGGAAGTGTTTCTAAATGGCCCTATTGTAGAGAAGCACATTAATCTAGATATAAACATTGAGGTGAAGTTAACTAAACTTCGTCTTCTCCTTAAGAATATAAGTTCCTCAAGGACAAGTTCTGTGCTTTACACATCTCTGCATTAACTAACCTATAAAAATGCTTGTAATACTTTGTCTCAAATATACTAAATCACTGAATATTCATTAGTTTATTTCTACATCCCTCCCTTGCCAACTACTTCATCCTAGTTCGCAGCTGGACTTCCTAGGATGTCATAAGGGTACAAACACTCATTCAGCAAATATTTACCAGACATTTCCCAAATGCATGCCACAATGGCTGGCTGAGGAGAGAAGAATATGGGGTACAAAATATGTAAAACACAAAAGTTCTCAGAAAATTTATAGTCTAGTTGAGAAGATAAAAATATAAACAACTATAATACAAGGTAAGAAGAAATGAGAGCCTTAAAAATCTTTTATATAAAATGCTAGCTAGGTTGAAAAATTGTAAAGATGTGTGAGATAAAGACTTCCTAAAGAAGGTGGTAATTATGGGGCACCTGGGTGGCTCAGTGGGTTAAAGCCTCTACCTTTGGCTCAGGTCATGATTGCAGGGTCCTGGGATCGAGCCCAGCATCGGGCTCTCTGCTCAGCGGGGAGCTTGCTTCCTCCTCTCTCTCTGTCTGCCTCTCTGCCTACTTGTAATCTCCATCTGTCAAATAAATAAAATCTTTTAAAAAAAGAAGGTGGTAATTAATTTGGAATTTCAATGATTAGGTAGGTATATTCTGAATATATGCAGATAAAGAGAAGGAACATTTCTATTGCCTACCATGTTTCACTGTGCTAGACACATAATGAGTACTATATTTGTTACCTATTTCTGTTATAATAATTTGCCACAAACATACTGCTTTAAAACAATACAAATGTACTATCTTACAGTTCTGGAGGTCAGAAGTTTATAATAGTTCTCACTAGGCTAAAATCAAGGTATCAATGGAAATAATCATTTCCTTGCCTTTTTCAGCTTCTAAAGGTTTCCCACATTCCAGCCTTTTTTCCTCATACTACCTAGTACTCACTCTAGTTTTCTGCCTCCCTCTTATAATCATCCTTGTGATTATCTCAAGCCTAATCCAGGATAGTCTCCTCATTTCAAGATCCTTAACTTAATCACATCTGTAAAGTTCTTTTTGTTGTATAAAGTAACATATTCATAGAATCCAGAAATTAGGATGTGGACATCTTTGTAGCTTACCACAAGTACATAATTCAGTATTTGGTTACTGATTTTCATGCCTTCAAATATTTCATCTTATAGTCACAAATTTAGGGAATTTGGACTTTTTTTAGCTTTATTGATGCATATTTGAAAAAAATTGTGATATACATAAAGTACTAGAGTGTCCAAGATGGTGATGTTGAACATCATGAACTCACCTTCATGAACACACTAAATCTATATCTATTTATAGAGTGATTCCTCCCAAAGAACTGAGGGCTGACTAAACAGCTTCTGAATAACAAAAGACAGACAAAAGAAAGATCACACAGAGAACTGCAAGAGAGACAGAGACACTTGGTAAGCAAAGGAATATTTATCCCCCAGTGCTGCAAACTGCAATGGAGAGGGATAGTACTGAGGGACTAGGAACAGATTTGTCTGCCCTGGGGCACACACATACAAAAAAGTCACAACTTAAAAGGACAACTATAAAATAAAAGAACCAGCCCTAAAATTATAAAAAATGGTAGAGGAGCTCCTAGAACTCTCTCCAAGTTGGAGGGGTTAGGGAGGCCATGGTTTATGTTCCCTCTCTACCTTGATAACAGAGATGGGGACAAGGTCCAGATGCCATAACTGGCCTGTTGCCTCAGTAAGCCCTGAGGATGCTATACCATACCAGTCCCAGATGCCTAGGGTACAGAAGAAAATTCATCATTTAAAAGAAAAACTAGAATTTAAAGTATTCAGCCCTAAAATTCTGCCAAATGGTGGGAGAGATGCTGGCACTGTCTCTGCATCAAAGAACATGGTGAACACCATGATTTACACTTCCCTTCCACATTGATTGTATGGCTGGGAGCAGGGTCCAGGCACCCTAGATGGCCTACTGTCCCTGATATTCCTGTGCCCCTAGTCCACATCAGCTCCAGCAATCCCATCAAGTCAGCCCCAGCATAGTGTACACCAGGATGGACACCCCTGATCAGCACGCACTACAGATCCAGCTATCTCACAAAGATGACACAGGCACAAAGCACCCCAGAAAAGTTCAGGCCTGTACCACTTCAGCTCCAGATTACTTGCCAGAGCAATGTCAAGTAATTACTTGCTCTGGCAAGTAATCTGGAGCTCAGAGCAATCAACAGTTCAGAGCACCCCAGGACCACCTGAACCACACCCACTTCAGCTCCAGAAAACTCACCAGGACACTCTATACATGAAACACACAGAACCTTCCAGCCAAAGCTCACCTCAGCTTCAGAAATTCTCCCAGGGTTCCCTTTATATGGAGTGTCTTGTAATATCTGCACTTGCATCCACTGGTTTCAGGTGTCCTACCATGGTACACTCAGCATGGATATCCTCAGCACTACCCGGACCTATGCCAACATCAGCTTCAGGGGTCCTACTAGGTTGCCCTCTGCAAAGAGATCCCTAGGACCACTCCAGCCTGTGCCCACTTCAGCTTCAGTTGTAAAGCACCCTCTATGCAGAGAGCCCCAGGAAACCCCTGGATTGCACCCACTTCAGCAGCCTTGCCAAGGCACCCTCATCATGGGGAGACTCATGACTTCTCTAACCCATGCCCACTTCAGCTCCAATCCTCCTCCCAGGATGAAGTGTCCCATGAACCCCATGCCACACCAGCCACAGCACCAGCAATCCAGCCAAAGACACCAGACACACTAGTACACAAGAAATAAGACACACAAAAGTCCATTCCTTCAAGTTTAAAAGCAGCTGCTCCAAGTAATTCACAGAAACAAAGAAAGTCAAGCAAAATGAACAGACAAAGGAATATGCTGCAAATTAAAGAACAAACACGCAAAAAAACTAAGAAGAGAACTAAATGAAATGGAGACAAGCAATCTACTTGACAAAGAGTTCATACTAATTGTCATTAAGATGCTCACCAGACATGAGAGAAGAGTGGATTAACTCAGTAAGAACTTCAACAGAAAGATAAAAAATATATATTTAAAAAAACCAATCAGAGTTGAAGAATACAATAACTGAAATGAAAAAGTACTCTGGAGGAATCAACAGTAGATCAGATGAGGTAGAAGAACATATCAGCAATCTGGAAAACATGGAAAGTACCCAGAATGAGCAGCAAAAAGAAAAAAATATTTTTTTTAAAATAAGGATATGTTAAAGGATTTCATGGGTGTATCGAAATAAACATTTACATTATAGGGGTTCAAGAAGGAGAAGAGAGAGAAAAAAAGGGCAGGACATTTATTTGAAGAAATAATACCTTAGCTAAAATCTTTCCTAACCTGGGGACAGAAAGAGATATCAAGGCTCAGGAAGCACAGAGTTCTAAACAAGATGAACCTATGGAGACCAACACCATAATACATAAAAATTAAAATGTCAAAGATTAAAGATACAGAGAGAATTTTAAAAGCAGAGAGAGAAACAACTAGTTACATACAAGAGAAACCTCATGAGGTTGTGTTTATTTTTCAGCAGAAACTTTGCTTGCCAGAACAGAGCTGTATAATGTGCTCAAAATACTGAAAGGAAAAAAAACCTACAACCAAAAATACTCTACCTAGCAAGGATACCATTCATAATTGAAGGACAGATAAGGAGCTGTCCAGGCAAACACAAGTTAAAGGAGTTCATTACCATGAAATCAATCTTACAAGAAATGTCAAAGGAACTTCATTAAGTGGAAAAGAAAAGGAAATAATTAGATATAAGAAAATTATGAATAAAAAGATGTAAAATATGGCAACATATACGTAAAACATGGAGGGGATTTAAAAAGAAGCTCTTTTAGAATGGGTTTGAATTTAAGTGACCATCAGCTTAATATTGACTATGATATACTTATTATACATATTATATATGAACCTCACAGTAACCACAAACACAAAGTGATAAAAGATACAGATATAGTCAAAATAAGGGTCATAGGTACCCCAATGTCCATAGCAACAATATCCAAAATCGCCAAAATTTGGAAAGAGCCAAGATGCCCTTCAACAGAGGAATGGATCAAGAAGATGTGGTCCATATATAAAATGTAAAATTATGCCTCCATAGGAAAGGATGAATACCCAACATTTTATCAACATGTGTGGGACTGGAGGAGATTATGCTGAGTGAAATAAGTCAAGCAGAGAACATCAATTATCATACAGTTTCACTTACTTGTGGAGCATAAAGAAAAGCATAGAGAACAATAGAAGGAAAGGAAAAGTGAATTGGGGTAAATCGAAGGGGAAGAAGCATGAGAGACTGTGGACTCAGAAAAAAACTGAGGGTTTTGGAGGGGAGAGGGTAGAGGAATGGGTGAGACTGGTGGTGAATATTAAGAAGGGTACATATTGCATGGAGCACTGGCTGTGGTGCATAAACAGTGAATCTTGGAACACTGAAAAAATTAAAATTTTAAAAAATAAAAAATAAATAAATTTTAAAAGATACACATAAAATAAAGAAAAAGTGAAGCATAACACTAAGAAATCATCAGCTGCAAAGAAAGAGAGCAAGAGATAAAAAAAGGAACAAAGAACTGCAAAAACAACCAGAATACTATTATCAAGTGGTAATAAGTACATACCTACCAATAATTACTTAAAGTGCCAATGGTCTAAATATTCCACTCAAAAGATATACAGTGGTAGAATGGATTTTAAAAAATCTATATGCAGCTTGGGGCGCCTGGGTGGCTCAGTGGGTTAAAGCCTCTGCCTTCGGCTCAGGTCATGATTCCAGGGTCCTGGGATCGAGCCCAACATCAGGCTCTCTGAACGCCAGGGAGCCTGCTTCCCTTCCTCTCTCTCTGCCTGCCTCTATGCCTGCCTGTGATCTCTGTCTGTCAAATAAATAAATAAAAATATCTTAAAAGAAAAAAATCTATATGCTGCTTAAAATAGACTAACTTTAGTCCTAAAGACACATACAGAATGAAAGTGAAAGGATAGAAAAAGATACTCCATGCAAATGGATGTTAAAAAAGGCTGGGGTGGCTTTGGTGAGTGCTGTGGGGTGTGTGGACCTGGCGATTCACGGACCTGTACCCCTGAGGATAAAAAATTTAAAAAATTAAAAAATTTTTAAAAAAAGGCTGGGGTAGCAATACTTATATCAGACCAAAAAAAAAAAAAATACTAAAAGAAAACTAAAGACAAAGGGCATTACATAATGACAAAGGAATGAATACAACAGAAAGATATAACAATTGTATGTATCTATGTATTCAACATTGAAACACCTAGATACATAAAGCAAATATTAACAAACATAAAAGGAAATTTGACAACCATACAATAATAATAGGGAACTTTAACACCACACCTACATCAATGGATAGAATATCTGGCAGAAAATCAATAAGGAGAGTGTCCTTGAATGACATATTAGGCCTGATGGACTTAACAGATGTACACAGAACATTACAACCAAAAACACCAACATACAGTTTTTTCAAGTGCACATGGACTATTCTCCAGTATAAATTACATCAAATGCCAATAAATTTAAGATTAAAATAATATCATGCATCTTTTCAACCACAATGATATGAAACTACAAATCAATCACAAAACAAAACTGTAAAAGACACAAACATGTGGAGGCTAAATAGACACTAAAAATACAGAAAAGATCAATGAAACCAAGAGATGATTCCTTAAAAGATAAGAAAAACTGATAAATGCCCAGGTTTATCAGAACAGACAGAAACAGAGAGACAGAGAGAGGATTCAAATAAATAAAATCAAAAACAAAAAAGGAGAAGTAACAACTGAAACTTTAGAAACACAAAGGATGATAAGAGTCTACTATGAAAAATTATATGCCAGCAAATTGGACAACCTAGAAGACATCAATCTTTTCTATATTTTTAGTGTCTATTTCATTGATATCAACTCTAATCTTTATTATTTCTTTTTTTTAATTAAATTTATTTATTTTCAGCATAACAGTATTCATTATTTTTTCATCACACCCAGTGCTCCATGCAATCCGTGCCCTCTATAATACCCACCACCTGGTACCCCAACCTCCCACCCCCCCCCCCGCCACTTCAAACCCCTCAGATTGTTTTTCAGAGTCCATAGTCTCTCATGATTCACCTCCCCTTCCAATCTACCCCAACTCCCTTCTCCTAACTCCGCATGTCCTCCATGCTATTTTTTATGGTCCACAAATAAGTGAAACCATATGATAATTGACTCTCTCTGCTTGACTTATTTCACTCAGCATAATCTCTTCCAGTCCTGCCCATGTTGCTACAAAAGTTGGGTATTCGTCCTTTCTGATGGAGGCATAATACTCCATAGTGTATATGGACCACATCTTAATTTCAAATAACCTTGGGCTTTGATTTTCTTCTTTGTTTAGTTCCTTTAGGTGTACAATTAAATTGTTCATTGGAGATTTTTCTTGTTTCTGGAGGTAAGCATGAATTGCTATAAATTCTCTTAGAAGTGTTTTTATTGCATCCCAAAGATTTTGGACCAGGGTGCTTTCATTTTAATTTACCTCCTTGTAGTTTTAAAATTTCTTTTTTGATTTTTTAATTGACTCATTGATTGTTTAGCCTCCACATTTTCGTGTCTGCCCCACTGAAGGTAGTCACTCCAGTGGATAAATGGGAGGTAGAGCCCTCGCTGGGACAGTGTGGTCCCAGGACCTCAGGGTCACAGAAAGACTGAGGGTGCCTGAATGGTATCAGAGCAGGGAAGCTAGCCACCAAGACAGAGCAAAAGAATGGGATCTCAGCTCAAGGTTGCCATAAACCATGGTCCCCAGCACAGTCAGGCCACTGCTCTTCAAGCAGGGACCCCACAGTTGGCAGATCCAGGTAGACTCCCCACCTTACTTCAAAAGGAGAAGTGGCATGGGAGCATGCTTCAGGAAGCTGCTGGGTTTGGAAACTCCAAATGAGTTATGTGCCAGAGATAAAAATTCTCAAGTCACAGGCTGAGTGAGCAATGAGTGCACCTGGAGACCAGGAAGACAGGAGTTTTTCTGTTTTTCTGTGAGGGCTCACTGAGGAGAGCAGCCCCAAGCTCTCAGCTCCTCCATGTCATAGACTGGGAGGCTGTCATTTTGATTCTCATCCTCCAAAGCTATATGGAAAGCTTTCAGGGAACAAAAGCTACTGATAACAAACCCAGGAAGATTACTTAGCCTGGGACCTTGGCAAGGGTGAGGCAATTCCACCTCAGGCAAAGACACTTGAGAATCACTGCAACAGGCTCATCCCCAAGAAGATCATCAAGAACATCGAGACAAGACCAAGTTTACCTACCAATGAGAACTGCAAAACTCCAGCACTAGGAGACTACAGCACATGGAATTAAAGACTTTTCCCTCATGATTCTTTAGTCTTCCAAATCAAATTTTTTAAATTTTCTTTATTTTTTCTTTTTTAATTGTTCTTCTTTCCTATTTTAACCAATGTCTTATCAACATTATTTAAAATATTTTTTTAAATTTTCCTTTATATAGTCATATTCTATCCCTTAAGTGTATTTAACCATAGATAGAGAGATATAGATATAGGTATAGGTATATACACATTTTTTCCTTAATTAAACTTTATTTATTTAAATTTTAAAATTTATTAAATTTTAGGATACACTTTCTTCTAACTGACCAAAGTATACCCTAAAACCAAGGTACGGCTTTGTTCTGGTCTCCTGCCTGATCACATTCTCTCCATATTCTTTTATTTATTTTCTTTCTATTTTCAACCAACTTCTTATCAATTTCTTTTTTATTTTTTTATTTTATTTTCTACATTTTATTTTCTAATTTTATTTTATTTTCTGTTTCAGCATTCCAAGATTCATTGTTTATGCACCATACCCAGTGCTCCATGCAATACATGCCCTCCTTAATACCTACCACCAGGCTCACCCAAGGCCTCCCACCATTCCTCTCCAAAAAACCTCAGTTTGTTTCTGAGTCTCTCATGATATGTCTCACCACTCGATTTCCTGCAACTCACTTCTCATCTCTATCTCCCAATGTCCTCTGTGTTATTCCTTATGCTCCACGAGTGAAACCATATGATAATTGCCTCTCTCTGCTTGACTTATTTCACTCAGCATAATCTCTTCCAGGCACGTCCATGTTGACACAGAAGTTGGGTATTCATCCCTTCTGATGGAGGCATAATATTCCATAGTATATATGGACCATATCTTCTTTATTGATTCATCTATTGAAGGGAATCTTGGCTCTTTCCACAGTTTGGATACTGTGGCCATTGGTACTGTAAACAGAGTACAGATGGCCCTTCTTTTCACTACATCTGTATCTTTGGGGTAAATACCCAGTAGTGCAATTGTAGGGTCATAGGGAAGTTCTATTTTTAGTTTCTTAAGGAATCTCCACACTGTTTTCCAAAGTGGCTGCACCAACTTGCATTCCCACCAACAGCATAAGAGGGTTCCCCTTTCTCCACATCCTCTCCAACACTTGCTGTTACTGTCTTGTTGATTTTGGCCATTCTAACTGGTGTAAGGTGGTATCTCAATGTGTTTTTTTTTTTTTAAAGATTTTATTTATTTATTTGACAGAGAGAAATCACAAGTAGATGGAGAGGCAGGCAGAGAGAGAGAGGGAAGCAGGCTCCCTGCTGAGCAGAGAGCCCGATGCGGGACTCGATCCCAGGACCCCGAGATCATGACCTGAGCCGAAGGCAGCAGCTTAACCCACTGAGCCACCCAGGTGCCCCTCTCAATGTGGTTTTGATTTGAATCTCCCTGATGGCTAAAAAAGTGATGAACACTTTTTCATGTGTCTGTTAGCCATTTGTATGCCTTCTTTGTAGAAATGTCTGTTCATGTCTTCTGCCCATTTTGTGATGTGATTATCTGTTTTCTGTGTGTTGAGTTTGAAGAGTTCTTCATAGATCTTTGATATCAGCCCTTTGTCTTTACTGTTACTTGCAAACATCTTCTCCCATTCCATGGATTGCCTCTTTGTTTCGTTGATTCTTTCCTTTGCTGTGCAGAAGCTTTGATGTTGGTAAAGTCCCAAAAGTTCATTTTCGCTTTTGTTTCCTTTGCCTTTGGAGATATGTCTTGAAAGAAGTTGTTGTGGCTGATATTGATGAGGTTATTGCCTATGTTCTCCTCTAGGATATCAGTAGATTCCTGCCTCACATTGAGGTCTTTTATCCATTTCAAGTTTATCTTTGTATATGGTTTAAGAGAATGGTCGAGTCTCATTCTTCTACACATAGCTGTCCAATTTTTCCAGCACCATTTATTAAAGAGACAGCCTATTTCCCACTGTATATTTTTTCCTGCTTTGTCAAAGATTATTTGATCAGAGAGTTGAGGGTCCATATATGGGTTCTCTACTCTTTTCCACTGGTCTGTGTGTCTGTTTTTGTGCCAGTACCATGCTGTCTTGGTGGTCACAGCCTTGTAGTAAAGCTTGAAGTCAGGCAACATGATGACCCCAGTTTTATTTTTCTTTTTCAATATTTCCTTAGGGCTTCAGGGTCTCTTCTGACTCCATACAAATTTTAGGAGTGTTTGCTCCAGCTCTTTAAAAATTGCTGGTGGAATTTCGATCGGGATGGCACTGAAAGTATAGATGGCTCTAGACAGTATAGAAATTTTAACAGTGTTTATTCTTCTGATCCATGAGCATGAAATGTTCTTCCATCTTTTTGTGTCTTCTTCAATTTCTCTCATGAGTATTCTGTAGTTCCTCGAGTACAGATCCTTTACCTCTTTGGTTAGGTTTATTCCCAGGTATCTTATTATTCTTGGTGCCATAGTAAATGGAATCAATTCTCTAATTTCCCTTTCTGTATATTCATTGTCAGTTTAAGAAAGAAACTGATTTCTGTACACTGATTTTGTATCCTGCCACATTACTGAATTGCTGTAGGAGTTCTAGTAGCTTGGGGGTGGAGTCTTTTGGGTTTTCCATATAAAGTACCATGTGACCTGCAAAGAGAGAGAGTTTGACTTTTTTTTAATTAATTAATTTATTTTCAGCCTAACAGTATTCATTGTTTTTGCACCACACCCAGTGCTCCATGCAATCCATGCCCTCTCTAATACCCACCACCTGGTTCCCCCAATCTCCCATCCTTAACCACTTCAAACCCCTCAGATTGTTTTTCAGAGTACATAGTCTCTCATGGTTCACCTCCCCTTCCAATTTCCTCCAACTCCCTTCTCCTAACTCCCCTTGTCCTCCATGCTGTTTGTTATGGTCCACAAATAAGTGAAACCATATGATAATTGACTTCTTTTTTGCCAAATTGAATACCTTTTCTTTTTGTTGTCTGATTGCTGTTGCTAGGACTTCCAGGACTATGTTGTTGAACAACAATGGTGAGAGACCGTCAGCTTTTCCCCATTGAGAATGCTATTTGCTGTGGGTTTCTCATAGATAGATTTTGTGAAGTCGAAAAATGTTCCCTCTATCCCTATAGTCTTTTAATGAGGAAAGGATAATATATCTTGTCAAATGCTTTTTCAGCATCAACTGGGAGGACCATGTGTTTCTTCTCTCTTCTCTTATTAATTTGTTCTATCACATTTATTGATTTTCAAATGTTGGGCCACCCTTGCATCTCAGGGATAAATCCCACCTGGTCATGGTGGATAAACTTTTAATGTACTGTTGGACCCTATTATCTAGGATCTTGTTGAGAATCTTGGCACCCATATTCATCAGGGATATTGTCTGAAATCATCCTTTTTGATGGGGTCTTTGCCTGCATTGGGGATCAGGATAACACTGTCTTCAGATAAAGGGTCTGGAAGTTTTCCTTCTGTTTCTATTTTTTGAAACAGCTTTGGGAGAATAGGATTTATTTCTACTTGTTTGTTCTTTGAATGTTTGGTAGAATTCTCCAGGGAATCATGCAGGTCCTGGGCTCTTATTTTTTGGGAGATTTATGATCACTGCTTCAACCTCATTACTAGATATAGGTCTATTCAGTTGTCAATTTCTTCCTATTCAGTTCTGGAAGTTACAGGTTTCCAGGAATGCATCCATTTAACCTAGGTTACTTAACTTATTTTCATATAATTGTAAATAATAATTTCTGATGATTGTTTCATTTCCTTGCTGTTCATCGTGATCTCTCCCCTTTCATTCATAATTTTATTAATTTGGGTCCTCTGTCTTTTCTTTTAAACTAGTTTGGCCAGTTGTTTACTGATCTTATTGATTCTTCAAAGAACCAGTTTCTAGTTTTGCTGATGTGTTTTACTGTATCTCTAGATTCTATTTCATTGATCTATGCTCTAATCTTGATTATGACTATTTTGATTAATAGTTGTCTTATGTAGATGGTTGCTTCCATATTAAGGGCATAATTATTGGGAATTGTTAGATCTTTTTGGTGGGTAGACCTTTAAGAATGATGTAGTGTCCTTCTTTATCTCTGACTACAGTCTTTAGTTTAAAATGTAATTTATCTGATATGAGAATCACTAACCCAGCTTTCTTTTGAGGCCCATTGGCATGAAAAATGCTTCTACATTCCTTCACTTTCAGTCTGGATGTATCATTACGTACCAAATGGGTCTCTTGTAGATAGCATATGGACAGATCCTGTTGTTTTATCTAATCTGCAACTCTGTGGTATTTTATGGGAGTGTTTACACAATTCACGTTGAGAGTGATTATTTAAAGATACATTTTTGGGGGGCACATGGGTGGCTCAGTGGGTTAAGGCCTTTGCCTTCAGCTCAGGTCATGATCCCAGCATCCTGGGATCGAGCCCTGCATCAGGCTCTCTGCTCAGCAGGGAGCCTGCTTCCTCCTCTCTCTATCTCTCTGCCTACTTGTGATCTCTGTCAAATAAATAAATAAAATTTACAAAAAAAGAAAAATACATTTTTAATGATATCATGTTGCCTGTGAAGTCCTTGTTTCTATAGATTGTTTGTGTAAGTTTCTGTTCTATATCGCTCTTGGATTCTTTCATCTTTTATAGAATCCCCTTAATATTTCTTGTAGTGCCAGTTTGGTGGTCATATACTCTTTTAAACCTTGCCAGTCTTAGAAGCTCTTTCTCCAAACATTTTGAATGTCAGCCTTTCTGGATAAAGTATTCGTGGCTGCATGCTCTTCTCATCTAGTGCTCTGAATATGTCTTTCCAGCCCTTTCTTGACTTGCCAGGTTTCTGTGGACAGGTCTGACATTATTCTGATGGACCTTCCTCTGTACTTAAAGAATCTCTTCCCCCTAGCTCACCTCAGAAGCTCTTGTCTAAAGTTAGGATTCATCAGTTTCACAATCAAGTGCCTTGATGTCTTTCTAGATTTGTTCATTTTGGGGGTGTCCTTTCTGCCTATAGGACACAAACGCTGGTTCCATTCCCCAGATTGGGGAAGTTTTCATCCAGAATTTTTCAGCTATATCTTCTAGTCTTCTCTCTTTCTCCACCCCCTCAGAGATCCCAATAATTCTGACATAGGAATGTTTCATGGCATCAATTATTTCTCTGATTCTGTTTTCATGGCTTCTAAGCTGTTTCTTCCATGACTCCTCCTGATCCTTTTTCTCTATCAGTTTGTCATCTAGATCACTAATTCTATCTTCTGCCTCAGTTACCCTAGCTGTTAGAGAATTTAGATTGGATTGGCTCTCATTGGTAGCTTTTTTAACCTCTTCCTGGGCAGCTCTCACTTCTGCCCTTAGAGATTCTATGTTGTCACTAATGGTTGTCTCGAACCTAGCCATTGCCTGGATATCTGTTACCCTGAATTCCCTGTCCAACATATGGTTTATGTCCATATCCAATAGTTCTGATGGAGAGGGCACAGTCTCTAAATTTTTCCTCTGTTGGGTGTTCCTCCTCCTAGTCATTTTGGTGAGAGATGTTTGAGGGGATGTGTAGCTGAATATATCAACCATGGTCCAGGCAAGGTGCACCCTGGAACACTTCAGAGCAATCAGAAGTCGCCCAAAAAGAAAGAAAAAAAGAAAAAAAAGAGGGGGGGAGAGAGAGAGAGAGAGAGAGGGAAACAAAAAGAGAACCCAGCCAGAATGAGCCCTAAAAGTAATATTTATAAGGCATATAAACAAAAATGGACAAAAAAAGTAAATGACAAGAAAAAAATAGAACCCAGCCAAGATGAATCCCAAGGATAAGATTTATATAATACCAGAATAAAAACAAATACACAGAAACATTGACAGAAGAAAAAGATGGGGGGGTTGTTATAAGTTCTCAATGTGAGTGAGCAAGGTTACTTTGATTCTTCTTTGATTCTTCCTGAATGTATCTTCATATCTTTTTTAAAGGACTCAACTTTCCAAAGATAAAGGGAGATTTACAACTGGTTTTTATATAGGGGTAGTATTTATTAGGGAAACAGGATTAACTTGAAGCTTATATCTATATGTTTTATATCTATAGATTTTTGTTCTTTGGTGGCTTTATGAAGCTTTTTGGAGGTTTAGTGGAAAGCAATTTGCACCCAGACCTCCACCTCAGAGAGAAGCCTCAATGTGCTCTCCTCTGGGTGGTAGAGAACACAAGGACTCCCCCTCTGCAAACTCTGCTAAACACTGCAACCTCCTACAGGTGGTGTACATCCCCAGCCACCATCTCAAAGGCCCCAAAGTGCCCACTTTTCTCTGCACCCCCACGCCACTAAAACCGTGAGGGATATTGGTCCTGGGATCCCACCTCCGGTGACTGCTTTTGCCAGGACTGCTCTCTGGAGTCCCAACAACAGTGCAGGTTTCAGAAGGCTGCCACTCCTGAGGGATCCTGAGCAGAGATTGGGCTGAGTTCCATTAGGCACCAGCTGGGAGTGTCCAGACCCTTGGCCAGTCTCCTCTTACTAGCACCCACACCGAACTCTCTGAGGTGTGGTTGGGAAGTGAGGTCAGACCCTGGTTGTGATGTGTGTGCACAGTGCAAAAGCTGTGGTTCTAGAGAGTGCCAGCTGACACCCACACCAGACTCCCTCATGCACAGACGAGAATGCCCACAGCCAAGCTGTGGTACAAGCAGTGCAACACTGGAGGATCAGGCACGAGGAACAGGAGGCTCTGCTTCACTCTCTCTGGCATGGGTGTTCACCAGTGGTGGCCATCCTGGGTCCGTGGGCTTAGGCCCATGCCCATAACCACCCAATTCCACCAGTTGCCCGATATTTTACTCTTTTTCAGTGCTTTTAACCAGACTCCAAGTTAATGCTGGTCCCCAAACACAAAGCATATTTTTATTGTGGTATTACTTTCCAGTGGGTTGCTTCTGGTGGCACCCTCCCCCTTATGTTTATCCTCCAATATCAGTCTGAGCTTTGCCACTCTGCGTTACCTCTCCAGTGATGTCTTCTGCCCCTGTAGAGATCCAGAAGTGTATAATCCTACATCTCAGGCTGATATCCTGGGTGTTCAGAGTGTTCTGGTAGATATTTAGCTCACTTTCAGGGACCGGTTGAAATAGGGTCTCCTACTTCTCTGCCATCTTGCCAGTCACCCTCAATTCCTTTTTTAAAATCTTTTTGATTTTCATCTTTACAGTCATATTCCATCCCATCGTTGTATTTACCCTTATTTTAGCATATAAAAAATTTTCTTCCTTTAAAATTTTGGGAGGAATTTTCTTCTAACAGATCAAAACACATCCAAAATCAAGTGTGTGGCCCTGCTCTGTTCAACAGCCTGAACATACTCATTTATTTTTTCCTTTCATTTCCCCCCTGACATGGGTCTCTTCTGATTCATTTAGTGTATTTTTTCTGGAGTCATTGTTACCCTTTTAGCATTTTGTTCTTTTATTCATCTATTCTTTTCTGTACAGAATGACAAAATGGAAAAACCTCAAAATAAAGAAAAAGAGGCAGTACTGACTGCTAAGATCCTAATAAATATGGACATTAAGAAGATGTCAGAACTGGAGTTTAGAATGACAGTTATAAAGATGCTATCTGGGATTGAAAAAGCATAGAAGATACTAGAGAATCCCTTTCTGTAGAAATGAAAGAATTAAAATCTAAACAAGTTGAACTAAAAAAGGCTATTAATGAGGTGAAATAAAAAAATGGAGGCTCTTACTACTAGGATAAATGAGGCAGAAGAGGGAATCAGTGATATAGAAAACCAAATGATGGAGAGTAAAGAAGTTGAGAAAAAGAGAGATAAACAACTACTGGAACATGAGGGAAGAATTCGAGAGATAAGGAATACCATAAGATGAAACAATATTAGAATAATGGGATCCCAGAAGAAGAAGAAATAAAGAGAACAGTGTGGAGATTCCTCGAGAAATTAAAAATAGAGCTTCCCTATGACCCTGCCATTGCACTCCTGGGTATTTACCCCAAGGATACAGATGTCGTGAAAAGAAGGGCCATCTGTACCCCAATGTTTATAGCAGCAATGGCCACGGTCGCCAAACTATGGAAAGAACCAAGATGCACTTCAACAGACGAATGGATAAGGAAGATGTGGTCCATATACACTATGGAGTATTATGCCTCCATCAGAAAGGACAAATACCCAACTTCTGTAGCAACATGGACGGGACTGGAAGAGATTATGTTGAGTGAAATAAGTCAAGCAGAGAGAGTCAATTATCATATGGTTTCACTTATTTGTGGAGCACAACAAATATCATGGAGGACAAGGGGTGTTAGAGAGGAGAAGGGAGTTGGGGTAAATTGGAAGGAGAGGTGAATCATGAGAGACTATGGACTCTTAAAAACAATCTGAGGGGTTTGAAGTGGTGGGGGGGGGCTGGGAGGTTGGGGTACCAGGTGGTGGGTATTATAGAGGGCACAGATTGCATGGAGCACTGAGTGTGGTGAAAAAATAATGGATACTGTTTTTCTGAAAATAAATGAATTGATAGCTGTAAATAAATAAATAAATAAATAAGAGAAGGGCAGAAGGTATATTGGTGCAAATTATAGCACAGAACTTCCCTAATTTGGGGAAGGAAACAGGCATCGAAATCCAGGAGGCACAGAGAATCCCCTTTAAAATTAATAAAAATGGGTCAATACCACATCATCTAATAGTAAAACTTACAAGACTAAGAGAGAAAGAAAAAATCCTGAAAGTAGCTCAGGACAAGAAGTCTGTAATCCACAAAGGTAGAAATATTAGATTGGCAGTAGACTTATCCACACAGACCTGGCAGGCCAGAAAGGACTGGCATGATATATTCAGAGCACTAAGCCAGAAAAATATGAAGCCAAGAATACTATATCCACCTAAGCTGTCACTGAAAATAGGAGAGATAAAAAGCTTCCAAAACAAACAAAAACTAAAATAATTTGTAAACACCAATCCAGCCCTACAAGAAATATTGAAAGGGATCCTCTAAAGAAAGTGAGAGTCTAAAAGTAACATAGACCATAAAGGAACAGAGACAATATACAGTAACAGTCACCTTACAGGCAATACAATGACACTAAATTCATATCTTTCAATAGTCACCCTGGATGTAAATGGACTAAATGCCCCAGAGAAAAGACACAGGGTATCAGGATGGGGGTGGGGGAACAAGACCCACTGATAGGCTTTATGCAAGAGACTCATAGAAACTCCAGATTTAAAGACACCTCCAGATTTAAAATAAAGGGGTTGAAAAACATTTGCCATGCTAATAGACATCAAAAGAAAGCTGGGGTGGCAAACCTTATATCAGACAAATTATATTTTAAACCAAAGACTATAATAAGAGATGAGGAAGGATATTATATAATACTTAAAGGGTATATCCAACAAGAAGACCTAATAATTTTAAATATCTATGCCCCTAACATGGGAGCAGCCAACTATATAATCCAATTAATAATGAAATCAAAGAAACACATAGACAACAACACAACAATTGTAGAGGACTTTAACAACCCCTTCACTGAAATGGACAGATCATATAAGCAAAAGATCAACAAGGAAATAAAGGCTTTGAATGGCACACTGGACCATATGGACTTTCACAGATATATTCAGAACATTCCATCCCAAAGAAACAGAATACACATTCTTTACTACTGCACATGGAACATTCTCCACAATAGATTAAATCCTGGGACTCAAATCAAATCAAATCAGGTCTCAAACACTACCAAAGGATTGGGATCATTCCGTGCATATTTTCAGACTACAGTGCTTTGAAACATGAATTCAATTACAAGAGAAATTTGGAAAAAACTCAATACATGGAAGCTAAAGAGAATCCTACTGAAGAATGATTGGAACAACCAGGAAATCAAAGAAGAATTTTAAAAACTCATGGAAAGACAAGGGAGGAGGAGTAAAGATGGCAGAGAAGTAGCAGGCTGAGACTACTTCAGCAAGCCGGAGATCAGCTAGATAGCTTATCTAAAGATTGGAAACACCTGCAAACCCATCGGCAGATCGAAGAGAAGAACAACACCAATTCTGGAAACAGAAAAACAACCACTTTCTGAAAGGTAGGACCAGCAGAGACGTGAATCCAAAGCAAGAGGAAGATAGACCCCGGGGGGAGGGGCCGGCTCCCGGCAAGCAGCGGAGCAACGGCGCACAAAATCAGGACTTTTAAAACTCTGTTCCGCTGAGGGACATTGCTCCAGAGGCTAAACCGGGGCAAAGCCCACGCGGGGTCAGCGTGGCCTCAGGTACCGCAGGGTCACAGAAGGATCGGGGGTGTCTGAGTGTCACAGAGCTTGCGGGTATTGGAACAGGAAAGCCAGCTACAGAGACAGAGCCGACAGTAAGCTCACAGCTCGGTGTTACCTTGAACCGGTCACAGGCTCGGTGAGCTCGGAGCGCGGCCGGAAGTCAGGCAGACGGGAGTAACTGGGCGCTGTTCTCTGAGGGCGCACTGAGGAGTGGGGCACCAAGCTCTAGGCTCCTCCGGGCTGGAGATAAGGAGGCCGCCATTTGTATTCCCGTCCTCCTGAACTCTATGGAAAGCAATCACGGAACAAAAGCTCCTGAAAGCAAACCCCAGCGGATTACTCAACCCAACCCCGGGTAAGGGCAGTGCAATTCCGCCGGGGGCAAAGACACTTGAAATCACTACAACAGGCCCCTCCCCCAGAAGATCAACAAAAAATCCAGCCAAGACCAAGTTCACCTACCAAGGACTGCAGTTTCAATACCAAGGAGAGCAGCAGAATTCCAAAGGAGGAGAAAGCAAAGCACGGAACTCATGGCTTTTACCCTGTGATTTTTTTTTAGTCTTGCAGTTAATTTAATTTTTTTCTTTTACAATTTTTGTTTTTTTTCTCGCCTTCTGGTAAATTTTTTTTTAACTTTTATCTTTTTCTTTTTTAACTTTTTTTAACTAGTTTATCCAATATATATATATTTTTCTTTTTTATATTTTTCTTATTTGTTTTCTTTTTTAAAATTCTTTTCTTTTCTTTTTTCTTTTTTTTTCTTTCTTCCATTTTGAACCTGTTTTTATCCCCTTTCTCCCCCCTCACGATTTGGGATCTCTTCTAATTTGGTTAAAGCATATTTTCCTGGGGTTGTTGCCACCCTTTGAGTATTTTACTTGCTCCTTCATATACTCTTATCTGGACAAAATGACAAGACAGAAAAATTCAACACAAAAAAAAGAACAAAAGGCAGTACCGAAGGCTAGGGACCTAATTAATACAGACATTGGTAATATGTCAGATCTAGAGTTCAGAATGACAATTCTCAAGGTTCTAGCCGGGCTCAAAAAAGGCATGGAAGATATTAGAGAAACCCTCTCGAGAGATATAAAAGCCCGTTCTGGAGAAATAAAAGAACTAAAATCTAACGAAGTTGAAATCAAAAAAGTTATTAATGAGGTGCAATCAAAAATGGAGGCTCTCACTGCTAGGATAAATGAGGCAGAAGAAAGAATTAGTGATATAGAAGACCAAATGACAGAGAATAAAGAAGCTGAGCAAAAGAGGGACAAACAGCTACTGGACCACAAGGGGAGAATTCGAGAGATAAGTGACACCATAAGATGAAACAACATTAGAATAATTGGGATTCCAGAAGAAGAAGAAAGAGAGAGGGGAGCAGAAGGTATACTGGAGAGAATTATTGGGGAGAATTTCCCCAATATGGCAAAGGGAACGAGCATCAAAATTCAGGAGGTTCAGAGAACGCCCCTCAAAATCAATAAGAATAGGCCCACACCCCATCACCTAATAGTAAAATTTACAAGTCTCAGTGACAAAGAGAAAATCCTGAAAGCAGCCCAGGAAAAGAAGTCTGTAACATAAAATGGTAAAATATTAGATTGGCAGCTGATTTATCCACAGAGACCTGGCAGGCCAGAAAGAGCTGGCTTGATATTTTCAAAGCACTAAACGAGGAAAACATGCAGCAAAGAATACTATATCCAGCTAGGCTATCATTGAAAATAGAAGGAGAGATTAAAAGCTTCCAGGACAAACAAAAACTGAAAGATTTTGCAAACACCAAACCAGCTCTACAGGAAATCTCGAAAGGGGTCCTCTAAGCAAAGAGAGAGCCTACAAGTGGTAGATCAGCAAGGAACAGAAACCATATACAGTAATAGTCATCTTACAGGCAATACAATGGCACTAAATTCAAATCTCGCAATAGTTACCCTGAATGTGAATGGGCTAAATGCCTCTGTCAAAAGACACAGGGTATCAGAATGGAAAAAAAACAAAACCCATCTATATGTTGCCTCCAAGAAACTCATTTTAAGCCCAAAGACACCTCCAGATTTAAAGTGAGGGGGTGGAAAAGAATTTACCATTCTAATGGACATCAGAAGAAAGCAGGAGTGGCAATCCTTATGTCAGATCAATTAGATTTTAAGCCAAAGACTATAATAAGAGATGAGGAAGGACACTATATCATACTCAAAGGGTCTGTCCAACAAGAAGATCTAACAATTTTAATATCTATGCCCCCAACGTGGGAGCAGCCAACTATATACACTAATTAATAACAAAATCAAAGAAACACATCAACAATAATACAATAATAGTAGGGGAATTTAACATTCCCCTCACTGAAATGGACAGATCATCCAAGCAAAAGATCAGCAAGGAAATAAAGGCCTTAAACAACACACTGGACCAGATGGACATCACAGATATATTCAGAACATTTCATCCCAAAGCAACAGAATACACATTCTTCTCTAGTGCACATGGAACATTCTCCAGAATAGATCACATCCTCGGTCCTAAATCAGGACTCAATCTATATCAAAAGATTGGGATCATTCCCTGCATATTTTCAGACCACAATGCTCTAAAGCTAGAACTCAACCACAAAAGGAAGTTTGAAAAGAACCCAAATACATGGAGACTAAACAGCATCCTTCTAAAGAATGAATGGGTCAACCGGAAAATTAAAGAAGAATTGAAAAAAATCATGGAAACAAATGGTAATGAAAATACAACGGTTCTAAATCTGTGGGACACAACAAAGGCAGTCCTGAGAGGAAAATATATAGCGGTACAAACCGTTCTCAAGAAACAAGAAAGGTCTCAGGTACACAACCTAACCCTACACCTAAAGGATCTGGAGAAAGAACAAGAAAGATAGCCTAAGCCAAGCAGGAGAAGAGAAATCAAAGATCAAAGCAGAAATCAATGAAATAGAAACCAAAAAGAAAATAGAGCAAATCAACGAAACTAGGAGCTGGTTCTTTGAAAGAATTAATAAAATTGATAAACCCCTGGCCAGACTTATCAAAAAGAAAAGAGAAAGGACCCAAATAAATAAAATCATGAATGAAAGAGGAGAGATCACAACTAACACCAAAGAAATACAAACTATTATAAGAACATACTATGAGCAATTCTACGCCAACAAATTTGACAATCTGGAAGAAATGGATGCATTCCTAGAAACATATAAACTACCACAACTGAACCAGGAAGAAGTAAAAAGCCTGAACAGACCCATAACCAGTTTGGAGATTGAAACAGTCATTAAAAATGTCCAAACAAACAAAAGCCCAGGGCCAGACGGCTTCCCGGGGGAATTCTACCAAACATTTAAAGAAGAACTAATTCCTATTCTCCTGAAACTGTTCCAAAAAATAGAAATGGAAGGAAAACTTCCAAACTCATTTTATGAGGCCAGCATCAACTTGATCCCAAAACCAGACAAGGATCCCATCAAAAAAGAGAGCTATAGACCAATATCCTTGATGAACACAGATGCGAAAATACTCAACAAAATACTAGCCAATAGGATTCAACAGTACATTAAAAGGATTATTCACCACGATCAAGTGAGATTTATTCCAGGGCTGCAAGGTTGGTTCAACATCCGCAAATCAGTCAATGAGATACAACACATCAATAAAAGTAAGAACAAGAACCATATGATACTCTCAATAGATGCTGAAAAAGCATTTGACAAAGTACAGCATTCCTTCCTGATCAAAACTCTTCAAAGTGTAGGGATAGAGGGCACATACCTCAATATCATCAAAGCCATCTATGAAAAACCCACCGCAAATATCATTCTCAATGGAGAAAAACTGAAAGCTTTTCCGCTAAGGTCAGGAACACGGCAGGGATATCCATTATCACCACTGCTATTCAACATAGTACTAGAGGTCCTAGCCTCAGCAATCAGACAACAAAAGGAAATTAAAGGCATCCAAATCTGCAAAGAAGAAGTCAAACTATCACTCTTCGCAGATGATATGACACTATATGTGGAAAACTCAAAAGACTCCACTCCAAAACTGCTAGAACTTATACAGGAATTCAGTAAAGTGTCAGGATATAAAATCAATGCACAGAAATCAGTTGCATTTCTCTACACCAACAGCAAGACAGAAGAAAGAGAAATTAAGGAGTCAATCCCATTTACAATTGCACCCAAAACCATAAGATACTTAGGAATAAACCTAACCAAAGAGGTCAAGAATCTATACTCAGAAAACTCTAAAGTACTCATGAAAGAAATTGAGGAAGACACAAAGAAATGGAAAAATGTTCCATGCTCCTGGATTGGAAGAATAAATATTGTGAAAATGTCTATGCTACCTAAAGCAATCTACACATTTAATGCAATTACTATCAAAGTACCATCCATCTTTTTCAAAGAAATGGAACAAATAATTCTAAAATTTATATGGTACCAGAAAAGACCTCGAATAGCCAAAGGGATATTGCAAAAGAAAGCAAATTTGGTGGCATCACAATTCCGGACTCCAAGCTCTATTACAAAGCTGTCATCATCAAGACAGCATGGTACCGGCACAAAAACAGACACATATATCAATGGAACAGAATAGAGAGCCCAGAAATAGACCCTCAACTCTACAGTCAACTCATCTTCGACAAAGCAGGAAAGCATGTCCAATGGAAAAAAGACAGCCTCTTCAATAAATGGTGCTGGGAAAATTGGACAGCCACATGCAGAAAAATGAAATTGGACCATTTCCTTACACCACACACAAAAATAGACTCAAAATGGATGAAGGACCTCAATGTGAGAAAGGAATCCATCAAAATCCTTGAGGAGAACACAGGCAGCAACCTCTTCGACCTCAGCCGCAGCAACATCTTCCTAGGAACAACTCCAAAGGCAAGGGAAGCAAGGGCAAAAATGAACTATTGGGATTTCATCAAGATCAAAAGCTTTTGCACAGCAAAGGAAACAGTTAAAAAAATCAAAAGACAACTGACAGAATGGGAGAAGATATTTGCAAACGACATATCAGATAAAGGACTAGTGTCCAGAATCTATAATGAACTTAGCAAACTCAACACCCAAAGAACAAATAACCCAATCAAGAAATGGGCAGAGGACATGAACAGACATTTCTGCAAAGAAGACATCCAGATGGCGAACAGACACATGAAAAAGTGCTCCATATCACTCGGCATCAGGGAAATACAAATCAAAACCACAATGAGATATCACCTCACACCAGTCAGAATGGCTAAAATCAACAAGTCAGGAAATGACAGATGCTGGCAAGGATGCGGAGAAAGGGGAACCCTCCTCCACTGTTGGTGGGAATGCAAGCTGGTGCATCCACTCTGGAAAACAGCATGGATGTTCCTCAAAATGTTGTAAATAGAATTGCCCTCTGACCCAGCAATTGCACTATTGGGTATTTACCCTAAAGATACAAACGTAGTGATCCAAAGGGGCACGTGCACCCGAATGTTTCTAGCAGCAATGTCCACAATAGCCAAACTATGGAAAGAACCTAGATGTCCATCAACAGATGAATGGATCAAGAAGATGTGTATATATACACAATGGAATACTATGCAGCCATCAAAAGAAATGAAATCTTGCCATTTGCGACAACATGGATGGAACTAGAGCGTATCATGCTTAGTGAAATAAGACAAGCAGAGAAAGACAACTATCATATGATCTCCCTGATATGAGGAAGTGGTGATGCAACATGGGGGCTTAAGTGGGTAGGAGAAGAATCAGTGAAACAAGATGGGATTGGGAGGTAGACAAACCATAAGTGACTCTTAATCTCACAAAACAAACTGAGGGTTGCTGGGGGGAGGGGTTTTGGGAGAAGGGGGTGGGATTATGGACATTGGGGAGGGTATGTGCTTTGGTGAGTGCTGTGAAGTGTGTAAACCTGGTGATTCACAGACCTGTACCTCTGGGGATAAAAATATATGTTTATAAAAAATAAAAACTTAATAAAAAAAACTCATGGAAATAAATGAAAATAAAAACACAACTGATCAGAATCTTTGGGACACAGCAATGGCGGTCCTGAGAGTAAAGTATGTAGCAACACAAGACTTTCTCAAGAAACACAAAAGGTCTCAAGTATACAACCTAACCCTACACCTAAAGGAGCTGGAGAAAGAACAGCAAAAAAAAAAGAAAAGAAAAAAAAGAAAAAAGAGAAGCCTAAACCCAGCAGGAGAAGAGATAATAAAGATCAGTGCAGAAATCAATGAAATAGATACCAAAAGAACAGCAGAACAGATCAACGAAACTAGGAGCTAGTTCTTTGAAAGAGTTAATAAGATTGATAAACCCCTGGCCAGACTTGTCAAAAAGAAAAATTACCCAAATTGATAAAATCATGAATGAAAGAGGAGAGATCAGAACTAACACCAAAGAAACACAAACAATTATAAGAATATATTATGAGCAACTATACACCAGCAAATTAGATAATCTGGAAGAAATGATTGCATTCCTAGGGATGTATAAACCACCAAAACTGAACCAGGAAGAAATCGAAAACCTCAACAGACCCATAACCAATAAAGATATTGAAGCAGTCACCAAAAATCTGTGAATTTTGCTTGTTAATTTTCTTTCTTATATTCCACATATAAGTGAAATCATATGATATCTTTCTCTGACATATATCACTTAACACAATACTCTCCAGCTCCATCCATGTCATTGCAAATGGCAAGATTTTATTCTTTTTCATGGTTCAATAATATTCCATTGTATATACAGCCCATTCTTTCTTTCTTCATCAGTGGATGGACATGTGGGCTGCTTCCATAATTTAGCTGTTGTAAATAATGCTTCCATAGACATAAGGGTGCATGTATCCCTTTGTATACCTGAAACTAATGTAATACTATGTGTTAACTAACTGGAACTCGAATAAAAACTTAAAAAAAAAAAATCTGTCAACTAACAAGAGTCCAGGGCCAGATACTTCCCAGAGGAATTCTACCAAACATTTAAAGAAGGATCAATACCTATTCTTGCCTGGTAGTGCATATTAAGGAGAGTACATATTGCATGGATCACTGGGTATTGTACATAAACAATGAATCTTGGAACACTGCATCAAAAAGTAATGATGTATTTACTAACTAACATCATTAGTTAGTAATGATGGTAACTAACATAACACAATTATAAATATACCTATTCTTAAACTGTTCCAAGAAATAGAAAAGGAAAACTTCCAAACTCATTTTATGAGGCCACAATTACCTTGATCCCAAAACCAGACAAAGAGACCTTCATAAAAAGGGAATTACAAACCAATATCCTGATGAACATGGATGCAAAAATTCTCACCAAAATACTGGCCTTTATGATCCAGCAGTACATTAAAAGGATTATTCACCATGACCAAGTGGGATTTATTCCTTGGCTGCAAGGGTGGCTCAACATTTACAAATCAATCTGATATAATACATTAATAAAAGAAAGAACAAGATCCATATGATACTGTCAATAGATGCTGAAAAAGCATTTGACGAAGTACAGCATCCTTTCTTGATCAAAACTGCTCACAGTGTAGGTATAGAGTAAACACCTCAATATCACAAAAACCATCTATTTAAAAAAACCCACAGTGAATATCTTTCTTCATGGAGAAAAACTGAGAACTTTTCCCCTAAGATCAGGAACATGGCAGGGATGTCCACTATCACCTAAGATCAGGAAAATGGAAGGGATGTACACTATCACCACTGCTATTAAACATAGTACTAGAAGTCCTAGCCTCAGCAATCAGACAACAAAAAGAAATACAAAGTATTATGAAGGGCTCGTATTGCATGGAGCACTGGGTGTGGAGCATAAACAATGAATTCTGGAACACTGAAATGAAATTTAAAAAGAACAAAAAAGAAAGACACAAAAGGCATCCAAATCAGTAAAGAAGAAGTGAAACTCTCACTTTTTGCAGATGATATAGTTTATGTGGAAAACCTAAAAGACTCCAAAACACTAGAACTCATACAGGAATTCAGTAAAGTGTCAGGATATAAAATCAATGTGCAGAAATCAGTTGCATTTCTATATACCAACAGAAAGACAGAAGAAAGAGAAATTAAGGAGTCAATCCCATTAACAATTGTACCCAAAACCATAACATACCTAGGAATAAACCTAACTAAAGAGGCAAAGAATCTGTACTCAGAAAACTGTAGAGGAGTCATGAAAGAAATTGAGGAAGACACAAAGAAATGGAAAAACATTCCATGCTCATGGATTGGAAGAACAAATATTATGAAAATCTTTATGTTACCTAGAGCAATCTACACATTTAATGCAATCCCTATCAAAATACCATCAATTTTTTTCAAAGAAATGGAACAAATAATCCTAAAATTCATATGGAACCAGAAAAGACCCCCCAAATAGCCAGAGGAATGTTGAAAAAGAAAACCAAAGTTGGTGGCATCACAATTCCGGACTTCAAGTTCTATTACAAAGCTGTCATCATCAAGACAGTATGGTACTGGCACAAAAGCAGACCCATAGATCAATAGTGCAGAATAGAGAGCCCAGAAATGGACCCTCAACTGTATGGTCAACTAATCTTTGGCAAAGCAGGAAAGAATGTCCAATGGAGGGGCGCCTGGTTGGCTCAGTGGGCTGAAGCCTCTGCCTTCGGCTCAGGTCATGATCCCAGGGTTCTGGAATTGAGTCCTGCATTGGGCTCTCTGCTTGGTAGGGAGCCTGCTTCCTCATCTCTCTGCCTTTCTGCCTACTTGTAATCTCTGTCTGTCAAATAAGCAAATAAAATCTTTTTTTAAAGAAAAGAATGTCCAGTGGAACAAAGACAGTCTCTTCAACAAATGGTGTTTGGATAATTGGACAGCCACATGCAGAAAAGTGAAACTGGACCATTTCCTTACACCACACACAAAAATAGACTCAAAATGGATGAAAAACCTTAGTTTTTCATCCAAATCCTTGAGGAGAACACAGGCAACTCGACCTCAACCACAGCCCCTTCTTCCTAGAAACATCTCCAAAGGCAAGGGAAGCAAGGACAAAAATGAACTATTGGGACTTCATCAAGATCAAAAGCTTTTTCACAGCAAAGGAAACAGTCAACAAAACCAAAAGACAACTGACAGAATGGTAGAAGATATTTGCAAATGACATATCAGATAAAGGGCTAGTATCCAAAGTCTATAAAGAACTGATCAAACTCTACATCCCAAGAACAAATAATCCAATCAAGAAATTGGCAGAAGACATGAACAGACATTTCTGCAAAGAAAACATCCAAATGGACAACACACATGAAAAGTTGCTCAGCATCACTCAGCATCAGGGAAATCGAAATCAAAATCACAGGAAGATATCATCTCACACCAGTCAGAATGGCTAATATTAACAAGTCGGAAAAGAAAATATATTGGTGAGGATACAGAGAAAGGGGAACCCTCCTACACCATTGGTGGGAATGCAAGTTGGTGCAGCCAATCTGGAAAACAGTATGGGAGGTTTCTCAAAAAGTTGAAAATAGAGCTACCCTACTGACTAGCCATTGCACTATTGGGTATTTACTCTAAAGATACAAATGGAGTGATCTGAAGGGAAAACATGCACCCCAATGTTTATAGTAGTAATGTCTATAATAGCCAAACTATGGAAAGAACTAGATGTCCATCAACAAATAAATGGATAAAGAAGATGTGGTACATATATACAATGGAATATTATACATTCAACAAAAAAATGAAACCCTGCTATTTGCAATGATATAGATAGAACTAGAGGGTAATTTATGCTAAACAAAATAAATCAATCAGAGAGGGATAATTATGACATGATCTCACTGATTTGTGGAATTTGAGAAACAAGACAGTGGATCATAGGGGAAGGGAGAGAGAAATGAAACAAGACAAAACCAGAGATGGTGACAAACCTTAAGAGACACTTGGTCTCAGGAAACAAACTGAGAGTTGTTGGAGTGGAGGATGGTGAGAGGTATGGGGTGGCAGTGTGATGGACATTGGGGAGGATACTGTGCTATAGTGAGTGCTGTGAATTATGTGAGACTGAAGAATCACAGATCTGTACCCCTGAAACAAATAACACATTATATGTTGATTAAAAAAAGAAGAGTTAGGGGCACCTGGGTTGCTCAGTGGGTTAAGCCTCTGCCTTTGGCTCAGGTCATGATCCCAGGGTCCTGGGATTGAGCCCTGCATTGGGCTCTCTGCTCAGCAGGGAGCCTGCTTCCTCCTCTCTCTCTGCCTGCTTCTCTGCCTACTTGTGATCTCCATCTGTCAAATAAATAAATAAATAAAAGAAGAGTTAACACCTATCATTCTCAAACTATTCTAAAAATATATACGAGGAAGGAAAACTTCCAAATACATTCTATAAAGCCAGCATTACCCTGATAGCAAAACTAGACAAAGACACTACCACAAGTAAATGAAAATTATAAGCCAATAACTCTGATGAATATAGATGCAAAAATCCTCAGCAAAATATTAGCTAAGTTCATTCACTAAGTAAGTAATAATTCTTCAAAATCAAGTGAGATTTATTATGGGCATGCAAGAATGTTTCATTATTTACAAACCAATCAATGTGATGCACCACAATAATAAAACAAAGGATAAAAATAATATCATCATCTCAATAGATATAGAAGAAGCATTTGACAAAATTCAAAAATGTTTCATGATAAAAACTTTCAACAGAATGTGTTTCAGGAAACATGTCAACATGATAAAGGCCATATATGAAAAACCCATAGGTAACATCATATTCTATGCTAAAAATACTGAGAACTTCTCATCTAAGATCAATAATAAGACAAGGATATTTACTCTCATCACTTTTATTTGACATAGTACTGGAGGTTCTAGCCACAACAATAAGATAAGAAAAAGAAATAAGTGGTATTTACATTGGTAAAGAAATAAAACTGTCACTATCTGCAGATGACATGATATTATATACAGAAAACCCTAAAGTCTCTGCCAAAAAATACTATGAGAAGTAACAAATAGATTCAGTAAAGTTGCAGGATACAAAATTAATATATAGAAATCTGTTGTGCTTCCATACACTAGTAAGTACCTACTATGTGCTAGACACTGTGCTGGGTGATAAAAAGACAATGGAAAACAAAACATACAGGATCCTTTGCCCTCATATGAGAGTGAGAAAGATGATGAACTAATAAGCAAATATATAATGTATTATCAGATAATTTTAGTGCTATAAGAAAATATGTATCTCTCATAGATAGTAACAGGGGAAACCTATATTAGACTGGATAATCACCATTTTGTCATTGACAAGCCATAATCCACATGTATTCCAGAATATTTTGTTATCACTGCATAAAACTCCAGTATCATGGATATATAGGATACTAAGAGAATAATTATTTCTCCAGGATTGAAAACATACTCAAGCTAGTTATATAAAGTATTTGGTTTCTGGGACAAATGCAGCTGTGAAACCAGGTGATTCATGAATCAGCCAGCATTCCAAAAGTACCATACGGCCCCATCAATACACTTACTGCTTCTAGTCTATAGTTACACCCACATGGGTAGAGTATTATCCCAACTTTTAACTCATGGGTACTCATGGGCACATAGCAATTTTATCTTCCTAAAACTGGTATAAGAGTAGGACTTTCACTAATATAAATGTGGGCTTTTATTGTTATTGCCAGTGTTATTTTAACCACCCACACAAATTATTTCATAAGCTTTTCAAATATTTTAGAAAAATAAAGCATGTTTGGTTTAGAAGATAATTCAATATCAACTATTTATTGAAAAAACAAAGCATGAATGTATTTTTTAAACTCTTCATTAAGACTCCATGTTAAACAATGCAAAGGCATGGTTCCCAAATGTCATGCAGTAGCTGAAGAGGCTTTTTTATAAAGCAAAATATTGTTGCATGTTTTTTTCCCTAACCCTCCCTGCCAGGTTGTTGCTGACAACTATTCAGTGGCCAGTCAATAATAATGGAAAGCCATTGTTTAATTCAATTTTTAGTGAGCTGGGATGCAAAAAAAAAAAAAAAAAGGCATTTGAATCTTGGAAACAAATCTCAAAAGAGAGGTCTGACCATATCTGCAAACCACCCCCAATCCTGGGCCACAGGAACCTCCAAGCTAACCTAATACCTTTGGATTCAAATAAAACAACATGCACTCAACAGGCTGTAAGATTTGGATCTTTGGGCTTTAAACATCATCTCCAACCATACAGCTGAACAGTTAACCCTGAGCTTTCAGTCTCTCATTCAACTGGTTCAAACAACTCTGGATATTATGCATTTTGATCATTATGTGCTAAATACCAGGTATTTCAAGATCTGCAGGCTGACTTATTAGCACCATACCAGATCAGTCTTTTATTCACATTTTCTGAATTATACCTCCCCTCCAGAGAAAGTTATTTGTTTTCAGGACTAAGACCTGGAATAAACATTAAACTTACCATAAGGAATTTTATTTTCACAGAGCATGGGATTAAACAGTTAAAAGGAGTTCAGTTAGTTACAAGATAGATCGGGTATTATTTTTCAAAAAGCCATCAAATAATGAGAGAACTGGAACTTCCCTTTAGTGCTGAAGTCATCAGTGCCATTGTGGCTACCTGCCAGCCTTGTAGGTTCAGCTTGGCTTGCCGCTCTTGTCTCCTTGCCCACTTCTCAAAACACTTCTCAATGCTTGTAGGTGTAATAAGGGAAATATAACCTGGACTTGGATCAAGGCTGGGGATAGGAAGGCAAGGAGGGATTTTCTGAGGTACTGAAAAAAGTAAACAACCACAAAAGAATCCCAGGCTTTCTGACCTGAAGGTCTCCATGTTAATAGTCACAGCCTTTTCCAAACATAGTTCTGTCCTCGTCCTCTTGGCAAACAAAACCTATTCACCAAAGCTCAAAGGAAAGTTCATATAAAGGCCGTTTTGCAATAATAGGCAACTCATCCAGGCCCAGCCTTCAAGTAATTCCTCATAAAAATACACTACTGTGGCTAACTATGACACAGACACATAAACAGCATAATGCTAAAAAAACATAAAATAGAAGCTATTAAGCTTTCACTATACGCTAGACACTGTGTTAAGTGATTACTATGCATTATTTCTTTTAACTCTTAGAACCACACACTATGAAGTAAATAATACTGATATTCTTGTTTTACATATTGGGAAAATGAGGCATAAAAATATAATTTGTCCAAGGTCACACAGCTAGTCAGTGACAGAACTAGGATTTGATATGAGGGTCTCTATTTCTAGATCGCACATTCTTCTCCCCTCTCCACACCCTATGTTCTTACAGTGGTATAGCATCTTGCTACCTATCCACAGAGGCATTAAGACAGTATAATACACATGCTATGAATTAAACTTAAAACCACCTTTCCCACTTAAATTGAGGAAATTTTAAACTTTCACTCCTACCTTGTCTTCTTTTCTCCTTTCAGAGGATACTATTCCTTTTTTCAGTTTTGTTCTGTCATCTTTTTTTTTTTTACATTTTTTAAAAGATTCTATTTATTTATTTGACAGAGAGAGATCACAAGTACAAGAGAGGCAAGCAGAGAGAGAGGGGGAAGCGATGTGGGGCTTGATCCCAGGACTCTGAGATCATGACCTGAGCTTAACCCACTGAGCCACCCAGGTGTCCCTTGTTCTGTCATCTTGACTACCTGTCTTCTGTCAAGAACTGCTTTCTGCTTTCTGTTCTGTTCCTGAACTTAAACACCTTTATTGACCTTTCTTGATGTCTTAATGCCCTGATGGTATCAATGTGTTTTATAAAAATTGATCAAAATTTCTTGTGTGTTTTTATATGTTTCCTAAAATGGTTTTACCTCATCGCCCTTTTTATTTCTTCATGCTACCTGATACCACATAATTTTTCCTACAAACGAATCCATAAACAAATTATCCACATTTTTTTCCAGTTTTAGCCATGCAGGTCCAATGACAGTCTCTCACAGGACTCTGAAATAGGCATTTGTGTACTCGAGCATCTGTTTTAGGCATCTAAATATAAATGTTAGCACTCCATATTCTGTGCCATGTCTCAACTTGTATAGAGTGCTTAATCAATAAGAGTCACATTGTGCCTGATTTTTACCTTAGTGGTTGGTCAATACACTATTATAAAGCTATGGAGAGAATTTCTTGAGTAAATTACTTAAGTAGTTCCAAGTCAAAAGTTAAATCCATATGTTTATACAGCTGAATAATTCCTATCTGGACGGGCAGCTAGAAGTGATGACAAAAGGTCCTTTTATTTAAAATTTATATTTGTAAGTTCCATTTATGAATCTGTTCCTAAGACACACTTCTGGCATTGACTTCCTAGGACATATGAAAGCCATAGCTTAGAGTATATAATAGTAGTGAGGTACACAAGCTTCGGCAATGAATTTGAATTTTAATACCTGCTCCACCATGCACTGTGACCTTGGAAAAATCACTTTACCTCCCTAGACCACAGTGTGTGTATGTATGTATGTGTGTGTGTGTGTGTGTGTGTGTGTGTGTGTGTAGTATCTACCCCATAGGTTCACTGTGAGCTTTAAATGAGATATTACATAAAGAATTTATGCAGCAGTAAGCAACCAATAAATAGTTACTATCTACCATACAGTCTGCCAATTCTATAGAGTAGAATCTTCCTTGAAGATTCAGGAAAAGGGATGTATATAGGACAGAGAGCAAGTTTTAAGCCATGAGTATCTCTAACAACAATCTTAGACTCTTCTAAGGTAAAGGAAGAAATGGAGGCCACTATGTTTGTTATTTGGTCCAGTCCCATCCCGGCTGATGTCAGAATAAGTAGGCACACCTTTTTGGCATTTGGAATAAAAAGCAGGAGGAGGAAATTATGAGAGTGAGCAGGTACAACAAATGCTCTTAATTTTCCTTGTAATGAAACAGAATGAAAGTGGATCATTAAAATCTTTCATTGGGAAATCAAGTAACTCTCATATTAACACATGCAAAATAATGATAACTTTGGCATGATTTTAGCATGAGAGTGTGAGTGGCAAAATACAAATGCCAAGGGGAAAAGTAGCTGTCTTATTTTTTCATTATTAATGTTTTTCTTTTGTCTACTGAATTCAAGAGTTATTTTATTTAAATTCTATGTTTGTATGTAATCTTGCCTGTGCTTGGCATTCTTCAATAAAAATGGTTCAGCAGAACAAAAACAAAATCTAGTAATTATGGCTGTAGCTACAATATTTGTTAAGACTGGAAAGGAGACAATAGAAATGGTTGTTCAATCATTGAAATTCAAAGAACAAAAACATCTCCCATTACCCTTTTATTGAACCTGGCCCAGTAAGAGAGAATTACAGCTGAATGAACTAATGCAGATGTGTGTCTCTTTTAAAGATTTTTAAAATATTTCTTGTCCAAAATAAATCTGGTGCTGAAGAGTTCTTTCATTAGTAAATACTCTCTACCAGCCTCTAGTCACAGACAGACAAGACAGGTGAAAATATGATTGTAAGAGGTGTGATGACAGCTCCCCCACTATACTTTATTAATTCTAAGATGCATTTGTGCAGGTGTTAAGTACTTTTTGTGCCTCTTACTAAAAGATTTCAGGATATTTTGAGTCGGTGCACCCAAAAGGTGATAAATATGGCTGTGTTTTACCACAATATAATGCAATGGCAGTCTTGTACCACCATGGGTAGTGATCACTCAATTATTCATTCAAATTTTCAGTGAATGATTATTAAGAACCTACTATATGCTGGGGAATCAGCAGTGGACCTCAATGATATGATCCATAAGTCATAGAGCTTTTAGTCTAGTAAACATGGATAGTGAACAAGTAAAAAGTATAGTAATTCCAAGTTGTGGATAACACTATAGGAGAAAATATAACAGGGGTCCACTGTTACAAGTTCCTAAGGGAAATGAAATGTTCCTAGAAAGGATTGAATCCACTGGGAAAATTTTTTGGTTTGACCACCTCAAGGATGAATTGGCCACCCTGAGGATAGAAGATTAATGGCCCTGGTCAGTTTAGCCCTGCTACTGTACCTGCTCATGGCACTTAATTTACCTAAGAAAAACCTATCAAAAGGAAAAAAATGTGTTGACATGCGAGGTAACATATATGTTCTCATTTATTTCACACGACATATGTAAATGAAGGGTTTTTTTTTTCATGATGGTTAATGTTAAATTTCACAAAACATTCTCTTATTCCCACAATAGAGGAAAGTGTAAATAAAGGTGCATTCTGCTATCCTTCTATTGTTAATCATGTTTGCTCATGTCTCCCCCATTTTCTCCTCTCTCTTAAAAATGGAAATAGTCTATTTAAATCTTCCCTCTGCCAGATAGTTCTCATTTTGATAATCATATCTATTGCTGGACTTTGTTTTTAATATATTCTTCTTCTTTTGAAGGGATGCTGAATATGAAATAAAGAATTTCAATCTGTTACCTCACTTTCTGCAACAGAGGAGTCTCCATTGCCCCACTGACAATATTCCATGAAAATGTTAAAGTTTAATCATTTATTTATTAACCAGTCCCAGAACTTCTCATAACAGTACAAAGGAACGTAGGAAGTTTGGGTTAGGTATGCGTTTCTTTGGCTGCTATAAGGAGGGAGTTGCCGAAAAACCTTGCCCTTGTTGCACCTGTTTCTATTGCCAAAAACGTCTTTGTTTTGCAAAAGGATTGTTTGTTGTAGTAGTGGTTTGTGTGATTCTTAGAGCATCAAAGTGATCAAATTCTTAAAAATCCATAATGTTATATAAAGCCATGGTAACTCATCAACTCGGGGCACATTTCCTGACACTCATGCAGGGTCACTATTCCTGAAGCCCTGCTCTGATCTGTGAATTCTGTCAAAAAACAGCAAACATATCGTTCAGTACTATCACTCCAGGACGGTGGAGCTTTTTCCCTCAGACTCCCCCTCCCAAATCTATCCCATACTAATTTGTTGCTTCTTTCCTTTATATGATGCCAAACTTGAGGAAGCTGTGGGAAAGGCCAGGAAAATTGTGGTATTAAACAAAAGCAAAATTATGATTCCTCCACTAACTCCTGGGGTACAGAAAAGGACATACAAGCAAGAAGAAACCAAGAAATGTGGTTATTAGTGCACTCTCTTCCCTGTCCCTTTTCAAAATCATTTGAAAAGTATAGTCACAATAATGTCTATTTTTCACACAGATAAAGTTTTAAACTGATAACTCTGGTGTTGTTTTTGTGGAAATATTTTCTTTTTTTGTTGTAGTTATTTAAAAAGTAAAGATAAACTTATTAAAATGTGTCTGGCAACAAATCTGGATCTCTGAGTAATGGAACAGGTACAAAAGAAAAGAATTTATTCAGTGGGATCTCAACTGCAGAGCAAGTTCTGGCATTTCAAAAAGGAACTATTAAGCTCCAACTGTGTGTTCAGTAAATTGGCCTTTTAATAATGTGATCTTAAGAACCTTCCTTAATCTTGTTCCTTCACCTACATAAGAGAGTGGGGAAAATCCTAAGCACCATTACCCAGCAGTGTACTAACTTCATATAAAAGTGATTGGTACTGAAAGCAGTTTAAAATCATAATTCTCACATAAACCAATCATTGGGACTTATGTATAAAGATTTTGCAAAAAAAAAGATTCTGCAACTCTTCATTAACCATCACTGGTTACAGTGAGAGTACTATTTGCAATATACTTGTAATATACTTGTAAATGTGTCTATTTGCATCTATATTGGTATTGCAAATAATTACAAGCATCTGTCCTAGCCAGCAAGGTAATTGGACAGCAGTTCTCTTTGTGTAACAGGTCTTGTTGATTGTGTCTTAAGAAGTGAAAGAAAAACATATTTCTTTTTTAATTTATATAATATTCATCAAATTCTGGAGTTGGTGATGTAAGGAAGACCTGCACATGGACGTCGAAGAGGTTCCTTTTTAGGCTTTCCAAAATGTGTGTGCTTTTATCAAAGTTTAACAGGAGGCCAGCATAAGAACCCAAGAAACAGGGAGGCTCTGAATGGTCTTTTGGAAACTGGTCTTTTCCACCAAAAAGCCAAAATTGATGAGAAAGGGGAATGGAGAGATGCAATGCTTCGTAGGGTGTTAACACAATCACTCAACAAAGAGCAATAGTAGCGGGTTTCACAGGAAGCAGAAATCAAGAGATTAACAACCTTGTCCATCCACACAAGGAGCTATAATACAAAGCAACTTCTGGCAAACTAATTAAGGTTTTGAAGTTCCCCATGATGTTACACCAAAGAAATGGCTTGGGCAAGTCATTTCCCAAGGCACTCTAAACAAAATTAGAAAAAAAGAAGAAGAAAATCTCATATTGTTTGAATAAAAATGCCTTTAGGAGACTTGGAAATTTTTTAAATTGATATACATACAACCTAAATAAAAAGAATATACTGCTAAAGAGTATACTACTAAAGTATACAACCTAAATAAAAAGAGTATACTGCTAAAGAGTATACTGCTAAAGTTTTAAGGTAAGACATGTAGACCCAGAGCTGATAGATAATTGTTCCTTAGCTCTTCCTGTATAGAAATTATAGAATCACACAGAGGTTGAGAGCTAGAGGATAGGGGTAGGTTTAGGGATAGGCTTTCATTAAAGTTACTATGGTTTAGTAAACCTGGTTTGTGTAAAATCAGATGAATGACAGCCACAAGAGAGATCTAAACCAAAGTTTAAGCATGATCTTTTACTTTGTCCTTGATGCCTCATTGGTTTTGCTATCCTGAGACCTCAACTTAGTGTGATAGAATGGGAGGGGGCTAGATACAGTTTCAAAATGACCATTTATTTATTGTGAACTTCAATATTCAATGAATTTTGAATTATCTATCTAAAATATAAGGCATTTTATATCAGATAATACAAGAGAATATACTTTGAAGGAGAAAACGTATTATAGAAAGCTAAAGGTTTACATTTACAACCCTAGCGATAGCTTTGCCATAAACAGTATTTTAAGGAGGCCACACAATTTTATTGCATATTAGCATCGACGGCCAAAAGGGGCATTGAATGCTTCTTTAGACAACCCTTTGTAAAATAAGTCTGGCTATGCATCCAAAGCTTGGTAATCTATCACTCTCAACCCCTCTGCAGTATAAAATATCAGTGATCTCCAAATATGGGCAAAGTGGGAGACCGCCTCTACAGAATGTTAATGTTTAATTATCAAACTTGCTTTAGACTAAAGAAGCTGTTCTAGGAAGATGCTATGCAGTTGCACTGTTAGTGACTTTAGTGACTATTTAATACTAAATTGGGCCTCAAATGGGATTTTTAGTACAAAAGTCACCTTTGTGAGTGACAGTCCAGCTGGCCAAGGTTTACCCTTAAAGACTCATTTAGGATTTGATTTTTCCAATGTGTGCAATGTATTAAATTCATGAGTATCCTTGTCGACATGAAACACACTGAAATTAGAGACATAAAAATAATCATTCCCTTGCATTAAAACATTCTTTCTAAACAATTCTCTCCAAATGTCATGACTCTGACTGAAGGTTATATACCAAGTACTAAAAACCAGTATTAGTGTGTTTCTATGGAACTGATAGGACCAGTAGACTCCAACTCAAAGATTCCTTATGTTCTTAGTATAGAGACTTTCCTTCAGATACTTGAAAGTCAAACCTAAAGACCATCAGTCAAGTTAAAGGATGTATCTCTCAAATAGCTAAGGTAACAAAATAAAAAATGTATATATTTTCAAAATTACTCAAACCCCTAAAGTCCTAAGGTTTGAGTTCCCTCCGGAGCATATCCTGAGATAAAATTCAAATGCAGTAAGTTTTGGGGGAAGCTGACCACAAAAAAACAGCCATAGATAAATGGAGAAGTGAGGTGAGGAAGGAAAAGAAGACAATAAATAATGGTAATAAGAGCTCAATCTTTATGTGGAGCTCTGAAGAAATTTACCCTAACTGAAAGAAAAGGAAACTGGAATATTTGTCTACAAAATTCCCATCAGACTTTGGTTAAGTATTGCTTCTAGGACCATTAATTTTCTGACATTTCAGGTGTACCCTGCATACAGAATAAGTGCTTCCACAGGCAAAAAAAAAAAAAAAAAAAAAAAAATCTCAGACAGAGTTAAAGTTGTTAGTAGTAAGCAACCTCCAATGCATAGAAATGAGTGTCAAGAAACATGGATGGGTCACCACCAACATCTATTACACCATTACTAACCAAAGTATTGTCCACTGAGCAGCAACACCAGAATAAACTGGGTTCTTTTTAGAAACACAGAATTTCAGGCCTCTCTTCAGATCTATGCATATTGAAATTTGAGAACCACCGTGGTACAACATATGAGGGAATGAGAGAGAGAAACAGAGAGAGAGAGATTGAGAGGAGATAGATACAAACCTCTCCAAAGAATCAAGGACATGGGAGTGCTATTTTTAACCAGAAGAAATAAGAGTCACCTGGAATTCTAACTAAGAAATCCCTTCTCATTTGTCCACTAACATCCTTTGTGACCAACAAATCTAAACTTTCATAAACAACTTCTCAACAGGAAAAGAATTGCTCTTCCCAACAGAGGTACTTGTAAGATAAGACTCCTGTGGCTTTAATACCTGAAGGGTATAGGGTCATTGCCTAAAGGCTGCCTAGAGTTTTATCACCTCAAGAATCTCAAAGCAAAAAGCTAGTCCAGACCATCATAGTAGGTGCTTCCTCAATACACTACTGTGTATCCCACAGTGATGATTATTCTGATCCAAATCTGATTAAAATCTTTAGAAAATGCATCATAATGAGAAAATGTTGACTGTACTACAAAGTCAGAAGCACTGATGGATACTGTTAAGCTCTTCAGTCTTCTTAAAGCAATCACTTGCTTTAATTGTCAATGCTAGGTCTTCCACATACATACAAGAAAGATGGGGTGGGGAGAAGGTTCTTCTTACCCTAAAAAGTTAACAGAGTCTAAGAGAGATTTAGGTTAGAGATTTGCATCTGGAAACCATACTGAGTTAATAAGCTCAAGACCAAAAAGTAAGAAGCTTCAAATGGAAAAAATCTGTTACACAGGCAATCAGCCATCCATCTGAGAATTGTATTATCACAGTCACAAGAAAGACACACTCCACTGAAATCTGAATTATAGTTTCAATTACAAATTTCAGTACATTTTAGGCGCATCATAACGTATTATTATTTCCATAAGGAATCTATGAAGTTATCATAAACATGATATCTAACATCCATCAAGTATATATGTGCCACATATAAATAGTTATATATATTCACCTATATAATTCTCAACCCTATAAGATGAGTACTACATTAATATCCATTTTACAGATTGGGAAACTGTCTCAGAGACAATTATTAACTCACTTACACAAGACTGCACAACTAGAAAGTTGCTGAGTTCAGATTTGAACCTAGACTTATGGTGACCCAGAAACCTGCACTCTTATCCCCAAGGCTCTTCTATCTCATTATGAGATATTCTATCTCTTATTGTCAAGCCAGACATACTAAAAAACCAACCCCTCAGAAGTCAAAACATGCTTAAAAATCATTAGACTATCAATTAGATTATAACTGGAGGATTTTTTTCTGCTCATTACATTTATTTTTTTTCATTACGTTTATTTTTAATGTTGAAAGTAGATATCACTTCAGTGCAAACTCACATCTATATACATAAAACATCAGCTATAGCAAAATTAATCTATAAAATATAGAAGTTTGGTGGGTGCTTCCTTTTAGAGGCTGATTATTTCCTTAAGACTAAAGTCATTTGAAATCTAGTGTTTAGTTGGAAAGAATCTAGATTTTGATAGCAATTCAGGGGAAAAGATTGAAAACATGAATAAAGCATAAAATTCTCTTAATTATTAGATTTGGTGTACTATTCAGGTACTGCAGGAAGAAAAAGAAAGAAAAGGAAGAGAAGAGATGAGACAAGAAGAGAAGGGAAAAGGGGAGGGGAGAGAAGAGGAGAGAACAGAGGAGAGGAGAGGAAAGGAGAAGAGAAGAGAACAGAACAGAACAGAAGAAGAAAGTAAAGAAATGCAAAGAGGACACATAAGGGCTCTGAGGAGAGAGCAGTGGTGTAATCAATATTTCCTCATGAAGAAGGTGTCAAAATAAGAAAATACCAAGAAACCACCAGTGTAAACTAACGGACATTTAGAATGAGTAATAAAGACTTCTAGATAGAGAAACATAAGTGGAAGAATGCAGATAAAAGAGATCCATTTATCTTTAGCTTCACAACTAAAGCTTGACCTGGTCAAGCAAATTTAATCTTTTCACAACAAGAAGAACAAAAAAATACATGTAAAAGATCCAGCTAAAAACTTTTAAGAAAGGGAGAGTAGGGGGCAGGAAGAGGGAAAAGAAAGAGAGCAAAGGGGAAAAAATATAATCAAAAACAAAAAAAGGTAGAGGGAAAAAAAGAGTACATTCAATTTTATAGCTTTTCATAAGATTGTCCAACCTACAAATTTAGCAATGTGTTTGAGCAGAACATCAATTTGTCAAAGTAAATATTTTTGTTTAAAATTATCATTACAGGGATGTCTGGGTGGCTCAGTTGGTTAAGCGGCTGCCTTCGGCTCAGGTCATGATCCCAGCGTCCTAGGATTGAGTCCCACATCGGGCTCCTTGCTCGGCAGGGAGCCTGCTTCTCCCTCTGCCTCTAGCCTGCCACTCTGTCTGCCTGTGCTTCCGCTCTGTATCTCTCTCTCTCTCTCTAACAAATAAATAAAAATCTTTATAAAAATAAAAATAAAGGGGCGCCTGGGTGGCTCAGCGGGTTAAAGCCTCTGCCTTCGGCTCCGGTCATGATCCCAGGGTTCTGGGATCGAGCCCCACATCGGGCTCTCTGCTCAGCGGGAGCCTGCTTCCTCCTCTCTCGCTCTCCCTCTCTCTGTCTACTTGTGATCGCTGTCTGTCAAATAAATAAATAAAACCTTTAAAAAATAAAATAAAAAAATAAAAAATAAATAAAATTATCATTACATTTAAAATATTTTGTATTTTTTTAATCAAGAAGAGTAATTTGAGGAGAAGAGTGTTTAAAGGTGTTATAGGAGAAAAGTTAAATTCCCTGGACACCTGATAAAATGGGGATATATATAAGTATGGGGACAGATCTAAGGACAATAAAGACATAGTAAACAAAACAGTAAATAGCTATTTCTAAAGGGTCAAAAGGCATAGAAGACAATACTATAGAAACTTGACCTAGAAGTGTAGGTTGACTCAAATTCAGCATACTGCACATGACATTGTCTGCTGTTGTTGGTAAAGAGTCTGCAACAGACTGATGTTGTTCTGATGTTGGTAAAGAGTCCAAGCTACCAGGGGCGCCTGGGTGGCTCAGTGGGTTGGGCCGCTGCCTTTGGCTCGGGTCATGATCTCAGGGTCCTGGGATCGAGTCCCAAATCGGGCTCTCTGCTCAGCAGGGAGCCTGCTTCCCTCTCTCTCTCTCTGCCTGCCTCTCCATCTACTTGTGATTTCTCTCTGTCAAATAAATACATGGAATCTTTAAAAAAAAAAAAAAAAAAGAGTCCAAGCTACCAACCCAAATACAAAAAAATTAAATCTCATGATCATAACAGGATTAAATGTAAGAAGCAAACACTGATTCAGCCCATCATTCCCTAAGGCCCCCAGCACACCTGGTATTTCATGATGTCTCTGCCCTCCCTGAACCAAACTTTATAACAAAAGCTCCAGCCTATCAAATGTGCACCAAGATAACCTAGCAAACACCTCTGAGTATAAACAACACAAGATTCTCCAATGTTATTCTCCATTTGGCACATTTATCATCCTCCTGGAAGGCCAGTAAAGGGGTAGTGTATTACTATACATGAGTGCATCTCTCAGATCAAATTCCAGAGGAACCAATATCTAAATTATTTTCTCTAGTGCTCACTCAAGATCCCGAGAAGGAGGTGGCAACAACAATTTGTATGTAACTTTATAAAAAAAATGGGGTGGGGGTAAACATGCTATTAATAATGATATCTAGTTTTATGGGGCCAATGTAAGAACAGATGGGGCATGGTTATTCAAGAAGTATCCATGTGCAAGGGCAATACTACAGAGAGGTGTGAAGAGGCACCTCGTCTTCCCCTATCTGAAGGCTTCTGTGGATATCTGTTGCAGTCTCATCTGAGAATTCACTGAGGAAACCAGAAAATAAACCCTTAGAGGGCACCTGAGGGAGTCCTGCAACTTATTGAAGAGGGAAAGAAAAAGAATAAAATCAGGAACAATCCTACAAACTCCCTGGGTACTGACTGGGAGAGAATGGAAGAGGAACCAACTAAGAAATAATTTAATGGAATTTGTTGGCTCCCTTTAACTCCAAAGTTCACCAAAATACTAGAGTCCTCAGATGCACCTAGCAAATGGAAATATATAGTGCCTGAATGCAGGCAAAACCTAAACTCTAGCAATTTATATCAATAGAAAAAAATACAATGAGGAGAAACCATAGTCTCATTCAGCCAAGCACTATAAAGGACACCAAAACAAGACAGCATTTGCTCTAAAGATGGCTTGTACCAAAACCAAAATCCTCTATCTCAGAGCAAGCTTAGGGTCTTTTTAAAAATACCTATTCATTCACAACAACTTTGAGTCTGAGTCAATTGCCTACAAATGAGATGATTATATATTTTAAGTATGTGGTTTTACTTATCTAAGGAATAATAGAAGGAAGAAAAGAAAAAAAAAAAAAAAAGAATTCTGGGAACCAGGCAAAAACAAGCTTCCCTCTTAGAGAAGAAAAAATCCTTTAGCTATAGCTGGTTATACAGAAACCTCTAGCGTTGACACGCCATTCCAGCATTGTCTATACATGTGTCAGTATTGGAGTAATTGTCCAGGATACTGTTCTTCCAAAATAGCTTGATACTGCCAGTGCCCAAGTCCATGACTAACTGTAAAATCCAGAGTGAACTCTAGATGTGAATTTTTTTCTTTGATAGCATAAGACAATGTTGATAATACAACAAAGGAAGGAACATGATACGTTTGAAGGTGATAAATACAAAAGGAATAATATCATTTCATTTTATATACAACAAATATAAATGTTTATCATCCAAAATGTTTATCATCCAAGCACCTAAGTGCACAGTATCCTTGGATTAAATAAGTAAAGAACCAAATGCAAACAATATGTCAATTGAGCTTTAATGATCAAAATCACTGATGGTGTAAATATTTCAATGTTCTTAACTAGAAGTAATAGAAAAAGGCCCACCTAACAATCCTATAGAGTTGGCCCCGTAACTCCCCTTAGCTGAGAAAAAAGGTTATTCAAATTATCATTTATTGTTACTGTGCAGCCTGGATTCCTGGGAATCCTCTTGGGAGTTTTGAGTGGACTGTACATCATCCGCCAATTAGAAAGTGATAGCCAATTAAAGGGAACTAAAACAATAAGTTTGTTTTAAATCTCACCACAGAACCATTGTCTATTCCTTCCTTTGCAAATAGGAATTATTGAACTCCCCTATCCCATAGGACCAGATGAGGAACCATTGTAAATTACTCTAATCTTACATTCTACATTGATAATTGCAAGGATAATGATTGTTTTGGTTTATAGCATGAACATCAAACCTAGTGTTTTTCCAAGGAGGCTCTTGCAACCCACCAAATCATTTCCCTACCTCACAATTGCTTAATTTAGAAGTTTCTGTTCTGGGCATTAAAGTGGCAAAAACATTTTAACAATTAATTACCCTAACTTTCTAACTTCTTATCTAAGTAATAATAGAAGGAATAAGAAAAAAAAGAAAAGAATTCTGAGACAGACAAAAACAAGTTTCCCTCTTAGAGAAGAAGAAAAAAACCTTTAGCTATGGCTGGTTACACAGAAACCTCTAGCGTTGACACTCCATTCCAGCATTCTCTATACACGTTAGTATCGCAACTATACTGCAATATATATATATTTTTCTATCTTTCTTCACCACTGTCTTCTCTTAACCCCTAGACCACTTACCCACATTCTCCAAGGTCTTTGGCACAACACTCAGTTTGTCTTTCTACTTCAACTCCAGTCATTAACTTGTGTGTCTTAATCATGGTGCAAGCCCAATACTGCTGCATGAAGTTCTTAGACTTATTTTATTACTAGGAATTTCGTCCCCATCCCATTTTAAAAACCCACTCCCAGGGCCACACATTGGACTTTATCTCCCACCAAAACTGCTCCATTTCATAAATCTTAAAAGCCAATAGCTCTTTCTTTGAGCACCACTTTGTAATTGTTAAATTTACTCCATTATGCTCACTTCTTTTGTTTATTTTCATTGAGTTCTCTAAGCCTGTGTGCCTTCCATTTTCAGTCTATTGGTCCATTTCACTTTCTTCCCTCCCTAGCTTCAATTTTGTGATCTAATCTTGAAATACTCTTTCACCAATATCTTCAAATCTACTGTCTCCTTGGGCAATTCTACCAAAATTGTCTTGAAAATCGTTAGCCTTTAATCAGCCTAACTGCTTACCTTCTCTATTCATACATCCAGGCCACTGATCATAAATCGGATTTTTAAAAAATCAAATGGATGTCTCTAGTGCTCTGGAAAACCACAGTCTCCAAAATAAAGCCCTAACAGTTATGCTCACAGGTACCCAACAATCCTCCCAATAGCTTCTGTTTTGCTCATTATACTTGAAGGTAATAACCAAGGCTTCTTTGTCCCTCGGAGTATAGCATAATAGTATCAGTGGACATTACTGACATTTTTTTAAGTAGTGAATGGAGACCAATAGAGGAGCTGTGACTTTATAAGAGTATGTGAACCTTGCATGAGCTTTGGCAAATATGTTGATGATTCTGGACAACAGATGGTAAAGTAAGGAGAACAAATCACTGAAAGGGGCCTGATATTTCTTAGTTTGTGTTCCAAACACCTAGTGGGAGTGACGAGAGCCAGATTAAAAGAATGAAAGTGTGGGGGCACCTGGGTGGTTCAGTGGGTTAAAGTCTCTCCCTTCAGTTCAGGTCATGATCTCAGGGTCCTGGGATTGAGCCCTGCATCAGGCTCCCCACTCAATGGGGAGTCTGCTTCTCCCTCTCTCTCTGCCTGCTTCTCTGACTACTTGTGATCTGTCTGTCAAATAAGTAAAATCTTTTTAAAAAAAGAAAGCAAGTATGGCACAAGTATTGAGTCTTAATGAATCAGAGAAATATGAGGCTTATATACTTGGAAATCCATTTTGCTTAATTGAACCATGTTACCAAGTTCCCACCAAGGCAACAAAACCTCCAGGAGCCCCTTGATCATTTTGTTACAATAGAATTATCTTACTTCGAAGATGGCGGAGAAGTAGCAGGCTGAGACTACTTCAGCTGGCCGGAGATCAGCTAGATAGCTTCTCTAAAGATTGGAAACACCTGCAAACCCATAGGCAGATCGAAGAGAAGAAGAACACCAATTCTGGAAACAGAAACACAACCACTTTCTGAAAGGTAGGACCGGCGGAGAAATGAATCCAAAGCGACGGGAAGATAGACCCCGGGGGGAGGGGCCGGCTCCCGGCAAGCAGCGGAGCAACGGCGCACAAAATCAGGACTTTTAAAAGTCTGTTCCGGGGCGCCTGGGTGGCTCAGTGGGTTAAGCCGCTGCCTTCGGCTCAGGTCATGATCTCAGGGTCCTGGGATCGAGTCCCAAATCGGGCTCCCTGCTCGGCAGGGAGCCTGCTTCCTCCTCTCTCTCTCTGCCTGCCTCTCTGCCTATTTGTAATCTCTGTCTGTCAAATAAAATAAATAAAATCTTTAAAAAAAAAAAAAAATAAATAAAAAAAAATAAAAGTCTGTTCCGCTGAGGGACATTGCTCCAGAGGCTAAACCCGGGCAAAGCCCACGCGGGGTCAGCGTGGCCTCAGGTACCGCAGGGTCACAGAAGGATCGGGGGTGTCTGAGTGTCACAGAGCTTGCGGGTATTGGAACGGGAAAGCCGGCTACAGAGACAGAGCCGAAAGTAAGCTCACAGATCGGTGTTACCTTGAACCGGTCACAGGCTCGGTGAGCTCGGAGCGCGGCCGGAAGTCAGGCAGACGGGAGTAACTGGGCGCTGTTCTCTGAGGGCGCACTGAGGAGTGGGGCACCAAGCTCTAGGCTCCTCCGGGCTGGAGATAAGGAGGCCGCCATTTGTATTCCCGTCCTCCTGAACTCTATGGAAAGCAATCAGGGAACAAAAGCTCCTGAAAGCAAAACCCAGCGAATTACTCAACCCGGCCCCGGGTAAGGGCGGTGCAATTCCGCCTGGGGCAAAGACACTTGAAATCACTACAACAGGCCCCTCCCCCAGAAGATCAACAAAAAATCCAGCCAAGACCAAGTTCACCTACCAAGGACTGCAGTTTCAATACCAAGGAGAGCAGCAGAATTCCAGAGGAGGAGAAAGCAAAGCACGGAACTCATGGCTTTTACCCTGTGATTTTTTTTTAGTCTTGCAGTTAATTTAATTTTTTTCTTTTACAATTTTTGTTTTTTTTCTCGCCTTCTGGTAAATTTTTTTTAACTTTTATCTTTTTCTTTTTTAACTTTTTTTAACTAGTTTATCCAATATATATATATTTTTCTTTTTTATATTTTTCTTATTTTTTTCTTTTTTTAAATTCTTTTCTTTTCTTTTTTCTTTTTTTTTCTTTCTTCCATTTTGAACCTGTTTTTATCCCCTTTCTCCCCCCTCACGATTTGGGATCTCTTCTAATTTGGTTAAAGCATATTTTCCTGGGGTTGTTGCCACCCTTTGAGTATTTTACTTGCTCCTTCATATACTCTTATCTGGACAAAATGACAAGACAGAAAAACTCAACACAAAAAAAAGAACAAAAGGCAGTACCGAAGGCTAGGAACCTAATCAATACAGACATTGGTAATATGTCAGATCTAGAGTTCAGAATGACAATTCTCAAGGTTCTAGCCGGGCTCAAAAAAGGCATGGAAGATATTAGAGAAACCCTCTCGAGAGATATAAAAGCCCTTTCTGGAGAAATAAAAGAACTAAAATCTAACGAAGTTGAAATCAAAAAAGTTATTAATGAGGTGCAATCAAAAATGGAGGCTCTCACTGCTAGGATAAATGAGGCAGAAGAAAGAATTAGTGATATAGAAGACCAAATGACAAAGAATAAAGAAGCTGAACAAAAGAGGGACAAACAGCTACTGGACCACGAGGGGAGAATTCGAGAGATAAGTGACACCATAAGACGAAACAACATTAGAATAATTGGGATTCCAGAAGAAGAAGAAAGAGAGAGGGGAGCAGGAGGTACACTGGAGAGAATTATTGGGGAGAATTTCCCCAATATGGCAAAGGGAACGAGCATCAAAATTCAGGAGGTTCAGAGAACGCCCCTCAAAATCAATAAGAATAGGCCCACACCCCATCACCTAATAGTAAAATTTACAAGTCTCAGTGACAAAGAGAAAATCCTGAAAGCAGCCCGGGAAAAGAAGTCTGTAACATACAATGGTAAAAATATTAGATTGGCAGCTGACTTATCCACTGAGACCTGGCAGGCCAGAAAGAGCTGGCATGATATTTTCAGAGCACTAAATGAGAAAAACATGCAGCCAAGAATACTATATCCAGCTAGGCTATCATTGAAAATAGAAGGAGAGATTAAAAGCTTCCAGGACAAAAACTGAAAGAATTTGCAAACACCAAACCAGCTCTACAGGAAATCTTGAAAGGAGTTCTCTAAGCAAAGAGAGAGCCTACAAGTGGTAGATCAGAAAGGAACAGAGACCATATACAGTAACAGTCACCTTACAGGCAATACAATGGCACTAAATTCATATCTCGCAATAGTTACCCTGATGTGAATGGGCCAAATGCCCCTGTCAAAAGACACAGCGTATCAGAATGGATAAAAAAACAAAACCCATCTATATGTTGCCTCCAAGAAACTCATTTTAAGCCCGAAGACACCTCCAGATTTAAAGTGAGGGGGTGGAAAAGAATTTACCATGCTAATGGACATCAGAAGAAAGCAGGAGTGGCAATCCTTATATCAGATCAATTAGATTTTAAGCCAAAGACTATAATAAGAGATGAGGAAGGACACTATATCATACTCAAAGGGTCTGTCCAACAAGAAGATCTAACAATTTTAAATATGTATGCCCCCAACGTGGGAGCAGCCAACTATATACACTAATTAATAACAAAATCAAAGAAACACATCAACAATAATACAATAATAGTAGGGGACTTTAACACTCCACTCACTGAAATGGACAGATCATCCAAGCAAAAGATCAGCAAGGAAATAAAGGCCTTAAACGACACAATGGACCAGATGGACATCAAAGATATATTCAGAACATTTCATCCCAAAGCAACAAAACACACATTCTTCTCTAGTGCACATGGAACATTCTCCAGAATAGATCACATCCTCGGTCCTAAATCAGGACTCAATCGGTATCAAAAGATTGGGATCATTCCCTGCATATTTTCAGACCACAATGCTCTAAAGCTAGAATTCAATCACAAAAGGAAGTTTGAAAAGAACCCAAATACATGGAGACTAAACAGCATCCTTCTAAAGAATGAATGGGTCAACCAGGAATTAAAGAAGAATTGAAAAAAATCATGGAAACAAATGATAATGAAAATACAACGGTTCAAAATCTGTGGGACACAACAAAGGCAGTCCTGAGAGGAAAATATATAGCGGTACAAGCCTTTCTCAAGAAACAAGAAAGGTCTCAGGTACACAACCTAACCCTACACCTAAAGGAGCTGGAGAAAGAACAAGAAAGAAACCCTAAACCAAGCAGGAGAAGAGAAATCATAAAGATCAGAGCAGAAATCAATGAAATAGAAACCAAAAAGACAATAGAACAAATCAACGAAACTAGGAGCTGGTTCTTTGAAAGAATTAATAAAATTGATAAACCCCTGGCCAGACTTATCAAAAAGAAAAGAGAAAGGACCCAAATAAATAAAATCATGAATGAAAGAGGAGAGATCACAACTAACACCAAAGAAATATAAACTATTATAAGAACATACTAAGATCAACTCTACGCCAACAAATTTGACAATCTGGAAGAAATGGATGCATTCCTAGAAACATATAAACTACCACAACTGAACCATGTAGAAGTAGAAAGCCTGAACAGACCCATAACCAGTAAGGAGATTGAAACAGTCATTAAAAATCTCCAAACAAACAAAAGCCCAGGGCCAGACGACTTCCCAGGGGAATTCTACCAGATATTTAAAGAAGAACTAATTCCTATTCTCCTGAAACTGTTCCAAAAAATAGAAATGGAAGGAAAACTTCCAAACTCATTTTATGAGGCCAGCATCACCTTGATCCCAAAACCAGACAAGGACCCCATCAAAAAAGAGAGCTATAGACCAATATCCTTGATGAACACAGATGCGAAAATACTCAGCAAAATACTAGCCAATAGGATTCAACAGTACATTAAAAGGATTATTCACCACGACCAAGTGGGATTTATTCCAGAGCTGCAAGGTTGGTTCAACATCCGCAAATCAGTCAATGTGATGCAACACATCAATAAAAGAAAGAACAAGAACCATATGATACTCTCAATAGATGCTGAAAAAGCATTTGACAAAGTACAGCATTCCTTCCTGATCAAAACTCTTCAAAGTGTAGGGATAGAGGGCACATACCTCAATATCATCAAAGCCATCTATGAAAAACTCACTGCAAATATCATTCTCAATGGAGAAAAACTGAAAGCTTTTCCGCTAAGGTCAGGAACACGGCAGGGATGTCCATTATCACCACTGCTATTCAACATAGTACTAGAGGTCCTAGCCTCAGCAATCAGACAACAAAAGGAAATTAAAGGCATCCAAATCGGCATGAAGAAGTTAAACTATCACTCTTCACAGATGATATGATAGTATATGGGGAAAACCCAAAGACTCCACTCCAAAACTGCTAGAACTTATACAGGAATTCAGTAAAGTGTCAGGATATAAAATCAATGCACAGAAATCAGTTGCATTCTCTACACCAACAGCAAGACAGAAGAAAGAGAAATTAAGGATTCAATCCCATTTACGATTGCACCCCAAACCATAAGATACCTAGGAATAAACCTAACCAAAGAGGCACAGAATCTATACTCAGAAAACTATAAAGTACTCATGAAAGAAATTGAGGAAGACACAAAGAAATGGAAAAATGTTCCATGCTCCTGGATTGGAAGAATAAATATTGTGAAAATGTCTATGCTACCTAAAGCAATCTACACATTTAATGCAATTACTATCAAAGTACCATCCATCTTTTTCAAAGAAATGGAACAAATAATTCTAAAATTTATATGGAGCCAAAAAAGACCTCAAATAGCCAAAGGGATATTGAAAAAGAAAGCCAACGTTGGTGGCATCACAATTCCGGACTCCAAGCTCTATTACAAAGCTGTCATCATCAAGACAGCATGGTACCAGCACAAAAACAGACACATAGATCAATGGAACAGAATAGAGAGCCCAGAAATAGACCCTTAACTCTACAGTCAACTCATCTTCGACAAAGCAGGAAAGCATGTCCAATGGAAAAAAGACAGCCTCTTCAATAAATGGTGCTGGGAAAATTGGACAGCCACATGCAGAAAAATGAAATTGGACCATTTCCTTACACCACACACAAAAATAGACTCAAAATGGATGAAGGACCTCAATGTGAGAAAGGAATCCATCAAAATCCTTGAGGAGAACACAGGCAGCAACCTCTTCGACCTCAGCCGCAGCAACATCTTCCTAGGAACAACTCCAAAGGCAAGGGAAGCAAGGGCAAAAATGAACTATTGGGATTTCATCAAGATCAAAAGCTTTTGCACAGCAAAGGAAACAGTTAAAAAAATCAAAAGACAACTGACAGAATGGGAGAAGATATTTGCAAACGACATATCAGATAAAGGACTAGTGTCCAGAATCTATAATGAACTTAGCAAACTCAACACCCAAAGAACAAATAATCCAATCAAGAAATGGGCAGAGGACATGAACAGACATTTCTGCAAAGAAGACATCCAGATGGCGAACAGACACATGAAAAAGTGCTCCATATCACTCGGCATCAGCGAAATACAAATCAAAACCACAATGAGATATCACCTCACACCAGTCAGAATGGCTAAAATCAACAAGTCAGGAAATGACAGATGCTGGCAAGGATGCGGAGAAAGGGGAACCCTCCTACACTGTTGGTGGGAATGCAAGCTGTTGCAGCCACTCTGGAAAACAGCATGGAGGTTATTTCATAGTTTTATTGAACATTTGATTAAGTTAACTTCAAGTACACCTTTAAATCCTCCACACTTTGGAACAAGGTATATTTAAAAAAAAAGAATAAATATATCCTGCCTTTGTTATTAAATTGATTTGTTTATTTTCAGAAAAACTGTATTCATTATTTTTTCACCACACCCAGTGCTCCATGCAATCCGTGCCCTCTATAATATCCACCACCAGGTACCCCAACCTCCCACCCCCCCACCACTTCAAACCCCTCAGATTGTTTTTCAGAGTCCAGAGTCTCTCATGATTCACCTCCCCTTCCAATTTACCCCAACTCCCTTCTCCTCTCTAACACCCCTTTTCCTCCATGATATTTGTTATGCTCCACAAGTAAGTGAAACCATATGATAATTCACTCTCTCTGCTTGACTTATTTCACTCAGCATAATCTCTTCCAGTCCCGTCCATGTTGCTACAAAAGTTGGGTATTCATCCTTTCTGATGGAGGCATAATACTCCATAGTGTATATGGACCACATCTTCCTTATCCATTTGTCCGTTGAAGGGCATCTTGGTTCTTTCCATAGTCTGGAGACTGTGGCCATTGCTGCTATAAACATTGGGGTACAGATGGCCCTTCTTTTCACTACATCTGTATCTTTGGGGTAAATACCCAGAAGTGCAATGGCAGGGTCATAGGGAAGTTCTATTTTTAATTTCTTGAGGAATCTCCACACTGTTCTCCAAAGAGGCTGCACCAATTTGAATTACCACCAACAGTGGAAGAGGGTTCCCCTTTCTCCACATCCTCTCCAACACATGTTGTTTCCTGTCTTGCTAATTTTGGCCATTCTAACTGGTGTAAGGTGATATCTCAATGTGGTTTTAATTTGAATCTCCCTGATGGCTAGTGATGGTGAACATTTTTCATGTGTCTGATAGCCATTTGTATATCTTGATTGGAGAAGTGTCTGTTCATATCTTCTGCCCATTTTTTGATATGTTTGCCTATTTCGTGTGTGTTGAGTTTGAATCGCTAAGGAAATATTGAAAAACAAAAATAAAACTGGGGGCATCACATTACCTGATTTCAAGCTTTATTACAAAGCTGTCATCACCACGACAGCATGGTACTGGCATAAAAACAGACACATAGACCAGTGGAACAGAGTAGAGAGCCCAGATATGGACCCTCTACTCTATGGTCAATTATTCTTCGACAAAACAGGAAAAAATATACAGTGGAGAAAAGACAGTTGCTCAAGGATTTTTTAATTCAGAATCCCATTGCTCAGCAGACTACCCTTTTAAGAGTCAGTCGTCACAGGTACACTTTGTTTAGGCAGAGTAAATTAAGTCCATTTCTAAGCTCCTGAACCAGTGAAATGTTCCCAGTAGATTGCCACAGATTCCTTTAGCTATAGCCTGTGTAATTGTGATACATCAAAAAAATTCTCTACTGGAACACTGGGACTCACTATAAAATACATGCAGGCGCAGGTGCTGATGTGAGACTTGAAGGACTGGATGGAGTTTAAGTGAAATTGTTTAAGTGAAAGGAAAATGTTTCTCTAAAAGTTGGAGTCATCCAAAGTTGGGAGAGTTTCAAAGGAAGCTCAAAGAGTGAAGAGTAAAGAATAACAGATTTAATTAGTAGGGCTATTACCACTAGAAGCTTCAGGCAGGCAGAAACCCCAGTTAAACAGACTCCCAGACATAAATCACCAGCTCTTACCAGCTACATAGGCAAACTGCCAGACTTTGCGAAAGAGATGGTTGGCTTCCCAAGTCACACCTCTTAAAACTCAGGAATAGAGGAAAATGAGGAGGCACAGTGGCAGCTGAGATAGCCAAACTACTAAAGCAATGGCCCCCAGGAGAGTCAGTTAGGCAGAGCAGGAAGCAAACAGCAGTTAAATCATTCTACAGTGGGGGGTTTGTGCCGCACAATGTAATGCACTTATAATTGTACATATTTTTATAAATTTTCAATTAAGCAATTGGATTCTTTTCTTCCTAATTTGGTATTCAAGTGCTAGTTTCTCCTCTGGAAATTCTTCTGCCATATGACCGTCTGTAGAGGGCATGACTATAAGAGCCACCTGCAGGTAGACAAGGCTGTTGTAAACAGGCTTATGATTCTAGGCATGCCGTTGTAGGAGATTACCCTGAGATTCATTTACAGCTTTCCTCAGATTTATTTTTCTTGCGAAGGTGTGGTCTGCTTCCTGCCCTCAGGGCCTTCTTGTGACTGGGCTGTAGGACAGGCTCCTTTGAACAGGCCTGCGCTTGCTTTCCTGTCACTAATAGCAGGACTGAATCCCCTCATTCTCTAAAAGTCTTCTAGAAGGAGAAATGTTTGGTCCTCTCTCCTCCTCCCCTCAACACACACTATCCTTCCTTCTTTATCCAAGCTTCCTACATAGAATCTTTTTCAACCTCTAGTCCCACATCCTTAATGAAGCCTTCAGCTCATATAGATGTCTCCCTCTCTTGAGCAGCTATAGCACTTAGGAAAGTAATGTGCCATAGTGAAGGGAAAAAAAAGTTTAGAGTCAACAAGCTTATACTTGAACACCAGAATTTACCACCCAGAATTTACCACCCAGGTAACTTTGGAAAAGCCATTTCTTTGCTCTAAGGCTCAGTTCCCTCATCTGTAAAGTGAACATAACCATAGTCCCTACTTCATAAAGATTTAAAAGTATTAAATAACAAAAATAATAACAATCATCACTTATATTTGACTTAAAATATGCCAAAATCTTTTATAAGTGTGTTGCATGTATTAATTCACTTGCTTCTGAGGCACAGAGAGATTAAGATCACATAGCTGATGAGTGGAGAGAAGAATTAAATCTAGGGAGTCCATGAACTTAACCTCTACATTGTAATGATATGCTATATGTACAGTATTTAATAAGGAGTCTAGCAAATAATGTGTGATCAAGAGGGATGAACTTTTGTTGACCATAAGAAAAAGTATAATACACACCACAGAAGAATATAGAACTTGGAGCAGGGGGAGAAATCCCAGATATGTCACTTACTACCGGTGTGACCACGTCAGAATTACTCTACTGCTCTGAACTTCAGTTTACTCATCAGTAAGTTGGAAATAATGATAGCATAACAATCTTATGATTGTTATGAGGAATCAATGGCACAGTAAATGCTCCTCAAATGCTAGTGTACTTCCTCATTGTTTGCATCCATCATTTAACACTTACCTACACTGTCTCATATTGCTGGTTTTTTCATCTGTGGATCCGGTCTCACCCAGTTTATGATAAGATAAAGCTCATCATAAGGTCTAAGACTATACCCTAAACTTCTTGATAGCCCTTTAGCATAATGCTGTGCCAATACAAAGTTCTCAATCAGATTTTTAACTTCCATTGAGTGTGTGCCTGATCAGTCACTATGGTGGGTGTTCAAATGTATTATCTCCTTCAAGTCTCCTAACTGTTCTTTGTTTGTTGTTGGATTTTATGCTTCCTGGCATATAATTCTACTGAGAAATAGAACATGTCCTGTTCTTTGGGACTAATTTCAATGGCTGAGGAAAATTTTAGAACTTCCCAAGTCCTTTTGTTGGTTGGTAGAAATGAAACTTCCCTCATCCTCCTTTCTGAATATTCTTTTTTTTTTTTTAAGATTTTATTTATTTATTTGACAGAGAGAAATCACAAGTAGATGGAGAGGCAGGCAGAGAGAGAGGGAAGCAGGCTCCCTGCTGAGCAGAGAGCCCGATGCGGAACTCGATCCCAGGACCCTGAGATCATGACCTGAGCCGAAGGCAGCGGCTTAACCCACTGAGCCACCCAGGCGCCCCCCTTTCTGAATATTCTTGACTTGGTGATATTTTCCAAACAATTGTCAGTGTTTGTGCAGGTGGGAGCCAGGTTCTTCCTCGAGACTCAGCTGTATGAATCACCTTGAGATTCTTTTTCCTGGGACCTTTACCTTCGGTTTTTTTCCTCATTCTTTTGTTTTATTCATCATATTCAAACCTCAGAGGACATGGAAGGCAGGGCTGTGTAACGATACTGACTCTTAGCATATATGGGGCCAAAGAGGACAAATCGCAAATTACATGTAAAGAAATTAACCCTAGAGCTTTATTTGAATCGGCTGAAGAATCATAGTGCAGACATGTTGAACCACGTATTTGTGTACTCATTATTTTCATAATTGTGGCTTCATAATTGCTTTCGATAAAAAGTAGGGAGATGAAAATTCAACACTGAAACATAAATAACCAACAAACTCTGACCATATGGAAAATGCACTGTACTCAGGATTTACTTTCCCAGACAAAAGAGTGACAATAAGTGGCTTTGCTGCTACTGAATTGAAAGAAACTGAATTCAGCTTTTTCTGTAGTTCATATTTCCAGCAAATATTTTAAAGTCTAAATGCAGCAGAGATTTTTGCTGAACAAATGGTTGTGTATTATGAATGGGGTATAAATTAAGGATATTCTGTTTTTTCTGAACCTACAAGTAACTTCTCACCATGTCTCCCTCTGCACTGCAGTTGGATTTCCATGTATGAAATGTGCTACTTTAAAACAATGCCATGAAAACCAGCATCTATTTGAGTGGTGTGCAATCACAAATGTGTGGTGGAGTGCAGTAATGCAATATGGGGCTTTAATTGAGTTTAGGTTAATACCACAATTTAGGAATATTAACTTCTATTAGTTACATTAAGGATAATCTATTGGATGTAGCAGTTAGAGGTTGGAGAGATTAGAAGCCACATTGAATAGGACCTGCTTGAAGAGCTACATACAGTTGCTGTTTTTTATTCCCTTGGCTCTGAATAAAGATATTAAGTACCCATCTCCAGAACATCTGACAACTCAATAATCTAAATGGACCACTTCTAATTACTGAAACAGCCACCATTATTGGGTACCTGTGACCCAAAAGACTCTGTTATACATTTTGCTTGTCTTGTTGCATTTAATCCTTAAAGCAGCCTTGCAAGTAGACATCATGACCTTTCCTTTATAGATTTGGCAACTGACAGGGAGGTTAAGTCACTTATTTATGCTCACATTAAATTGTACAGGAAGGATTAGACCAGGTCTGTGTGAATGCAAAATCTATGTATGCCCTTTCCAATGTCAAGTGCTGCCTCTCGGCTACGTAAGAGGTTGAGAAGGGAAGTGACAACTTTCAGCAGTATTACTGACCTATTGACTAAAAGAAGATTACACACCATCTCAAGAATCCCTTCCTCTGGGATTTGGTGGTGAAAGGACAACATAATGATTACCAACAGGAGCTTAGCACTGGAAAGACCCAGAAAAACCCCACTTCTAACACTGCTAGTTGTGGGATCCTGGTTTTCTCACTTGTAAAATGAGGGTAATAATGTCAGTAAATACTTCATAAAACTATAGGGTGAACTAAAAGAGATCATACGTGTAAATTATCTGGCATAGTGTTTGGCATATACTAAGTGTTCAATGAATCTTCATTATCATTGTTAGAGTATTATTTAATATTTTCATGTATAGAGAAATTCTCTATCCTCCATTTAGAGGTAAGCCTGACTTGGCATTCTAGCAAAAATGCAACTACCCCCTAGCACCCACAAGCTTTGCTCCAACTATAAGACACAAGGTGTAGCCATAACCTATGTTCCAGGTATAAGACTTAACAGCTGTATTAAGACCTTCAAATGTGCCGTGCTAGCGGAGAAAAATAAGTCTCAGATTTTTTAACTGAACATAAGATTCTTCTCCAAAAATAACCAAATTCACCTAGTCATCCCTTCAATTCAACTGCTTTAAGCATGTATCCAAACTCCAGAATCCTTTATTTTAGCCATGATGCCTGAGAACCTCTTTACTGGGTCATACCTCAAACAGGTTTTTAAAGTCTCCTTCATAGGGTGCCTGGGTGCCTCAGTGGGTTAAAGCCTCTGCCTTCAGCTCAGGTCATGATTCCAGGGTCCTGGGATCGAGCCCCGCATTGGGCTCTCTGCTCAGCAGGAAGCCTGCCTCCCCCTCTCTCTCTGTCTGCCTCTCTGCCTGCTTGTGATCTCTGTCAAATAAATAAATAAATAACATCTTTTCAATTTTTTAAAAAACTCTCCTTCACATTAGCTTTGTTTTTAGGAAAATCTGCTCCCTTTTAAAACACTTTGCAAAGAATCGAATGGTTCGATTAACTTATCTCATACTGCATGAAAACCCGAGTTCCTAGTCCCCACATTGAAATATTTAGTGTGCCTGTAATGCACAGTCATACCTATTATTTATTTTTAATCACAAAAAACTTATTTTTTGCCATAAAGCAATTGCATCTTTTATTTCAATAAGGTAAGCAGAAGCAGTGCTTATAAAGGATGAGCTTCATCCCCAGGGTCAAACAGCTTAGCAAGATTGAGTCAAACAACCAATTTATAAAAATATGTTTTAAAAATATCTCACATGTTAAAATAAACACTAGAAGAAAAAGTACTTGAAAAAGTGAAGGATTTCTCTAATTTTACTACAGCTGCAACCAGACAGTAAGTCTTTAGGAAACAGTAAGTCATTTTATGATATCACCCCTTCAAAGCTGTTAAACAGTGTTTAAGTAGCAATCTGCCTTCCATAAAATCCCCTTAGAAATAAAGAGGGGGTGTCATGTGACAAGTTAGTACCCTAAACCAAGGCAGACCAAATTTCCTTAACAGCAATCCCCACCCCCTCACTCTGCTCCAGCCCAAAGAACATCTTCCAGTTGTTACAATGTTCTGTACTCTTTCATATTTCCAAGACCTCACAGCTATTCCCTCTGCCTAGAATATTCTTACCCCGCTACTTCACTTGTTTTGCTCTTAATCATCTTTCCTGTGTGCCTGTGTGGCTCAGTCAGTTAAGCATCTGCCTTCGGCTCTAGTCATGATCCCAGGGTCCTGGAACCAAGACCCCTGTCAGGTTCCTTGCTCAGCAGGGAGTCTGCTTCTCCCTCTAACCATTCCCCCTGCTTGTGATCTCTCTCTTTCTCTCAAATAAATAAATAAATAATCATTTTAAAAATGATTTAAAAAATCATTTTTCTCATCTAAAATGATTCTGCCAAAAAGCTTTCTCTGACCACCCTTTCTCCACAAGTCTTGGCTGGTTGATACTGCTACATGTGATTTGAACATCATGCACTATCCGTGTCAAAGAATGTTTCCTATCACACTGATAATAATTGTTTATTTCTTTGCTTAATCACTTGTATTAAACTATAAGCTCAATAAAATAGAGATAACATGTTTCTTTTTCACCACTGTATCTCAGTACCTAGCACAATGCCTAGTAAATAAGTATTTGTTGAATCAAATTGAAAATAACTGTATTTGAACTCCTATAGACACAAAAAGAGTAAACTTATGATTTGTAAATGTAGTCTTCTCTGGCTACATAGTGTACCAGTTCTAAGCTAGATCTTAGTTAGCCAACTATACTATATGCTTTCTAAGAGCAGTTACCGTGACCTTCACATCCCCAGCAGAATTAGAGCATGTTGAGGATATGATGGGAGCTCAGTAAATATTCAGTCAATGAATGCATGAATGAAAAAACAGCTCTCATTTTAGGCTTTCTCCCAATTAGGAAAATCTCATGTCCATTGAGCATAAGGGAATCCCCACCACGACCCTAACAAAAAATCTACTTCCTCCATGAAGCCTTCTTCAATCCCCGCTATCCCCTTAAACAGAAAGCTTTATACCAACCCAAATGAATACAAAAGGCAAACTGTAAAATATGAGTATTACACAAAGCTTAGAAGGAACAGTCAATAGGATGGGTAACCTAATCGGGATTCAAAATGATCTCAATAAACCAGAATAAAATGTCTAAACCAAAAAGACTCATTTTAACTGGAATATGTGTTAAATCCAGTATTTAGGTTCAAAATATCAATTTCACAAGTATAGGATAGGGAGACACTGGTTCTGACAGTTCTGACAGCAGTTTATGTGACATAGACCTTGGTATTTTAGTTGGCCTCAAGATCAATATGAGCCAGCAGTGGGATGTGACTTCTAAAGTACTGCAATCTGAAGGTACACTAAGAGAGGTATTTTGTCCAGTTCACAAAAACAATGGTCCACTCCAACCACATCTGTGGTATTAGTTTTCAAATTTTTAAAAGAAACATTTACAAACTAGATTAAGTTAAGAATAAATTAACTGGAGTGGTGAAAGAGTACAGAAATATATGGTAAGAGTACAGAAACATAATATAAGTAGCTGAAGGGCCTGGGGTCATTTGTACTGAGAACAGAAAGTTTGGGGTCAAGTAACATAACATCTCTTCCCAGAAAGAAAGGAAAAAGACCTAAGGAGTGGTGTGGGGTATATGCAATTTGAAGAAACTCCACCAATGAATCTAATACACACACAATCCACCATGCCTATCTCATATACATGGTAGAGTCCCCTGCTTAACCCTCAACCCCATCACTGGAAAAATTTAAACAGAGACTGGATACACACTCTCAAGGATAGAAAGTGCAAATTATTTTTTAGAATCAGTTGTTGGAGGAGATATTGTGAGTAATGCCTCCAGGTTGTGCAGATGCTATGCTTTTATGTCCTTCTCTAAATTCCTAAGCATCTAGCTTATCCTGTTCCTCTGGCTATTACTCTTCATTTCCTCAGACAGTATTTATGTAAGACCTTTGTGAGGGTGGATTCTATACATACAATTTTATGCAAAGTATACTGTCAAATAGTGAGTAAATGAATCCTTGAATTGTAAAAATATTAAGGCTTCAGAAAACTGAATGTTAACAACATTTACTGGGAAAACACAGGATTTGGATTGAGAATACCTGCATTCTAGACTCAGTTCAGTCACATATTAGCCTTTTGGCCTTGGACAATTCATTTGAAATTAAGTAATATCTGTTTTCTCATCTGTAGGATAAGAATAATAATGCCTGCCTTGGCTACTATATGGGGTAGAAATTAAATGAAATAGTATATGATAAACTGTAAGATGTAGGAGTATTCATAAACTATAAAGCACCAGGTACCATTTAACCCACTGCCTATGAATAAATGGTTGAATAACTCTTTGACAGATTTCTATTGCTATCAATATCAGCATTACTCCTTATACCACCCATGTTTCATCCTTATTCCAAGGTCAACCTTTTCTGAAGCCCTATTCCTCTCTCTGCTCGTACATATAAGTGAGCACAGTGAACCTCCTAAAAGACTTTTGAGGTAATGGAAACCATTTGGTAATAGAAAATGAGTGGTACCTATATAGCCATTGTAGCCTGTCTTTTTTTTTTCATTTATTTATTTTCAGCATAACAGTATCATTATTTTTTCACCACACCCAGTGCTCCATGCAATCTGTGCCCTCTATAATACCCATCACCTCGTACCCCAACCTCCCACCCCCCCCGCCACTTCAAACCCCTCAGATTGTAGCCTGTCTTTTAAAGAATCACTCCATAACCACTAACCAAGCTCCTTCAGAACCACTAACCTCATAACCACTCATAACCATTAACCAAGCTCCCAATTCTTCCTCCTATCCCTATGATGATGAGGAGAGCCATTACAGCACCCACAGCCTTCATCTCTCCAAACAGCCCCCTTTGAGCCTCCCTCCACTTCCTCTTTCTTCAGTAATTTATTTTTTACATCTGGCTTCTGCACAACTATTTCCTGAAAAGTCTGTGAACAAAATCTAGACTAAAGTGCTAGAAGTTGATACAGTGCCTTTTTCCCTTCCTTCCCTAGTAACTATCCACTGATAAGGAACAAATACTTTCTTATCCCAAAGGAATGAGCCACAAGGGATGGGATTACCATTACTTGGGGATACTGAACCCTTTCTGGAATCCTTCACATACTCTCACATAGGCAACAGATTACTCTGAAAAAAAAAAAATGCCTCCCCCAGTTCACCTCTACTTCTGAGCCCAGTCACTTTTTAATCTGTAACTAGGTGTACATAGTTGGCCACATAATCCAGTCTTGGGTTTGACAACTGGGTAGCTGACAGCACTGAGTTCCCAGTGATCTATTGGTTGTGGTATGAATACTGATAATAAAATGAGAATGTGTGCCCCTTCACATTCTCCTCTTCATGATTTTCCTAGATAAAGGTGGCACATATGGAGTCGCTTGTTATGCAATGTAAAATTGTGCATTTGAGGATCCATGTAGCAACTGGATTCACTGACTGACCCTAAAGCAACACAAATATTTAAAGTGGTGTGAAGAGACAGCCTCTTCACAAAAAATTTTGTGCTAAAAAAATTGTCCTAAACTCCCTGGCAACATTTCATATTTAGACACCAATAAAATTTAAACAATTTTCACAACCTTATGACCTAGGAAACCATTCTTTGTACTTAACTTCTCCCTCCACTTACTCTTATAAAGTCAACTGGATAATGGAAGAATAAATTAAATCAGTGCAACCAGCTGTATATCTCAAATCATATTCATCCCTTTATACAGATAAGCACAGCACTAACTACATAACAACTACATAAGTTGCTCCAGACAAATTTATTAAGCTAGAGTTTGCAATAGCGTCTGCTGTAAGAAAAAAAATCATGTTTTATTTAAAATTCTATCATAATATATAGACTTTCACATAAAAAAAATCTCACTTCATGTTCAATGCTAGGACTATGGAGAATCATGAACTGAACTTATAAGATCCATATTCTAGGCTCACCTTTATCACTAACCAGTTGTGGGTCCCTAAGCAAATTACCTTCCCTCTCTGGGCCTCCATTTATTCAACTATAAAATGAATATAGTCGGACTAAAGCAACTGTTCCCAAATAGTAGTCCAAGAAAGATATCAGTCAGTGACAAAATATTTATCAGTCATTCCTGTACAAAAATGAGATAAAGACAATGAAGTAAGTTTTTTATTAAGATAAATTTACTCAGTTTTTAAAATTCTGAACTTATGGATTACTGCTATAGGACCACAAAAGGTCATTATTTTATTATCTGGTGATAACAGAAATGGTAATATTTTTCTTTAATAATGTCTCTATTTGGAAAATTCAACATTAATAAAACTATCTTAGATCTCATGTTTTGATTTTTTAATATTATTGGTATATTACAATCAAAAATCAGTTAGATGGTATCTATCTTGAAATCCCTTCAAACTCCAAAATTACTAGGATTATGCACCCTATAACCCTTTCTTGTCCAAGTTTTGCCATCTCTCTAGAGCCACATCCAAAACTTTGTCTTAAGATCCACTGTATTGAGTACTTTTACACCCTCAATCCAAATCCCAGTAAACGTCAATCGATAATATCCAAATGTTGTTCACTTCCAGAATTCGAGGATTCAACTATGGCTGATGTTACATTGAGAGAGAGGGAGAAAAAAAGGGAGTAAGAGATGAGAGAAGGGGGAGGGAGAGAGACAGAGAGAGAGGACAGATAAGAACTTCATATTCCATCTATCCAAGAGATTTTAGGATGCCAGGAATATCTGCCTTAAACATCACTGCCCCCATATCTCCTTTAAATATCTGCCTTAAACATCAAGAAAGGTAAGAATTTTTTTTCATAAGACTCAGACCACAACTTTCTACTTCTTGTCAACCTTCCTCCACTCTTGTTGATTTGTCTTTTTATTCGCCTTTTGGATAGCAGGCAAAAATATCAGAAATTCCCTTATCAAAATGAGGTGGAGATGGTGGCTTCATCTATAATGTCATCTAAATTATGTCACAAAGTCTAAATGCTTTTAAATTATCTGGCTCTAACTAGTCCTAACCAAGGTAAATCCTAGGAAGAATTACCTTTCTTGGTACAAAGTTAAAGAGTCTACCCAAGCTGCCCTCACTTCCGTCATTCACAGGTCCCTTTTAATCTACAGTGATGCCACTACCTCCCAGAGGTGCAGAAGTTGGTGCTTTTCAGAAACCTTTTCTACACCTTCTCTGTTTGGAGCATATTTGGAGCTATTCTTTGTAAGCTAAGCTTACTACCTGAGGAAAACAGATGATTGGCATCAAATGTATTGCATAAAATAAAAAAATAGATATTACTAACACAGGAGAAGTCTATATTATCCTGACTTAAAATGGTATTTATAAAAATATCCTAGTTTACTCTTGGAGGCCCAAAAGAAAATGAGTTTTTAGTGTGTGTATTTTTTTGGTTTGTCTGTGTGTGTGTGTGTGTGTGTGTGTGTGTATGACATAGCACATCTTTAAAAACACAGCTCCAGGTCAAGATTTTCTGGCTGTACTGGAGACAAATCAAGCCTAGTTTTGTTGTTTTTGAGAACAGTTCTCCTGAAGAGAATTACTAGAAAGTTGGAGAAATTTGAAATGAGATAGTACTGGGAGTGAAATAGGCAGGAAAAGGACTCTGATATCATCTTTCAAAGACATTTAAAATGATCAGGAGTCTCCTTAATGCAGAGCCTTTTTTTTTAAGTTTATTTATTTATTTATTTGACAAAAATCACAAGTAGGCAGAGAAGCAGGCAGAGAGGGGGTGGGAAGCAGGCTCCCTGCTGAGCAGAGAGCCCAATGTGGGGCTCTATCCCAGGACCCCGGGATCATGACCCGAGCCAAAGGCAGAGGCTTTAACCCAATGAGCCACCCAGGCACCCGAATGCAGAGCCTTTAAAACCAAAGTTGCACTTCATGTTGGAACAATATTAGAAAACAAAGAGTTTCCATGAATTACCCTGTTCTGAGGCAGAGAAGATTATCCTAGAAGCTAGTAAATAGTAGAGTTTCTCACCAGTGACTGCAACCTGTCAGCTTGTCATTCTTTGTTCCCTTCTGCCATACAGTGAAGGAAAGGATAACCAGAATCAACAGGGTATTTTGTTACAAGGTGGCACCATAGAATAGCAGCCAGCACACAGAATAACCATATATTTTGTTGTTTACTTTTTTATTTTATTATGTTATGTTATGTTAGACACCATACAGTACATCATTAGCTTTTGATGTAGTGTTCCATGATTTCTTTTAGGGTAAAATTGGCAGCAATTAATAATTACACTAGGACAGCAGGTATAAACTATAATTGTCCCCAGGCAAACTAGAATGTCTGATCACTTTAGTTAATTCAGAGAGTGAATATAATTACAGACATTGGTGACTAATTAAAGCCCATAACAGTCTGATTTTAGACAGAGTACAGCCAAGTTGGGGGCTACTGCTTGACTCAGAAGTCAGGTGACTGTTCAAAGATAGCCAGGTGTTCTCCAAAGAGAGCTCAAGTCTGTCTGATTGTATCTCCAATTTAAGGCTTATAATGTTTTTAATTATGTAAAACTACTGATTAAGAAAGGCAACTGTCACAGCAAAGAATAAAAGCATGTAAACAATTTGACTATATTATCATATTACCAAGAGCATATAATAGAAAAAATAACTTTCCTTTGAAGATCCAGTGATTGCAAGACAATGAGAGCATTTTTTCTCCTGCAGGAACCCCCCAGCCCTGAAACAGCTCACTTCACTGATAATTAGCTAACTTATACCAAAATACAAGTTGTTCTTATTGTATATCCATTAACCAAGAATTTCAGGCCAACCTGATTGCTTGAGTTGAAGGATGGACCCTTCCAGCCCTTCTTATAAGAAACTGAAAAGTCCAATGGATCCACAATGCAGCTTTTATAACACCTCTCTTTCAGCATATATCCAGTAAAAATCTAAGTTGAGAGCCTACCATCTAGTCATGCAGTAGCCTTTTTCTTAAGTAACCTTTTTAACTTCCTCAGAAAAGAAACTTGTCAGTCAAGTAGATCAAAGTATCTACCATGCCAGCAAAGGTCACTTTACCAAAAAACAGCCACGTGGCAACATTTCTAGGCTTGTTTCAGAAGATCTGGAAGCAATACAATTCTTGAACAGTAAAATCAGGGAATCCCAACAGTTAAGGAGAAGAAATTACCCTGCTTGTTAATATCAAGGAATCATGTTGTTCAAAGTGAACATAACTCAGGATATAGAAAAATGTACCTACATCTGTACACCCAGTAAATATACTCAATTTTATGCTGCAAAAAGGATTATTGGCAAAGAAAATATTTAAATTATCCTTATAGCATGTTGTCTCCTCAGCAAAACACTAAATGGCCCTTTATTCAATGACCAAACTAATGGAGAAAATATATATCTACAGATGGTCACAAGACATGTATTGAGCTAATTATTATAATCCCTCTCACCAATGCTTTTATCATACATTGAGCAGCTAGAAAAGTAAGAAAAATACCCAGAAGGTAAGCAGCAAAACGGAGGTGTGGTCTGGCTAATTAGAAGCCTGGGTAGCTATTTCCGAGTAAGTAAGAGCTGGCTTAAATATTCATAGATTATAACCTTACAAGTAAGGCCATCTCCTGGCTAACTTTAACCACCTAATTCTTCCCTTCTAGCCAGACTCTCACCCAGTCACTTGATGCTATGCCAAAGATGCTAAAGACTTGTTAATTTCTGAAAAACTAAATGTTAATATATTACCTTCTACTTCTGCATATTTTGAAAGAGGTTTTTAGTGGACAACTTACCTTCAAATGTAAACATACCTGTAGTGGAATAGGGGGCAGCCTGGTTTAAGGTAAATGTCTCTAAAAAGAAAGCAAAATTCTAGCTTTTTTGGCAACTCACTGGTTCAACTTCATTGAGAAAGTTACTTTACTCCCATATTGTCATTTCAATGGAAACAATGGAAGCTTTGAACTAGATAACTACACTTCCAGTATAGACAGTCTATGTTAAGTTTGGCCAGAAGAGTCTAGGAGTTAAGATGGTATAGAAGTGGGGGGACCCTAAGCTTATATCATTCCTCAAACACAGCTAGATAAATATCAAATCATTCTGATTGCCCACGAAAATGATCTGAGGACTAAGAGAACAAGCTGCATATCTACAGGTTAAAAATGGTCACATGGTGGAAAGTAGGGGCTGTGAAGAGTTGTTTTGGGCCTAAAAGGAATTGCAGGTGCTATGGAGGTGAGGGAGCCTTGATCATGGAAAAAGGAGCAAGAGAGAAAATGTGTGTGTGTGTGTGTGTGTGTGTGTGTGTGTGTGTGAGAGAGAGAGAGAGAGAGAGAGAGAGAGAGAGAGGAAGCAGCATGCAGGGGAATGCACAAGAAAAACCCTTCCCCAAAATCACTGCCTGAGAAAAGGAGAGGGGCTGACCACCACTGGTTTTTATAAGCAGCAGAGCTCAAATCTGAAGTTTTAGAAAATCCACGCCATCCCTGGGGGTCATGGCTGGTGGGTTTAACAGTGCTCCAGTGGGGAAGGAGTGCAAATGGCCTGGAAGCCGGCAGCATGGTCTGAGGATCCCCTTGGTCACAGAGGGAGAAACAGTTCCCCTGCTTAGAATGCATTTGGAAGAGGTGGCACACCTCTCCAGGGACAAAAGAACGGGCCATGCCAATGTGATGCCCTGTTCATTAGCATAGGAACAAAGACACTGGCTGAGGGAAGCAAAACTTGGTACCGGTTTTTTGCTGTGGTTTGTCATAAACTCCGAACCACTATGTGGTCATGCAACCACTTTTCTGGAACAAACCAACCTCAGACACAGTGCAGCAAAATCCTCCCACAGAAGGTCAGCTCAGGTCCCTAAAATTTGAATTTTTGAAACCCAGACACACACTTAGGACAAAACACAAGAGTACTATGCCACCTGGCAGGCAGACAGCTCAGACACAAACAGGGTGAAGGCAAACCTATAACAGAAGCTGGGGACACAAAAGGGGTGGTTTCTTGCTCTTCTGTAAGGGCTTTCTGAAGAGTGGCAGGTGGGAATTCGCCACTCCCAGGGAAAGAGAGCAGGGGACATCATTCCTTCCTCCCCCACCCATCAGCACTGACAGACTTCAGTGAGCAAAACAGCACTGCCCCCACCCCCCAGGCTGGAGCCACTTACACCAAGTCCTGCCTCCCTGTACCTTGCAGGTGCATTTCCATTAAAACAAGTCTGCCTGATAACCAGTGCAGCATACTCCTCTCCCAGAAGATCAGCACAAAACCCTCACATGCACCAAGTCTTCTACTGATCATAGAGTGCTACAAAGCTTCAGCTCTAGCAGAAATAAGATCTAGCTTCTTTGGTGTTTTTGTTTGGTTTGGCTTGGTCTAAGTTCTTTTAACAAGAAAACCAAAACACACCTAGTTAAAACTAGGTGTGTCATATGGTGGACAAGGTCTGAATACACCCCCCCCTGCAGGAAAGGAGATAGTCTGCAGAGGACTTACCTGAGGGAAGGAGCAACGAAAACACAATAGCAAAATACATACTCTGAAAACCTGAAACACCAGGCCCAAGACAGTTCAGGTACTCTTCTTGAAACAGCCATTAATCTCAGGAGCAGGGATATAAGAGACTTTCCTGACAATTACACACAAAAAAACAGATACCTCGACAAAATGACAAGACAGAGGAATTCACCCCAAAAGAAAGAACAGGAAGAAGTAACCACCAGGGATTTAATAAATACAGATATTAGTAAGATGTCTGAACCAGAATTTTAAAACAACAATCATAAAGATACTAGCTGGGCTTGAGAAAAGCATAGAACACACTAGAGAATCCCTTACTTCAAAGATAAAAGAACTCAAAACTAGTTAGGCCAAAGTAAGCAGTGCTATAATTGAGATGCAAAACTAACTGGATGCAATGACAACAAGGATGGACAAGCAGAGGAATGAATGAGTGTTATGGAAGATAAAATTATGGAAAATAATGAAACGGAAAAGAAAGGTATTGGATCATGAATGTAGACTTAGGGACCTCAGTGACTCCTTAAAGTATAATAACATTTGAATCATAGGTGTCCCAGGAGAAAAGAGGGAAAAAAAGGGGTAGAAGGTTTACCTGAGCAAATGATAGAGGAAAACTTACCTAATGTGGGAAAGGAAACAGACATCAAAATCCAAGAAGCACAGAGAACTCCTATCAAATTCAACAAAAGCCAGCCAACACCAAGATATATCTTACTCAAACTCACAAAATACATAGATAGGAAAAAATCTTGAAAGCACCAAGGGAAAAAAAAAAGATCTTAAGCTACAAAGGAAGACAGATTAGGTTCTCAGAACTGTCCAGAGAAACTTAGGCCAGAAAATAGTGGCATGATATGTTCAACATGCTCAATGGGAAAAATACGCAGCCAGGAATACTTTGTCCAGCAAGGCTGTCATTAAGAACAGAAGGAGAGATAGAGTTTCTCAGACAAATAAAAACCAACGGAGTTTGTGACCACTAAATCAGCCCTACAAGAAATATTAAAGGGGACTCTTTGAGTGGGGAAAAAAGACCAAAAGCAACAAATACTAGAAAGAAGAGAGAACATCACCAATAACACCAACTTTACAGGCAATACAATGACACTAAATTCATATCAATAATCACTCTGAAAGTATATGGACTATATGGTCCAATCAAAAGACATGGGTATCAGATTGGACAGAAAAACAAGACTTATCAATATGCTGCTTACAAGAGACACACTTTAGACCTAAAGACACATGCAGATTGAAAGTAAGGGGATGGAGAACCATCTATCATGATAATGGAAACCAAAAAAAAAAAAAAAAAGGGCTGGAGTAGCCATACTTACATCAGACAAACTGGATTTTATTTTTATTATTTAAAAGATTTATTTATTTATTTGAGAGGGAGAGAGAGAGAGAGCATGAGACAGATGGGAAGAGGGAGAGGGAGAAAGAGTTTCAAGCAGACTTCAAGCTGAGTGTGGAATTCAACACAGATCTCAATCTCACAACCTCAATATCACAACCTGAGCTGAAATGGAGAGTCAGATGATTAACAGATTATACCACACAGGTACCACAGACAAACCAGATTTTAAACCAAAGACTGTAATAAGACATGAAAAAGGGCATTATATCATAATTAAGGAGTCTATTCATCATGAAGATCTAACAGTTGTTACTTATTTATGCCCCCAACTTAAAAGCACCCAAATATATAAAACATTTAACAACAAACATAAAGAAATTCATTGACAACAATACAATAGTAGGGGATTTTAATACCACACTTACAGCAATAGATCATCTAAGCAGAAAATCAAAAAGGAAATAATGACTTTGAATGACACACTAAACCAGATGGACTTCACAGATATATTCAGAGAATTTCATCCTATAGCAGCAAAATACATATTCTTTTTGAGTGCACATGGAACATTCTCCAGAACAGATCACATACTGGGTCATAATCAGACCTCAACAAATACAAAAAGATGGAGATCATACCATACATATGATCAGACCACAGTGCTATGAAACTTGAAGTCAACCCCAAGAAAAAATCTGGAAAGACCACAAACACATGGAGATTAAAGAATATCCTACTAAGGAAAGAATGGCTTAACTAGGAATTTAAGAAGAAATTAAAAATAAAATACATGGAAGCATATGAAAAACAAATACATGACAGTCCAAAACCTTTGGGATATAGCAAAGGCAGTGCCAAGGGGGAAGTATATTGCAAAACAGGCCTGCCTCAAGAAGTAAGAAAAGTCTCAAATACACAACCTAACCTTATGTCTATAACAGTTAGAAAAGGAATAATGAATAAAGCCTAAATGCAGCAGAAGAAGGGGAATAATAAAGACTAATAAGTGAAACCATATGATAATTGACTCTCTCTGCTTGACTTATTTCACTCAGCATAATCTCTTCCAGTCCCGTCCATGTTGCTACAAAAGTTGGGTATTCATCCTTTCTGATGGAGGCATAATACTCCATAGTGTATATGGACCACATCTTCCTTATCCATTCGTCCGTTGAAGGGCATCTTGGTTCTTTCCACAGTTTGGCGACCGTGGCCATTGCTGCTATAAACATTGGGGTACAGATGACCCTTCTTTTCACTACATCTGTATCTTTGGGGTAAATACCCAGGAGTGCAATGGCAGGGTCATAGGGAAGTTCTATTTTTAAATTTCTTGAGGAATCTCCACACTGTTCTCCAAAGAGGCTGCACCAACTTGCATTCCCACCAACAGTGTAAGAGGGTTCCCCTTTCTCCACATCCCCTCCAACACATGCTGTTTCTTGTCTTGCTAATTTTGGTCATTCTAACTGGTGTAAGGTGATATCTCAATGTAGTTGTTTTTTTTAATTTTTTATTTTTTATAAACATATATTTTTATCCCCAGGGGTACAGGTGTGTGAATCACCAGGTTTACACACTTCACAGCACTCACCAAAGCACATACCCTCCCCAATGTCCATAATCCCACCCCCTTCTCCCAAACCCCCTCCCCCCAGCAACCCTCAGTTTGTTTTGTGAGATTAAGAGTCACTTATGGTTTGTCTCCCTCTCAATCCCATCTTGTTTCATTGATTCTTCTCCTACCCACTTAAGCCCCCATGTTGCATCACCACTTCCTCATATCAGGGAGATCATATGATAGTTGTCTTTCTCTGCTTGACTTATTTCGCTAAGCATGATACCTTCTAGTTCCATCCATGTTGTCGCAAATGGCAAGATTTTTTATTTGAATCTCCCTGATGGCTAGTGATGATGAACATTTTTTCATATGTCTGATAGTTATTTGTATGTCTTCATTGGAGAAGTGTCTGTCCATATCTTCTGCCCATTTTTTTTATATGATTGTCTGTTTTGTGTGTGTTGAGTTTGAGATGTTCATTATAGATCCTGGACATCAGCCTTTTGTCTGTACTGTCATTTGCAAATATCTTCTGCCATTCCGTGGGTTACCTCTTCGTTTTCTTGACTGTTGCCTTTGCTGTGCAGAAGCTTTTGATTTTGATAAAGTCTCAAAAGTTCATCTTCGCTTTTGTTTCCTTTGCCTTTGGAGACATATCTTGAAAGAAGTTGCTGTGGCTGATATGGAAGAGATTACTGCCTATGTTCTCCTCTAGGATTTTGATGGGGGAAATTGGAAGGGGAGGTGAACCATGAGAGACTATGGACTCTGAAAAACAATCTGAGGGTTTTGAAGGGGCGGGGGGTGGGAGGTCGGGGTACCAGGTGATGGGTATTATAGAGGGCACAGATTGCATGGAGCACTGGGTGTGGTGCAAAAATAATGAATACTGTTATGCTGAAAATAAAAAATAAATTTAAAAAAAATAAAGAAATAAACAACATAGAAACAAACAAACAGAGCATAGCAATGAAACAAACAGCTAGTTCTCTGAAAGAATAATATTGATAAACACACAACCTTAACTATGAAAAAGGAAAGAGAAAGGACTCAAATAAAATCAAAAATGAAAGAGGAGAGATCACAAACAATACGACAGAAATACAAACAATTACAAGAGAATACTATGAGAAATGATATGCCAACAAACTGGGCAATCTGGAAGAAATGGATAAATTCTTAGAAACATACAAACCACCAAAACTGAAACAAGAAGAAATAGAAAATTGAACAGACCCATAACCAGCAAAGAAATTGAATCAGTAATCAAAAACCTCCCAATAAATTCAAGTCCAGGGCCAGATGGTTTTCCCAGGGAAATTCTACTAAATATTTAAAGAAAAGTTAATACTTATTTTTCTCAAACTATTCCCAAAAAGATATGGAAAGAAAACTTCAAAACTCATTCTACAAGTCCAGAATTACCTTGATTCCAAATTCAGACAAAGACTTCACTAAAAAGAATTACAGTCTAATATCCCTGATGAACATATATGCAAAAATTTTCAACAAGATAGTAGCAAATTGAATCCAACAGTACAGATTATTCACCATGATCAAGTGGAATTTATTCCTGGGCTGTAGGGGTGATTCAATATTTGCAAATCAATTTAAGTGATATACCACATTAATAAAATAAAGGATAAGAACAATATCATCCTCTCAATAGATGCAAAAGAATCATTTGACAGCATCCATTTTTGATAAAACCCTTAACAAAGTAAGTATGAATAGATATTCTTCAACATCATAAAGGCCATATATGAAAAATCCACAGCTAATATCATCCTCAATGGGGAAAAACTGAGAGCTTTTTCTCTATGTTCAGGACCAAGATAGGGATGGTCACTCTCACCATTACTATTTAACATAGTACTGGAAGTCCTAGCCTCAGCAATTAGACAACAAAAAGAAGTAAAAGACATCCAAATTGGCAAGGAAGAAGTCAAACTTTCACTATGTGCAGATGACATAATACTGTATGTAGAAAACCCTAAAGACTTGATCAAAAAATTGCTAGAACAAGTAGATGAATTTAGCAAAGTTGCAGGATATAAAATCAATGTACAGAAATCTGTTGTATTTCCATACATCAATAATGAAACAACAGAAAAAGAAATCAAGGAATTGATCTAATTTACAACTGCACCAAATACAGTAAGATACCTAGGAATAAAACTAACTAAAGAGGTTAAAAAAAAAAACTATATTCTGAAAACTATAAAACGCTTATGAAAGAAATTAAAGAGGACACAAAGAAATAGAAAAACAATCCATGTTCATGGAATGGAAGAATATACATCGTTAAAATGCTTATAATACCCAAAGCAATTGACACATTTAATACAATTCTGATCGAAATCCACCAGCATTTGTCACAGAGCTCAAACAGTCCTAAAATTTGTACGGAACCACAAAACACGTTGAACAGCCAAAGTTATTCATCCTTTAAGAATGGATGCTGATGTCCACAATTGCCAAAATATGGGAAGAGTCCAGATATCCATCAATGGATGAATGGATAAAGAATATGGGGTATACATATGATTGAATATTAATCATCCATAAAAAGGAATGAAATCTTGCCATTTTCAATAAAATGGATCAAACTACAGTGTATTATGCTAAGTGAAATAAGTCAGTCAAAGAAAATACCACATTATTTCACTCATGTGTAGAATTTAAGAAACAAAACCGATGAATGTAAGGGAAGGAGGGGGAAGAGAGGTAAGCAATCTATAGGAGACTCTTAATGACAGAGAGCAAACTGAAAGTTGATGGAGGGAGGTGGGTGGGGGATTGGCTAAATGGTAATGGGTATTAAGGAGGGCACTTGGGTTTTTTATTTGTTTGTTTGGGTTTTTTTGTTTTGTTTGTTTTTAGAAGTGCACTTGTTATGATGAACATTGTTATATGAAAGTGATGAATCACTAAATTTTACTCCTGAAACTAATACTACACTATATGTTAACTAACTAGAAGTTAAATAAAAATTTGAAAAGGAAAAAAAATTGGTCAGAAGAAACTTCATCTACAGAGAAAGCTGACCTTGTTTTTATAAATTTTACTTGTATGGACATTAGAACCACCCTGCCCCATATACACTCAAATCCAGATACGTGGGTGATAGTTTCAGTTATGCCACTGGATTATTTTGGATAAGTCACTTAATTTTTCTGTGTCTTTATTGTTCTCTATAAAAGTAAATGGATGAATATATCAGTAAATTTCAAATGACATTCCACAAAGACCTTGGATTTCATATGCCTATAGAGCTATGAATTCCTTAGGAACTGCCAAGAGACAAGGCAAAAGGAAAGACCAACAGGAAAGCCAGTCATCTGAGACTTTTAGACACCTATCCCTATCATGACATCTATCAAGAAGTTCGGCTTTTATCTTTATTACTACTGGGGTTAGGTAATATTTCACTTGAAAAGGGGGTTGAACAAATGAAAATAAATTTGAAAATTATACAAATAAGTTGTTCCCTGAGTTCTGTTTCATAAAGAATAAGTACTTATTTGTTAGACGACTGATTCTGTAGATTTATTTTTTTTAAAGATTTTATTTATTTATTTATTTGACAGAGAGAGATCACAAGTAGGCAGAGAGGCAGGCAGAGAGAGAGGAGGAAGCAGGCTCCCCACTGAGCAGAGAGCCCAACGTGGGGCTCAATCCCAGGACCCTTTGATCATGACCTGAGCGGAAGGCAGAGGCTTAACCCACTGAGCCACCCCAGTGCCCTGATTCTGTAGATTTAAACCAAGTGCCAGCAAACTTTTTCTGGGAAAAACCAGATAGCAAATATTTTAGGATTTGTATTTCATTCAACCTCTGTCACTACTACTCAACTCTGTCACTACTACTCAGTGAGTGGCCTCATTGAACAATATATAAATGAATCGTCATGGATGGCTGTGGTCCAATAAAAATTTATTTATGGACCATGAAATTTGAATTTTATGATATTTCATGTGTCACAGATAGTATTCTTCTATTTTTTCCAATCATTTTAAAATGCAAAAACCATTTTTAGTTTGCAAGTCAAATAAAAATAGGTGATGAGCCAAATTTTAACAATAGACCAGTTTGATTAGTCCTCTTCTAGACCACATGATACAGAAGAGAAAATCAGATGTAAACAACCACATTATTAAAGGTTACAATCAGTAAATGAACTTAAAATACAACTAAACAATCTCTCTTTGCTGTTATGTACAAAGTAGTCTGGAGAAATAAGAGCACTAGGAGTTAAACAGACATGTGTGCAAAACCACATCTGCTATTTACTACTTTGTGACGTTGAGTGATTTACATAACCTCTTTGAGCCTTAGTTTCCCCATATGTCATGTAGAAGTAAAGGCCTTCTACACTCCATTGGAGGAAATGTGGTACAAATTACTTGGAGAACAATTTAGCAAAATTCATCAAAAATGTAGCGGTTCCTACTCTTTGATTCAGCAATTCCACTGAGAGTTTAACCTAAGTATATATCCACAAAAGTATGCCAAGAGAAATGTACATTGACTGTTCACTGATGTATTATTTATACCAGCACAAAACCGGAATAACTCAAATGTCCTTTAATAGGGAGTGATTAAATAAATGATGTATCTATCGAATCATCTGTTATGCAATCATTAAAAGAATAAAGTAGATATATATGAAATGCTAAGACTCCATATCCAAGGAAGATTACTGAATGGAATAAAAGGCACAAAATTATATCTTATAATAATTTTATTTGTTAAATAATTGTTTAATGGTGATGATAATAGTTCTGCTTCATAAAGTTGTTAAAAAGATTAAATAAGATAATGCACATAAAGAATAACAACTTAACTTCTTAGAAGGAAGGGACTTTTTGCCCTTGTATTCCTTACAGAACATAGCTCTATATCTGGCACATAAAGGTCCTAAATAAAGATGTGTGTTTCATAGTAGACTGAGGCCATAAGATTTTATGTTAGACAGACCTGGGTTTGAATCCTAATTTTACCATATAATTGTGTTACCTTAGGCATTAACCTTTCTGAGCATCACATCCCTCACTTTTAAAATAAGGAGGGAGGGGTGCCTGCATGGCTCAGTGGGTTAAGCCTCTGCCTTCAGCTCAGGTTATGATCTCAGCATCCTAGGATCGAGCCCCTCATCAGGCTCTCTGCTCAGTGGGGAGCCTGCTTCCCTCTCTCTCCGCCTGCCTCTCTACCTACTTGTGATCTCTCTGTCATATAAATAAATAAAATCTTTTAAAAAAATAAATAAAATAAAATAAAATAAGGAGGGAGCAGATAAAATGTAACTCACAAGGCTATTGTAAAGCTTAAATCTGCTAACATTTATAAAACGTCTGGTATATACACTTTGGTGGTTATTTTCTATTTGTGCTTCCATAGTCATTCTCTTCTCTCTGTGTTCCACTATGGGCCTCAAGCAGAAAAATTCTATTGACTACATCAGCTTGGCTCCTTTCCCCTTGGGCTTTGAACTAAGTCCAAGCAATGAGCAGCACTGGCAAGAAATAAGATAGGAGGAGAGAAATGTCAGGTTATTTATTCCACCCACTCCTTCTCTGTCAGGCTGTGATTTGGCAGTTCTCATCACATGACTCTCTCATTATGGATCCACTTTCCAGATTACAACAGCACCATTTTCTCCCTGTGTCCTTTCAAGTCTAGGGTGGTGACCACCTCTTACTGTTGTTAGTCTCAGGGCACTTCACCATCCCCTGTTGGCTCCCATAATCCTGTTCACACCTTTGTAAATTCTCCCTTCATTGGTGTCTCTTCAGTTGTCCTTTGAGTGCATCATCTGTGTTTCCCACTAGAATCCTAACACATAAATTCTAAGTAAATATTCATTACATTACCCCATCCTTCTGAATAAACATTTCTCAATATGCTGCTTTTATTTTTTTTTTAATCCAAAAATACTTATCCCAGGGGGAGCCTGGGTGGCTCAGTGGGTTAAGCCGCTGCCTTTGGCTCAGGTCATGATCTCAGGGTCCTGGGATCGAGTCCCACATCGGGCTCTCTGCTCAGCAGGGAGCCTGCTTCCTCCTCTCTCTCTCTCTCTCTCTGCTGCCTCTCTGCCTACTTGTGATCTCTCTCTGTCAAATAAATAAATAAAATCTTTAAAAAAAAAAAAGAATACCTATCCCAAAATGTAATATAGGTCCATATCAATATTTTAAGCAGAAAGCTTTTTCTGTCCAAATCTGAATGATCCTTCATTGAAGAATTGTCAAATATAACAAACTTCATAAACTCCTACCTTCTTATTTGCAAATATCTCGTAATTTGTTGAGACAAGGAAAAAAGAGGTGAGAAATCTGTCTAGTATATTTCACAGAAAGCTCTTGGTATAAATTGGTTGACTCCTCCAAGGCCAAAAAACAGTTTCCGTTCTTTGGGAGTTGTGGTTCTGTTTTAATGAATTTTTGGACAAGGCCAATGACAACATATAGTTGCATAAGTCCTGAGCAAATTTCTAAAAATAGCTGTTGACAATAGAAAGACTGGAGGTATCACATAAAAAACTGATAAATATTTTTGTTTGTTTTTAAATAGTATAATGTATTAGTAAAGGGTTGGGGAAATGAATATGCTCATTCAAATTGGTGAGAATACATATTGATAAATACTTTCAAGAAAGTGGCTTGAAGATAAGTATTAGGATTCAATATGAGTGAGACATTTGGCAGATTTGATCAAATAATTTTGGAAGAAATAATGACAGACCCATAGGTATATATAAAAGGGATATTCTTGCAGAACTGTATATGACAATAATATTAATGTTAAAATAAAGGAATTGAGTAAGATATTATAATCCATATAATTAAGTACTACATAGTCATTAGAAAGTGTGCTTTCGGCTGGAGGAGTAAAGGTGGAAGAGAAGTAGCAGGCTGAGACTACTTCAGGTAGCAGGAGATCAGCTAGATAGCTTATCTAAAGACTGCAAACACCTACAAATCCAACCAGAGATTGAAGAGAAGAACAGCAATTCTGGAAGCAGAAAATCAACCACTTTCTGAAAGGTAGGACTGGCGGAGAAGTGAATCCAAAACAATGGGAAGATAGACTGCGGGGGAAGGGGTCGGCTCCTGGCAAGCGGCGGAGCAACGGAGCACAAAATTGGGACTTTTAAAAGTCTGTTCCGCTGAGAGACATTGCTCCAGAGGCTAAACTGGGGTGAAACCCACGCGGGCTCAGCATGGACCCAGGTCCCGCAAGGTCACAGAAGGATCGGGGGTGTCTGAGTGTCACAGAGCTTACAGGTATTAGAAAGGTGAGGCCAGCTACAGAGACAGAACTGAGTGAGCTCTCAGCTCGGTGTTACCTTGAATCGGTCGCAGGATCGGTGAGCTCGGAGGGCAGACAGGGGCCAGGGAGAAGGGAGTAATTGGCCGCTATTCTCTGAGGGCCCACTGAGGAGTGGGGCACCAAGCTCTCGGCTCCTCTTGGCCGGAGACTGGGAGGCCGCCATTTTCATTCCCATCCTCCGGAACTCTACAGAAAGCGCTCAGGGAACAAAAGCTCCCAAAAGCCAACCTGAGCTGATTACTCATCCCAGACCCTGGTTAGGGTGGTACAATTCCGCCTGGGACAAAGACACTTGAGAATCACTACAACAGACCCCACCCCCAGAAGTTCAACAAGAAATCCAGCCAGGACCACGATCACTAACCAAGGAGTACAGTTTCAATAAAAAGGAGAGCAGCAAAACTCCAGAAGAGGAGAAAGCAAAGCACAGAACTCATGGCTTTATCCTCATGATTCTTTAGACTTGCAGTTAATTTAATTTTTTTTTCTTTTTTAATTTTTTTCACTTCTTCTGCTAAATTTTTTTTAACTTTTACCCTTTTCTTTTTTAACGTTTTTTAACTAGTTTACGTAATATATATATTTTTTTCTTCTTTATATTTTTCTTATTTCATTTTCTTTTTTTAATTGATTCTTTCTTTCTTTCTTTTTTCTTTCTGAACCTCTTTTTATCCCCTTTCTCCCCCCTCACGATTTGGGATCTCTTCTAATTTGGTTAAAGCATGTTTTCCTGGGGTTGTTGCCACCCTTTGAGTATTTTACTTGCTCCTTCATATACTCTTATCTGGACAAAATGACAAATTCACCACAAAAAAAGAACAAAAAGCAGTATCAAAGGCTAGGGACCTAATCAATACAGACATTGGTAATATGTCAGATCTAGAGTTCAGAATGACGATTCTCAAGGTTCTAGCCAGGCTCGAAAAAGGCATGGAAGATATTAGAGAAACCCTCTCGGGAGATACAAAAGCCCTTTCTGGAGAAATAAAAGAACTAAAATCTAACCAAGTTGAAATTTAAAAAGCTATTAATGAGGTGCAATCAAAAATGGAGGCTCTCACTGCTAGGATAAATGAGGCAGAAGAAAGAATTAGTGATATAGAAGACCAAATGACAGAGAATAAAGAAGCTGAGCAAAAGAGGGACAAACAGCTACTGGACCATGAGGGGAGAATTCGAGAGATAAGTGACATCATAAGACAAAATAACATTAGAATAACCGAGATTCCAGAAGAAGAAGAGAGAGGGGAGCAGAAGGTATACTGGAGAGAATTATTGGAGAGAATTCCCCCAATATGGCAAAGGGAACAAGCATCAAAATCCAGGAGGTGCAGAGAACCCCCCTCAAAATCAATAAGAATAGGTCCACACCCCATCACCTAATAGTAAAATTTACAAGTCTTAGTGACAAAGAGAAAATCCTGAAAGCAGCCCAGGAAAAGAAGTCAGTAACATACAATGGTAAAAATATTACATTAGCAACAGACTTATCCACAGAGACCTGGCAGGCCAGAAAGAGCTGGCATGATATAGTCAGAGCATTAAACGAGAAAAACATGCAGCCAAGAATACTATATCCAGCTAGGCTATCATTGAAAATATCATTGAAAATAGAGATTAAAAGCTTCTAGGACAAACAAAAACTGAAAGAATTTGCAAACACCAAACCAGCTCTACAGGAAATAAGCAAATAGAGAGCCTACAAGTGGTAGATCAGAAAGGAACGGAGACAATATACAGTAACAGTCACCTTATAGCCAATGCAATGGCACTAAATACATATCTCTCAATAGTTACCCTGAATGTTAATGGGCTAAATGCCCCAATCAAAAGACACTGGGTATCAGAATGGATAAAAAACACAAAACCTATCTATATGTTGCCTCCAAGAAACTAATTTTAAACCTGAAGACACCTCCAGATTTAAAGTGAGGGGGTGGAAAAGAATTTACCATGCTAATGGACATCAGAAGAAAGCAAGAGTGGCAATCCTTATATCATATCAGTTAGATTTTAAGCCAAAGACTATAATAAGAGATGAAGGACACTATATCGTCTTCAAAGGATCTGTCCTACAAGAAGATCTAAAAATTTTAAACATCTATGCCCCTAAAGTGGGAGCAGCCAAATATATAAACCAATTAATAAATAATCAAAGAAACACATCAACAATAATACAATGATAATAGGGTACTTTAACACTGCCCTCACTGAAATGGACAGATCATCCAACAAAAGATCAAAAAGGAAATAAAGGCTTTAAATGACACACTGGACCAGATGGACATCACAGATATATTCAGAACATTTTATCCCAAAGCAGCAGAATACACATTCTTCTCTAGTGCACATGGAACAGTCTCCAGAATAGATCACATCCTCAGTCCCAAATCAGGCCTCAACCCGTATCAAAAGATTGAGATAATTCCCTGCATATTTTCAGACCTCAATGCTCTGAAGCTAGAACTCAATCACAAGAGGAAATTTGGAAAGAACCCAAATACATGGAGACTAAAGAGCATCCTTCTAAAGAGTGAATGGGTCAACGAGAAAATTAAAGAAGATTTGAAAAAATTCATGGAAACAAATGATAATGAAAACACAATGGCTCAAAATCTGTGGGACACAACAAAGGCAGTCCTGAGAGGAAAATATATAGCGGTACAAGCCTTTCTCAAGAAACAAGAAAGGTCTCAGGTACACAACCTAACCCCACACCTAAAGGAGCTGGAGAAAGAAGAAGAAAAAAACCCTAAACCCAGCAGGAGAAGAGAAATCATAAAGATGAGAGCAGAAACCAATGAAATAGAAACCAAAAGAACAATAGAACAAATCAACAAAACTAGGAGCTGGTTCTTTGAAAGAATTAATAAGATTGATAAACCCCTGGCCAGACTTATCAAAAAGAAAAGAGAAAGGACCCAAATAAATAAAATCATGAATGAAAGAGGAGAGATCACAACTAACACCAAAGAAATACAAACTATTATAAGAACATACTATGAGCAACTCTACACCAACAAATTCGACAATCTGGAAATAATGGATGCATTCCTAGAGACATATAAACTACCACAACTGAACCAGGAAGAAATAGACAACCGGAACAGACACATAACCAGTAAGGAGATTGAAACGGTCATCCAAAATTTTCAAATAAACAAAAGCCCAGGGCCAGACGGCTTCCCATGGGAATTCTACCAAACATTTAAAGAACCAATTCCTATTCTCCTGAAACTGTTCCAAAAAATAGAAATGGAAGGAAAACTTCCAAACTCATTTTATGAGGCCAGAATAACCTTGATCCCAAAACGAGAGAAGGTGCCCATCAAAAAAGAGAACTATAGACCAATATCCTTGATGAACACAGATGTGAAAATTCTCACCAAAATACTTGCTAATAGGATTCAACAGTACATTAAAAAATCATTCACCACGACCAAGTGGGATTTATTCCAGGGCTGCAAGGTTGGTTCAACATCCGCAAATCAGTCAATGTGATACAACACCATAATTAAAGAAAGAAAAAGAACCATGTGATACTCTCAATAGATGCTGAAAAAGCATTTGACAAAGTACAGCATCCCTTCCTGATCCAAATTCTTCAAAGTTTAGGGATAGAGGGCACATACCTCAATATTATCAAGGCCATCTATGAAAAACCCACCACAAATATCATTCTCAATGGAGAAAAACTGAAAGCTTTTCCACTAAGATCAGGAACACGGCAGGGATGTCCATTATCACCACTGCTATTCAACATAGTACTAGCGGTCCTAGCCTCAGCAATCAGACAACAAAAGGAAATTAAAGGCATCCAAATTGGCAAAGAAGAAGTCAAACTATCACTCTTTGCTGATGATATGATACTATATGTAGAAAACCCAAAATATTCCACTCCAAACCTGCTAGAACTTATACAGGAATTCAGTAAAGTGTCAGGATATAAAATCAATGCACAGAAATCAGTTGCATTTCTCTACACCAACAACAAGACAGAAGAAAGAGAAATTAAGGAGTCAATCCCATTTACAATTGCACCCAAAACTATAAGATACCTAGGAATAAACCTAACCAAAGAGGTCAAGAATCTATACTCAGAAAACTATAAAGTACTCATGAACAAAATTGAGGAAGACACAAAAAAATGGAAAAATGTTCTATGCTCATGGATTGGAAGAATAAATATTGTGAAAATGTCTATGCTACCTAAAGCAATCTACACATTTAATGCAATTCCTATCAAAATACCATCCATTTTTTCAACGAAATGAACAAATAATCCTAAAATTTATATGGAACCAAAAAAGACCTCGAATAGCCAAAGGAATATTGAAAAAGAAAGCCAAAGTTGGTGGCATCACAATTCCTGTCTTCAAGCTCTATTACAAAGCTGTCATCATCAAGTCATCATGGTACTGGCACAGAAACAGACATATAGATCAATGGAACAGAATAGAGAGCTCAGAAATAGACCCTCAAGTCTATGGTCAACTAATCTTCGACAAAGTAGGAAAGAATGTCCAATGAATAAAAGAAAGCCTCTTCAATAAATGGTGTTGGGAAAATGGGACAGCCACATGCAGAAAAATGAAATTGGACCATTTCCTTATACCACACATGAAAATTGACTCAAAATGGATGAAGGACCTCAGTGTGAAAAAGGAATCCTCAAAATCCTTGAGGAGAACACAGGCAGCGACCTCTACGACCTCAGCCGCAGCAACATCTTCCTAGGAACAACGCCAAAGGCAAGGGAAGCAAGGGCAAAAATGAAATATTGGGATTTTATCAAGACCAAAAGCTTTTGCACAGCAAAGGAAACAGTTAACAAAACCAAAAGACAACTGAGAGAATGGGAGAAGATATTTGCAAACGACATATCAGATAAAGGGCTAGTGTCCAAAATCTATAAAGAGCTTAGCAAACTCAACACCCAAAGAACAAAGAATCCAATCAAGAAATGGGCAGAGGACATGAACAGACATTTCTGCAAAGAAGACATCCAGATGGCGAACAGACACATGAAAAAGTGCTCCATATCACTCGGCATCAGGGAAATACAAATCAAAACCACAATGAGATATCACCTCACACCAGTCAGAATGGCTAAAATCAACAAGTCAGGAAATGACAGATGCTGGCAAGGATGCGGAGAAAGGGGAACCCTCCTACACTGTTGGTGGGAATGCAAGCTGGTGTAATCACTCCAGAAAACAGCATGGAGGTTCCTCAAAATGTTGAAAATAGAACTGCCCTATGACCCAGCAATTGCATTATTGGGTATTTACCCTAAAGATACAAACGTAGTGACCGAAGGGGCACATGTACCTGAATGTTTATAGCAGCAATGTCCACAATAGCCAAACTATGGAAAGAACCTAGATGTCCATCAACAGATGAATGGATAAAGAGGAGGTGGTATATATACACAATGGAATACTATGCAGCCATCAAAAGAAATGAAATCTTGCCATTTGCAACAACATGAATGGAACTAGAGGGTATCATGCTTAGCGAAATAAGTCAAGTGGAGAAAGACAACTATCATATGATCTCCCTGATATGAGGAAGTGGAGATGCAATATGGAGGCTTAAGGGGGTAGGAGAAGAATAAATGAAACAAGATGGGATTGGGAGGGAGACAAACCATAAGTGACTCTTAATCTCACAAAACAAACTGAGGGTTGCTGGGGGGAGGGGGGTTGGAAGAAAGGGGGTGGGGTTATGGACAGTGGGGAGAGTATGTGCTTTGGTGAGTTCTGTAAAGTGTGTACACCTCGCGATTCACAGACCTGTACCCCTGGGGAAAATATATATTATATGTTTAGAAAAAATAAAAATAAATTTAAAAAATATGCTTTCAAGTATATTTGAAATTATAAAAAAAGTTCATGAGCTATCATTAAATTCAAAAAAGAAAATGCAAAAAAGAAATGTTTATGTATATAAGAAATGTGGGGATAGATAGATACAGATATATAGGTTATATGTATAGGTTATATATATAGTTATATATAGGTTATATAGTTATATATAGGTTATATATAGATATGTATATATATGTATATATTATATATAGATATGTATATATATAACCTATATATCTGTATCTATATATATATAGATATCTATATATATATATATAAAATGTATAGTGGTAGGCAGAATAATGGCCTCCCAAAATGTCCACCTCCTAAATGCTAGCACCTGTGAATATGTTACTTTATGTGACAAATGAACATTGTACATGTGATTAAAACATGTGATTAAGCAACAAAATATGGGGAGATTATCCTGAATTATATATGGTTGAGTCCAATTAAATAACATGAGTTCTCATGTAGACCTGACTACAGAAGATTTGTCAGAGGGATGAGACCTTGCTCTCTTGGAAGATGGAGGAAGGGGATCATGAGCAGGCATCATCTAAAAGCTGGGAAAAGCAAGAAAATGGATTCTTTCCTACAATATCTAGGTAGGAACAACAATCCTGTTGATACCTTATTCTTAGCCCAATGAGACTCATTTCAGACTTCTGACCTAACTTTAACATAACAGGTTAAAGAACTTTAAGTTCTTTAAGTTAAAGAACTTTAACATATCAGGTTTTTATTAAGTTACTAAGTCACTAAATTTATGAGTTTGTTACTGCAGCAACACACACACACACACACACACACACACACACACACACCCCAAATAATCCTACCACCAATTGGGAGCCTCTTTGTACTACTCCAAATTAACATCTTTGTACTAGTAGTCCCCATATATCTAGAGCATGCCAGGTCCTATCAGCCCTCTGAGACAGGCAAGGCAGAAATCAGTTTCTTGGAAAGCCCCTGGAAAAGCTAAAACTTTGGTCATGTGTTTCAACTTTTTCAGTTCTCCAGGAGAAACCAGGATCTGGAGATTTTTCACCCACTTACTCTGTGCAGATCAGGAGGAGAGGCTATGGCAACTGATTTCATATACTAGTTCAAACTACCATCTTTGTTCTCACTGGACCCCAGGTGTGTAGAGTATGCCAGGTCCTGTCAGTGCTTTGAGACAGGCAAAACAAGAAAGTCCTCTGGGCTCCCTTGGAAAATTTGAAGTTTAGACATGTGCTAATTCTTTCCCTCTCCAGAGAAATACTGGAGGCTGTGAATTTCCTTTCCAATCATATAGTACTGATCCAGTGGTACGGATAATAATGAAAGAATGTCTTGAATATGTGTGTTCCACACAAATTTTAGAATTATTTATTCCAGTTTTGTGAAAAATGCTATTGACATTTTGATAGGGGTTACACTGAATTTGTAGATTGCTTTGAGTAATATGGACAATTTAACAATATTAACTCTTCAAATTCATTATTAAGAACTAATTTTATGTTAAATACTTGACTTGAGAGTTCCTAAACCCTGCAAGTAGTGTAAGTACAAACTTTAAATCTATGGGAAATATGATCTATTATTGCAAATTTTCAGGAAAGACTTTTTCCTCATTCAGATCCAAGACAATGATAGGCTTCCTTGTTATTTCTCTGTATTATTGCAGGTACCATCATTTCATTTAGATTATAGCCCTTTGGCTTCCTGGTTTTATATAAAAGACAGTTTGCACTGACCCAAGGTTTTATCTCTTATCCTCATATAGGTGTTAAAACACAAATCTTTAGACTACTAGGCCTGATACATTCTCTGTACCTCTCTCTAGGGCATATCATAAAATACATGTTTACTTCTCTGCTTTTACCTCTCTGTTTCTGAACCCTAACAATGTGCTTTCCTTCCCTTGAGCTAAGTTATATATTTAATAGAAGACTTGTTATAATTTATCTACTTTTTGTAGGAATCCTCAAGGAGGGTTCTCTTGGTATCTAATTCCAGCCAATCCCTCAATATTACTTTTAAAATAAAATTTTAAAATTTACTTTTTAAAAAAGAGATAAATCACAAAGAGAATTTTAAAATAACACTGGAATGGGAAAGAATTTTCAAATGAAGATGTAAAACTTTGGAACTGTGAAGAAAATATTTAACAAATTTGGCTACATAAAACTTAAAATATTCTATATGCAAAAAAAATTACCAGAAGATAAATGATAAGCTATAAACAAATATTTGCTGTGTATGTTACAGGAAAAAGGCCATTTTCTTTCATATTCAAAGAGCTATTAAAATTTAATAAGAAAAAAATAGAAAATGAACAGTTCACAAAATAAAAATCCAAATCACCAATAAATGTACAAATTCATATTCAACCTCACTTGTAATTAAAGAAATGCAAAATGAAACAATAAGATACCATTTTTTCTACCCATCAGGTTGAGAAATACTATGACAATACAAACACTGGTAAAAGTTATATGTAGTTTTGTGTATGTGCATAAATATTGTATATGCATACAAAGTTTCTAGAAGGTTATATGGGAAACTTAAGTGACTACTAGCTACTATAGAGAAGAGATAGGAAAGGAGGAGGATTTTACTTTTCATCTTTTGCTTTTTCTTCAGTTTGAATTTTTACATGAACAGGATTATTTTTAAAATGAAAATAAGACTAGATAATCCAAATAATAGCAATATAAGAAATTCAAAAGGAATAGGGCTCCACAACATAAGTACAGGGAAGCAATGAGGAGAGTAGAGAAGACTGAGAGTTAAGTAAGCACTGAGCAATGTTTCCTCTGGCTGCTTTTAGAGATAACTCCCATATAGAGAGAAGGAACAAAGTAGCTGTGTGGCTGCAGACTCATCAGTGGGGATAAGTGATGCTTAATTAGTCCATGCTTACTTCTATGCTGAAAATGTTGCCACGTTACATTCTGCACTGTAATACTCTGTGTTAATTTGAAAATGTTCATTTTCATGCACATTAATTGTAATGGCATTCTAAGTTTCAATCCATTTTTGAGGAATACAGGTGGCAGCCATTGTCATTAGCTATTTACTAAGTGCACAGACATAATAGAAAAGACTTATTAATATAAAAAAGAAAGAAAGGAAAACAGACATATACTAGCAAAAATTATGTTTTGCGAAATTCAAACATGATTGAATCACTTTCTCTTCCAGCTTAACTTTACAGGTTAACCCTTAATCTCAACCAAATGTTCAAGCACCTCTAAGATATTGCCTTTTCATTTTTATAAAATATCGAATACACAGACTGAAAACAGAAGCGAAAGCTTTGCCATTAGACTGGATCTAAATTCCAGCTCTACCACTTCCTGTGTACACTTGAGTTGCTTAAGCCCTCTAAGTTCCAGCCAGTTTCCTCATTTATAAAATGAAGACCACAAAAGTACAGACAAGGATTGTTAGGAGAATTGAACAAGGTGTTTAGCATGTGAAACATTTACTATAGTGGCTGACATATGGTCAATAACCCATAAATGTTAGCAATTATTATGAATATCAGTCAAATGTATATTGAGGGCCCAGAACCATGCTAAGACAACGTGAGAGACACTCTAACCTCTTATAATGTTGTTGAGTGGAAAAGCATGTAAATTCCAAGACACAGCTATTGAAATCCTATATTGTCCATTGCCAGCACCCAATCAACCCTATTCTCAAAACAAAAGGTTCAGCAGTTAATCCCCAAAGCACAAACTTTCTCTTGTCAACAGTGGATCCATTAAAGGCAACATTTTCAAAAGGCAGTTGGGGGTGGCATCGAAATTATAAAAAGTAAATTCATTGAGTGGGAAAAACCAGGCCTTCAGTGGGGCTGAGTAGTCCAAATCCATAATACTGATTATTTCAAGGTATATGATCTAAAAACAAATCACTAATTGACTTTAATGGCTTTATAAAGCCCACCCTTGAACTGCTTGGTTTTGTTGATTTTGTATGGGCTAGCCAACCAGCTAGGAAGCACCAGCAGAAGACAAAAGGCTATCCCTTGCACATGTATTCCCCAAGAAGAACAAAATTTCCATAAAGTGGCTTACAAATGGGTAACAACTATATCTGATGGCACTGAAGGTGGTGGCAGAGTTGATTATAATGACTACGCTGACTGCTAATGAATCTCAAAAGTTCGCTCATACATTATAAACAACAAAATTGAAACTAGTCAAAATCTCATAGAAACACAAAGTGTTACAACCGTAAAAGACCTGATGTCCTTAAAGGTATGCTCCGTGGCTTATGGATATCGAAGCTATTTGCAGGTAGGTCCTTGTTAAAGTTTGAATTCTGATATCTTCATTTTTATCAAGCTTCCAATGTGATGCTTACACATACTGAAATATGAGGATCATGTCTGTAGAGACCATAATTTAGTATTACAAAAGATGATCTTCTGCTATGTAGAAAGTTACCACCCATAAAATAAACAAGAAACATGCTTCTTGGAAGCAACCTAATGCACAAGCATGAGTCTGAAATTAGACAAACTTTTGTTTGACTTATGCTTGTGCTACTTATAATTTGGTCATGGATAAAATATTTAATCTTACAATCCTCAGTTTTTCTGATGTAAGAGTATAGAAGAGAAAATCTACTTCTGGGGGTTGTTTCAAGGATTGAATAAGATCACATGTGTAAGCACACAGCACACAGTAGATGTTCAATAAATGTTACTTCTTTGATGTCATACTAGCAAAGGAGACTTAAGAAGGAAGTTAGTATATATTGAGTTCTTCCTATGTGCTGGTATTTGATATACATGTAAGCTCCATAAGGGCAAGGATATTTTTCTCTTTTCTTCACTAATGTACTTTGTTCAGTGAGGCTTAGGACAGGCTCTTGAACAAGGTAAATGCAAAACACATAATATGTGATGTCTATATCCTCATCACTTCTCTGGCTTTCACCCCATCCTAGACTGCCAAACAGATGGGGTAGGGAGCAAGCTTAGGGTAAAATTCAGAAATGGGTTTAAAGTTACAGAAGACTATTATATATAGGGGAGTCTGTGTTCTATGTATCTGGAGGCAGCTATTTTTGACACCTTGGGCTAACAACATAAGGCCACAAATAATTGGTGTCAAGTACAGAGAATGGACAAGTGCTACAGAAGGCCTTGTGCAAAAGATGAGATTAGGGCTTGATCTTAGAACATGGGTAGAATTTTATATACAGGCAGTAGGATTCACAGATGAACAGAGCTTAGAAAGACCTCTTTGAGGTTATCCTACTTCCCACAACCCAAGGCAGGAATTTTCTCTACTCATCATTTCAACACAAAAGTCATTAACTGACGGGGCAGTTCATCCTTTCTGAGCAGCTGATTGCAACAAAGCTCCTATGCTAAATCAAAGTCTGCCCCTTCGGAACTTCTGCCAGTTAGTCCGAGATCTATCTTCTGAAGCTCCAAAGACTGTCTACTCACTTGCTCATATGATAACTCTTCCCATCAAAGAAGGCAGCTCTTTAGTCCTTCCAAGTCAGGCTGAAATGAGGAAGACATTCCTTCCTTGCACTCACATACAAGCCCACATCCAGTAGTCTGAGGAACATCCCCAGTCCCAGGGAAGCCCACCTCAAAGAGAAAGCATTTCCACAAAAATAGAGATGTAAATGAGTCTGGTGAAATAATCACTGCTAAAAACAGCAACTTGCTGGGTGGCCTCCAATTCGCAAAAGCAAGCAGCCAGCACAAATGTATTCAAGTGTGGAACTGGGAAAATGGATCCATTTTCTCTTCAACGCTTGTTCTTCCTGAAATTGAACAATTTCTCACACTGCTCTACATTACACACTAGTTATTCCCTGATGCTGAGGCCAATGGAGTCTCTTTAACTGAAAAGTACACCCCCCCAACACTGCATTTCTACTGTCTTAAGCCAGAATTTGCCCTTAGAATCCAGGGGAAAATTGGAGTGCCCACAGAATGGATGAACGTGAAACGTGTTTTTGTGAGATGACAAGGAGAATAATTGCACTTGCAGAGTTTTACAGCAAATCCAAGAGAATGGTCAGGATGTCAAGAATTCTACAAGAAATATTAATATTGCCAGAAGTAGCATATTACTCTGAAATTCTCCAAGATTCAGCCATGCTCATCTCACAGGAAAATTGGTCATAACCTAATGGAATAGACTTTAATTTCATACTCTCTATAGTTTAACAGTTTTAGTGAAGAGATCATATTGTACAGTTTTACCAAGCAGATTCATGCTTCCTAGATGAATTTTAGGTACTTTTTTCTCTCCACAAACTGGCTGTAGCTTACCTTTCTAATTGTAGCTTCCAATATACCTGTTCACAGATCAGTCTATTGGCTGTGTTCCCAAAATACTTAGAGCTTCTCTAACTCTCTCTACATCTTTCCCTTAGTGAATTTCTTCACTAGTAATGTCTTATTACCTTGCCTCTATCTCACCACACACCAAAATCCTGCTTTCAAGGCCCAGTTCAAATTATTCTTCCTCCATGAACTTTCCATAATTCTCCCATCCTAGTCCCCTCCTCTGAATTTTCTAAGTAATTTATATGCACTGTTCTAGGACAAAAACACATTTTAGTCTTGGTTAGAGAAGGGTAAGATGATGCTAGAATTCAAGCAGAAAGAAACAAAGGTCCAAAGACAAACAAACTGCTGCATTAAGTTGAAAAGGCTTTAATCAGGTATAATTAATAAAATATACTTACTTAACAAATATCTATTGAGTGCCCACTATGTGCCTGATACCCAGAGAGGCATAGTAGTTATTATAGTACAGAAAAAAAGGAAAAAGATGATACCAAAGATACAGGCATGATCAAACCACCAAACAAATATAGACCACACGAAGATCTTTCACTTGAGCACCTGGATGGATAATGGTGCCATTTACTGAGATGAGGAAAACTGGGAGAGGTACAGGTTGAGGTGGAGTTATGCAGACTCATGGCTTCAATTTTGGTCACTTAAAGTTGGAATAAGTTGTGTAACATCCAAATGGAGATGTCAAGTAGGCAACAGAATATACAAGTCAGACTCAGGAGAGAGGTCAGAACTAGAAATGGGAGAAGTTGAAAGTCAACAATCAGAAAGTGAAGAGACAGTTGAAAGCAAGTGAAAAGTGGCCACCCTGCAACCAATTCTGTAGAGACTACATATTGGTGACAGGTTCTGCAGAGTTAAGAGAGAAATCTTAAAGGGTCCAAGCCACATTGACAGTGCTTATCACATTCACCTTTTCTCCTTATTATATATGGACTTGTTTCATACTTCTTATTATACTTTGATGGATTGGAATAACTAGGCCAAATAAATAGTACTCCTTTGACTTCTGAGTCAACTGCCTTCTAGATAAAGAATTCAGATGATAGAAACTAAAATATCACTTTTTTTTTTTTCCTGCTGAAATCTAGAGTCAAGGACATAGCTTATGTGACCTTCCTAAATCTGAAAAACAGAACTAGATAGACTTAACTCTCTGTCACAAATGGCACTAGAAGTCAGCAGTCCTCCCATGTGGGGACCTCCACATATATTACTTAAGGCATGCAGGAGTAGGCTGAAATGTATCTCAAAAGACATAAGCTACAAGGATCTCAAGTAAAGTATAGAGTATTGCTGAGCTATACCTGCCCAACACCTTCTCTCAAACTCACTAATCAAATAGTTACACCTTTTCCTCAAGAGAGGATGGAATGGGGGAGCAGAGACAGGCCAGAGTGTGATGTTAATGGGATGTCACTTCACGTAGAAGGAAACTTCAGTAGTGGGGGAGAAGTGAACCTCCTTATCAGATTGGAAGTTCCTGAGGAAAGGCAGAGGTGGAGCTTTATACTTGCATGTATCCCCCCCAATCCTGCATAGTGCCATGCTACAACAGATGCCAAATACTTATTGCATGAAAGAATGGTGCCAGGAAGACTATGTGTATGTGTTAGGGGCCTCCTTCATTCAAAATTCTGTTTAAAACTCTCGTCTGGGAAGCCTTTTCTTATTAACCCTTCTTCACTATGATCACGATCACCTCTTAATTCTGGGTTTCTATGTTTCATTCTTATTCTAGTTGTGTTATATTAATTTACATTCATTTGTATACTGTTTTGCAGATGTTACTATAAGTCATTTGTTATGCAAAATATTCCCCAAGTTCATAGCAAGCTCCTTGTAATCATGCATCCTATTCTTCTCCCTCACCTGTGGCTAGAAGAGTGGTGTGCACACAGTGGGAGCTCAGACAGTGCCATGAGTGGCAATGCTAATTGTTGAGGTTGTTAGGCTTTCAAGAGAACCAGAGTGCAGTAACCACCAAGACATAAGAATCCCCACTTCATCTGACTTCTGTACTGAATGAATTTCTCACAGGCCTCATTTCTATGCTCTCAGAGCAAGATTCCTTGCCTACTGCCATTTTCTATCTATCACAAATGCATGCATAAAGAATGACAGACTCCAAACAGGCTGAGCTCCTTCCTGCCCTTTTGCACTAAAGGAACACTCCATAGTGACAGGTTTTTGAGGGATATGACAAAGGAAGCTCCAAAATGAAACCTGAAAGCTGATGATTTGGAGATTTTGCATGAGGTTGGTCTCACCCTAATTCCTCTGTGAGCTGAGTTATGGAGCCGTCACAGGTCACACAAATTGATAATGCATTTAATAGGGCATTAAAAATAGCAGATAGGGAAGTCTAGAACTAAGCTTCCACTCTAATGGAATTCATAGGATAAGGAACGAACCCAATGTATATTAAAATGCCCGTTCTAAAACTAAGAGGGTAAGGAGATGGTCAAAATGTTTGATAGGGAGTGGGAGATACAAACTTTTAGTTATGCAATAAATAAATCATGAGAATAAAAGTTACAGTATAGGAAATATAGTCAATGGTATTTTAATAGTGTTGTATGGTGCTAGAAGGTAGCTATAGTTGTGGTCAGCATAGCATATTATGTATAACTTGTTGAATCACTATGTTGTACAATTGAAACTAATGTAACATTGTGTGTAAACTATATTCAAATAAAAATAAATACATAAATGAGTAAATTAAAACTAAGAGTCATCTTGACCTCACCTTCTACAGAATAATTAGATATATACAAAGGGTAAACTAAAAATAAACTCCATAAGGGATGCAGAGCTTCAACATGAGTTTGACACAAAAATATTTATTTAGGGGGACCTGAGTGCTGTGGGTTAAGCCTCTGCCTTCGGCTCAGGTCATGATCTCAGGATCCTGGGATCAAGCCCCACATTGGGCTCTCTGCTCAGCAGGGAGCCTGCTTCCCCCCCCCCACCGCTGTGCCCCGCCACACCTGCCTCTCTGCCTATTTGTGATCTCTGTCTGCCAAATAAATAAATAAAATCTTAAAAAAATTATTTAGTAGGGACGCCTGGGTGGCTCAGTTGGTTAAGCAGCTGCCTTCGGCTCAGGTCGTGATCCCAGCGTCCTGGGATCGAGTCCCATATCGGGCTCCTTGCTCCGCGGGGAACCTGCTTCTCCTCTGACTCTGCCTGCCACTCTGTCTGCCTGTGCTCACTCTCGCTCTCTCTCTCTGACAAATAAATAAATAAAATCTTTAAAAAAAAATTATTTAGTAATATCAAAGTGCATGTCTTAGTATGTCTATGCATCATACTGCTAGCATGTGATATGTATGTGTGCTAAGTAGGAAGAAATAGAAGTAATAAAAAACACATTCTTTGTATGTGACTAGGGATAATTATCCTAATCTAGAAATATATAAAATATCAGACTGAAAACTCTTAATTCATAGCCATTGTTCTGTAAGTGAAGAAAATAAATCAAGAGGGAATAAATTAGGCCTCAAAGCCAGGCTTCTGGTTCCTCATATGTATCTTGCTGCTCTCTACAGGATGGGAACTTCTATAAGATAAGCTATTTAATGATATTTCTCAACTGATTTGCCCTTTTATTTTTATTTTATTTTATTTGAAACAGGGAACATGAGAGAGAGCATAAGCAGGGGGAGGGACTGAGGGAAAGCAGATTCCCTGATGATTCAGGGCTCAATCTTGGGACTCCAGGATCATGACCTGAGCCGATGGTAGGCACCTAACTGACTGAGTCACCCAGGTGCCCCTTATTCGTCCTTTTAATTGCATAAACCATAGTAATGAAACTTTTTTGGCCATTTGCCTCCATGTAACTTCAGAGCCACTATCTGTATTATTTGCCATGATTCTACAAATTAAAAAACAGTCTCATCTTGCATGTGACACTGCTGAGAGACAATGACTAAATGATTTTTCTAAATTCACAGATTTCGTTTAAACCACAGTATTCCATCTTTACTCTGTAGAATACTTAGATGAATGGACTTTACAGTACAAATTAATTAATCTTTACTTCTCCCTGAATATGCCATGTGTTTTCTTCAGAGTATACCTTGACTGATGCTATTCCCATGCTTGGAATATTTTCTTACCAGCCTGGCCATTCTCATCAAAATCTATAAAAATTCTATCTTTCATTGGCCATACAAATCATTACCTCCTTTATGAAGCTTTCTCTAATTCCAAGCTCTCAAACAAAATATCTTTTCTTTTTTCTTTTGTAGCTACTGTCTCTAGTTTCATTGCCTTAAAGTACATGTCACATTATCCCTTTATGACAGTCATTTTTGTGACAAACACTGTTGGTTGCCTACTCAATAACCATTTCCCCCACTTCTTGCCAAATGAAAACTTGGTTGGAGGAGCAATGTGCCAAGCACCAGGGAATGAATTTTAACTTATCTAAGCCAAATATGATAATTCCATTTTCCTTTGCCATACAACCTCTATCTTTGGTTCCTCACAGCTGGGTAGCCATATGAAAAATATCCTAACCAATGAGACTGTCAAGAACTGTGAAGGGTCTAGATTTTACTCTACTTACTAGCTAACAGATTAACCTGCCAGTATTATTGAAGCTGGCAGAAGATGCCCAAATCTTGAGTCAGACACAAGACTTTTTCACTCACAGCAGTATTACTGACCAGAGTATCAGCATTTTCTTCAGCCTGTCCTCCTATCCCCAGTTCCCACAGTTGATACGAAGATACATGACCACTGTGTACTTAGTACATTAGGCTATAAGAAAGGAATCCTGAGTTTAGGAAGCACAAATCTTTTATAAGGCAGTAAGCAGTCCTGCTCTTTGCCCTGTGAGAAGACATCTCTATCTTCCAAGCCTATCTACTACACAAACATTCTTGAAAAAATAGTCCAAAACAAAGGCAGTCATGGTCTCTACTCATAAGACATGATGAAATGCAAGTGACTATTGGAGAACTGTCCTCCCAAAATGAGTTTTTTTTTAAGATTTTATTTATTTAATTGACAGAGACAGAGACAGCAAGAGAGGGAACACAAGTAGTGGGAGTGGAAGAAGGAGAAGCAAGCTTCCCACCAAGCAGGGGGCATGGTGCGAGACTCTATCCCAGGACACTGGGATCATGACCTGAGCCAAACACAGACATTTAATGATTGAACCACCCAGGCACCCCTCATATAGAGGTTTTTGTGAAAGATTTTTCTCCATAGTAAAAAGAAAAACCTGCAAAAATAGAGCACTTCCCATTTCTCCCTGCCTAAAGCACTTACATGTGAAGACACGATGCTCACATGATGCATTAATACTTCTTCAGCCATCCTGAAACTCTGAAGAGAGACCAAAAGAATCCCAGAGATGGCTACCCAGGCCCAAGGAATCGTATAGCTGCTGAAACACTCCAGGAATAATCTAGTTTTGCAGGTTTGACTATAAATAAAATTATATTGGCCTTGTAGCTTAAACTGTTAGTAGAGTTTTCTGGTACTTTCTGGCAAAAATGTCCAACCCGGAATATTTTTTAAAAGATTTGATTTATTTATTTTGAAAGAGTGAGGAGGAGGAGGGGCAAAGAGGGAGGGGGAGAGAGAATCTCAAGGAGACTCTGTATTGAGCATGGAGTCCCACTCTGGACTTGTTCCTACAGCCCCAAATCTGAGCCAAAATCAAGAGTTGAATGTTTAACCAACTGAGACACCCATGCACCCCTGAAGCATTTTTTTAAAAGATTTTGTTTATTTATTTGAAAGGCAGAGATCACAAGTAGGCAGAGAGGGGGGCAGGGAGGGAGAGAGAGAGGAGGAAGCAGGCTCCTTGTTGAGCAGAGAGCCCAATGCGGGGCTTGATCCCAGGACCCTGGGTCATGAGCTGAGCCGAAGGCAGAGGCTTTAACCCACTGAGCCACCCAGGTGCCCCCGCTGAAGCATTTTTTGAAGATTTATTTATTTATTTATTTGAGAGCGAGAGCGAGAGCGAGAGAGAGAGAGAGAGGAAATGTGCTGGGGGAGGGGCAGAGAGAAGGAGAGAGTCTAAAGCAGACTCCATGCTCAGCATAGAACCCAGGGTTGGGCTCAATCTTATAACCCTGAGATCATGACCTGAGTGAAAACCAAAAGTCAGATGTTTAACTAATTCATACACTCAGGTACCCCAACCAGAAACATTTTTTGTAGCTATTATCTACCTACGTACTGAAAGCAAGAAGTATGTGAAATATAATAATTGAGACATGGGTTTAAATTTTTAGTCTACTGTTGACTACCTGTGTTTTTATTTTTTTATTATTTTTTATTTTTTATAAACATATATTTTTATCCCCAGGGGTACAGGTGTGTGAATCACCAGGTTTACACACTTCACAGCACTCACCAAAGCACATACCCTCCCCAATGTCCATAATCCCAACCCCTTCTCCCAAACGCCCTCCCCCCAGCAACCCTCAGTTTGTTTTGTGAGATTAAGAGTCACTTATGGTTTGTCTCCCTCCCAATCCCATCTTGTTTCATTGATTCTTCTCGTACCCACTTAAGCCCCCATGTTGCATCACCACTTCCTCATATCATGGAGATCATACGATAGTTGTCTTTCTCTGCTGGACTTATTTCGCTAAGCATGATACGCTCTAGTTCCATCCATGTTGTCGCAAATGGCAAGATTTCATTTCTTTTGATGGCTGCATAGTATTCCATTGTGTATATATACCACTTCTTCTTGATCGATTCATCTGTTGATGGACATCTAGGTTCTTTCCATAGTTTGGTTATTGTGGACATTGCTGCTATAAACATTCGGGTGCACGTACCCCTTTGGATCACTACGTTTGTATCTTTTTTTTTTTTTTTTAAGATTTTATTTATTTATTTATTTGACAGAGAGAGAGATCACAAGTAGGCAGAGAGGCAAGCAGAGAGAGAGGAGGAAGCAGGCTCCCTGCTGAGCAGAGAGCCCGATGTGGGACTCAATCCCAGGATCCTGAGATCATGACCCGAGCCGAAGGCAGCAGCTTAACCCACTGAGCCACCCAGGCGCCCATTACGTTTGTATCTTTAGGGTAAATACCCAATAGTGCAATTGCTGGGTCATAGGGCAGTTCTATTTTCAACATTTTGAGGAACCTCCATGCTGTTTTCCAGAGTGGCTGCACCAGCTTGCATTCCCACCAACAGTGGAGGAGGGTTCCCCTTTCTCCGCATCCTCGCCAGCATCTGTCATTTCCTGACTTGTTGATTTTAGCCATTCTGACTGGTGTGAGGTGATATCTCATTGTGGTTTTGATTTGTATTTCCCTGATGCCGAGTGATATGGAGCACTTTTTCATGTGTCTGTTCGCCATCTGGATGTCTTCTTTGCAGAAATGTCTGTTCATGTCCTCTGCCCATTTCTTGATTGGATTGTTTGTTCTTTGGGTGTTGAGTTTGCTAAGTTCTTTAGAGATTCTGGACACTAGTCCTTTATCTGATATGTCGTTTGCAAATATCTTCTCCCATTCTGTCAGTTGTCTTTTGACTTTGTTAACTGTTTCCTTTGCTGTGCAAAAGCTTTTGATCTTGATGAAATCCCAATAGTTCATTTTTGCCCTTGCTTCCCTTGCCTTTGGCATTGTTCCTACGAAGATGTTGCTGCGGCTGAGGTCGAAGAGGTTGCTGCCGGTGTTCGCCTCAAGGATTTTGATGGATTCCTTTCGCACATTGAGGTCCTTCATCCATTTTGAGTCTATTTTCGTGTGTGGTATAAGGAAATGGTCCAATTTCATTTTTCTGCATGTGGCTGTCGAATTTTCCCAGCACCATTTATTGAAGAGGCTGTCTTTCTTCCATTGGACATTCTTTTCTGCTTTGTCGAAGATGAGTTGACTGTAGAGTTGAGGGTCTATTTCTGGGCCCTCTACTCTGTTCCATTGATCTATGTGTCTGTTTTTGTGCCAGTACCATGCTGTCTTGATGATGACAGCTTTGTAATAGAGCTTGGAGTACGGAATTGTGATGCCACCAACGTAGGCTTTCTTTTTCAATATCCCTTTGGCTATTCGAGGTCTTTTCTGGTTCCATATAAATTTTAGAATTATTTGTTCCATTTCTTTGGAAAAAGATGGATGGTACTTTGATAGAAATTGCATTAAATGTGTAGATTGCTTTAGGTAGCATAAACATTTTCACAGTATTTATTCTTCCAATCCAGGAGCATGGAACATTTTTCCATTTCTTTGTGTCTTCCTTAATTTCTTTCATGAGTACTTTATAGTTTTCTGAGTATAGATTCTGTGCCTCTTTCATTAGGTTTACTCCTAGGTATCTTATGGTTTGGGGTGCAATTGTAAATGGGATTGACTCCTTAATTTCTCTTTCTTCTGTCTTGTTGTTGGTGTAGAGAAATGCAACTGATTTCTGTGCATTGATTTTATATCCTGACACTTTACTGAATTCCTGTATAAGTTCTAGCAGTTTTGGAGTGGAGTCTTTTGGGTTTTCCACATATAGTATCATATCATCTGCGAAGAGTGATAATTTGACTTCTTCTTTGCCGATTTGGATGCCTTTAATTTCCTTTTGTTGTCTGATTGCTGAGGCTAGGACTTCTAGTACTATGTTGAATAGCAGTGGTGATAATGGACATCCCTGCCGTGTTCCTGACCTTAGCGGAAAAGCTTTCAGTTTTTCTCCATTGAGAATGATATTTGCAGTGGGTTTTTCATAGATGGCTTCGATGATATTGAGTTATGTGCCCTCTCTCCCTACACTTTGAAGAGTTTTGATCAGGAAGGGATGCTGTACTTTGTCAAATGCTTTTTCAGCATCTATTGAGAGTATCATTTGGTTCTTGTTCTTTCTTTAATTGATGTGTTGTATCACATTGACTGATTTGTGGATGTTGAACCAACCTTGCAGCCCTTGAATAAATCCCACTTGGTCGTGGTGAATAATCCTTTTAATGTACTGTTGAATCCTATTGGCTAGTATTTTGTTGAGTATTTTCGCATCTGTGTTCATCAAGGATATTGGTCTATAGCTCTCTTTTTTGATGGGATCCTTGTCTGGTTTTGGGATCAAGGTGATGCTGGCCTCATAAAATGAGTTTGGAAGTTTTCCTTCCATTTCTATTTTTTGGATTAGTTTCAGGAGAATAGGAATTAGTTCTTCTTTAAATGTTTGGTAGAATTCCCCTGGGAAGGCGTCTGGCCCTGAGCTTTTGTTTGTTTGGAGATTTTTAATGACTGTTTCAATCTCCTTACTGGTTATGGGTCTGTTCAGACTTTCTATTTCTTCCTGGTTCAGTTGTGGTAGTTTATATGTTTCTAGGAATGCATCCATTTCTTCCAGATTGTCAAATTTGTTGGCGTAGAGTTGCTCATAGTATGTTCTTATAATAGTTTGTATTTCTTTGGTGTTAGTTGTGCTCTCTCCTCTTTCATTCATGATTTTATTTATTTGGGTTCTTTCTATTTTGTGTTTGATAAGTCGGGCCAGGGGTTTATCAATTTTATTAATTTTTTCAAAGAACCAGCTCCTAGTTTTGTTGATTTGTTCTATTGTTTTTTTTGGTTTCTATTTCATTGATTTCTGCTCTGATCTTTATGATTTCTCTTCTCCTGCTGGGCTTAGGGTTTCTTTCTTGTTCTTTCTCCAGCTCCTTTAGGTGGAGGGTTAGGTTGTATACCTGAGACCTTTCTTGTTTCTTAAGAAAGGCTTGTACTGCTATATATTTTCCTCTCAGGACTGCCTTTGTTGTGTCCCACAGATTTTGAACCGTTGTATTTTCATTATCATTTGTTTCCATGATTTTTTTCAATTCTTCTTTAATTTCCCGGTTGACCCATTCATTCTTTAGAAGGATGCTGTTTAGTCTCCATGTATTTGGGTTCTTTTCAAACTTCCTTTTGTGGTTGAGTTCTAGCTTTAGAGCATTGTGGTCTGAAAATATGCAGGGAATGATCCCAATCTTTTGATACCGGTTGAGTCCTGATTTAGGACCGAGGATGTGATCTATTCTGGAGAATGTTCCATGTGCACTAGAGAAGAATGTGTATTCTGTTGCTTTGGGATGAAATGTTCTGAATATATCTGTCATGTCCATCTGGTCCAGTGTGTTGTTTAAGGCCTTTATTTCCTTGCTGATCTTTTGTTTGGATGATCTGTCCATTTCAGTGAGTGGAGTGTTAAAGTCCCCTACTATTATTGTATTATTGTTGATGTGTTTCTTTGATTTTTTTATTAATTTGTGTATATAGTTGGCTGCTCCCACCTTGGGGCATACATATTTAAAATTGTTAGATCTTCTTGTTGGACAGTCCCTTTGAGTATGATATAGTGTCCTTCCTCATCTCTTATTATAGTCTTTGGCTTAAAATCTAATTGATCTGATATAAGGATTGCCACTCCTGCTCTCTTCTGATGTCCATTAGCATGGTAAATTCTTTTCCACCCCCTCACTTTAAATCTGGAGGTGTCTTCGGGCTTAAAATGAGTTTCTTGGAGGCAACATATAGATGGGTTTTGTTTTTTTATCCATTCTGATACCCTGTGTCTTTTGACAGGGGCATTTAGCCCATTCACATTCAGGGTAACTATTGAGAGTTATGAATTTAGTGCCATTGTATTGCCTGTAAGGTGACTGTTACTGTATATGGTCTCTGTTCCTTTCTGATCTACCACTTGTAGGCTCTCTCTTTGCTTAGAGGACTCCTTTTAAGATTTCCTGTGGGGCTGGTTTGGTGTTTGCAAATTCTTTCCGTTTTTGTTTGTCCTGGAAGCTTTTAATCTCTCCTTCTATTTTCAATGATAGCCTAGCTGGATATAATATTCTTGGCTGCATGTTTTTCTCATTTAGTGCTCTGAAAATATCATGCCAGCTCCTTCTGGCCTGCCAGGTCTCAGTGGATAAGTCAGCTGCCAATCTAATATTTTTACCATTGTATGTTACAGACTTCTTTTCCCGGGCTGCTTTCAGGATTTTCTCTTTGTCACTGAGACTTGTAAATTTTACTATTAGGTGACGGGGTTTGGGCTTATTCTTATTGATTTTGTTGGGCATTCTCTGAACCTCCTGAATTTTGATGCTCGTTCCCTTTGCCATATTGGGGAAATTCTCCCCAATAATTATCTCCAGTATACCTTCTGCTCCCCTCTCTCTTTCTTCTTCTTCTGGAATCCCAATTATTCTAATGTTGTTTCGTCTTATGGTGTCACTTATCTCTCGAATTCTCCCCTCGTGGTCCAGTAGCTGTTTGTCCCTCTTTTGCTCAGCTTCTTTATTCTCTGTCATTTGGTCTTCTATATCACTAATTCGTTCTTCTGCCTCATTTATCCTAGCAGTGAGAGCCTCCATTTGTGATTGCACCTCATCAATAGCTTTTTTGATTTCAACTTGGTTAGATTTTAGTTCTTTTATTTCTCCAGAAAGGGCTTTTATATCTCTCGAGAGGGTTTCTCTAATATCTTCCATGCCTTTTTCGAGCCCGGCTAGAACCTTGAGAATTGTCATTCTGAACTCTAGATCTGACATATTACCAATGTCTGTATTGATTAGGTCCCTAGCCTTCGGTACTGCCTCTTGTTCTTTTTTTTGCGTTGAATTTTTCCGTCTTGTCATTTTGTCTAGATAAGAGTATATGAAGGAGCAAGTAAAATACTCAAAGGGTGGTAACAACCCCAGGAAAATATGCTTTAACCAAATTAGAAGAGATCCCAAATCGTGAGGGGGGAGAAAGGGGATAAAAAGAGGTTCAAAAAGGAAGAAAGAAAAAAAGAAAAAGAAAAAAGAAAAAAGAAAGAAAAGAAAAGAATTAAAATAAGAAAACAAATTAGAAAAATATAAAGAAGAAAAATATATATATTAGATAAACTAGTTAAGAAACATTAAAAAAGCAAAAGGAAAAAGTTAAAAAAAAATTTACCAGAAGGCGCGAAAAAAAAAAAAAAAAAAGAAAAAGAAAAAAATTAAATTAACTGCAAGACTAAAAAAAATCACAGGGAGAAAGCCATGAGTTCCGTGCTTTGCTTTCTCCTCCTCTGGAATTCTGCTGCTCTCCTTGATATTGAAACCGCATCCTTGGTAGGTGAACTTGGTCTCGGTTGGATTTCTTGTTGATCTTCTGGGTGAGGGGCCTGTCGTAGTGATTCTCAAGTGTCTTTGCCCCAGGCAGAATTGCACTGCCCTTATCAGGGGCCGGGGTGAGTAATCCACTCGGGTTTGCTTTCAGGAGCTTTTGTTCCCTGAGCGCTTTCCATAGAGTTCCGGAGGACGGGAGTATAAATGGCGGCCTCCTGGTCTCCGGCCTGGAGGAGCCGAGAGCCCGGGGTCCCACTCATCCGTGCGCCCTCAGAGAACAGCGCCCAGTTACTCCCGTCTGCCTGACCTCCGGCCGCGCTCCTAGCTCACCGAGCCTGCGACCGGTTCAAAGTAACACTGAGCTGCGAGCTTACTGTCGGCTCTGTCTCTGTAGCCGGCTTTCCTGTTCCAATACCCGCAAGCTCTGCGACACTCAGACACCCCCGATCCTTCTGTGACCCTGCGGGACCTGAGGCCACGCTGACCCCGTGTGGGCTTTGCCCCAGTTTAGCCTCTGGAGCGATGTCCCTCAGCGGAACAGACTTTTAAAAGTCCCGATTTTGTGCACCGTTGCTCCACCGCTTTCCGGGAGCCGGCCCCTCCCCCCGGGGTCTATCTTCCCGTGGTTTTGGATTCACTTCTCCACCGGTCCTACCTTTCAGAAAGTGGTTGTTTTTCTGTTTCCAGAATTGGTGTTCTTCTTCTCTTCGATCTGCCGATGGATTTTCAGGTGTTTGCAATCTTTAGATAAGCTATCTAGCTGATCTCCAGCTAGCTGAAGTAGTCTCAGCCTGCTACTTCTCCGCCATCTTGACTCCTCTCCATGTTTTATTTTTTAATTTTTATTTTTTTATTGTGTTAGATTAGTCACCTTAAAATACATCGGTTTTTTTTTTTTAAGATTTTATTTATTTTGACTGACAGAAATCACAGGGAGGCAGAGAGGCAGAGAGAGAGGAAAGGAAGCAGGCTCCCTGCTAAGCAGAGAGCCCGATGTGGGGCTCGATCCTAGCACCCCAGGATCATGACCTGAGCCGAAGGCAGAGGCTTTAACCCACTGAGCCACCCAGGTGCCCCACATCATTGGTTTTTAATGCATTGTGTTTTAGATTGTTACTTAATTTCTCTAAGCCTTAATTTTGATTTCTATAAAATTGATATCATAATACTAGCATAACCTGGGCACATCGGGGTCCCTGCTCAGTGGGGAGCCTGCTTTTCCCTCTCCCTCTGCCCCTCCTGTCCCCACTTACATTCTCTCTCTCTCTTTCTCTCAAATATATAAATATTTTTTAAAAAAAAAACATAACCTACCTCATAGGGTTTTTGTGAATGCTGAGAGTTTAGCTTAATGCTATAGTAAGCATTCAATAAAAGATAGCTAACAGTATTTTTTTCCCAAGTAGGGCCTAAGACAATGTCATTTACAGAGTCAGAAGAATGTGTAAAATGAGCTGTGCAGGGCTGCATAGCCTGAGACTTAAATATAACTACTTTTCAACTCTCTGAGGTAAACAAAAATAGAAAGAATACAGCTAAATAGAACTCTTGGATAATCTCCTAAATTCATCTTTGTCAATATTTTCAATTCCCACCCAGACCCTCACTGAATATTTTTTGAATAAAATTCTTTCCTAATTATAACAATAGTACATGTTCAGTGTAGAGAATTTGAAAAAAGTGCAAAAATAAAAATCAGGAAAATCAGTCATAGCTCTACCACCCAAATTCAACCATTGTTAGGATTCAGTTGCATTTCCTTCCATCCTTTCTACTGTGCATTTAAATACATATTTTTAAATGTGGTTAAGTTCACTCTCTATATAAAGGTTTGTACTCTCTTTTATCTGGCCATATTATAAGTATTTTCCCATGTTATTAAAAGCTCCTTGTAAGCACATTTTTAGAGAGTATGAGGGGGGAAGGGCAGAAGGAGAGAGGTGGGCAGAGGCAGAGGGAGAATCTTGAGCAGGCTCCACGCCCAGCATGGAGCCCGTTGTGGGGATCCATCCCACAACCCTGAGATCATGCATGACCTGAGCAGAAATCAAATTGAAGAGTTGGTCACCTAACTGTCTGAGACACACAGGCACCGTGTAAGCACATTTTTAAATGACTACCTAGTGCAGTCATTGTGGATATGCCACAATGTACTTAAATATATTCTCACACTGTCATACACTTTGGTTGTGTCCTCCACTTGACTGAAATAAGTAACAATGAGCATATCTGTGCTTAAAGCTTCACCTAATTAATATAATTCACTTAAGTTCTATAGATTCCCAGAACTTAAACTATCACATCAAAAGATATAAACTCTGGCAAATTATCTTCTAAAAGAGTTGTACCAACTTCTACAACCACCAGCACCATTTGAATGTTTCTATTTCATCATACATTTTTTAGCTCTATTATTTCCCTTCCCCTCCTTTACTATTTTAATGGGGGAGATTCTTAATGTTCTTTCACTTTGATTACCAAGAAAGCTAAACGTTTTTTTGTGTGTTCCCACTGACCCTTTTGACCAGTGATGCTGACATGTTACAGATCTTACTAATTCACACTTCCCTTATCCCTGTCCTGGAAGCAATCCCCAGAAGTGAGGAGGAGGCAAAAACAATGACCTAGAAAAGCCTCAGAAGTTTAGGATGGCTCCTAAATAATGTGATTTGATTTTACAAATAGTTGGCCTGAGGTTCTCCTTCCCACAGTGTTTCCTGCCTTCATGTCTGCTCCCTTCCCCCCAAACATTCCAGTTACTGACTAAGCTACATCTGAGGTGGGCAAGAAGTAAAGTATTTTCCCACTGCCTCTTCAATTCATAAACATTACCTATAAGCAGCTTATTAAACAAGAAAGAAGGACCTGATTTGGAAACCTCAACTTAAAAGATCTTGCTTAATAGGCAGTTAAATCAGTAATCATGCCTGTTTTTAACTTTCCTTACCACTAAAAGCCCTCTCATTTTACAGGGAGTGCAGGACAACCTATAAGTCTTTGTACATCAAGATCTGACATATTTCTCACGCTTGCCTCTCATCTCACCTCCCTCACACTCACGCAGTTGTTAATGGCACGTCCCAAAATTGATACACTGACCTTACTGGCTCACCACTGTATGTCAGGAGAGTTGGGGGTGGGAGGATGATGTGCAGCTTCCCCATGAGTGATTCTCTCAGGTGATAACCTGTGCTTTGAGGGCCAGGAAAGGGACCTGGACACCCCACACATACCACACAGGTTCTGCCTGCACAGCATGGGAAATACCTTGCAGTTCCGTAAAAAGTTTTAGATGCCTACTAGCCAGGATTGTCACAGTGGCCATTTATCCAGGCTCAGCTACATGACTTTCCTGCATAAAGGAGATTACTTTGCCTGAAAAGTCTCTACATGGGGCAGATATTCACTTCTGAGCCAGCCTGAGAAACAACTTGAAGCTGTTTTGTATATGATGTAGAAATTCAGTTCTTCTTGATGTAGATTCCCTTCTCAGCTTCAAAGGTTTAATTGGATCCAAAAACTAGCCAGCATCATTTTCTGAAGCAAGGCCACTGTTGTGTTAGCGAGGAACCACAATAGATCAACATGACAGAAGGAGCAACTGAAGGTGTTTTAAGATTCAAACCCATTTGCACTTACCCAGCTTAACATAAAGTCAGCACAAGCTTGTATCTCTTTTAAAACATAATGTGAATCCTGTTATGCAGCTCACTGAAATCAAGAGTGTAAGGCTTGTAATGGAGGCATCAACCCACAACAATTTTCAGGAATAAATCCCAATAATAGATGGTTGCTCTGAGGCTGAATGTACCACTATCATACTATCTTGGTTGGACTATTATGTCCCAGCCCACTCTTCCTCTCAGCAGCCCTCTGATCTATTGCTGACATGTCAGACAAGGTAAAGCCAGGAAATCATGGACTCATACTCCAGGAAGCACATCTCAGTTTGACTCAGAGATGTAAGTTCCATTCAGAAATCCCTTTTTCATCAGTTCTTAACCTAACGGCCTTTTGTCTTTATTTTTTTTTAAATGCCACTTCGTGTCCTGGTAAAAGTGAGTGACTGGCTTGGGTATCAATACCATTTGGCAGAAATGATTCTGTATTGGTTTAACATACACATTCATCACCAGAGTTAAGTGCCTGGCATTTGCTCAACATGCAATAAATGTTGAATTAAATCAAATTGAATTGAATTGAACTGAATTGAACCACATGTAATTAGATTGAATTAAAATAGAATTCAACTAGTTTAGATGTATTAAGTGGGGTCTTTCCTTTCACATATATGGCAGTCTTCCAAGTGTCCCATTTCAAACTTCCTCAAACAATCTGAGAATAACCAAATGCTTAATAGAACATAGAAAATACGAAGAACAAAGATAGATCTGGGTTTTGGTTTTGGTTTTGTTTTTATAATGGTAACTAAGTAAAAGAGGAGGATGATTTACGTAGTTGGGTCAGAAATCTGAGAGTCTGAGGCAAAATTTGCTTCAGAAAATACTATAATCAGAACAAAGTTTGTCCTCAAGCCATCAACCCCTCCATTCTGGGCCCTTCTCTGGCATTCTCAAACTTTTAGTACCCAGCATCGTCACAGGCTTTACCCCACAAAAATCTAGTCTCAAGAAAAGATGAAATACACAGACTCATACTAAGATGTAAATTATCAAAAAGTGCTAAAAGAATCAGCCCTCCCATGGACACCTGCATGTTATAGGGACTTAAAAGCTTATGCTAAAGATATGAAGTAGTATATGAGTATTGATATACTACCAGTTGGGGAGAAACATTAAAAATTAAGAACAACTTGGCATATACCCCAAATTATACCACATCATCAGGATATAATCTTTCCTCAAATTTTCACTTGACTATATTAGAAAGTTAAAGGTGTTTTGTTTTGCTCTGATTTGTTTTTTCAATTAGGCCAATGGTTTAACTCCTGTGTTTTTCAGTTTCCTCATAACTGAAAGAAACACAGAGGAAAGAAAAATCAGACAACTTTTCTAGGTGATACAGCTGGGATGAGATGTTTGGGATTGCATTTCTAGTAGTAAAACAAACCAAATAAATCTTCCAATTCCCTCATTCTCTTCCCCAAGGAAAAATCTAAACCATGTACCTGGATATCCTCCCAAGGAAATTGGTTCCCCTGTCCACTTCCAGAATGCACTAGCTCTATTCAGACTAGATAGCATGAACTCTTAGCCATAGCCAATTTGGGGGTAGGAAAATTTGCTGATGAGTCACTCTGGAATGGAATGAGAAAAAGGAGGAAAAAATACAAGCAAAAAATTTTTTCTTAAAAAAAGTGGGAAAGAAATCACTCTTCCTGCTGTTAAGGCCTATGATGTAGCTACAGCAATCAAGACAGATACACATGATAAGATTATATAAAACTACATACACATGCACACACACACACACACACATACATACACCAGCACACACAAATGGGTGTAACTATAATTGTGAAATCTGAATAAGCTCTGTGGATCGCTTCTCCGCCTTTTGGCTAAGATCAAGTGAATAAGCTCTGTGGATCATACCAATGTCAATTTCATGGTTTTAATACTATACCTATAGATTTGCAAGATGATAACTTTAGAGAAGGAGTGAATAGTGCATGAAGCTCCTTGCTCATTTTTGCAACTTCTTGTGTGTCTTTATATGTATTTCAAAAAAATTCTTAAATACAAGGTGAAAGCCCAATTCCAATATGGGGGGGTTGCTGCCTTCCACTGCAGTGCCCTACCTACTATGATCCACAAGAGAAAGGCTGGTTGTGGCAAGCATTAAGCAAGCAAGGCTCTTTGAAGAGACCTAAACTTGGACTATCCCCAGGGACAGGACACTGGCAGTAGGAGCTAGTCCTGGCCTTGGACTTCTTTCTCATTTCTGCTAATGCCTTAGATCAGGGCCAGAGTCAACTGAATATAGAGACTGCTTTCCTTGGAGTCCTTGAAACAGGGAGCCTAGCAGAGAGAGGAAAAATATCAGATCTCCCAGAATAAGTGCTAAGATAATAGACTGGAAATGGGTCTTAGGGGCAGGCATTAGGGTACCTTGCTGAAGAAAATCACAACATTTGGCCATTGCCCTTTTCAGAGACCAAACAAAGAAAGAAAAGAGGCAGAAGCAGCCTATCTTGCTAAGTTGATTTAAACGGCAAAATGTTATGCCTGGTTGTTCTGCTTTCTAGTTTCCTCTCCTGTGATGTGAAGAAGGAATGAGTTTTTGCTTCACTGAAGATTTTACTTCTAAGTTGTGTCCTTAAGGTATTACATGTTAACAGAATGTTGACAGATCTGACAGCATTTTTAAATGCTGCTTTTTTTCTTTTTACAGTACTTTTTTTTCATAAGCAGAAGTACTGCTAGCAGCACCTTCAGTGTTCATTTCATCAAAGGACTCTCTAAACATATCATATTTATTGCATCTTTGGGAGTAATAATTTTCTTCCCAGCCTTCAAATTACTACATATTTGTTACTGCACCACTGAGGGAGGAGATCATTTGTTATTAATTCCTTGTCTGATGTGAAACACTTAATTGTAACTGAAATCACTGCAAGAAAATAAACAGTGCATTTCATATGCAAAGTGTCTGCTTCCCTCACTGGGAGGCGATGGGAATCATTTTGACCTTATGGAGGGTATTTATCATCCTATGACTCATGAGCATCTCTACTGTCTGCCTCTCTTTTCTTCTCAGACCTGAGTACTGGCTCTTTTTCAAAGAAGTAAGGCCAGATTGCTTTCAAACAGAATTTCTAAACCCGGGAAGCTCATCAGAATCCCCAGGGAGATTTTTTTTAATGCCAGTTACCAGGTCACACCACTCTCACATCTGTCTCAGTGGTGGGACACTAGTGGTTACTCTCTTGGATTCGGAAACCAGACTATTTGAGTGTAACACTGAGCTTTGCCACTTAAGACTGTGAGATGGTGGGCAAATTAATTTAATCACTTTGCCTCAGTTGCCTCAACTAACCTAAACCACAGAGTTATGGTGAGAAAATTCATGTAAAATAATTAAAGCAAAACCTGGCTCACAGGACGTACCTGTAAATGTTAGCTCTTTTACTGATGAGTACCACCATTCTTAACTTCTAATAAGAAAGCTAGGATTTGTCTTCCTACTCTTACCACTGGTTTTTTCCCTAGCTATTATTGATTGATTTCTCATTGCTTCACCAAAAACAATTCTACAGAAGAAAGGGAAAATCCCAGGGCCAGTTTTAAAGTACGTCCAGTACAAGGCAGGTTGGATCTTTTGTTTTGTTTAGAATCAGAAATGCCAAAAATGAGTGAAAAGAACCCTTCAAAGAAATTGATACTTTCTATTTTAAAAAATGTTAAGGCACACACAGGCAAATTGCCAAAATGCTTCAATATTCCAAAATTTATATCTAAATATTTTTGAGCAACCACACATTACTAAAAGATCATATACCAAGTTGAAGTAAAGAGAGTCAAACATCCAAATGATTAGAGCACTAGGATATGTAACTATATACACCTGACAAATACAGCAAACACTATGGTATTCTGTCTTACCTCAAACCCAGATCTGATACCTGGTTATTATGCATCTGTAAACTCACACACACATTGCACTTCTGAGATCTTCTAGTCCTTAGTCCTATAGGATGAGTTAGATTCACAGAGCCCTTAGGGCTCCATAAATTGTGCACCATTACTTGTCTCTTTAGTTTGAAATCAGCTTGCTGAAAAGCAGCCTCTTTAGTCTGCCTTGATACTGCAGACTGTCACTTGTGTATTGATTGTTAAAAATACAAAATATAAAGAGGATGTGGGGAAGAAAGAATATTGGACAGGGCTCTGAACATTGTTATTTTACATGTCAAAGAGATAATGATATACCCTTTTGTTCTTTTCATAGCACCTAGCACAGTGCTTTCCACAGAATAGGTAGACAATCAAGATTTTGTTAAACAATATAAAGTGTTATTAAATAGGAAGTGATTTTTAGGGCCAAGAGGGTTTACAAATACTTAAGGTGCAATGTGTATGTAGTATTATTGTCAATGCCTTTGTTTTGATTTTTATTGTTTAAAAATTAAAGAGTTAGAGGGGGAGGGGAAGGAGTAGAAACCTAAATATTATCAGGTCCCAGGAATTCAGCTAGATAGTTATCAAACCACTCTGAACACCTATAAACTCAACAGGAGAACAAAGATAAGAAGAGCAGCAATTCTAGGAACAGAAAAGCAACCACTTTCTGGAAGGTAGGACATGCAGAGAAGTGAATCTGAGGCGATATATTCGGGAAGGTAGATGGTGGGGGGACAGGAGGGGAGTCCCCCTCCCTAGTAGAGCAGTGAGTACAAAATTGGAAGTCTGCTCCACTGAGAGATGTCACTCAAGAGGATAAGTGGGTTAAAGCCTCTGCCTTCTGCTCAGGTCATGGTCCCAGGGTCCTAGGATCAAGCTCCATATCGGGCTCTCTGCTCAGCAGGGAACTTGCTTCCTCCTCGCCCCCCCCCCCCGCCTACCTGTGATCTCTATCTGTCAAACAAATAAATTAAAAAATCTTTAAAAAAAAAAAAAAGAGGCTAAGCGGAGTGGGGGGGAGTAGTGGGGGATAGAGCCCTCGCTGGGACAGTGTGGTCTCTGGACCCAAGGGGTCACAAAAAGACCAGGGGTGTCTGAGTGTGGCAGAGATCCCAGATATCAGAGCAGGGAAGCCAGCTACAGAGATAGAGTCAAGGAGGGGACTCTCAACTCAGGATTACCTTAAACAGCGATCCAAGGCACATTTGGACCACTAATCCTCGAGCAGGGATGACACAGTTGGCAGATCCGGAGAGACCCCCTCCTTCCTCCTCCGGGAGGAGTGATGCAGGAATGTGCTGCAGGAATCTACTGGGTTTGGAGACTTCAAACAGGGCTGTGAAACAGAGATAGAAAAGTTCCATCACAGGCCAGGTGAGCTCAGAATGTAGATAGAAAGACCAGGGAGATGGGAGGGACTGACTGCTTTTCTCAGAGGGTGCACTGAGGAGTGGGGCCCTGATCTCTTGGATCCTATGGGGCCAGAGATTGGGAGGCCGCCATTTTCATTCCTGTCCTCCAAAGCTGTACAGAAAGTGTTCAGGGAACAAAAGTTCCCGAGAGTGAACCAAAGCAGATTGCTTAGCCTGGCCCCTGGCAAGGGTGGGGAAATTCTGCCTTGGGCAAAGACATTTGAGAATCTCTGCAACAGGTCCCTCCTGTTGAAGATCAGCAAGAATATCCAGCCAAACCAAGTTCACCGATCAGTGAGAACTGTGGAACTCCTGGCCTAGGGGAAAGCAACACCTAGAATTCATGGCTCTTTTCCCATGATTCTTCAATCTTTCAAAGTTAATTTTTTTTAATTATATATTTTTTCTTATTCTATTTTTTAAATGTTTCCTCTTTCCTATTTTAACCTTTTTAAACAACTTTATCTTATCAATATGTTTTTTAAAAATCTTTTTAAATATTCATTGCTATATTCATATTCTAACCCTTCATTGCATTTAACATCATTTTTTGTAACATATAAGTTTTTCTTTCTGTAAAATTTTGAAATACAATTTCTTCTAACAGATCAAAATATACCCTAAATCTAGCACATTGCTTTTTCTAGTCTCCAGCCTGATCACATTCATTCTTTTTTCAACCAACTTCTTATCAATTCCTTTCTTAGAATCTCTTGTAGTTTTTATATTTATAGACATATTCCAACACTTTATCATGTTTACCCTTATTTTTGTATATATATAAGCTTTTCTTTCTCTGAAATTTTGGGAGGCAGTTTCTTCTAACAGACCAAAATACATCCAAAACCAACTGTGTGGCTATGTTCTATTCTCCAGTCTAATAATAATAATAAATTCATACATATATATAGTTAGATAGATAGATAGATGTAACTTTTTCTCCTTTCTTCTCCCCCTCATCTCAGGTCTCTTCCGATTTGGTTAGTGTATATATTTCTGGGGTCATTGCTACCCTTTTAGTATTTGTTCTCTCATTCATCTATCCTTATCTGGATAAAGGACAAAGCAGAAAAACTCACCTCAAAAAAAAAAAAAAAAGAAAAAGAGGCCATACCAATGGCTAGGGACCAAATCAATACAGACATTAGTAAGATGTCAGAACTAGAGTTCAGAATGAAGATTATCAAGGTGTTAGATGGGCTCCAGAAAAGCATGGATTATACTAGATAATCCATTTCTGGAGAAATAAAATCCCTTTTTGGAGAAATAAAATATCTAAAATCTAATCCAGTTGAAATTTAAAAAGCTATAAATGAGGTATAATAAAAAATGGAGACTCTTACTTCTAGGATAAATGAGACAGAAGAGAGAATTAGTGATAAAAGACCATATGATGGAGAATAAATAAGATGAGAAAAAGAGAGATAAACAACTACTGGACCATGAGGGAAGAATTTGAGATATAGATAAGGGATATCATAAGCTGAAACAATATTAGAATAATTGGGATCCCAGAAGAAAAAGAAAGAGAGATAGGGGCAGAAGTTATATTGGAACAAAATTATAGCACAGAATTTCCCTAATATGGCAAAGGGAACAAGCATCAAAATCCAGAAGGCACAGAGAACTCCCCTCAAAAATCAATAAAAATGTGTCAACACCCTGTCATCTAATACTAAAACTTACAAGTCTCAGTAACAAAGAGAAAAACCCGAAAGCAGCTTGGAAGAAGAGGACTGCAACATACAATAGTAGAAATCTTAGTTTGGCAGCAGACCTATCCACACAGACCTGGCAGGCCAGAAATGACTGGCATGATATATTCAGAGCACTAAATGAGAAAAATACACAGCCAAGAATACTATATTCAGCTAGTCTGTTATTGAAAACAGAGAGATAAAAAGCTTCCAGGACAAACAAAAACTAAAAGAACTTGCAAACACCAAACCAGCCCCACAGGAAATACTGAAAAGGGTCCTCTAAGCAAAGAGACAGCCTAAAAGTGACAGACCAGGAAGGAAGAGAGACAATATACAGCAACAGTCACCTTACAGATAATACAATGCCACTAAATTCGTATCTTTCAATAGTTACCCTGAATGTAAAAGGACTAAATGCCCCTATCAAAAGACACAGGGTATCAGAAAGGGAAAAAAAAAAAAAACCAAGACCCAACAATATTCTGTCTTCAAGAGACTCATTTTAAATCCAAAGACACCTCCAGATTTAAAGTGAGGGGGTGGAAAAACATTTACCATGCTAATAGACATCAAAAGAAACCTGGGGTGGCAATCTTTATATCAGACAAATTAGATTTTAAACCAAACTATAATAAGAGATGAGGAAGGATATTATATAATACTTAAAGGGTCTGTCCAACAAGGAGACCTAAAAATTTAAAATATCTATGCCCCTAACATGGGATCAGCCAATTATAAAAACCAATTAATAATGAAATCAAAGGAACACATAGACAATAACACAAAAAAATTGTAGGGGACTAGAAAGAAAGAGAGAGGAAGGAAGAAAGAAAGAAAAAAAGTCTAAATCTAGCAGTAGAAGAGAAATAATAAAGATCAGAGCAGAATCAATGTAAAATAGAAACCAAAAAAAGAGTAGAACAAATCAACAAAACTAGGATCTGGTTCTTTGAAAGAATTAATAAGATTGATAAATCCCTGGCAACACTTATCAAAAAGAAGAGAAATGACCCAAATTAATAAAATCATGAATGAAAGAGGAGAGATCACAACCAACACCAAAGAAATACAAACAATTAGAAGAACATATTATGAGCAAGTATACACCAGCAAATTTTACAATCTGGAAGAAATGGATGCATTCCTAGAGACATATAAACTATCGAAACTGAACCAGAAAGAAATAGGAAATCTGAACAGACCCATAACCAGTAAGGTGATTGAAGCAGTTATTAAAATTCTCCCAGAAACAAGGGCCCAGGTCTAGACAGCTCCCCAGGGGAATTCTACCAAACATTTAAAGAAGAATTAATACCTATTCTCCTGAAACTACTCCAAAACATAGAAATGGAAGGGAAATTTCCAAACTCATTTTGTGAGACCAGCATTACCTTGATCCCAAAACCAGACAAAGACCCCATCAAAAAAAGAGAATTACAGACCAATACCCTTGATGAACATGGATTCAAAAATTCTTACCCAAGTACTAGCCATAGGATCCAACAGTTCATTAAAAGGATTATTCAGGACCACCAAGTGGGATTTACTCCTGGTCTGCAAGATTGGTACAATATCCATAATTCAATCAATGCAATTCAATACATTAATAAAAGAAAGAACAAGAACCATCTGATACTCTCAATAGATGCTAAAAAAGCATTTGACAAAGTATGGCATCCTTTCTTGATCAAAACGCTTCACAGTGTAGGGATAGAGGGTACATAACTCAATATCATCAAATCCATCTATGAAAAATCCACTAGGAATATCATTCTCAGTTGTAAAAAACTGAGAGCTTTTCCCCTAAGGTCAGGAACATGGCAGCACTGTCCACTATCACCACTGCTATTCAACATAATATTAGAAGCCATAGCCTCAGCAAGCAGACAACAAAAAGAAATAAAAGGCATCTGAATTGGCAAAGAAGTCGAACTCTCACTCTTTGCAGATGATATGATACTTTATGTGGAAAACGCAAAAGAGTCCTCTCCAAAATTGCTAGAATTTGTACAGGAATTCAGTAAAGTGTCAGGATATAAATCAATGCACAGAAATCAGTTGCATTTTTATACACCAACAGAAAGACAGAAGAAAGAGAAATTAAGGAGTCAATCCCATTTACAATTGCACCCAAAACCATAAGATACCTAGAAATAAACTTAACCAAAGAAGAAAAGAATCTGTACTCATAAAACTATAGAGTAGTCATGGAAGAAATTGAGGAAGACACAAAGAAATGGAAAAACATTTCATGCTCATGGATTGGAAGAACAAATATTGTGAAAATATCTATGCTACCTAAAGCAATCTACACATATAATGCAATCCCTATCAAAATACCATCATTTTTTTTCCCAAAGAAATGGAACAAATAATCCTAAAATTTATATGGAACCAGAAAAGACCCCAAATAGCCAGAGGAATGTTGAAAAAGAAAACCAAAGTTGGTGGCATCACAATTCCAGACTTCAAGTTCTATTACAAAGCTGTCATCATCAAGACAGTATGGTACTGGCACAAAAACAGACCCATAGATCAATGGTACAGAATAGAGAGCAAAGAAATGGACCCTCAACTGTATGGTCAACTAATCTTTGACAAAGCAGGAAAGAATGTCCAATGGAAAAAAGACAGTCTCTTCAACAAATGGTTTTGGGAAAATTGGACAGCCACATGCAGAAAAATGAAACTGGACCATTTCCTTATACCACACACAAAAATAGACTCAAAATGGATGAAAGACCTCAGTGTAAGACAAGACTCTATCAAAATCCTTGAGGAGAACACAGGCAGCAACCTCTTTGACCTCAGCCACAACTTCTTCCTAGAAATATCATCAAAAGCAAGAAATCAAGGGCAAAAATGAACTATTGGGACTTCATCAAGATCAAAAGCTTTTGCACAGCAAAGGAAACAGTCAACAAAACCAAAACACAACTGACAGAATGGGATAAGATAATTGCAAAAAACATATCAGATAAAGGGTTAGTATCCAAAATCTAGAAAGAACTTGTCAAACTCAACACCCAAAGAACAAAGAATCCAATCAAGAAATGGGCAGAAGACATGAACAGACATTTCTGCAAAGAAGACATCCAGATGGCCAAAAGACACATGAAAAAGTGCTCAAAATCACTCAGCATCAGGGAAATACAAATCAAAACCAGAGTAAGATACCACCTCACACCAGTCAGAATGGCTAAAATCAACAAGTTGGTAAACAACAGATGTTGGCAAGGATGCAGAGAAAGGGGACCCCTCCTACACTGTGGGAGTGTGGGAATGCAAGCTGGTGCAGCCACTCTGGAAAACAGCATGGAGGTTCCTCAAAAAGTTGAAAATAGAGCTACCCTACGACCCAGCAATTGCACTACTCGGTATTTACCATAAAGATACAAAGTGATCTGAAAGGGCACACACACCCAAATGTTTATAGCAGCAATGTCCAAATAACCAAACAATAACTAAACTATGGAAAATAGTTATGGACAATAACCAAACTATGGAAAGAACCTAGATGTCCATCAACATATGAATGAATAAAGAAGATGTGGTATATATATACAAGAGAATACTATCCAGCCATCAAAAATGAAATCTTGCCATTTGCAATGATGTGGATAGAACTGGGGGATATTATGCTAAGTGAAATAAGTCAATCAGTTATCATTTGATAAGTTATCATATGTCATAAGTTATCATATGATCTCTCTGATATGAGGAATTTGAGAAGCCAGATGGGGGGTCATGAGGGGAAGGGAGGGAAAAAAATGAAATAAGATGTGACCGGGAAGGGAGACAAACCATAAGAGACTCTTAATCTCAGGAAACAAACTGAGGGTTGCTGAGAGGTTGGGGAGGGATAGGTTGGCTGGGTTATGGACCTTGGGGAGTGGACGGTATGTGCTATGGTGAGTGCTGTGAATTGTGTAAAACTGATGATTCACAGACCTGAACCCCTAAAGCAAATAATACATTATATCTTAATAAAATAAAGTAATAAAATAAGAGTTAAAAATATCTTCTTCCCAGAGACACAGAAGGCTATGTGATGAAAAGTCTTTACTTATAGTAATTTTTGGAACTCTTCTAGTTATTGCTTGTTTTATTCACCACTCATATTCATCTTCTTTTATTGATGCTCAGCTACAAATCATAGCACTGTGTTTATTATGGCATATTCATAACTCTGAATTAAATATAATTTGATAAGTGAGAGTGAATTACTGGCCTCTCTTATCTCAATCTATCCCTCTATATATTTCTAGTGTCCAATAGCCCATCAGCCATAGATACTAAGTCAAATATATTAAATATATTGTCCTTTCCTGGTAGAGACAGGAATGACACTTTGGCACAGAGTTTTAGAGTTTCCAAATTACATTTTAACTGTCATTTTCAAAATATAAATATATTCCATTAAATGTAACCCTCAGAATGCAACTACCTATGTTTAAGTGAGGCTGTTAAAAAACTAGTTGTTTTGTCAAAGGCTCTATGTTTTCCACTTCTGGACACAACAGGAAGTTAACATAATGGAAAGTTACTAACACACAATATTCTTTTAGCACAGTCCTGTCATATTATAACAAGGTTTTACTTCTAGATCTTTGAGTAACAACACAGAATAGATCTCATTATCTTAAGAGAACTATTGACCAAGAAAAGGTGGGGAGAGGGAATGAAGAAAGCATATTACAATCAGGAGGCTAACAGTCTAATGTGAAAGGGAATATTGCAAATGCTTTTTCTTTAATGTGAAACTGGACAAAGGCCAGATTGATTATTGAGGGACCAATCCTGCTATGGTTAGGGGAAAGTTAATTGTCTTGATAGATTCTTTCCATATGTGATAGCCATGACTTTATCATTCAATTCTCGCAAATGCATCTACAGACAAATGGACTGCGATTTTCCCATGTATACAGTAGAAGGAAACATGTAACTATCTGAGCCATGAGTCTCTCAACAAAAGTAATATTGAAATTGAGACATGGGAAGGTCTTTTTACTCAGAAGACAATGTGCATTTGGCATTTTCAGGTTCAAGACTACTAGACAAGGAACTATCTAGGAAGCAAACTGGTGAGGTGACAAACTTCAGTCTCCCATGCTCTGTGGATTTCCAGTCCACACTACTTTCATCTGCTAAAAGTATAGCAGCTCCAGCTATGGCTCTACACTCCACATTAAGAACAGATGTTCTCTCTGGAAATAGGTTTCCCTTTTAAAAATGAACCATCAGACTCCATTATCATCTGCTCTCCTGTCATTTGCTTTGTTACACTTTCTGTGCCAACAGATTGTGAGGCACCAAACATTTGAAGCAAAGCTCTGTAAAATTGCTAACATCTAGTAATAAATATTAATGTTCAACTGTTACATTATAACTAGAGGTGGATATAAAGTTGGCTAACATTTGAAAATAATTGGAAAATCATTATTTGATATTCATTTTAACAAATGTGGTCAAAAGTGAACTCATTATGAGGATAGATATGTGTGATTCTATTATATGGTACTTTCTAAAGGGAAAATCATAAAGGATGGCTGAATGAATGGGAAGAATACTTCTTTATTTTGTAGCCACTTGGGCTGGGGAATTAAAGACCATGAGACTGGGTCTGTACTTTCACGTTCATGCTACATGCGTGCGTACATGCACACACACATACTCACACACAGCACTGAAAAAAATAAGTAGCTCTCCTAGTCCTTTTTTAAATATAGACTTTGCCCTCCTCTTAAAGCTTCTAGAATTTGCTTTAAGTGCTAGAAAACTAAGGTTTTAAGCAGAAAGTTTAAGTAACTTGCCAAGCTAGAAAGAGATAGTAGACTGGATTTGAACTCTAGGCCATAAGAGTCTAAAGATTACAAGTTTAGCCACTACATCGTGCTGCTGCTTCTTGGAGGGACACAGTCCCATTTTTTTTAATTCCCTAAAAATACTGTTACAACAGCAGACTCCAGCTCCAGTAAAATCTGGCAGAACTTCTAGAGACATCAGGCCAGAAATATCTCAGAAACTGAGCAGCTAACTGAAGTGGACTTTCAGAGAAGACTGTCATGGCAAAGCAGGTAGCTCCTACAGTAAGGACAAGCTACCAAAGGCCAAAATACAGCATTAGTGGTTTGAAAGTAAGTAAAAACAAAGGCTTGGGGTGGAGAGGTTACAACTTTGTTACTCTGTAAGTTGGACTGTGCTCTTGTATTTGGATAACGTATTTTAAACACTTATTTGGAAAACCCTACATTACAGCAGTTAAGGATATGGAAAGTCTACAACCGTTTCATCTGTAAAATGGGGATCATAATGTTATTTACCCTTTAGGTCATTAGGAGAATGAAATGAAAGAAACTATGTCAAATTCTTAACACAAAGACTGGAACAGAGTAAGCCCTCAATAAGGGTTAGCTACTGCTATTTTTGTTATACAGTTAATTTTCTTGCCTAGTCTCCCCAGATAGCCCATCAGCCACTTGAGTGCAAAGACTCTTCTTCCTTTTTGAAAGACAATAGAAATAGCTAGAAGTAGTCTTAAGAACCATACTCCCGGGGTGCCTGAGTGGCTCAGTGGGTTAAGTCTCTGCCTTCGGGCTCTGGTCACAATCTCAGGGTCCTGGGATGGAGCCCTGCATCAGGCTCTCTGCTTGGCAGGGAGCCTGCTTCCCCCCCCCCACCCCTCCACCTCTGCCTGCCTCTCTGCCTACTTGTGATCTCTGTCTGTCAAATAAATAAATAAACTCTTTGGAAAAAAAAAAAAAGAACCATACTCCCTTAGCCTAAGCCTGGTTGTGCCAGTGAGATCTTGAACAGGTTAATTATCTCTCTCTGTCTCAGCTTCCTCATCTATAAAATGGGCCTAAAGATAGACTCAACCTCATAAATGTGTCATGAAGATTAGAGTATAAATTCCATGAGGACATGAATTTTTGTCTGTTTTGTTCAATTATGTTCAATTATGCATCCCAGAACATACCTGGCATGCAAGAAGTGTTCAATACAAATATGCTAATTACACATAAATATAATTATATATATATATATATATATATATATATATATACACATTACAAATATGCTGGTTATACATAAAGCCTTAGAACAGACCCTGTACAGATACATGAAAATTAGCTCTCATTTACATCTGTGCCATTGGAACCTAGTGCAGTGCTTAGCACAGGTTAGGATCTGAAAAACTGTTTGTAGAACGAATAAATGAATGTTGTCCCTCTAGTCTGTACCAGCCCTCCATCATGAGGAACTGTAAAGCTACTGAAATTTGATTTTTCATGCCCATGGCCTCCCTCACTACATAGAATGTTGTGTATATACCTTTAGCAATTGAGTATCTGAGGCTCAAATGAAATAGAATGTCAGGCATGTAAGAGATCTCATAGATCCATGATTCAAGCCTTCCATTTTGCTAATTTATTGTCTATCCATTCAGCATTATAGGCTTGATCCTGAAATTGGTAGTGGGGCCTGAAATTGGCACTGGGGTCTACAGTGGTAAGCAAAATAGTTATGATCTCTGCCCTCGTGTATTTGTGGATCTTACAGCCCAGTCATTTCCCTTCCCTGTGTGTGTGTGTTTCCCCCGCCTCATTTGTCAAATTAGGGAGTTCAATGACCACTAAGTCTCTTTCAGCTCAGAAATCAAACATAACATGCTGGCTAAAACCATGGGTTTTCAGATAAGGCTGCTGGTTTTGAAAGCCCATTTCTGGTACTTTTTTGGATGTTTGAACCTGAATCAAGTAAAGGCTTTACAAGCCTCCATTTTCTCATCTACAAAATGCGAATACTGATAATAGCAACTATCTTGTTGTCATGTGGGATAGACTAAATAGCAATATATATATATTTCATTTTGATGGGCCTGGCACATACTAAATGCTCAACAAACTGTGGCTAATACTATTTAAGCTCTGCCACTCTATGATATGCCATTCATAAGGCCCCATGTGAGAACTTGATCCCCATATGGCCAACTGTACCTAGGAATGTCAAATAGGGCCAATCTGCATAGCAGATCTATTTTTTGGAAATGTCTTTGAATCTCACCTCCTTTGGGTTGGGCCTGAGCTGTCAGATGAAAAAATGAAAGCCTCTGTCTCAGCAAAGCTTTCTTACTTGTGTCACATTGCTGGGAAACATCTGTATATTGTGTCGGATTGTAATAAATGCTAAGGGGATAGTAAATATCTAGCGGGTTACTGAAACTTCAGATAGGACAGACAGGGAAAGCCTCTCTCAGAAGTGCTACTGTCATTAGGAACCTGCAGTTTCCAAACCTACAATTCTCTTATGCTGTCCTGGGAAGAAAAGCCTTCTTGTTCTCACTGCCTTCTGACTGAGGTTGCTGTTTTGATCACATTACTCTATGGTTTATCAAAGCCAGGTGCAGTTCCCTGACAAAGTGCTGGGAGAGATTTAAAACATCTTCAGCTGCCTTTGCAGACCTCAAGAGGGATTGATCCAGGCCAAATATTTGACCCGCCATCTGAAACTAAGCAAGTGAAAAACAAAATTACCATATAATCTACTCAAGCTCCACCTGGGTGGAGGTTCTAGTGTCCAGACTAGTCCTCCACACCACTACCACAATCCATGGCAAATGAACATGACCTTCCCTGATAAAACCTTACCAGAGAGTTCTTTGTGCCAAAATACCTATTTTCTACACAAAATTATACCAGTCTTTGTAAGTATGATACTTTTTTGGCAACAACTGCTGACCAAAAGAGTGGAAACATTTTTAAGTACATCCTCTTCTCTCTCACCCCATCCCAGAAACTCCTAAGCACCCTTCCCCATGCACGTGCGCACACACACACACATAAATACACAAATTTTTTTCCCCTAACACAATCACAGTTCATGGATAAGAGTAGTGAAAGTGGTGCAAAGTTAAGTTTGAGATTTATTCTATGGGGAAACACTACAGTAAAGACTGTCCATCTTTCAAGAAACCTAGTGCTTGAACTTCAAAAAGTCAATGCACTACAAAATGCACTGTATAAAAAACAGTAACTGAAAAGGAGCTATTGGCAAAATGTACAATTTTCCCACAGATCTCAGTGCTAAAATATAAAAGTGAATTAGTGTTTTATCAAAAGGAAAAGAGGAAAAGCCCCAAGTAGAATGAATAAACAAAGCTGAAAACTTCAGGGAGAAAGAAGTTAACTGTAATATGCCAACACTATAACCTCTGAAGGGTTGTGTTCCACCAAAATCTCGGAGTCTTCTACTTTTCCTCTGTAGAATTTTTCCAATTTTCAAAGTTATCTTCCTTCCCCTCTCTCCCCTCAGATGTTCTTCAGTCTGCAAAACCTGGAGATGCTTCCTATTTCTGGACCAGAAATAGGATTTGATTTCAATAGCATATGATTTTTGGACCTAATCATATGCTGAGCCTTCTGATTGCAGGGAGACCAAAATGTCAAAATTCCAAAAGACAAAGTTTAACCCAGGTTTCACATTTCCCTTCATTTTCTATGAAATGCCAAGCCCAAGTGTACTGATAATTTTTAAAGCTGGATGATGGGGACATTACATTTATTACACTATTCTCTCAACTACTATGTATGTTTGAAAATTTTCATAATAAAAAACCTCAAGGCCCAATTTGCAGATACTCCTTACTCTGTTTCCAGCCTTCTGCCAATGGGAAGGAATTCTAAGTTGCTTAGATGGTCCTGAACCCCAGAATTAGCATACCACACTTGATCAGGGAACAGAAAAGAGAGGGCGTTTGCCTATAGTCCATTCATGCAGGGAGTACTCCTCAAAAAAAAAAAAAAAATGGATAGACCTGTTCTGACCCATTAATTACTTTTCCCAGGACCAATTAGAATTTCCTTTTGCCTCATTTAGCTTGTAGAAGAACAATTATCTCCCTAATTTATACATATAAAAAAGAACAAGTTGATTATTTCAAAGTGCTGCAAGAGATCAACATTGTTAAAGGCATGGAACATGCCTGTATCATCCACCCTGTATAAGAGGCAGTAAAGAATGTATCCAGCTTGGATCACGTCTTACCCTCTTCATGGCCATCACCCCAATCCATTCTTCAAAAAGTTTTATATTCAGCAAGCATTCAGAAGTGATGCTTTCCCCAGACCCCTCAAAGCTCAGGCCATGTGCAATGGGCTCAAGGTTGTAGAGGTAGAGTTATGATACATGATATATGAATGATATTGCCTTCTACTTTTCAGTGTAGAACGCAGTTGGACACAGCTAGAATTCTTAGGAAGCTCAGATATGGATTAATGCTTGAAGATAGGCGAAAGATAGAGGCAGGCTAAAGAGGAAAATAATTGGCCCAATTTCTTAAATACCCATGGTAAACACAAGAATAAGAAGTCAGGAAAGAAACTGTATAAAGAAACAACTACACAGCTAGCTGTAAGATTTGAACCTCAGCATTCTCCTTCAAAATGCATAAGGTCTGTAGGCCATATAATCTAAAAACTCAAACTATTGTGCTCTGAAACAAGGGTACCTCTTTCTCCCTTGAAGCTGCATTCTTTGTAACGATTCATTTTGTGAAGTTGGGATAGAGATTGAATTTATGTTAAACTGTGCCTTACTTCTCATATATATGTATGTACCTACTTATTTACATACATACATGTGAACATTATATATATATATATATATATATATATATAGAGAGAGAGAGAGAGAGAGAGAGAGAGAGAGAAAGAGAGAAAAGGGATAGAGCTCGTTTTGTGACTCATTGGATTTTTTTCCCTCTCTCCAATGATCATGAAAATTATTCTCATTGCCTGCTAATCAAGATTAGATAAATACCTCATTCATAAATACTTCAAGGAGAAGAAATATAAGAAAAACATTAAGTGTGACATATAAAGGGGACAATGGTGTGGAGCTGCTCAGGATCTGGACCTGTAGGTAAGACACTGTGTGGTAACGAAATGTCTCTAGTTAGAGTGCTTTCTACCTGGAACAGAGTGTGGGGTGCTTTGCATCTGAAAACCAGGGGCATCTTTGGAGGATTCACAAAGTCCTAGGAATTATAAATGAAACTATTTGTGTACACGACTGAATTGGTAAAGTTTAACAGTTGTGACAGAGACTCTATGGTTTACAAAACCTAAAATATATACCATCTGGCCCTTTACAGGAAAAGTTTGCTGACCATTGGCATAAAGATGTGAATAGAAAATCTCAAAAGTTCACTGCAGGTTACAAAGATGAGTATTGTTTGTGAAATATTTGATTCAGTTATACATGTGTGATACTAAGTCATGATGCAAAATGCATTCTTTAGGGGTGCCTGGGTGGCTCAGTTGGTGAAACATCTGCTTTCAGTTCAGGTCATGCCACACCAGGCTCCCTGCTCAGCAAGGAGTCTACTTCTCCCTCTGCCTCTTCCCCTGCTCATGTTCTCTCTCTCTCTCAAATAAATAAATAAAATCTTTTGAAAATGAATTCTTTACTATAGGGAGCCATCCAAAAAACTGAAAAACACCTTAGTCCATGTTAATGAGTTTGGACTTCATCTTGAGAGAAATCACTGAGAGGTTTAAAGCAGAGTTATAATTTCACCAGCATCATATTTTAGTAAGATTCTTCTGGCTGCAGTGTGAAGAATGCAATAAAGAGGCAGGGTAGATGAGAGGAGATAAATTAGGAGACTATTTCAGTCATCCAGATGAGGGATGCTATGGCCCAGACAACAGTGGTGGCAGTGGGAATGAGGAGAGTTTATTAGACATTTTCTGAAAAGCTCCAGTGTGTTAATTTGGGGATATAAAATACTTCTGTCTCAGTCTCTGAAACTCCATATTTTTTCTGCTAAAAAAAAAAAAAAAAAAAAAAGGCTAGAAGAGTGTTGGCAAAGCATCTCAGTGCTTAGCATTGCATGTTACTCACTTCTGACATCCAAAATCCTGAAAACTACATCCCAGACTGAGAAAGTGCTATGCCACCAAGGCAAACTGGACAAGAACACTTCAACAGGAATATCAAAATGGATTTATCTTTAAATTCTTTATCTCAAAACCTCCTTTGAGGAAGTTGATGAATTCATTACCAAAGACTTTATGCGTGTAATTGAAATCATTCCTCCCTTCCCATTTTTTCCCTTGTCTGACCGCACTTCCAGGCTTAGCTCTCTGTCAGGGCCCTTGTTGACTGGGAAGAACAAGATAAAGGGCCTTTGGGAGCCTATCAACACTTCTTCAATTATACCTGAGCTATGAGGCAGGCACACGAACCAATTCCTAGGCCTCTGGCAGCCAAGTGCTCACAACTGATTCAGCCAATTTTCCCAGCAATTTTTTAACTCCTTGATATCTCTCCTGTGAAAAACTGGGGTTTCAATTTCTTTTTCAGATATGCCTCTCCTCCCCATGACCACTATCACCCTGCTTTATAGCCCTCAACCTCCCTTGTTCTCAACCAACTTCCTGGATCTAAAAAGTCACCAGAGCCTATTGTGAACATATATTGGGATTGACTCCAGCTATGCTGACCTGTAACACACATGAATCCAGCCTTGACAGATTGCTTGAACCCCAGAGGGACTGATGAATATAGGGTTACCAGACCTTCATTTCAAGGGCTGTTGACTAGCTAGAGTGCACAGACTCTAAAAGGAGCCATAGTCCTGTCATGCATGACTAATGCAACTTGAAAGGCAGACACTGGGTATAGAGAGAGTAGCAAGGTGCCTATGAGGCTGATCAAAAGCCCTCCGGCTTAAAAGTCCCACTGCTACAATCACTTCTTTGGACCATGACATTGGGTTCTCAAAGATCTCAGTTAAAATGTCAGTATGTTTTAAGACATTAGCATCCTATTATTAATATTCTAGTAAGGAAGAACATATCAGGTTGGTTACTTATCTCTTAAGAGTAGTTGAAAAGAGTAATAATTTCTAAGTAGACAGACATGGTTTTGAGTCCTAACTCTGCCGCTTAGTAGCTATGTAACCTTGGGCAAGTCCCCTAAACTCTCTGAGGCTCAATTTATGTGTATATAAAATGGAGATAATCATCATCTACTATGTAAGGTTACGGTGAGGATAAAATGAGATGATATTTCTAAAATGTCTGGCACATAAAATTCTGGCTTCCTTGTATCCAGCAGAGAAAAGATCTCTAGAAAAATGGGATGTGGCTACATTTTAGAGGTAATCTAGAGTGGAAAAGGAAGTGGGGGAGAAAATTACAAGAAAAGAGAACTCTGGTTGGGGAAAAGGGAGCATATTGGAAAACCTGGACATCTAAGGAAAATTAAGGCTTTGGGCACCTGGGGGGAAGTCAAGACACTGACACACAGAGAGAAGGAAAGTAGGGAAATGCTGGGGCCATTGCCACAGTTTCCCCCTCACCTTTGGGCAGAAACAGCAGAGGTTTCCAACAGGGCTCTGTGGACTGACTCCCCAACACACTGATCATTGAGAGAATGAGGTAGGGTTATAGCCAGCAAGCCAATAATTGCATGTCATTAAGAGAATCTTACATCACTTCTCAGTCATCCTCCTCCACATCAAAAGAAGCACATGACGAATGTGCGAAACATGCAAGTAACCCTGACCTACTTACATAAAGTAAGGTTAGGACTTAAAACTCTAAGAGAACACCTCTCCAGTCCCATTCAGGACAATTTTGTTTCACAGGTTAAGGGTCCCATCCCCTTATAAATGGTGGCATATCTATACCCCAAAACCAAAATAATGAAAATAGGTAGTCCTATCTATCCTTAGAGCAGCTGTCACCTCTTATCAGAAGCTTCCCTCTTAGAAGTTTCCCACCATGGTTTCTTGACCCCACACACAGCAAAAATCAATGACATCTGAAATGAGTCACAAGTACTTTGTTACCAAAATGAAGAAGTTTATTATTTTAATCATTTGCCTTGTTTTGTTTTATAAACTTGAATAGCTTTGAGGTTATGACTCTAATCTGGTAACTATCCCACTTTTGGCAGAGGTACAGTAGCTGTCCATGACCTTGAATGTACTTGTGTTCCATGTATGAATGCCCTTCATCATGTGACAACTGATTTCTTTTTCTTGCTTATTCCCTGAAGGATATTATTTTTTTTTTTTCAATGTATTTCTTTTTTTTTTTTTTTTATTTTTTATAAACATATATTTTTTATATACATATATTTTTATCCCCAGGTCTGTGAATCACCGGGTTTACACACTTCACAGCACTCACCAAATCACATACCCTAAGGATATTATTTTAAGGAGGAATTTCCATTCCTTTTTGAGGCCAAAAAAAAAAAAAAAAAAAAAAAAAAAAGGTAAATAGAACAGGGTAAGAGATACTTCTTTTCCTTGCACTTTTGGTGTGGGCTAACAAATAAGCACTCATAATGGCTTCCTATGACTTCATGGCCTCCAAGCTAGTGACCCATCAGCCTCCTTCCAATACATCTTTATGAACATCTGTGAGTCTGTGTGAACATCTGTATTTACATCTGCATATGTGATTTCATTTGTCCCAGCAGGTCTGTGCTCGCATTCTGATAAAACCTGTTAAACTGCAGCGTCAAGAATCTGGCTATTGTGGGGCGCCTGGGTGGCTCAGTGGGTTAAGGCCTCTGCCTTCAGCTTGGGTCATGATCCCAGGGTTCTGGGATCGAACCCCGTATCGGGCTCTCTGCTCGGCGGGGAGCCTGCTTCCTCCTCTCTCTCTCTGCCTGCCTCTCTGCCTACTTGTGATTTCTGTCTGTCAAATAAATGAATAAAATCTTAAAAAAAAAAAAGAATCTGGCTATTGCTATGGCTTTAGGGCTCATTCTGGGGGATGAGAAGCACATTCAATTTAATACAGGTGGGTAGAGGTAACAGGAAGCTGGAGATCCAGGGCAAGAGTGGATTTCCTTGAGATCATTTTTTTAATAGTCCAGAGAGACTAGGTCGTGCTGAAGCAAGTTGGTCTTTAACCACTAAAGGCACTATTTGGAACTGTTCTGTCATGCCCCCTTTTTACTCTACTGGGATTTTTTCCCCTGCCAGTTGCAGCCAGAATGAATACTTACAGTCCAAGTGCTAAGTCCCAGAGAACAACAGTTTGGATAAAGAAAGATTATCTGGATTTATACTGCAGCCTCGTTATGTGCAAAGTCAGAGCCTGTTGCTTCATGTTCAAACCCGAAGGCATCAAAAGGGCAGCCAGGTCATCTTTGTTTCAAACTCTCTTTTCTCCTGCTGTCAGCTTCTACTACTTCTCACCTTTTTAAAATTAATTCTTCAAAGAAGTCCCACTGTGAAGTTGGCCTGAAATGGTTATTCTTAAGGAATAGTTTTAGTGCTCTTGTTTAAAGTACCACCCAGAAAATTCTTTACCATTCTAGATATGAATGGGTCTCTCTCCTCAGAAAATGGTATTAACTGGGATGGGAAGGAGGGGAGGCACTCAGGAAATGACTGGAGACTAGTCAAAGGAAGAATCCCCTCAGTTGGAGAGTTGGCAACAGTGTGAAGTGGAAAAGGGAAGAGGAACCCTCTGGGCCTGAACAGCAGTGACCCCGCCAAGGGCTGGTTACCTCCTTGGCCTAATAGTTACTCCATCCTGGAGCCAGCCAATGCTCTCTAAGACACATTTCACCCAACACTCAACAATTTTTCCATAATAGCCTTTAATACTAAAATGCATTAAATTTTTGAAGCAGAGAAAACACATTTAAGGGGGAAACAGAGAACCACCAGATAAAAGGAAACAATGTGGCAGATAACACCATTTAAAACATAACTGTAATAATTTAATAAAGCTGCTTTATCATTTTCATAAAATAGACAGTGGTGATTCTTTTTTGTCTTTTTTTCTTTTTACAATGATTCAATCACTGTGAAAATGTACATAACATACAGATCAGCATATACAACGATTTCATCTTCATATAATCAGCAACAGAGACTGCTTAATGAGACATACTGCACTTGCATCCCTCTAAATTTCCACCCTGGTTTGACAGGTAAACAGTAATAGTGTCATCAGGCTCATTCCCCTCACTAGAGGAGCGAAGGCATAAGCCTTTTGCAACCAATACCTTAGCATTCAAATAGCACAAGGAGGTATTTGTTGCTGAATATCTAGCTTGAGCTAGTCTGGATCTTGGTCATTAAAGTTTGTATCCTAGCCTTTCTCAGCTGAACGCCATCCAGTGCCAGTAAAAATCTACTTAACCAGTGTTGTAATGGAGTTAGCTGGTTTGTTTGCTAAGGTTGACAGCAACTTTCAGTTAGTAACAAGGTCATCTTTAATTGCCAACACAGCTGGATCAACAATCAACATCATCAGTTTTCCCTAATGACCTACAGTGCTTTCCAATCAAGATCAGGTTTTCGTGGGTTGTTCTTTACCAAGAGCGCTTTGCAATATACATTTCAGACAAGGTGGTTGATTTTCTTTGTTTTACAAAAGCAATATGAGTTCTATGTGAAATTAACTCACTTTTGCACAAGTGACCCACAGGCCAATTCCAGCCTCACAAGAAAACAAAGAGAGCTGCAACAACTTCATTAAGACAATGTGTTTTGCTCCGGAATATTTCATTATCAATATAAAGCCACCCAGTCCCAGCCCCACCCCCAACACATCCCCTTTGAATATTACTTGGTTACATACTTAAACTAAAGAACAACATCTCAATACACTTCAGCGTCAGCAGATACAATTTGACTCATGAAATGACATCCTTAAATGTAATTTTACTGAGAAGGCAAACACTAGGACTGTATACAATGGACTTCTTAAGCTCATGTATGCCAGGTTTTGAAAGTCAATTAGGGTCTTATTACCCTGGGTAAAGAGCCAAGTGGACCAGACTTGTCAGGATGCTTTGGGGGAACATTCAACATCAAAATGATCCCCATAGACTAAATTTGGAATTCCAACTAGAACTCCTATTATGTACAATAATAATCCTTTTCCCACCCTGGATGCCCAATTGAGCTATCCCCTAAACCCCCTGCCTCTCCCCAAACTGCCCTTTGTCCTTGCTGCCTCAAGTGGACCACTTTTCTCTTGCTTGTTAATGATACAAAAGAACAATATGAAAAGTTCAATTGAATTCCCATCATACAGTCAGTTGTATACTGAAGGAACACTATCAGGATGATACACTGGGTGTTGCTAATTTTCATAGTTCTACATTGTTTACCCCTTAACAGTTTTGATTCATGATCAGCGGATCACCATGTCAACAAATGAGCTTAAATGGGCAGCTTACATGCAATTAGCTCTATTAGGCAGGTTTACTCTGGAGCAGTGATACTCAAAGTGGGGTCCCTGGATCATCAGCAGGAGCATCACCTTGGAATTTTTAACCAGGCAAAGACCCAGGATCTACCCCAGGCCCACTGAAACTCAAATTGTGGGGTCCATCAACCTGTGTTTTAACAAGCCCTCAACCTTTAGAGGCCATCTGATCCATATGAATTACTAGGCCTCACGCCAGCACTTTTGTTTCAGTTGGTCTGGGTGAGAGCAGAGAATTATCAATTCTGAGAAGTTCCCGCGTGATGTGGTTGCTGCTGATTCAAAGACTATACTTCAAGAACAACTGCCTTTTAAGAACTGCAGGATCCCTTGGCCTATTACCTATTTGGACAATGAGGTGGACCACAATTTACTCTACTGGCTTTAAGAGGATCAAAGAGAGTTTCATTCTGAACAGGGCCAAAGATCAGTCAATAGAATAGAAAAAAAAAGAGATTCCACACAGCGTGGCTCTCTTCTTCTTCCTATTCTTTGTATATAGCATATTCCCGTATTTGGAAAAAAGCAATCAATGCAAACTAAAGCCTTTATATTGCATGAAGAAGTTTACCTGTCCAAGGATGTGCCCAATGCAGCTGTTGAGAAAAGCAAGTCATGCCTCAACACCAACTCCTTCCCAAAAGGGCCATCAGAATAGATGGAATAGAACTCCCTAGAATTTAGGAACTGAAACTTCCCCCTTACATTGAAATGTGTAACATGTTTAGAGAGGGGGGAAAAGGAAGAATATTTGGTTCTCTGACATTATGTGGCTTTTCATCTTGAAAAGAAGAAGGGAAAAAGATGAGCCAAAAGGAAATCTAGGATCCTTGCACAGAATTCCTGCTTGCAGCATATTTTGTCTATAAAACTAGCTTACAAGGCCCTCCTAGGACGCACTTGTGCTTCTGGGAGTGTGTATACATCAGACAGTTGTAGAAAGAGGGAAAAAAAGATACTTTCCTTAGAGGGGAATTCTCTGAACATGCTCAATAAAGGGTTTAGGAGCCCCCCCAAAAAAATCTCTGACTTCCCACTGAGAAAAAAAGTATTTTGATAAAAAAAGGGGGGGGGGCGATTGGTCTGTAGCTTGAAACTGAGTTCTGAAAAAAATGGGGGAAAATATCAAAATCAATACCACTGCTACTCTAACCATTTTCAACCTGGCTGGTAAGAGACATGGCAGCCAGTGCCCTCTCTGGCTCAACAGCTATATAATATTTAACATTCCCACTTGCCACAATCTTCTCAGCTCCCTCATTCTCTCTGAGCATAGTAGGAAATACACCTGTACAAAAAACTGTCAAATCTAACTCGAAAGTGACCTTGGTATGGTAGCTAACAACACAGTATCAGGATGGATCAGGTGAAGAACAGTCTAAATTCTATAGGCACCCATCATAACTTATAGGAAAAAAATAATTTTAATGTGTTTATCAAATAGTCACTTGAAAACACAAATATATACCTAATTCAAAATCTGCTAAAATGAAATGAATCATAGAGGGAAAAAAGTATATGAGAGCTAATGAAATGAGCTTTATGGTAATTAATCTCTAATTATATCAGTCTCAAGGGGTATTTTCAGCCACACCAGTATTTTGCATGAGGTAGTATTCAGCACAGAATAAGAAAGAAGGATGAATTTATAGTTTCATTATGGGTTCTTTTTCAGAAATATTCTCTCCTTCCTACCTAACCCCATCCCTACTGCCTTACCTACCAGCCTCCCTCAAAACCCTCCCTCCCATAAAGGAAAATATTCCTAGTAATGTATAAAGCCAAGAACTCAGACAAAAGTAACGAAAACATTTAAAAGATCTCACTTATTCAACTAAACTTAAGAAAATAAATCCTTTTTTTTTTTTTTTTTTTTTTTTTTTTGCATTTTCATGGTCTTACCTCTAAGCCTTTTTTCTGGGTACTCTTGAATTTCAAAAAATGAAACAAATGAGAACAGAACCACACTTGTTGCTCTAGAAACAACTTCTTTAAGACTAAGGCAGAGCAAATGTGACATATCTGTTTAGTTTTAAATAATGAACTCTAAGGCTGCAAGAATACTATGTTGGCTACTAAATATTAATAAACACTAAATGGGGGAGTTGGAGAAATGTTAAACAAAAAAAGAATGTGAGTAACAAACTTGTTAGTAATAAAAGGTGTATTCTTAGCCTACAGCAAAGAGTTAGCTAAATCTAAAGGATTTTCAATAGTTTCCTGTTCACATTTTTAATTTTAAAAAGAAGTATTAGTCATAAAAAGATGAGTTCAAGTGTCCAAGTGTCTCCATTTAGAAGGCACAATAATTGGATTAGTGATGCTATTACTGGTCACCTATCTTTTTCTAAATGTACACTTTGTACTCTTACTCTATTCCTATTTATTATCCAACAATACAGAGCAACATGGAGTTCTCAATTCCAGCCCCCAACATGCTTTGCAGTCTAATTCAAATTGTGGCTGGGAAACACTGAATCAGGAAGTGTGTGTCGGAAAAGATGCTAATTTAGATCTCAAAATAGATTCAGTCTTTTTGAGTTTTAGATGATTGGAGACAGGGAATTTCTAAGCCTGGAAACTGATAACTTCAGGAGCAACTTTCCCATTCAGGGCCTGAAAATTTTAAAGAATGATGCCATAAAACTTTCAGCACAGTAGTTCTGACAACTGCAAAATGAACAGCAGAATATCCAAAAATGACTTTCTGTAATGATCTATCACTGATAAGGGCAAAAGACTGAAAGGCAGGAGAAATATTCTGCAAGGTGGTGAGTAACCAGTACATGGGTATCCTCCATGAGTGAGTATCTTCCAAGTTTTCAATCTATATGTGTGGTGTCGCTCATTCACTGGCCATCTCAGTTTTTTGCACTTTGTTTTTGTCTATAGTTTATTTTTTTAAGAAAAAAAAAAAAACCAACTTCTAAAAGCCTTTTCCTATCACCACACACATAGCAATTTGCAATATCAAATACAACAATAGCACAGCAGGCAAAAGGGTTCTTAAAGCAGGGGTGTCCACAGCAAAGTAGTGGCATTGGAAAGTACTCAAGCTTCAGAAACAACCTTTTGGGGGCTCAATTTCACATCACTGAATCAATGAATAGTACACAATAAATGACCATTAACTTGTCTACACTATAAAACAGTGGCAAGCTTATTAAAGGTGTCCAGAGATTTCTCTTTTTTTGTTTTTGTTGTTGTTTTTAAATGTAATCCTCCACAGACAATGGTAATTTATATTATAATTTTGACATAGAAAAATATATAAATTCAAACACTTCATACATAATACTTTTCACAACTGAATTTGTCTCTGTTTCCCCAACATCAAGGCCCCATGAACAACCCAAGCCAAAGCTAATTTGCTTCAACTGAACACCCCTGCTGCCTGTTGAAACGAGAGGGATTGTCACAGAATAACAGTCACTTATAAACAATATATTGAGGGAAAGCTCTGAAATAACAACCACTCAAGAACCAACCATTGGTGAGCAATCAAAACAATCAGCTCCTGCTTCCTCGATAACCAGCATGGTTTCTCCCTCTTCTTCCCCGAGACTGCTTTAGAGAACGATATCCTTCAGACGCTTCACACCAGGAGACCCTTTGTCAGGACCCTCCTTCAGAGTGGGGTTGACCTCATACATGACTTTCTCGTTGTCAGCTCCACGGGGTTCAGCTTCAGAGGGACGAGATGGGCCATTGTTGATATACTGCTCCAGATCATGGGCCGGGGGTGCCAGGGCAACGGTGTAAGACGCCGAGGGCTTGGTGGGCAGAGGGCTCTTGAGGTGCAGGGGGGAGGTGACAGGGCTAATAGCTTCACAGCCATTGCCCGCCTCCCGGATAGCACCGCTGACCTTGGGGCTGCAGATGGTCACATCGACAGTTCTCCTGCCTTTCAAGGCAGGCCTCTCCTCAGCTGGGGGGTCATTGACATCTTTTCCGAAGGTTGCAAAAGTCCGCTTGGTGGGGCCGCAGTCGTCATAAGCCTCAATATCAGCAGCAGTAGCTTCAATGGACAGTGCAATGACATTCCTCATGTGCTCAGGGGACTTGGAGCGGGTGGGCATGGGATTCCGGGGCATCCAGCACCTGTCAGAGTGGCCAAGAATCCGACATTCTTCCCTGCAATGAAATCCTTCATTCTGATCTGTTTGGAGAAAATAAAATGTCGATTACATCAGCTTTTCCCAGGAATCATTGTTACTCCCCAGTGTTCTGGTTTCTTAGGTACCCATGGGCCCTTTTGGGAAATGGCACTTTTAGATAGTCCTTTATTGCCTTTTGGGACAGGTGTAAAGAATTGGATTTTTAAAAGGCCGTAAATCTCGCCCTGTTTACTCCTTTCTTTTATTATTATTTTTGTTGTTCTCACTGCTGACAAAACTAAAAACCTAAAGGGAAACACATTATGATGAAAAAAATGTATTTTTAAAAAGATTAATCCTGAGTGTCAAGGTGCTGAGAGTCAGCATTTTTATCAACAACTCCTGCTAAAAGTCAGCTGCATTTGAAACTGGTTCCAGCAGAAGAGGGAGTAGAGGCAGAGCGGAAATTCAACAGTCAATGTATCTGAGAAGTCTTGGCCATACTTTTGAGCAACAGCCCTGCCAACCGTGTTTCCACCCTACTTGTCAGTGATACGACATGCTTAATTTTAGATTGGTATTGCGCTTTCTTTGAAAACCCAATCACTTCACTTCTTTTTGGCCATCAGTTCCACCAGCCAATCTTCTCACTAAGTTATTTACATGACTTGATTTCCCATTAGAAGGCATATACTGAGATCTTTTCCTTCCATCTGACCCATAAGTTTTGATTGACCCTATGCACACCTCACTCATAAGCTGAGCATCATTTAATTATACTCAACCAGCCATCCCTCCTTATTTTCCTTATCTGTAGTTTTGTTAGGGTCATATTTATTTTTTTTTAAGATTTTGTTTACTTATTTTGACAGAGAGAGATCACAAGTAAGCAGAGAGGCAAGCAGAGAGAGGGGGAAGCAGGCTCCCTGCTGAGCAGAGAGCCCGAAGCGGGACTCAATCCCAGAACCCTGGGATCATGACCTGAGCCGAAGACAGAGGCTTAACCCACTGAGCCACCCAGGTGCCACATTAGGATCATATTTCTTAAAGAAATCTTTCATGGATTACTTTAACTCTATTTTAGAAGATCTCAGCAGTTGAAATTCATAATTATTGCTGAGACTTTTTCCTCTTCTCAAATCAGGTTCATTTAGAGTTAAGGCTTTAATTTGACTCTTGGAGAGGCTTTGTACATGGTTTTCATCAAGGCATGGGCCCAGGGTTAATTTCTGCTTGTCCATTGGAAAATTGTTCATCTTCCAGATCCATTTTTATTTATATTACATTCTTGTGTGAGGATGACCTAATCCAAATTTTCATCACATTATATAGAGCATCAAAATATGAGCAGTTTAACATTTACAGAAAACCTTAGGGCAGGATCCAAGGAGGTGGGGAGACAAGAAAAGACTGGAAAAAAAAAGCATGCCAAAAGACGTTGAAAATATATTCTGTGATTGCTTTTTTGCTGGGGGAAGAAGTCTGAAATTCAGGGTTTTGCCTGATAATAGTCTATATATAACATACCTTCCTTATATACTTGTATTTCTTTGTTTGCTTCTTATTTTTAAATAGTAAATGACATAGCAAAGAGGCAATGTTCTGCCTCATCTATCAGAAGTTATTTTGGTAAAGGGGCACATATGAGGGGAGGCTCAAGAAACAATGGTTGAATTGGATGTATACCTCACCAGTTGGAGAAAAGGCATTGGAAACCACTAGATGTCAAGGCCTAATCCTGGCTGAGTCCAGATTTCAACACAACTCTGGGAACGGCCTTTGACATAGTTTAAACACTGAAAAGCCAATCAAAGTTAAGACCCTTTCAGTGTACTGGGACACAACTTGCCAATTGATATTTAAGATGGCCATATTATGCTCCTTTTCAGTGGTGGAGAATAAAACACCCAGAATTTTGTAGATATGAAGCCAAATAACAAATAAGCATTTTCACCAGAAAGATAAGTGCCTTCTACATAGATAGGGCAATGCTTCTGTGAATTCCAGCATAGTTCCACATTAGGGTTGCATGACCACCTCTACAAAAAAAAAGAGTTGTCAAAGCCTTTTCTCTGCCTCTTCCCAGCAAACTCTCTCAGAGCTGCCCTCTGATACCTATCATCATTCCAAATGTGTATGTCCAGGAGACAGAAAATATGAAAGTAAGGAAAACATGCTGGAATGTACTTAGGAAACATTTGTTTTGTATAGAGTCCAACGTCAGTGGGAGAGTACAGATGATCCACCCACAATCAGTTTCATCCAAATCCACTGTTTTCCCAGGAAGCACCCAAGATCCCTCCAGTAGGACAGAATTCACATGTTCAGGGTTTCCAAAAAAGATGTTTTGTTCTTTCTTCTCCATCTCCTCTGAAGTCCATATCATACCTTTCCAAGAAATAGCTCTAAAGAATTAGTGTATTTGTTCTGAGGTAAAGATTAAGGAGGTGTAAATTGGGAAATAGTTTAATAACTAACTTCTATTTCTACAAATATGAGTAAGAGGGTCCTGGAAGCCAGCAAAAAGAAAAAAAAATGTCCAGAAGACTATGAGATCCCTCTCCTTTTGTTCCTAATTTATAGCACCAAGTCATGAAGGACTTAGTCTCTGAACCTTGGAACCATGGACATTTGACCAGCTATTAAGAGGAAATCCCAGCTGACCTTCAGACTGATATTATTGGTCACTTAGTCACACACCTAAAGTAGAACTGTGGGGAATTATAATCTAGCAGAATCATCCCAATGAGCTCAATATATAGCTCTCATTTGAGTTTTTAGTATCAAGTAGCTGACCTTCCAATTTGGAGATGCAGGGTTTTTTTTTTTTTTTTTTAACATATTTCAGTAGGAGAATGCCATCCATGTGTTATACTGAATGCAAGTACAGTGCTCTTTCCCATATTAGACTGCTTCAAATGAACAGCATGGGAAGACCTGGATCCCCACCACACACAGAAGGAGAGGAGAGAATCCAGAGACAGACACCTGTAAGATCTTATGAATCTAGGCAGAACAGAGCAGAGAACTCAGTCTTAGAAGCTTCTCTGCAAAGACAGTACTCACTTTCAACTTACCCACTGCCTAAATGGATAAATTACCCCCCAAACCCAGGACGAGGAAAGGGTAAACTCACTCAGCATCCCCAGGACTGTGATCATAAGCCTACACATCAATATCACTAAACCTATTCCAGCCCTATATAGGATTAAAAAAATAAGTATTTTTTGGATTAAGTATGTGAACTTATATGTTCACTGCTCTTACCTCAATGCAGCCAAAGACTTGAATCTAAGAGACTCATTTCCTCACAGTGTTTCACGCCTGGCTTAGATCTGATATCTTTTATTTCTTTAAATCCTTACTAAGAGCAGTGACTTGCTGTTTATCATTTTTAGTATCAAACAACACTCGAAGACATTGGTGTCAGTTCAATGTGATGAGTATTGGGTGTTATATGCAACTAATAAATTATTGAACACTACATCTGAAAATAATGATGTACTCTGTTTGCTAATTGAATTTAAAACAAAAATCTAACCTGGCTTTAGTGTTTATAGCAATGTGAAATATGAAAGAGAACATGTTGAATATAGATAGGCAAGAAGAATGTCTTTCCAGCCAAAGGTAAACTACATTCACAAATGTTTTGCAGGTATATTACTTTTTCAAAAGCCAAAACTTCAGTTTAGTAAGGAAATTGCATATTAAAAGTGAGAAAGTCACAATACAAAGCCCCTTAAGAATAGCAATGAAGTCAGACCAGATGTGAAAAAGCAAATAAACTACTTCTGGAATAGCATAGGACTGGTAGAGGTTATGTGCCTGCCATCATGTAGTGCTGGGGCTAGGGATGGAGGTATGAGAGTAGAGAGGAACCATTTTGTATCATAAAAAATAGTTGTCAAAAAAATTAACTGTCAAGATGTAGGCTTCAGCTAAAACAGAGGTCAGCTAATAATTCACTAATTCCCTGCTAAGATTCCTCTTATGTGTCTATTTATGACTCTATACCTTGTTACATCTTGATCAGAGCCTACAAAAAGCAAAATGTAAACCTCTAAAATCCACATATAGTTGTGGAAATTCAAACACATTGTCAGGTACAGATAAATGAAGGCAGATGTCTTTAATTCAAATGTATAAATAATTAGGGGTGAATAATGAGTTTGCAAATTGGTCTTTCCTGATTCTGAACTTGTCCCTAAGGTTTACAAAAATAAATAGGTAAAACACATAAGTTCGGAAAAGGAACACACAAATCTCAAAGCCATTCTTTTGATCAGGTTTAGACCAAAATTCAAAATACAGAGAAAAAAATACATACTATCACTTCAATCTAGGTGGTAATATGTAGTTGGTCACAATATGTCCTTAGTGACCTTGGTGACAGAAACCTAGAACCTCTGGAAAAAAAAATATATATCTTAGGGGTGCCTGTGTGGCTCATTTGGTTAGGCGTTTGCCTTTGGCCCAGGGATCTGGGATCAAGCCCTGCATCAGGCTCTCTGTTCAGCAGGAGTCTGCCTCTCCCTCTGTGATCTCTCTTGCTTTTGTTCTCTCCCAAATATATAAACAAAATCTTAAAAAAAATTTTTTTTATTTTGCCTCAAATAAAAGGCATAAGATACAACAATGATTAAGACATGATGGATAGGGAAGTAATTCAAATAGAAAAAGGAAAGAATATGTTATTTTGTGCAAATATTAACAAATCTTTTTGCAGCAATTTCTACCCTCCTCATAAAACCACGATCTCTTCAGATGTAGGCAAACAATGTGCTTCCACACCAGAAGGAGCCTACACATGGTCCCAACCAAAGTAAAAGAAGAAAATGATGAAAATGCTATCTTAGGCTTTGCTAAAACTCTCTAAGTCCTGGTGGAATAGAAGAGCTAAGAAGCTCTGTTGGGTTTGTATAGATGTCCAGCCACAATGGATGTGTTCAATAATGCTGCAGGTCTTTATTGTGATTCAGAGTTTGGATGTATTTAACTCAAAGATATCAATGATCAGAGACAAAAAACTAGCATAGAAAAGTTCAAGGTAACAGTTAACAAGAGCTATGGGCTACCTCCTCAAAAGTGATCTGCAGTCAATGAGGCAGAAAGGGAAAGTTAAAGTGAGTTCCAGTTCCTAAGAGCTCAAGTAGTTAATTACTTCTAAGTAGCAGCAGTAACATAATCTATAAGCAAGTGATATGTAAATCAGGAAAGCTTCCTGGATTATACTCACATGCATCCACTTAGCTTAATCTACATCACCCCCTGAGCAAAATAATCTACAACAAAAGCAATTTTTGTAAGATATAATGGAGGGGATGGTAGCACCAATTATGAACAGGTTAAGTGTTGTCAAAATTTCTCATGTGTGCCTAATCAAGAAAACATAACTGCTAGGAAATATCCCCCCTTATATTTATATTATATAATACTCTTATATTAAATATACCTACCTCTTAATCATCTGAAGCACACATAATGAACTGCACCCAAATATCTATATCTATATTTAATATTTAGAAATAGAACCACTTATTGGTAGGGATTGGCAATGTGCCAGCTAAAACACTGGATTTCCTGGCCTCCCTTGTCAAAAGGCGTGGCCATTTAACTAAGATTGGACCAATGTTTTGAAGGCAGGATGTCAAGAAAACTTCTTAATAGGAGGAGGGGGGTGATGTAGCTGGAGAGACCCTTTTGTCCTTATTCCTTCCTGCTTTGTCCTGCCTGGAATGGAGACATGATGGCCGGATCTATAGTATCCATCTTACCACCATGAAGCAACCCTGAAGATGGAAGCCACATGCCTATGGATAGCAGAATAGAAAGGTGGAAGAGCTCTGGGATACCAAATATATTATAGACCCACCTCACTAGACCTGAACTTCTTTCATATAAGAGGAAAAATAAGCCTCTCTCTTGGTTAGGCCATCAATTCATTTTCTTTAGTGGGAGAGGAGAGTCTTTATTACCAGCAGTTGAACACTATTTATAACTGATACATTATCCCCTGAAGTCTCCGTTTAAATTTAACTTTCTCAAGGAATCCCTGATCCCTTAGAGAGACCACCACTTCCTTTTATAACACTCATTATAGTTATCTAATATTTATATTCAGTGTTAGCTTATAAACTCTAAATGAATGAAGATTATATTTATTTTGTTCCCTCCCATACCCTAAGAAGCTAGCATAGAGCTGGCACTCAGTAACAGTTTAATGCGATTGGATAAAAAAAGGTATATAAGTGATAGCAATAAAAAAAACTTTAGTCAGCACACCAGATACTGTGCCACTGATACAACTCCTAAAAGTGGAAATTACTATTCTATTTAGTAGAAACACCAAGAAAACCTACAAAGAAAACTGGATGGTTGTGTCACAAATAATAAAGTAAATGTAGCACTTAAGAAATATTAAAGTCAAGTGTCATCTTAGCCACTTCAGTGGTTTCCTAAATACTATATGCAGGTCTTAAAGAAATGTACCATGATTTGATGTGCAGTTGAAAATATATTTGTCATGTGCTTCGGAATTTTCAATTTTAACAACAGTTAATAGGCCTGTACTCTAATAAGTTAACAATGCAATAAGCAGAAACAACTATTTTATTAAATGAATGTGTTATTCAAATATCAAGCATTGTTTTCTTGGCATCAAACACAACTGCTGCTAATTCCTATAAAATTGAAACTAAAAATGGGACCTTATAGTGAGCCTTTGAGACCAACTGCAGATGCTGACTCTTTCTGGCAAAACTAATTAAAATATGGATGGCAAAATTAATGTCCCAAATATTCCAGGAATTACCAAAAGAAATAATTATCCTGGAAAGAGTTCTTAAAAGCATTTTAAGGCCTGCAAAGTCAAGGGAAAGAACATCTGTAACTTAACAGGGCAAGGAGAGTAGCAATGGGCTCAGTGAAAGAGGAAAGAGGGGAAGGAAAGAAGGGATGAAGGAATGAAGACAGGGAAGGAGGAAAGAAGGAAGGAAGGAAGAAGGAAGGGAAGAGAGGAAGGGAGGAAGAGAGAGGAGCTGGAAATATTATCCAGGCTTTAAACATTCTGTCTTGGGTTTGATCTGATTGACATATTAAGGACTGGGCTTCTTTTGGGTGTTTAGAGAAACTAACAAAAGTTCAATAAGAGCTTAGGACTTTGCAAAATGACAACTTCCCAGAGTACTCCCAGGCTGTAATTCTGAAAGGAGTTTACACTCACTTCCTAAAGGATCCAAAGTTTTGGCAAGAAAAGTTGGGGTTCCATCTATAAAATATTCAAGGACACATCAGTGAAGGCTGAGATATTCCTAGAGATTCATGAACCAATGACACCAAGATAACCAGCAGTCGCTCTAGTGTAATAAGTAAATCACAAATTACACTACAATGCCTTGTCTCTTTCTCACCCCCTTCTTCTCTTTCTTTCAGAATTTTCTGACATTTTGGTTCCTCCCTAATACTTCCTTTTTCTTCTTCTGTTCCCTAGCATCCGACTTGTTAGCAGCCCTTCTCACAGCACTATGGTCTGACAGACAACAGGTAGAAGGAGTAAGATGCCAGAACCGTGATGATACTCAGAACACCTATGTAGTATTATTTGATGGATGCCAAAGGAGAGCTATCCAAAAGCCAGCCCTTGTAACAGAGAGAGAAATCCCCACATTTTTCATTCAGCCAGGTACAAGCATTAAAGGTCTCTGTTAAAATAAGAGAATCCATTACAAAACTGAGATCATTAGACTTTCTTTGGTGATACAGCAAAAATATGTGTGAAGGGGACCCAGGTTAGGAGAGTTTTGTGGAATAATAAAGGCTACAAATGTCTAGAGGTAGAGATACCTAGGAAGGGCACGGAGGGGGATAGGGTGTAGGCACAAGTTTCCTGAGGCCGACAAAGAGATGTCAAAAACCAGCAGATAGGCAAAGAAAAAGGGCAGCCCCGATTAGCATAGCTTGGCATTTTCAGGATAGCTGACCCGTTAAACAGCAGGAATCTGTAAAGTTGAGTTTTAGCTTGGGGTAGAGAGGATGGTTGAAAAAAACTGATGGACCCCAATCTTGTTCTAGACCACTTGACAGACCAGCATCAATTATCAAGTACCACCTAACACTTGGCCTCTGTGATGCCAAATGGCACATAAGCCTCTCTCCTCATTCACAGTCTATGCACCTGAAATTCACTCACTCCCGGTACAACATGAAAATAGATTGAAAAGATGTCCCTTTCAGAATTCAAAGCAACTGAATTATCTCAATGGAATCTTCAGTGCTGAGCTGGTGTCACGATAATGTGACATGTACAGTCACATTAATTCCATTGAATTATCTTCAATGGAATTCAAAGCAACTGAATTATCTTCAATGGAATCTTCAGTGCTGAGCTGGTGTCACGATAATGTGACATGTACAGTCAATCATACAATCTAAGTTGTAGTTTGGGCAATCACAATAGTCCCTGGAGTTTTAATTTTTGTACTAGCACTCAATTCAATTCAACCCATAAATAAGAGATTTCAAGATGTATATAAGTATAAATAATTTGTACTGATGCATGGGGAGCAAGGAAATGAAGCAGAAGGCTGCCTGGAAAACTGAGACTAAGAAAGAAGAGGTGTTCACAGTGACTGAGACAAGCAGAAATTGACTAAACTGGAATGTTTGTATTTTGGCTTCTATAGTAAAGAAAATTATCTTACAAAGTGCTGGACTTCATCTGGGTGCTTAGAAACTATGAAAAGGCATGTTTACAAGTCAAATATGAGGTGTCACAGAAGGGCAATGAACTTGTCCCCCAAAGGAGGAACACAGAAATACTGAAACTCTGAGCAAAGTGGAACCATATTTTAAGGTTTCATTCTACAATGTCCACAGAATTAAATCCCTTAGCCTGTATCTGTCAGACACCTATAACACCTAGTCACTTCTGTGAAGAGTTCAAACCAGTTGTTTGATTTTGTGTAGATTAAAAACAGTCAGACCATTTCACACATTCTACAGGTAGTTTATGCTGCTGGCAAGACAGAACCTTCAGATGATCCTTACAGGTGGCGCTGAATTAAAGTCATTGCCAACTTGGTTTTACTCTTTCCTGGAAAATAAGGAAATTGCTAATACATCTTTAGTTTGAGAAAAAAGGCCACTTTTATGTTGGTCATGAGCTTCAGGGGATTAGACAGAATATGTAGTGAGGATGGCACAAATAAGACTAGTATAGAAAGCGAGAGAAACAGGGTATGTTAGCCAGGAGAGGAAAAAAAAAAAAACTTTCCTTTTTTAATGAAAATTTAATGTTGGAGGGGGGAAAAAAAGTTGGTGTTCCTCTTAACAGGAACTGATGCTTCCTTCAGTCAAGTCCCAGGACATTCAGTTTTGTAAAACAGGCAATACTATACATAAGACAAAAAAAATGTTGCAGCAGAAATTTTTAAATTCTTTGAAGATTTTTGACTGCCAAAATGTTGTTATTACTGGGTGGGGAAGCTAAGAAGCAACATTAGTAATTCTCCAATCATTTCTTTCACATTTGAAAAATAAAGTTCTCAGTAAACCAATCACTGTCTCTTGCAATGATTCAAAAGGATAGTCGGGGCGCCTTGGTGGCTCAGTGGGTTAAGCCTCTGCCTTCGGCTCAGGTCATGCTCTCAGGGTCCTTTGGATCGAGCCCTGCATCAGGCTCTCTGCTCATCAGGGAGCCTGCTTCCTCCTCTCTCTCTGCCTGCCTCTCTGCCTACTTCTGATCTCTGTCTGTCAAATAAATAAATAAAATCTTAAAAAAAAAAAAAGGATAGTGTACATCATGACATCAGCTAGGTAGAAGTCACCAGAAATAGTCACTGGAAGCACACACAAGTATCAGAAAGATTAATATCTATTAACTACCTACGTTGGACTATTTGTTACCAACAAAAGCCTCATAGAAAAGTCTAGCATTATCTTGATGTTTCAGTGTAACTTCAGCAACCATCTGGAATACTGTAATTGCTATGACACCGCTTCTGGGTACAGCAAACAGCACAATCATTAAAAAAAATTTCACTTCAAATATCTTCCTGGAAGCTAATAAATTTTACAGCAGTTTCAATCCTTCCTCATTGCAACAAAGAAAAACTTAGTTTCAGACAAATTAAAAGTAAATTGATTGCCTAGGGGGAATCTATTTGAATATCACTTTTATGTGTTAGAAATCTTTTCTTCTAGAACTTTAGAGGGAGGGAAGGAGGAAGTGGGGGAGGAAAGGAATGAATGAATCTTGGATAAGGGAATGAGACAGAGGATTGAGATAGTGTGAAATGGAAAGAAGTCAGTATATGAGAAAGACAAGCTATAGCAACAGAGGGAGACTGAAAGACAAGAAAAACCATTAAATCCTTGTTTGCAAAACCAGGTAGAAAACAACTTAAAATAAAATGCAAATGTGTCATTGAGGTGCAGGCCTAACATTTGTGCTCAAATTTATGAATAATAACTATGAATAATGAATACCAAAATTGATGGGATCAGACACCACCTTCTATGTTTACTTGTCATTATCCATCTTTCATGGACAATGCTCAGTTTTATTATTTTGCTCTTTTCCTTAGAAATACTCATAATTATTCTTTTTCCAAGTATCCATTTAATCATACTAGTAGAAAGCAAGTTCCATTTTTCAGGGTGCTGCCGCAAAAGCAATTAGACAAATTCAGAAGTGAAACCAGTTAATCTATTCTTTGAGGAAGTTTGATCATTTGAAGGCATCCTATGCTTGTCCTGCTGCTCTTATTAGGAAGAAAAAGTCCTTTACACCTTTAGCCCATAACAGTTAATGTTTAACCCCCTGGCCCTTAGCTTATCCAACTCTCCATTGAAAGAAAAAATCTTTGCTCCATCTGAAACATCAAAGAACTCTGGGAATCTCTTTGGGCCACAACTGTGAGGGCTTTTTCTGAGGTGGCTCAAACTCTGAATTATAAGAGTAGCAGAAGGCTTTTTGGTTGAGATGACAGGGGTTAAGACACTCTGATACAGGTCTAGTAAAATCTGTGCACATACTGTGAGCCTAGATTAAAGCACAAAAACAGATCACACACACACATGTGTGCATGTACACACACACACACACACACACACACATTCATACACATGCATGTGCACATACCACCACCAGTCCTCATCATCCTGAATACCCATTTCCATTCACAGGTTAAAACAATGGAGGATTATATGTCAATTATTTCTCAATAAAGTTGCAAAAAAATCCATGGAACAAATCAAAAGATTATTAAAACTAGTCTGGTAAAACTTAAATGCTCTGCCCTTTTAGTACAGATCATGTATCTTTACAGCCTTGGGATAATCTGTTTTTCCAGAACGTTACATCTCCTGAACTCCATTATATTGCATTTGCCCCTTGTCGGATAAAACGCCAATCTTTCATGACTGGGTCTGCAAAACATGTACCTAATGAAGGAATGTCATGCTGTGGTTAGAGAAGCCCTGAGAAATCTAGTTCTATGTTCAGAAAACAAGAAAGGACTGAGAGTAGAGAATTTAAAGCTTCATTCAAGCCTACATGATTTCTGTTTTCTGAGATTCCGATCTGGCAGTTACAGAGGGGAAGGGTGCAGACTCGTTTAATATAAGAAATTGGATTCTAGCATAGAAATATTCTAAGAGTAAACTGAACTTATTAATTAAAGAAAAAGACTTCTTTCGCCCTAGAGCTTTCTTATCCTCTCAATTCCACTCTGCAATCTTTTTATTTGCTTCTATCGGTTAGTGAACAGAAAATGATTTGGCTTGTTATTAAAACTGCAGATAAAATAATCAGCTCTGGCAAAATGCAAACGGCGCCTAGCTGAAGAGCCAAGGATCATCATCTGCTCATGTATTAAGACATGGCACAACTCCTTTATTTATCCTAATGGTCTTGGATTGGAGGCAGGGGGTAGAAAAAAATTGGAAAGGAGAAAAGAGCAGGGCAGATGCAGAATTATATTTTAAATCTCCTGCTGACATTCAAAGAGCTCTCTCCTGTTATTAATCACACACACACACACACAACACAGAATTGCAATGCTGACAGCTTCCTGGATAAGATGCTTATAAAGGACAGTAACTAACAAACAAGGACACTGACAAATGATTTTATTCTCCTGGGGAATCTCTGTCCCCCTTCTTCCAGAGTTCATGCAAACTGAAAAGTTTATATGTTCAACGCCCTGTTATCCATTCCAATATGGGACGTCAGCAGTATTTCAACAAAGAAACCACTCATGAGTAATGATTTTACAGGAACAAGAGTGGGAAAATGAACTGTTTGAAATGAGTCTAATTCCTTGTGTGACGGCTAATAAAAAGAAACATCTGAACACAGTGCTTGAGAAGCATTTTTGTATTGTTCAACAGACTGAAAATAATAGTCTTTTTTCTGGTCTGCATTACCATAAATAACAGCCTTCCCTTCTGGTCATCTGTGTTTATAGAAGGAATAAAGATTGATACAAAAGTTCGCCTTTCTTCTGCACCACCCAAATAGACACAGATTGTCCAGATGATTTTTTTTTAGCATACATAAACCAACTTTTATTTTAAAAAACAAAACTAATCAGAGTATCTAAATGTTTCAGAAATTACTTGGGAATTGTGAGGAAGCCAGAGAATTTCCTAGGTAGTTCTCTGAAAGGTTGTTTGGAGTGTGAAAGGGGTCGCTTACATCTTGCCTTTGTTTAAGGAAGCCCTTGAACTCTCTTTTTTTTTAAATAATTTTTTTTTATAAATATATATTTTTATCCCCAGGGGTACAGGTCTGTGAATCACCAGGTTTACACACTTCACAGCACTCACCAAAGCACATACCCTCCGCAATGTCCATAACCCCACCCCCCTTCTCCCAACCACCCTTGAACTCTCTTGAGAGGAAATCTTCCATCTGTTCAATTTACTTTCTCCTGACCACACCCTGAAGACTTTCCAGGGTTGGGGAAGAGCAAATTATTATGCACTAGATAGTGTAAGTGTAATCCACGAACTGTAGGTTGTCAGCTCCCCCAGTGCATTTAAGATGGAATTGCCTTTACAACATTTCAACATAGTCCCAGGCACTGCATAAAGGAAGGTTCCCCTGGAGTTCAATGGACCTTTTATTCCCACCTATAAATAAGAAGTGCTCTCATGAATTAATTCATATTCCTCTTTTCTCATCTCATTTCCCTTTTCTCCATTCCATAGGATTCAGCTTATTTCTGCCATGCCCAAAATAGCCTTGTCTTAACCATTCAGTTCAGACTCTCTTCCTCCACCTTTGTAGCCTTTCCTCGTCACATCAAATCTTTCTGCCTAGAAACTCACAACTCCAGGGAAGCTACAGGGAGGCAATCAGAAACAAGAGCAGCCACCAAGTCTGACAGAAAATCCACCAATATGGAAAAAATCTGTTCTCTGGGACATTTCCTCCTTCCCACCAAGGAACCTTCAGAATAAGCCTAATAATTCGGGGTGGGGGGCTCCAAATATGAGAGACAGCTCTGTCTCCTTCTGGAATGTTCTCAGCAAGGTATTTTACCAGCACCCCTTACAAGAAAAACTTGGAGAGGAATATTAACTGTACAACTACAAACATAGTCTGCACACCCTATAATAAAGAGACCACATTTCCCTATTAGGAGGGTAAATTGTTAATTTTTGTTAGAAAATAAAAATTAAAAACTTGCAATTCCCTCAAATTCTAAAGAAGTTGCCATGAATTTTACGTCTGCCCCCAAAAAACCAACGGGGTATTCAGTAAACTACTGAAGGATTTGCTCACTGGAAATTCATAGTCTAATGTAACACTGTTCCTCTCCTGTTCTTCACGTTAATATCATTGGGCCATCAGCCAAAGCCTAGAGAAGTAAGCTTCATCTTGGTGAACTGGAATCTCTAGTGTCAGATACAGTCATAGTGACTAATGGGAACTAGAGCTTGCCAAAATCTATAGCCTCCCTGTCTGTTCCATCCATCAAATATGCTTAGAAGTCCCATGGCACAAGCCCAGCAGTCTACAGATCCCAATCAACTATCAATAGCTTAAGTGTAAGTGATTGTAGATGAAGTCGAAGCCAAATGTGTTCCCTTTTCAGTTGCAGGAATTCCAGTGCTATCATGTTTCCAGTGCTATCATGGCACCCACAGGGTTCATGCCTAACGAATTGGACAAGAAGCCAGGATCTAAGTGTTATAGGATGCTCTGCACATGTTACAGTTACAGCATTCAGCATAGCACTAATAGGCATCCTAGTCTTGAGTTCCAGGCATGTCACATGGACCGTACTGAAAGGCCTACCTGCTCCCTGGTTAGATGTGATGGAAGACATAGGGGTTCCCATATGCCCTGCTGCTAGTATAGAGGCCCCTTTATGTCTCTTCAGATTCCCACAACTTCAGATTCCCAGAACAAAGAAATGTATGTGTTTATATCATGGCCTAGAACTCTATAGCAAGTGTCTTGCTTCCCTGACATCCCAATATTGCACTGAAAGGTAATTTATTAAATTTTCCTTCCCATCCTATTCTTGAACACTTCCCATATGATCCAAACTCAGTACTCTACCACACCAGCTTTTCTTCCCAAAACAGAGGCTTTCTATTCTGCAAAAGGATATTGTGTCTCAGAGACACTGCTTTAAAAAGGAGTTGCTCAGGGAGGAGTCAAGATGGTGGAGAAGTAGCAGGCTAAGACTACTTCAGCTAGCAGGAGAACAGCTAGATAGCTTAACTAAAGATTGCAAACACCTGCAAATCCATCGGCAGATCGAAGAGAAGAACAGCAATTCTGGAAACAGAAAAACAACCGCTTTCTGAAAGGTAGGACTGGTGGAGAAGTGAATCCAAAGCGACGGGAAGATAGACCCTGGGGGGAGGGGCCAGCTCCCGGCAAGCGGCAGAGCAACGGAGCACAAAATCGGGACTTTTAAAAGTCTGTTCCGCCGAGGGACATCGCTCCAGAGGCTAAACTGGGGCAAAGCCCACATAGAGTCAGCATGGCCTCAGGTCCCGCAGGGTCACAGAAGGATCGGGGGTGTCTGAGTGTCGCAGAGCTTGAGGGTATTGGAACAGGAAAGCCAGCTACAGAGACAGAGAGGACAGTAAACTCAAAGCTCGGTGTTACCTTGAACTGGTCGCAGGATCGGTGAGCTGGGAGCACGGCCGGAGGTCAGGCAGACGGGAGTAACTGGGAGCTGTTCTCTGAGGGCTCACTGAGGAGTGGGGCCCCGGGCTCTCGGCTCCTCCTGGACAGAGACCAGGAGGCCGCCATTTGTATTCCCGTCCTCCGAAACTCTACAGAAAGCGGTCAGGGAACAAAAGCTCCTGAAAGCAAACCTGAGCGGATTACTCAGCCCAGACCCTGGTAAGGGCGGTGCAATTCTGCCTGGGGCAAAGATGCTTGAGAATCATGACACCAGGCCCCTCCCCCAGAAGATCAACAAGAAACACAGCCAAGACCAAGTTCACCTACCAAGGAGTGTGGTTTCAATACCAAGGAGAGCAGCAGAATTCCAGAGGAAGAGAAAGCAAAGCACGGAACTCATGGCTTTCTCCCTCTGATTTTTTTAGTATAGAGGTTAATTTAATTTTTTTCATTTTCATTTTTTTCTCTTCTCCTGCTAAAGTTTTTTTTAACTTTTACCCTTTTCTTTTTTTAACGTTTTTTAACTAGTTTATCTAATATATATATTTTTTCTTTTTTATATTTTTCTTTATTCGTTTTCTTTTTTTAATTCTTTTCTTTTCTTTTCTTTTTCTTTTTTCTCTTTCTTTCTTTTTGAACCTCTTTCTATCCCCTTTCTCCCCCCTCACGATTTGGGATCTCTTCTAATTTGCTTAAAGCATATTTTCCTGGGGTTATTGCCACCCTTTTAGTATTTTACTTGCTCCTTTATATATTCTTATCTGGACGAAATGACAAGGCGAAAAAATTCACCACAAAAAAAAGAACAAGAGGCAGTACCGAAGGCTAGGGACCTAATCAATACAGACATTGGTAATATGTCAGATCTAGAGTTCAGAATGACAATTCTCAAGGTTCTAGCCGGGCTCGAAAAAGGCATGGAAGATATTAGAGAAACCCTCTCAGGAGATATAAAAGCCCGTTCTGGAGAAATAAAAGAACTAAAATCTAACCAAGTTGAAATCAAAAAAAGCTATTAATGAGGTGCAATCAAAAATGGAGGCTCTCACTGCTAGGATAAATGAGGCAGAAGAAAGAATGAGTGACCTAGAAGACCAAATGACAGAGAATAAAGAAGCTGAGCAAAAGAGGGACAAACAGCTACTGGACCACGAGGGGAGAATTCGAGAGATAAGTGACACCATAAGACGAAACAACATTAGAATAATTGGGATTCCAGAAGAAGAAGAAAGAGAGAGGGGAGCAGAAGGTATACTGGAGAGAATTATTGGGGAGAATTTCCCCAATATGGCAAAGGGAACGAGCATCAAAATTCAGGAGGTTCAGAGAATGCCCAACAAAATCAATAAGAATAAGCCCAAACCCCGTCACCTAATAGTAAAATTTACAAGTCTCAATGACAAAGAGAAAATCCTGAAAGCAGCTCGGGAAAAGAAGTCTATAACATACAATGGTAAAATATTAGATTGGCAGCTGACTTATCCACAGAGACCTGGCAGGCCAGAAAGAGCTGGCATGATATTTTCAGAGCACTGAACGAGAAAAACATGCAGCCAAGAATACTATATCCAGCTAGGCTATCATGGAAAATAGAAGGAAAGATTAAAAGCTTCCAGGACAAACAAAAACTGAAAGAATTTGCAAACACCAAACCAGCTCTACAGGAAATATTGAAAGGGGTCCTCTAAGCAAAGAGAGAGCCTACAAGTGGTAGAACAGTAGGGAACAGAGACAATACACAGTAACAGTCACCTTACAGGCAACACAATGGCACTAAATTCATATCTCTCAATAGTTACCCTGAATGTTAATGGGCTAAATGCCCCTGTCAAAAGACACAGGGTATCAGAATGGATAACAAAACAAAACCCATCTATATGTTGCCTCCAAGAAACTCATTTTAAGCCCAAAGACACCTCCAGATTTAAAGTGAGGGGGTGGAAAAGAATTTACCATGCTAATGGACATCAGAAGAAAGCAGGAGTGGCAATCCTTATATCAGATCAATTAGATTTTAAGCCAAAGACTTTAATAAGAGATGAGGAAGGACACTATATCATACTCAAAGGGTCTGTCCAACAAGAAGATCTAACAATTTTAAATATCTATGCCCCCAACGTGGGAGCAGGCAACTATATAAACCAATTAATAACAAAATCAAGGAAGCACATCAACAATAATACAATAATCGTAGGGGAATTTAACACTCCCCTCACTGAAATGGACAGATCATCCAAGCAAAAGATCAGTAAGGAAATAAAGGCCTTAAATGAACCACTGGACCAGATGGACATCAGAGATATATTCAAAACATTTCATCCCAAAGCAACAGAATACACATTCTTCTCTAGTGCACATGGAACATTCTCCAGAATAGATCACATCCTTGGTCCTAAATCAGGTCTCCATCAGTATCAAAGGTTTGGGATCATTACCCGCATATTTTCAGACCACAATGCTCTGAAGCTAGAACTCAACCACAAGAGGAAGTTTGGAAAGAACCCAAATACATGGAGACTAAACAGCATCCTTCTAAAGAACGAATGGGTCAACCGGGAAATTAAAGAAGAAATGAAAAAATCATGGAAACAAATGATAATGAAAATACAATGGTTCAAAATCTGTGGGACAAAACAAAGGCAGTCCTGAGAGGAAAATATATAGCCGTACAAGCCTTTCTCAAGAAACAAGAAAGGTCCTAGATCAGAGCAGAAATCAATGAAATATAAAGCAAAAAAACAATAGAACAAATCAATGAAACTAGGAGCTGGTTCTTTGAAAGAATTAATAAAATTGATAAGCCCCTGGCCAGACTTATCAAAAAGAAAAGAGAAAGGACCCAAATAAATAAAATCATGAATGAAAGAGGAGAGATCACAACTAACACCAAAGAAATACAAACTATTATGGGAACATACTATGAGCAACTCTACGCCAACAAATTTGACAATCTGGAAGAAATGGATGCATTCCTAGAAACATATAAACTACCACAACTGAGCCAGGAAGAAGAAGAAAGCCTGAACAGACCCATAACCAGTAAGGAGATTGAAACAGTCATTATAAATCTCCAAACAAACAAAAGCCCAGGGCCAGACGGCTTCCCAGGGGAATTCTACCAAACATTTAAAGAAGAACTAATTCTTATTCTCCTGAAACTGTTCCAAAAAAATAGAAATGGAAGGAAAACTTCCAAACACATTTTATGAGGCCAGCATCACCTTGATGCCCAAAACAGACAAGGATCCCATCAAAAAAGAGAGCTATAGACCAATATCCTTGATGAACACAGATGCGAAAATTCTCACCAAAATACTAGCCAATAGAATTCAACAGTACATTAAAAGGATTATTCACCACGACCAAGTGGGATTTTTTCCAGGGCTACAAGGTTGGTTCAACATCCGCAAATCAGTCAATGTGATACAACACATCAATAAAAGAAAGAAGAAGAACCATATGATACTCTCAATAGATGCTGAAAAAGCATTTGACAAAGTACAGCATCCCTTCCTGATCAAAACTCTTCAAAGTGTAGGGAGAGAGGGCACATACCTCAATATCATCAAAGCCATCTATGAAAAACCCACCGCAAATATCATTCTGAATGGAGAAAAACTGAAAGCTTTTCCGCTATGGTCAGGAACACGGCAGGAATGTCCATTATCACCACTGCTATTCAACATAGTACTAGCGGTCCTAGCCTCAGCAGTCAGACAACAAAAGTTAATTAAAGGCATCCAAATCAGCAAAGAAGTCAAATTATCACTCTTCGCAGATGATATGATACTGTATGTGGAAAACCCAAAAGACTCCACTCCAAAACTGCTAGAACTTATACAGGAATTCAGTAAAGTGTCAGGATATAAAATCAATGCACAAAAATCAGTTGCATTTCTCTACACCAACAGCAAGACAGAAGAAAGAGAAATTAAAAAGTCCATCCCATTGAAAATTGCACCCCAAACCATAATATACCTAGGAATAAACCTAACCAAAGGGGCACAGAATCTATACTCAGAAAACTCTAAAGTACTCATGAAAGAAATTGAGGAAGACACAAAGAAATGGAAAAATGTTCCGTGCTCCTGGATTGGAAGAATAAATATTGTGAAAATGTCTATGCTACCTAAAGCAATCTACACATTTCTTTTAAATTTTTTATTTTTTATAAACATATATTTTTATCCCCAGGGGAACGGGTCTGTGAATCGCCAGGTTTCCACACTTCACAGCACTCACCAAAGCACATACCCTCCCCAATGTCCATTTTCCCACCCCCTTCTCCCAAACCCCTTCCCCCCAGCAACCCTCAGTTTGTTTTGAGAGATTAAGAGTCACTTATGGTTTGTCTCCCTCCCAATCCCATCTTGTTTCATTGATTCTTCTGCTACCCACTTAAGCCCCCATGTTGCATCACCACTTCCTCATATCAGGGAGATCATATGATAGTTGTCTTTCTCTGCTTGACTTAGTTCCATCCATGTTGTCGCAAATGGCAAGACTTCATTTCTTTTGATGGCTGCATAGTATTCCATTGTGTATATATACCACTTCTTCTTGATCCATTCATCTGTTAATGGACATCGAGGTTCTTTCCACAGTTTGGCTATTGTGGACATTGCTGCTATAAACATTCGGGTGCATGTGCCCTTTGGATCACTACGTTTGTATCCTTAGGTTAAATACCTAATAGTGCAATTGCTGGGTCCTAGGGCAGTTCTATTTTCACATTTTGAGGAATCTCCATGTTGTTTTCCAGAGTGGCTGCACCAGCTTGCATTCCCACCAACAGTGGAGGAGGGTTCCCCTTTCTCCGCATCCTCGCCAGCATCTGTCATTTCCTGACTTGTTGATTTTAGCCATTCTGACTGGTGTGAGGTGATATCTCATTGTGGTTTTGATTTGTATTTCCCTGATGCCGAGTGATATGGAGAACGTTTTCATGTGTCTGTTGGCCATCTGGATGTCTTCTTTGCAGAAATGTCTGTTCATGTCCTCTGCCCATTTCTTGATTGGATTCTTTGTTCTTTGGGTGTTGAGTTTGCTAAGTTCTTTATAGATTTTGGACACTAGTCCTTTATCTATTATGTCATTTGCAAATATCTTCTCCCATTCTGTCAGTTGTCTTTTGATTTTGTTAACTGTTCCCTTTGCTGTGCAAAAGCTTTTGATCTTGATGAAATCCCAATAGTTCATTTTTTCCCTTGCTTCCCTTGCCTTTGGCGATGTTCCTAGGAAGATGTTGCTTCAGCTGAGGTTGAACAGGTTGCTGCCTGTGTTCTCCTCAATGATTTTGATAGATTCCTTTCGAACATTGAGGTCCTTCTTCCATTTTCAGTCTATTTTCATGTGTGGTATAAGGAAATGTTCCAATTTGGTTTTTCTGCATGTGGCTGTCCAATTGTCCCAGCACCATTTATTGAAGAGGCTGTCTTTTTTCCATTGGACATTCTTTCCTGCTCTGTCGAACATTAGTTGATCATAGAGTTGAGGGTCTATTTCTGGGCTCTCTATTCTTTTCCATTGATCTATGTGTCTGTTTTTGTGCCAACACCATGCTGTCTTGATGATGACAGCTTTGTAATAGAGCTTGAAGTCCGGAATTGTGATGCCACCAACGTTGGCTTTCTTTTTCAATATCCCTTTGGCTATTCGAGGTCTTTTCTGGTTCCATATAAATTTTAGAATTATTTGTTCCATTTCTTTGAAAAAGATGGATGGTACTTTGATAGGAATTGCATTAAATGTGTAGATTGCTTTAGGTAGCATAGACATTTTCACAATATTTATTCTTCCAATCCAGGAGCATGGAACATTTTTCCATTTCTTTGTGTCTTCCTCAATTTCTTTCATGAGTACTTTATAATAGTTTTCTGAGTATAGATTCTGTGCCTCTTTGGTTAGGTTTATTCCTAGGTATCTTATGATTTGGTGTGCAATTTTCAATGGGATGGACTCCTTAATTTCTCTTTCATCTGTCTTGTTGTTGGTGCAGAGAAATGCAACTGATTTCTGTGCATTGATTGTATATCCTGACACTTTACTGAATTCCTGTATAAGTTCTAGCAGTTTTGGAGTGGAGTCTTTTGGGTTTTCCACATATAGTATCATATCATCTGCAAAGAGTGATAATTTGACTTCTTTGCTGATTTGGATGCCTTTGATTTCCTTTTGTTGTCTGATTGCTGAGGCTAGGACCGCTAGTACTATGTTGAACAGCAGTGGTGATAATGGACATCCCTGCCGTGTTCCTGACCATAGCGGAAAAGCTTTCAGTTTTTCTCCATTCAGAATGATATTTGCGGTGGGTTTTTCATAGATGGCTTTGATGATATTGAGGTATGTGCCCTCTCTCCCTACACTTTGAAGAGTTTTGATCAGGAAGGGATGCTGTACTTTGTCAAATGCTTTTTCAGCATCTATTGAGAGTATCATATGGTTCTTGTTTTTTCTTTTATTGATGTATTGTATCACATTGACTGATTTGTGGATGTTGAACCAACCTTGCAGACCTTGAATAAATCCCACATGGTCGTGGTGAATAATCCTTTTAATGTACTGTTGAATTCTATTGGCTAGTATTTTGGTGAGAATTTTCATATCTGTGTTCATCAAGGATACTGGTCTATAGCTCTCTTTTTTGATGGGGTCCTAGTCTGGTTTAGGGATCAAGGTGGTGCTGACCACATAAAATGAGTTTGGAAGTTTTCCTTCCATTTCTATTTTTTGGAACAGTTTCAGGAGAATAGGAATTAGTTCTTCTTTAAATGTTTGGTAGAATTCCCCTGGGAAGCCGTCTGGCCCTGGGCTTTTGTTTGTTTGGAGATTTATAATGACTGTTTCAATCTCCTTACTGGTTATGGGTCTGTTCAGGCTTTCTTCTTCTTCCTGGCTCAGTTGTGGTAGTTTATATGTTTCTAGGAATGCATCCATTTCTTCCAGATTGTCAAATTTGTTGGCGTAGAGTTGCTCATAGTATGTTCCCATAATAGTTTGTATTTCTTTGGTGTTAGTTGTGATCTCTCCTCTTTCATTCATGATTTTATTTATTTGGGTCCTTTCTCTTTTCTTTTTGATAAGTCTGGCCAGGGGCTTATCAATTTTATTAATTCTTTCAAAGAACCAGCTCCTAGTTTCATTGATTTGTTCTATTGTTTTTTTGCTTTATATTTCATTGATTTCTGCTCTGATCTAGGACCTTTCTTGTTTCTTGAGAAAGGCTTGTACGGCTATATATTTTCCTCTCAGGACTGCCTTTGTTTTGTCCCACAGATTTTGAACCATTGTATTTTCATTATCATTTGTTTCCATGATTTTTTCATTTCTTCTTTAATTTCCCGGTTGACCCATTCGTTCTTTAGAAGGATGCTGTTTAGTCTCCATGTATTTGGGTTCTTTCCAAACTTCCTCTTGTGGTTGAGTTCTAGCTTCAGAGCATTGTGGTCTGAAAATATGCGGGTAATGATCCCAAACCTTTGATACTGATGGAGACCTGATTTAGGACCAAGGATGTGATCTATTCTGGAGAATGTTCCATGTGCACTAGAGAAGAATGTGTATTCTGTTGCTTTGGGATGAAATGTTTTGAATATATCTCTGATGTCCATCTGGTCCAGTGGTTCATTTAAGGCCTTTATTTCCTTACTGATCTTTTGCTTGGATGATCTGTCCATTTCAGTGAGGGGAGTGTTAAATTCCCCTACGATTATTGTATTATTGTTGATGTGCTTCCTTGATTTTGTTATTAATTGGTTTATATAGTTGCCTGCTCCCACGTTGGGGGCATAGATATTTAAAATTGTTAGATCTTCTTGTTGGACAGACCCTTTGAGTATGATATAGTGTCCTTCCTCATCTCTTATTAAAGTCTTTGGCTTAAAATCTAATTGATCTGATATAAGGATTGCCACTCCTGCTTTCTTCTGATGTCCATTAGCATGGTAAATTCTTTTCCACCCCCTCACTTTAAATCTGGAGGTGTCTTTGGGCTTAAAATGAGTTTCTTGGAGGCAACATATAGATGGGTTTTGTTTTGTTATCCATTCTGATACCCTGTGTCTTTTGACAGGGGCATTTAGCCCATTAACATTCAGGGTAACTATTGAGAGATATGAATTTAGTGCCATTGTGTTGCCTGTAAGGTGACTGTTACTGTGTATTGTCTCTGTTCCCTACTGTTCTACCACTTGTAGGCTCTCTCTTTGCTTAGAGGACCCCTTTCAATATTTCCTGTAGAGCTGGTTTGGTGTTTGCAAATTCTTTCAGTTTTTGTTTGTCCTGGAAGCTTTTAATCTTTCCTTCTATTTTCCATGATAGCCTAGCTGGATATAGTATTCTTGGCTGCATGTTTTTCTCGTTCAGTGCTCTGAAAATATCATGCCAGCTCTTTCTGGCCTGCCAGGTCTCTGTGGATAAGTCAGCTGCCAATCTAATATTTTACCATTGTATGTTATAGACTTCTTTTCCCGAGCTGCTTTCAGGATTTTCTCTTTGTCATTGAGACTTGTAAATTTTACTATTAGGTGACGGGGTTTGGGCTTATTCTTATTGATTTTGTTGGGCATTCTCTGAACCTCCTGAATTTTGATGCTCGTTCCCTTTGCCATATTGGGGAAATTCTCCCCAATAATTCTCTCCAGTATACCTTCTGCTCCCCTCTCTCTTTCTTCTTCTTCTGGAATCCCAATTATTCTAATGTTGTTTCGTCTTATGGTGTCACTTATCTCTCGAATTCTCCCCTCGTGGTCCAGTAGCTGTTTGTCCCTCTTTTGCTCAGCTTCTTTATTCTCTGTCATTTGGTCTTCTAGGTCACTCATTCTTTCTTCTGCCTCATTTATCCTAGCAGTGAGAGCCTCCATTTTTGATTGCACCTCATTAATAGCTTTTTTGATTTCAACTTGGTTAGATTTTAGTTCTTTTATTTCTCCAGAACGGGCTTTTATATCTCCTGAGAGGGTTTCTCTAATATCTTCCATGCCTTTTTCGTGCCCGGCTAGAACCTTGAGAATTGTCATTCTGAACTCTAGATCTGACATATTACCAATGTCTGTATTGATTAGGTCCCTAGCCTTCGGTACTGCCTTTTGTTCTTTTTTTTGTGGTGAATTTTTCCGTCTTCCCATTTTGCCTAGATAAGAGTATATGAAGGAGCAAGTAAAATACTAAAAGGGTGGCAACAACCCCAGGAAAATATGCTTTAACCAAATCAGAAGAGATCCCAAATCGTAAGGGGGACTAATGGGATAAAAAGAGGTTTAAAAAGGAAGAAAGGAAAAAAAAGAAAAAAAGAAAAGAAAAGAAAAGAATTTTAAAAAAGAAAACGAATAAAGAAAAATATAAAAAAGAAAAAATATATATATTAGATAAACTAGTTAAAAAACATTAAAAAAGAAAAGGGTAAAAGTTAAAAAAAAATTTTACCAGAAGGTGAGAAAAAAAACAAAAAATGAAAAAGAAAAAAATTAAATTAACTGCAAGACTAAATAAAATCACAGGGAGAAAGCCATGAGTTCCGTGTTTTGCTTTCTCCTCCTCGGGAATTCTGCTGCTCTCCTTGGTATTGAAAGTGCACTCCTTGATAGGTGAACTTGGTCTTGGCTGGATTTCTTGTTGATCTTCTGGGGGAGGGGCCTGGTGTAGTGATTCTAAAGTGTCTTTGCCCCAGGCGGAATTCCACCACCCTTACCAGGGGCTGGGCTGTGTAATCCGCTTGGGTTTGCTTTCAGGAGCTTTTGTTCCCTGAGCGCTTTCCGTAGAGTTCCGGAGGATGGGAATACAAATGTCGGCCTCCTGGTCTCCAGCCCGGAGGAGCCGGGAGCCCGGGGCCCCACTCCTCAGTGCACCCTCAGAGAACACTACCCAGTTACTTCCGTCTGCCTGACCTCCGGCCGCGCTCCAAGCTCAAAGAGCCTGTGACCATTTCAAGGTTAACACCGAGCTGCGAGCTCACTGTCGGCTCTGTCTCTGTAGCCGGCTTTCCCGTTCCAATACCGCAAGCTCTGAGACACTCAGACACCCTCGATCCTTCTGTGACCCTGCGGTACCTGAGGCCACGCTGATCCTGCGTGGGCTTCTCCCTGGTTTAGCCTCTGGAGCGATGTCCCTCAGTGGAACAGACTTTCAAAAGTCCTGATTTTGTGCTCCGTTGCTCCGCCACTTGCAGGGAGCTGGCCCCTCCCCCCGGGTCTGTCTTCCCGTCGCTTTGGATTCACTTCTCCGCCAGTCCTACCTTTCAGAAAGTGGTTGTTTTTCTGTTTCAAGAATTGCTGTTCTTCTTCTCTTCCATCTGCCGATGTTTCTTTGCAGGTGTTTGCAATCTTTAGATAAGCTATCTAGCTGATCTCCTGCTAGCTGAAGTAGTCTCCGCCTGCTACTTCTCCGCCATCTTGTCTCCTCCAGCAATCTACACATTTAATGCAATTCCTATCAAAGTACCATCCATCTTTTTCAAAGAAATGGAACAAATAATTCTAAAATTTATATGGAACCAGAAAAGATCTCGAATAGCCAAAGGGATATTGAAAAAGAAATCCAAAGTTGGTGGCATCACAATTCCTACTTCAATCTCTATTACAAAGCTATCATCATCAAGATAGCATGGTACTGGCACAAAAACAGACACATAGGTCAATGGAACAGAAAAGAGAGCCCAGAAATAGACCCTCAACTCTATGGTCAACTAATCTTCGACAAAGCAGGAAAGAATGTCCAATGGAAAAAAGACAGCCTCTTCAATAAATGGTGCTGAAAAAACTGGACAGCCCCATGCAGAAAAATGAAATTGGACCATTTCCATATACCACACACAAAAATAGACTCAAAATGGATGAAGGACCTCAACGTGCGAAATGAATCCATCAAAATCCTTGAGGAGAACACAGGCAGCAACCTCTTCGACCTCAGCCGCAGCAACATCTTCAGAGGAACATTGCCAAAGGCAAGGGAAGCAAGGGCAAAAATGAACTATTGGGATTTCATCAAGATCAAAGCTTTTGCACAGCAAAGGAAACAGTTAACCAAATCAAAAGACAACTGACAGAATGGGAGAAGATATTTGCAAACGACATATCAGATAAAGGACTAGTGTCCAAAATCTATGAAGAACTTAGCAAACTCAGCACCCAAAGAACAAACAATCCAATCAAGAAATGGGCAGAGGACATGAACAGACATTTCTGCAAAGAAGACATCCAGATGGCCAACAGACACATGAAAACGTGCTCCATATCACTCGGCATCAGGGAAATACAAATCAAAACCACAATGAGATATCACCTCACACCAGTCAGAATGGCTAAAATCAACAAGTCAGGAAATGACAGATGCTGGCGAGGATGCGGAGAAAGGGGAACCCTCCTCCACTGTTGGTGGGAATGCAAGCTGGTGCAGCCACTCTGGAAAACAGCATGGGGGTTCCTCACAATGTTGAAAATAGAACTGCCCTATGACCCAGCAATTGCACTATTGGGTATTTACCCTAAAGATACAAACATAGTGATCCAAAGGGGCATGTGCACCCGAATGTTTATAGCAGCAATGTCCACAGTAGCCAAACTGTGGAAAGAACCTAGATGTCCATCAACAGATGAATGGATCAAGAAGTAGTGGTATATATACACAATGGAATACTATGCAGCCATCAAAAGAAATGAAGTCTTGCCATTTGCGACAACATGGATGGAACTAGAGCATATCATGCTTCGTGAAATAAGTCAAGCAGAGAAAGACAACTATCATATGATCTCCCTGATATGAGGAAGTGGTGATGCAACATGGAGGCTTAAGTGGGTAGGAGAAGAATCAATGAAACAAGATGGGATTGGAGGGAGACAAACCATAAGTGACTCTTAATCTCACAAAAGAAACTGAGGTTTTCTGCGGGGAGGGGGATTGGCAGAAGGGGGGTGGGGTTATGGACATTGGGGAGGTTATGTGCTTTGGTGAGTGCTGTGAAGTGTGGAAACCTGGCGATTCACAGACCTGTACCCCTGGGGATAAAAATATATGTTTATAAAAAATAAAAAATTAAAAAAAAAAAAGAAGGAGTTGCTCAGGAAAATAGTTTTCCAATAGTCAGTTCTATTAGGAGTGAACCTATCCTACTGGCTTATCCCCAAATGCAACAGTATCCCAGTGCATTTAAAAGATAATGTTTTATTTTCTTCCTTGATCAGAACCATGTCCTGGCATTCACACCCAGTGGAAAGCCAACTAACTGCCTTAGTTTTAATTATAACTGACCTTCCCCAAGAATAACCTAGAGAATCTAAGGCATAGAAATCTGCTACTTCATCAGAAAGTCCATACCTTGGAGCTCGGGAATATGCATGCCCATATGCCTCTTTGGAGGTACAGAACAATTACTAGACAGAACCCGGACTCTGTGAATTGGATGATCCATAATATTTGTATTTGTGATGGAGAAACCACATTTTCTTCCACAATAGTTGCGCGTATATAGTAAAAGTCTTTAGCATTATTGAGCTAGTCCTGATGTAAATGAATCTCAATGACAAAGCTGAGTCCAGATATCAGAACAAACTGGTCCTTTCTGAACATGGTATTTCTCTGCTCTTGCTTCTGCTCTTGATTCCAGAAAGAATCAAACTAAATATAAATGCAGCTCTAATTTTAATAGGTAATTTATTTTTTATTGTCATATTTAATATTTTGGGCTTTCTTATTTTGTCCAATGCCTTCCCTTTGTTTGTTTCCTAGCACCGTAACTGGAGCATATTGGAGGATAAGCTTTAGAGTGTCCTAACCCTAACCTAGTTCTCATCCCCTACTGCTAAGAAGATATGAGAGAGTATAATTAACACCAGCTGCCCATTTTCACTTTTTACTCTAGGAGCTGAGCAAGCCACACACAGGGTGTGGACTGGAGTAGGTAGAAGAATGTCTGGCTCCAGCCCAGCCTTGATGGGCCTATCCCAAACTACAAGCCTCCATTACACAATACCTAAGTTCTTCAATCATGTTTACACAGCTGGAGCTGTGCAGACCTTGAAAACCATGCAAAGTACAGACTGGGTATAACTGCTCCCTGTTTCATTCTGGATTTAAATCTCTTTATAAATGAATAAGTGAATGTACTAAATTCCCAGTGTTGGGATAACAGCTACTGGGAAAGAAAAAGAAAGCTCCCTTCCTGAGCAGAGTATACATTACCATGGCTGCAGCAGCCCACGGGGTGAAGATTTCTGTCTGCTAGTAAGTAAGCAGCAGCCAATAAAATATAAGTCCAGTAGGAAAAGCAGTAATAACAGGGAATACAACCATCCACCTCAGAAAACAATTCATTCTACAACTACATGGAAAAACTGCTTATAATGAAAAGGTTGGCACTACCTCACTGAGGCAGGGTTTCTGACCATTCTCACCCTTGAGAGTATGGGTGAGTCTTCTCTCCCCTTCATAGAGCCCCCACTGTGAGTTTGCCGTGTTCCTGCTCACCAACACCAAGAAGAGACCTCCCCATAGCTCATCCCCAGCTCCAAAGGTAGGGGAAAATAGAGCATAAGCTTGGTCCTAGGCATTTGACAACCATTAGGCCCTAACACCATAGGGACTGGTGAAGAAAATCTTTTAACACTGCTAATTGCCGGGGTGGGGGGCAGAAAAGCTAAGGCAAACCTTTCTGTTGCAGCACTATATCTGAAGGCAAGCTTCTCTTAAGAAAAAATGACATATACATAAGTCACCTCTACTGGAGCAACTCAAGACATAATCTGCTCCTTGTCAAAAGAGCTTACTTATACCCTGCAGCAAGTCTGAATCCAGCTCTTCTCAGCAAAGTGCACATTTGGAAAATGCACCATCTCTCTTCCAGAGGCAGTGTAGCATAGGGTCTAAGACAATGTGATCTGGAGCAGGATTGTCTGGTTTAAGTCCCAGTTCTACCATTTTATAGCCCTACTGTATGGAAGTTACTTAAAGTTACTCTCTGTGCCTTGGTTTGTTTTTATTTTTTCCATCTGTAATATAGGAATAATAACACTGACCTCCTGGGGGTGTTAGGATGGTTTATTTGGGGGGGGGTACCTTTTTGAAAATTTAAAATGATTATTTGTAATGTTCCAATGATTTCTAATTTACAGAAGGAGGAAAAGACATGAAATGAACCCAGATTTCAGCCAAGAATCACATGATAATAAAAATAAAGTGGGGATGCATGTAAACCAAGCTAAAGAGTTCCTGGCACAAAGGAAGAACTCACTACATATTAAGTATTGTTATTAATCAGGAAGCTCTGACTTTTTGGGAATAGATGGGAGTCCAAGCTGGCATTATTCTTAGACCATGTAAGCCAACTATGGTGGGATATCAAGGAAGGGATGCTAGGAGAGACTCCATGTTATAGACATCACCCTCATCAGGGCTGCCTTGGTGACCCAAATGCTACCACTGATTTTTTTCTTTGTATTATCATTACATTAAATAACTGGAGAGGATTAAGAGGCACAAACTTTCAGTTATAAAATAAATGATGGAGATGAAAAGTACAGCATAAGAATATAGACAATAATATTATAATAACATCATGTGGTATGGATGGTAACTACACTTACCATTGTGAGCATAACATAATGTATAGAATTGTCAATTCACTACGCTGTACACCTAAAACTAATGTAATAGTGAATGTCAACTATACTTCAATAAAAAAACAAAAAGATATTAAATGCTATTTGCAAAGGAAGACCAGTGAGTTTCACAGGTCCCTTGAAATAATTAGGACCTTGGGGAAATGGAACATGGAACAGGTAAGTTTATATGTTGGAAGCAAAAAACAAGCAAAGGAAGCCTAAGAATGCAGGGCCCCTAGTAGAAAGGCTAATGGTGACAGAAACTAAGAAAACCCAAGAGGAGCACTGGGTACCTGTGCTCTCAAATGGAGGGGAAGATGCAGGCAGATAGATATGGTCACACGGTTGACAAAATTTTGCCAAGGGCTCACCCTTGAATATTCCTTCTGAGAATGTGAGCAATGTTCTTTCTCTCTGTGCTTGCTTTCCTCTTAGATACAAAGCTAATTCTGACTCTGCTGCAACAGATCTCACCACTTAAGAAAAATAACCACACACACAGAACGCACTCAAATTTAAAATCTAGACCTCAGAAAGGAAATACTGACAAGATACCTAATAGGTTAAGTATGAAGAATTAAATTGAATGAGGCACTTGGGGTGGGGAAGCAAAACCAGGCTTCATCAAACACATTTGTAACAACACTGCTAAACTGACAATACAGAAGGCTTTTGGTTGATTAACAGGGAGCATAATGTGAGAAGGGAGTTGGAGTAGAGCACAGAAGCTGACTTGATAGCTTAGATGTTAGGGCAAGGTATGATACGTGCAAATCCTGACAATTAACCATTGATGTGAGTAGTCATAAAATTAAAGGCCAGAGGGGCAGATAAAGTCAGAGCATCTAGAGAAAAACAGCAATCACTTTCTGAAACACGGGCACATAAAAGTAAGACAAAAAGACCAATGGGCAAGAATGCTTCTTAGGAATTGTAATGCAAAATCTGTGAAATGAACAAATAGGGGTCATCTAATTCAGGGACAAAGTACATTTGGGATCTTCTTATCCTCTCTTTCTCTAAAAAAACCACATCAGCAATATCAGGCTAGGTTCTTCCCGTAGATGATTCAGCACCTCAAAAAGCTGAACAATGGAATCACCAGAGATAATGAGGCAAGCAGAACTCTGAAGGACTGCTAGATCTCTTCTCATAAGAATTAAACCCCCAAAAGATTGAAAGACACCAAAGGCAATGAGAGTAACTCTGGCCATGAGATTTGAGAGTTCTAGCACCAGGAGATGGGCTAGTAGTCCTGAACTAATGACCAACTAAGAAACTGAAGGAAAGAGCTAATGATTCCATTTTGGGAAAGGCAGAGGCAGCTGCCAAAGCATTAGAGAAGAAACAGCTGTGTTCTTCACTTAGGGGAAAGACCTAATTAAGTTGAAAATTGCAAACTATTCAGAAATGAATGATTCAGTAAGGGAGAGGGAAGATGAGAACATGAAGCAGGCGTAAAAGGAAAAGAGGACCATTTCCACAAAAATACACACACTTAAAAGCAGAGTTAAGCTAAACACATGCAAACAAAAGTCAAAGAAGAAAAAGAAATTCAGAATGTTTTACACAAGCTACCTTCACCACTGTTTCATGTTAATTTCCCTAACTATGATGGAATGATTTTTATAACCCCATGACTAAGATTTCCCATTCTGGTCTTTAGAAATACAGAGGAAAATCCAGCCAAAATCCCTTCTACTTCCCCAATAATCTTTTCATACTAAATGAAAAATAAAGAGTCCTAAACTATCAGCAATAATTAGCCCCTATATAAAAATCAACCCAGGGGCGCCTGGGTGACTCAATGGGTTAAGCCTCTGCCTTCCCCTCAGGGCATGATCCCAGGGTCCTGGAATCACACCCCGCATCAGGCTCTCTGCTCAGCAGGGAGCCTGCTTCCTTCTCTCTCTCTCTCTCTCTCTGCCTGCCTCTGCCTACTTGTGATCTCTCTCTGTCAAATAAATAAATAAAATTTTTTAAAAAATCAACCCGGTCCAAATTCTTCACTTACAATAAGAAACCTGGGGCCCAAGGAGAGAAAGTAAGTTGCTCAAGATCACAAATGGAGTTAGTAACAGATTCAGGACCTGAATCCAGATACCTGAATCAGGATTTTCCTTGCCTATGCAACAAAAACCCCAGTTAAAAGGGGAAAAAAAATAAGAATTTTTTCAATACCTATTGGAAAGTAAAGAGTGATCACAGGGTGTTTTAATAATATGGAGATATTTTTTAGATCATCTTTGAGAAATGACCATCCCTAAAATGCTCATACAGTACCACAAAGAACAAGGAAATCTAGAATGACTGGGTCATCTGACAAAACTTTTAGCGTTTATTGTAATAAAAACATTCAATCCATAAAAGTCCAAATTAGAGGAAATGACAAGGGGAACAGAAGTGAAAGACTTGAATTTCATCAGGTACTTTTTGAAAGAAAGAGTTTTAAACTCTCACATAATCAAGAATCCAGCAAAGTTAGAGGGAATGAAACTTCAAGAACACTCAAGCTGTGATTCAACTGAAGTGTTGTGGTCAACAGAATTGCCAGTGACACAGAAAACACAGCAGACCAACTCAAAGAGTAAAATGTAAGAAACAAAGTGAAAGGCCAGTATCTATACAGGTAGCACCACTGTAGACCCTCCTGGGTATTATCAAACATGCCTCCTGGGCTAGTTAGGCACACCAGTTATTTCCTTCTATCTCACAGTAATGCTTCTGACTCCCTGATCTTTCTGGCTTCACTGCTATACTCTGCTGCAGTTTCCCTAAGCAACATTCTTTCTAAACTGGAGGAGGTAGTCCTTTCAGAACTTCCTGCTAGTCCAGTAGGCTTTGAGATTTCAAATGGAAAAATAGAACAATGCCCTGGACTAATATAACAAAGCCAGGAAACACAAACTCTCTTTAATCTTTGCCGTGTCTTAAGAGTAAATTATTTCACCTTTGGAATTTGTAAAATGGGGTGGATGAGTACTGCCCTGAGGATCCAACATTGGCAGATGGCATCTGTTGTTTGGTAGTGTTCACAGCAATGAACTGATCAAGATTTGTTCACTGAAGGTCTTCTCCACTCATAGTAGTGTGTTACGAGCTGTGAGGGAAGAGGGGAAAAAGTGATAAAGAAGAAAACGGTGCCAAATAAAAAGAAGCCATAAAAATCTTCCACAAAGAAATGCTGAGCTCCTACAACCAAAAAAATTCTTATTTAATGTCATTGAAAAATCTCCATTTTTCATAAAAATGATGGAAGAGAAGTTATCCCTAGAAGGAAAGAGGATAGAGTAAGGCTGAACTTAAAAGGAGGAGGGCTGGAGAAAGAGCTACATAAGAAACATCAAAGAAGAAAGTGTGTGGAGGGAGAGGGATGGGGAAGAAAAGATAAACAAAAGTCTGTACTAAAGGTAGCAGTTTGCAACTGACCCCATAGAGGAAAGAGTGCAAGATTTGGCTTAAAGTGTTAGACTTAGACATCTAGAGATATCACATGTTAGGAGAAGGAGGAGTCTTAAATTTTGTTTACAGAAAATGGAGACAGTTAACAACTAGGAATAGCCACCTTGCTTAGAAAAAGAGGAATGAACAAATAATATAAGTCCATTGTACCCTTTGACTTATTTGGCCCCTAATACTAGGATGAAAAGTCCCTCCCTTGGTAGTACTTCAATGGTCTTTAGTTTTGTTTTTTTTTTTTTAAGATTTTATTTATTTGTTTATTTGACAGAGATCACAAGTAGGCAGAGAGGCAGGCAGAGAGAGAGAGGAGGAAGCAGGCTCCCTGCTGAGCAGAGAACCCGATATGGGGCTCGATCCCAGGACCCTGGGATCATGACCCAAGCCGAAGGCAGAGGCTTTAATCCACTGAGCCACCCAGGGGCCCCCACTGGTCTTTAGTTTTTAACTGTACTTTTTTTTCTGAAATAGACTTCACTTTGATTTTCACCCCATGCTTCATGACATTACCATTGAGCAGCTTCCAAGAAAGGAATGCCAAAGGGAGGAAATTAAGATGAAAGAGCAATTACCCCTCAAAGCAAGCACACCACACCATCTGTTAACTTGAGTACGGCACTCATTATGGATCCACTGGCAAACGGCCATGTGCTCAGGAATCTGAAAAAATTGGGCCCAGAACCGAAAATGCATGGAAAAAAAGAGCTTAGAAATTGAAGGATCTTAACAATTATCAACCACCTCATTTTACATTAAAAATAAGCAAAAAGCTAATTAATGTGATATAAACTATGTATATAGGTGTTGAAGAGGTGGCGAGTAAAATACAAACCAAGACAAACTGATAGTCAAGAAAGACTTTTTTCTTATAAGACTTCAATTTTGTGCAAGATTTTAAAGGAGAAAGTGATATGGACAAGTGAACAAGGACAATAAACTAAGAAGAATGACTTCATCAGCCTCACCTATCACTATCATTCTTTGACTGTCTACTATAGAAAAGGCACTTTTCTATGCCTTATATGTGTGATCTCATTTAATCCTTACAACCACTCTGTAATGTAGGTACTACCAGAATCCTCCATCCTACAGATGAGAAACCCAGACATTAGACAGGACAAGAAATATGTGTACAACCAGACAACTATTAATTTGTGTAATATGATGAGAACTGAAAGCCCCTGACTCTCAGGTCAGTGCTCTCTTTCTGCTAAACTAGATTGTGCTGAAAGTGAAAGTGCTCAGATCAACAGGCCAGCAAGCAGAAGGACACAGAAATAAGAATTAAAAAAACTATCTGATTTATGATAATATTGTACTAACAAAAGGTATTATACAAATATAAATATCACTTTGATTTTTAATCCCAGCAACATTATTGCAACACTGCTCATCAGCCCATCTATGAATATAAGAATTGGGATTTTGAGAGTTTAGTGACTTATCTGGGGCTCTGTGATGAATAAATAATAGAGTGAAAACTATAATTCTTAGTTTTCCCTGGGCAGCATGGCATTATATTAGGGCTATAATTATCTTTTTAGCATTTTGCATATAGCACATAGATTTGGATTTTAAGGAAGTAAAAAATTATGCACTTCCAGTTACATTGATCATGTAATGTTATGTTCAAGCTATGAAACTTTTTCAGAATCTTTTTCAACAACAGTGCCTGTCCCTATGTTATAAGTTCTTTTTGACTATTCCTAATTCCACACAGTTCTCTGTGTATTTGAACCCCCTTCTCCCTCTCCCTTTCGTCCTCCCTCCACTCTTTTCCTCCCACTGTCTTTCTCCCTTTCCCTTTCTCTGTCTCCATTTATCGGCAAACACAAACATGTCATAAGGTCCTTTACAAGCCAAAATATTTTATGCCACAAAACCACAGTCTGCCACCTAAATTCATCAACTATAACCAGTGAAGATGAGTCATGTGACATATTAATATAAGACAACCAGCTCTAAGCAAGCCAAGAGTAAAAAAAAAATAAATTCATTTATCAGCTATATATTTGAGTAGCTTTCTCCTGGCATTTATATAGAAAGGATTTTATAAGGGACCTTGGTTGAGATTTTTTTTATTATTAACAAATTCATTTTTCCACTACAAAAGGAGGCAGATATCCAAAGACACATAAATTCCTACCATTACTCAATGACACTGTCCCCATGGATCTGCTGTGAGCTCATTCATATGACAAGGAGATATAACACTTCAGGTAGGAGCTGTGCGTTTTTCAGTCCATTTGGAAAAAAAAAAAAGAAAAGAAAAGGAAGGATCCTTTGAAGGGTGACTTTTTTAAAGGAAAACTAGAAATGAAAAATGTATGTCCTCATTTATTTCTTAATGAAAGTCTGGGCATGAGATAGGAGCCAAAAAAAAAAAAAAAAAAAAAAAAAAAGAAGAATCAAAATGTTATCTGCACCCATTAGCCATTTAAGAGCCGTGAAGCAATAAAGGGAGAGCAGGGAAGAAGGATCAGGACTCTGGGGTTGGGGCATGTACATTTTTACATAGGGAGAGCAAAGCAGAGTCAATGTCACCAGAAAGGATTATAGCTTTGCTTGCCTCACCACAGGTGCTTAAGAGTGTACATTTTGTAATGTCGATTAACACAAACCTCTTTTCCAAGTTTCATAAAAACCTTTGATAGACATTCTATAATTCCTCAAACCAGAATCTGGGCTAATTCAGAAAAATGATTTGATAGTGAAGGCAGCTTTTCAGCATCTAGACATTTGATAGTGAGTAAATCAAGTAACAATTACTCAGTGTTACTTTGGACATTGATAGCTCTGGGCAAACTCAGAAGGTTGTCACTCTTAGCACCCCTTTTCTGTGCTTCCCCCCCCCGACTCTAAATGTTCAATATTCTAGAAACCACCCCCCCATGTATGCCAAATTCCAAATTTAGAAACAATCTAGCAATAGTCATTTAACAACTTAGTGTAAATTTGAACAAATTCATTCCCTGTTCCCAAGGGTTGCTTGAAGTTTGAACTGTTATTGTAAAATGAAATGCCTAACCCTATATTAAAGAGATCACAGACAGCAGCAAAGAGATGAGGTTTTGGATGGTGGTGTCCCTGAAATTATGCAAGGAGGAGGATATTTCATTAACTGAACCTCTGTAATAACAGCCCTTTCTATTTTTTGAGCACTTACTATGGACCAGGAAGTATACTAAGTAGCCTACTTGGATCATCTCACAACCACCCTGAGAAGCAATTTCTTTTTTAAAAAAGATTTTATTTATTTATTTGACACACGTACACAGAGAGAGAGAGAGAGAACAAGCAGGCAGAGTGGCAGGCAGAGAAAAAGGGGGAAGCAGGCTCCCTGCTGAGCAGAGAGCCCGATGAAGAGCTCAATCCCAGGACCCTGAGATCATGACCCGAGCTGAAGGCAGAGGCCTAAGCCACTGAGCCACCTAGGTGCCCCAGCAATTTCTTTTTTATTCCCATTTTGCAGATAAGAATATTGAAGATTCAAGAAAAATAGTAAGTAACTTGACTAAGGTCAATGGTTATTAAGTGGCAAAGATATGAATAAAACTTGGATTTATCTTATTCCAAAATCTCAACTCTTAGCCACCATGATGCTGTTCTTGCCTTTGGATTTACAGGAAGACTAATGAAGTCAATCTTGAGAATAGAATAGAGTAGAAGCAGTTGTGCTGACTCAATATGACTTCCTCACATTATTTAGAGCCTGAATTGATGGTGTATCATCTATCTGGAAGATTCTAGTGACAATTAGAAGACTCAGTACATAAAAAGATTAGCTAGTACATATTAAGGGAAGTCCAGATTATGCCCTTCATGTCCCTGCCAAACTTAGTTGCAACCCCAGATATTTGTATCTTACTTCTCTCATTACTCCTCAATTCCATTTCCTCTTTCTTTGTCAATCAGTTAAGATTCTGACTTTGAGTCTCAACTTAAATGGCTATCATTCCTCTGTTAACTTTTTGGAATTCTATGCTTGTCTCCCTCTCAGAATTGCTATAAGGAATAAATAATATATTATAACATTATGACATGAACTCCTACTACAATAATTTGGGGGACATTTCAGCACTTTAAACTTTTTATATTGAAGACAGTGAAAACTTAAGATACCAAAAGGGCTCTAAGTAATGCTACAAGTAGAATATTGGGTTCTGTGCCTACATTTCTGGTATTGGTATCTTAAACTCTAAAAGATCCTAGATAATTAATATTAAGCATCTGGAAGAAGTATCCTATTCTGAATCAAAGAAAACAATGTCTAATGTTGCAAATATCACTTATTTAATATACAGTCAATTCCTCATCCAGAGATTCTGTCCGCAAGAATCATATAAGTCATTTGTTGTAGGTAATTTTTATTTAAGACAAATGAAAGAGAAATGAGGCACTTAAAGGTGCTGTAGATGGAGAAACAAAAGCACAGGATGAAGATAGGCATTCAACACTCAACACTTATGTCACAATGTTCTTTGCTCAGTGATGCACTTATTTCTGGGTATGAAACCTATCAGAGATGGAATGGGAATGTGGCATTACAGCAGCAAGAAATGCTTGCCCTTCATCTTTACCATGCAAATGTAATAGTTTGAATGTTGAATGGGCCCATTTGATAAGCTATCATTTTGAGCTAAACAGCTCTTATACAATATAGAAGACTTCCTTTTCCTTCATCCAACAGTACAACGCTCATTTCTTGGCTCATCATCTTGCAGAAAGGAAGCAAAACACAGGCCTAACCCCCTCAGGCAATCAAAAGAAATTAAATCCAAAGCAAAAGGCAGATAAGCAGTCTGGAAGGCAAGGCTACAGGCTGGGAATGGGTACCTTCAGACTGTGGACATACAATGCTGATAGAAACATCTGCCACCCACTTCAGTACCACTGGAATCTGGAGAGCATAATAAATTACACCAACTACTGAAGCAACTTTTTCTGGCATTTAAATTACTGGAACACTATGGATTAATCACACAAACTTCAATGCCAAATCAGTCATTTTCCCTCATGAGGAGAAACACCATACTAAAGGAAGCCTTAAAGTGGATTGTATCTCTTTGAAAATTGTATTTTAAACCAAAGATCCAAAGCAGATACTTTTATGGGTCTCTAATTAGCGTCACAAAGGAAACACCAAAAGATTATTAAGAGATGGTTAGTTTGGAATGGTGGTTTCTTGGTGCCAACTCCAGCAGCAAAATGTGTTTGAAGACTCTTTAGTTGCATAGATTGATCATCATCTGAATTCAAGAAGCACTCACTTGCTATGTTAGCAGAAGGCTAATGTGATTCAATACACCTATCCTACAGCTAACTGGGTCTAACAGTAAAATAATGTTTTCTGTAGTCAAAGGAGGAAGTTTGTCTTTGCCTCCTACTTCAGTTCACATCAATTATAAATCTTAAAGGGTTTAGTGAAGCTCTGAGAGGCACAATGATATCTTCTAAATTGATCATTGGCACAAAGTTCTTGCTCCAGGTCTTAACAATCCATGTTGTGCATAGACACTGTACTTCTGAATGCTTATTTTGCCATTCAGCAAAAATTCTCCAGTGTAGGAAAACCCAAACTTCATGCGTCACTCACAGATAATCACTCAACTTCTAAAATGTGCAGTTTGATAGTCAGTGAGTCAAGCAAAAGAATTTGCACTTTGGTATTTACTCTTGACTTAGTCATTGATTTGCATTTTGACATTAATAAAATCTTTAAACCTTTGGTGCATCTGTTTTTCTTCCAGAAAAAAAAAAGAACAGATATTTATATGTAGCATGTCTCTGGAATAAAATGGCCCTTTGAATTAGGACTAAATTTTGAGAGTTTGGGAAGATGGTGGAGTAGGAGGACACTGAGCTCACCCCATCCAATGTTTTCAACAAGTATCATCCACATCCAAGTCAATAAACTGGACACAATCTGAACACTGGCAGAAGAACAAACCCTACAATTAAATATAGAGAAGAAGCTGCATCTGGAAGGTTAGTAAGGACAGATAGAGGCTGCCTACAGGACGGGGAGAGCTGCACGCTCAGAGAGAGCCTAGAAACTGGCCCTTGTACCGGGTAGTTCACAAAGACTAATCCCCATAACACACAGCTTTAAAAACCAGAAGGGCTGAATAGGAATACATGAGCTTGTAAAACCAGTGGGGCTTCTAAACTGGAGCTTTAAAGCTCAGCCGACTCAACACTGGGGAGCCCAGAGAACCAGTGATAGCCAGTCACCACCCTTAAAGAAAGAGCAGCCTGAGCAGCATAGAGGGGCAACACAAAAACTTCAGTTTACACAACACCAGGGCAACAAGAGACAGATCTGTTCATTCTGATTTCTTAACATCTTGGGGGACTTTGGACACAAGGGAGCTAGCAGGAGTCATTTTCCTCCCCACTCCAGAGCATAAGCATAGAGACACATGCCAGAGGCAGGACTACACAGACACTTGCTAACTAACCATCTAGCAGTGTGCCACATGCACAAGTTCTCCTGAGGACTTGCCCACTCCAATCCTGCTGGCCTCAGCCCTGGCTCAGGGCAAATTTTGTGAAAGTTGAGCATGCACCCCACCAGCTGCCTGGTGCACAGCTGCCACCAAATACCATACACATCCACAGTGCCACACTTAGCTCTTATACCCAAGACACCCTTGTGTATCTCGCCCAGTCACATATCCCCAGCAGCTGCCTCATGCCACTCCCAGTGAGGTGTCCATAGGTGCTATCTTGCACCATTCCAAGTCAAGCGTCCCATGCTTCACACTTTGGGCACAGTCACCAGGTGTACAGCTGCAGCCATGCTCCACACACCCACCCCCAGCCACTGCACCAGGACAAACCACCACACTGCGCCCAGCAGCATGCCCCCAGCCAGTGTTGCACGCTGCACCTAGCCTCATACCCCTGGCTGGTTGCCCCCAGCAACCAGAACATTTCAGAGGATCTGGCATAGAACTACTGGCCCAGGGCACATTTTTCTAACACCACCACCCTGCTTCCAAGTTCCCTGGCAGACACGCCCATCAGAGCTAGCCTGCTTGGGTCCCACTAACACCACAGAGAGCAAGCCCACACCACAGCAGACAGAGAGTCAGTGCAGATAGCTGCACAGAAATGAAAAGTGACTCAGACACAACAGCAGGGCATAATCAATACACATAAGACACTCTCCTGAAGTACCATGTTCTGGTGAAAAACGGATACCACACTGCAAGCATTCCAGGACCTCTTCTTCATAAAATCACTATTTTTAAGAGAAGACCCAGCTGACTTTCTTAACACAGAGAAATAGAGAGAGGCAGAGAAAATGAGGAGACAGAGATATTTATCCCAAATGAAAGAAGAGGACAAGGCCACAGCCAGAGATCTATGTGAAACAGATATAAGTAATATTTATGATAGAGAATTTAAATCAATGACAATAAGGATACTCACTGGACTTCAGAAGACTGGAGGACATGATTAAGGCACTTAACACAGAGATAACAAATAACATAGTAGAGATAAAGGGTATAATAAATGAAAGGAGAAACACACTTGGAATGACCAGCAGGATGGAAGAAGCAGAGGAATGAATTAGTGACCTAGAAGACAGAGTAATGGAAAGTAATCAAGCTGAACAAAAGAAAGGAAAAAGAATTATGCAAAACAGGAACACACTTAGAGAAATCTATGACTCCACCAAATATAATAACATTCATATTATAGAAGTCCCAAAGGAAGAAGAGAGAGGAAGGGGGACAGAAAATTTATTTGAAGAAATAACCAAAACTTTCCTAATCTGGGGAAGGAAACAGATATCCTAATTCAAGAGACACGGAGGACAACCATCAAAGTCAATAAGAGTGACACAAGGACATAATGTAATTAAATTTCCAAAATAGAGTGATAAAGAAAAAATCCTAAAAGCAGCAAGACAAAAAAAAGTCACTAACTTAAAAGGGATAACCCATAAAACTAGCAGGATATTTTTCAATAGAAATTTTATAAGCCAGAAGGGACTGTCATGATTTATTCAAAGAGCTGAATGGGAAAAATCTTCAGCCAAAAATATCCTATCTGACAAGACTATCATTCAGAAAAGAAGGAAAATTAAACACTTTCCCAGACACAAAAACTAAAGGAGTTCATGGCCACTAAACCAACTCTGCAAGAAACCTTTTAAAGGGCCATGTTGAATGGAAAGAAGAGACCAAAAGTTACAGTACACAAGTAACCAACACATAGTGAAAATGAATAATCCTGCAAAAAACTTGTCAAGGAACTCACAACAAAGGTTATAAAATATAATAACATACACCTAAAATGTGGGAGAAAATGTGGGAGAAGAGAATGGGTTCAAACTTAAATGACCATAAACTTAATAAAGATTGCTATATAAGAGGTTATATACCTCATGGTAGCCATATATCAAAACCAGTAATAAACATGCAAAGAATAAAGAGAAAAAAATCCAAATATATCACTAAATAAAATCAGCAAAACATGAAAGAATCAGAGAAAATCTTCAAAAACAATGACAAAACAAATAATAAGATAGCAATAAATACATATCAATGATTACTTTGAATGTAAATGGACTAAATGCTCCATGCAGAAGACAGTGGACTATTACCCATAAAAAAGAATGAAATCTTGCCATTTGCAACAACATAAAAGGAGCTAGAAAGTATTACACTAGCAAAACAAGCCAGTCAGAGAAAGACAGGCACCATATCAATTCACTCATATGTGAAATTAAGAAACAAAACAAATGAACATGTGGGGCAGGGGAGAGAGGCAAACCAAGAAATAGACTCTTAACTATGGAGAATGAACTGAGGGTTACTGGAGGGGAGGGGAGCATGGGGATGGGTTAAATAGGTGATGGCGATTAAGCAGGGCACTTGTTGTGATGCACATAGGGTATTGTATGTAACTAATGAATCACTAAATTCTACATCTGCAACTAATACTACATTCTATGTTAACCAAATTTAAATAAAAATCTGGAGAAAGAAAAAAAGACACAGGATATCAGAATGGATTAAAAAAAAGACTCTATATGCTGCCTACAAGAGACCCATTTTATTTTTTATTTTTTTATACCCAAGTATTACTCCATTAAATACTACTTTATTTTTTTTCAGTGTTCCAAGATTCATTGTTTATGTACCACACCCATTGATCCATGCAATAAGTGCCCTCCATAATACCTACCACCAGGCTCACCCATCCCCCTATGCCTCTCCCTTCTAAAACCCTCAGTATGTTTCTCAGAGTCCACAGTCTCTCATGCTTTGAAAGAGATCTATTTTACATCTAAAGACATCTGCAGATTAAAAGTAATGGGATAGAGAAACATTTAACATGCAAATGCAGGTGAAAAGAAAGCTGGAGTAGCAAAACTTCTAACTAACAAAATAGACTTTAAACAAAGACTGTAACAAGAGCCAAAGAAAACAACATAATAACAAAGGGAACAATCCAACAGGGAGATATAACAATTGTAAATATTTATGCACCCAACTTAGGAGCATTTAAATACATAAAACAGTTAATAACAAACATAAAAAAAAACTAACTGATAATAACACAATAATACTAGGGGACTTTAACACTCCACCAAAATCAATGGACAGATCATCTAAACAGAATATCAACAGGAAACAATGGCTTTGAATGACACACTGGAATACATGTGTTTAACTTATATATTCAGAACACTGCATCTTAAAACAGCAGAATACACAATCTTTTCAAGTGCACTGAATATGCAATAGTCTTTAAAAAAGATTACATATTAGCCCACAAAACAAACCTCAACAAATTCAAGAAAATTGAAATCATGATAGTACATATTTTCTGACCACGATGCTATGAAACTACAAGTCAACACAAGAAAAAAATCTGTAAAGACCACAAATACATGCTTGTTTAACCAAACAACATGCTACTAAAAAATGAATGGGTCAAACAGGAAATCAAAGAAGAAATTAAAAAGTTCATGGAAACAAAAATGAAAACACAATAGTCCAAAACCTCTGGGATGCAGTTCTAAGAAAAACAGTTCTAAGGGGGAAGTTTATAGCAATACAGGCCTAACTCAAGAAAAATTTCAAATAAACAACCTAACCTTGCACTTAAAGTATCTAGGAAAAGAAGAACAAATAAAACCTTAAACAAGCAGAAGGAAAGAAATAATAAAGATTAGAGCAGAAATAGATGATATAGAATCTAAAAAACAAAACAAAAATAAAAACATGGGATGCCTGTATGGCTCAGTTGGTTAAGCATCCAACTCTTGATTTCAGCTAAGGTCATGATCTCAGGGTCATAAGCTCGAGCCCAGCATTGGGCTCTGTGGTCAACAGGAAGTCTGCTTGAGATTCTCTCCCCTCTCCCTTTCCCTCTGCTCCTCCATCCACACACACACTCTCTCTCTCTCAAAAATAAATAAATAAATATTTTAAAAAGAATCTAAACAAACAATAGAATGGATCAATGAAACCAGGAGATGGATCTTTGAAAACATAAATAAAACATAAATAAAATTGATAAACCTATATCCAGAAAAAAAGCAAAAGGACCCAAACAAAATCACAAGTAAGAGAGAACTAACAACCAACACCACAGAAATACAATCATAAGAGAATATTATGATAAACAATATGTCAGCAGATTGGAAAACAAGAAGAAATGGACAAATTCCTAGAAAGATATAAACTACCAAAACTGAAACAGAGGGAAATTTTAAAAATTGAAAAGACAGATAACCAGCAAAGATACTGAGTCAGTAATCAAAAATCTCCCAACAAACAAAAGTCCAGGACCAGATGGCTTCACAGGTGAATTCTACCAAACATTTAAAGAAGAGTAAATACCTATTCTTCTCAACCAAATTTGAAAAAATAGAAAAGGAAGGAAAACTTCCAAATTCATTCTAGGAAGCCAGCATTACTCTGATACCAAAACCAGATTAAGATACCACTGAAAAAGGAGAAATACAGGTCAATATCACTGATGAACATAGATGCAAAAATCCTCAACAAAATATGAGCAAACTGAATTCAACAATACATTAAAAAAATCATACACCATGATCAAATGGGATTTATTCCTGGGATGCAAGGGTGGTTCAATATTCACAAATCAAAGTCATACATCACATAAATAAGAGGAAGAATAAGAACCATATGATCATTTCAATATATGCAGAAAAAGCATTTGACAAAGTAAAACATCCATTCATGATAAAAACCCTCAACAAAAGAGGTTTAGAAGGAACACACCATAACATATTAAAGGCCTTATCTTAAAAACTCACAGCTAACATCATCCTTAATGGGGAAAAAACAAGAGTTTTTCTCCTAGGAATAAGAACAACAAGTATCCACTCTCACTACTTTTATTCAACAAAGTACTGGAAGTCCTATGCCACAGCACTCAGACAACAACAACAACAACAACTAATAATAATAATAATAATAAAAGGCACCTAAATCAGCAATGAAGAAGTAAAATTTTCACTATTTTCAGAGGACATGCTATTATATATAGAAAACCCAACGACCACCAAAAACTGCTAGAACTGATAAACAAATTCAGCAAAGTCACAGGATACAAAATCAATGTACAGAAATCTATAGCATTTCTATATACCAATAATGAAGCAGTAGAAAGAGATTTTAAAACAATCCCATTTACAATTGCACCAAAATAATAAGACACCTAAGGAATAAACCTAACCAAAGAGATGAAAGACCTATACCATGAAAATTAGACACTAATGAAAGAAACTGAAGGAGACACAAAGATATGGAAAGACATTCCATGCTCATGGACTGGAAGAATAAATATTGTTGAAATGTCTATACTGCCCAAAGCAATCTACATGGTTACTGTAATCCCTGCCAAAAACACTAAGAGCATTTTTCACAAAACTGGAACAAACAATCCCAAAATTTGTGTGGAACTACAAAAGACCCTGCATAGTAAAAGCAATCTTCAAAATGAAGAACAAGGCTGGAGACATCATAATTTCAGACCATAAGTTTTATTACTAAGCCGCAGTAATCAAAACAGTATGGTATTGGCACAAAACAGACACATAGATCAATAGAAGAGAACAGAAAATCTAGAAGAGTCTTAACTATAGGAAACAAACTGAGGGGTGCTGGAGGGGAGGTAGGTGAAGGGATGGGATAACTGAGTGATGGGCATTAAGGAGGACACATGATGTGATAAGCACTGGGTATTATATGCAAATGATGATTTACTGAACTCTACATCTGAAACTAAGGACATACTATATGTTGGTTAATTGAATTTAAATTAAAAAAATAAAAAATCCAGAAATAACGCCACAATTATATGGTCAATTGATCTTCAAAAAGAAAGGAAAGAATATCCAGTGGGAAAATGACAGCCTCCTCAACAAATGGTGTTAGGAAAACTGGACCATTGTCTTATACAATACAAAGAAATAAATTCAAAATGGATTAAAGACCTAAATATGAGGGGCACCTGGGTGGTGCAGTTTGTTCTGCATCAGACTCTTGGTTTCTGCTCAGGTCTCAAGGTGAGATCAAGCCCCATGTTGGGTTCCATGTTCAGCCAAAGTCTGCTTAAGATTCTCTCTCCCTCTTCCTCTGCCCCTGCCCATGTGCTTGCTCTCTCTCTCTCTCTCCCTCTCTCAGTCTCTCAAACTTACAAAATCTCAACAGCCCAAAAACAACCCAATTAAAAATGGCAGAAGATATGAACAGACAGTTCTCCAAAGAAGACATCCAGATTGCCAAGAGACACATGAAAAGATGCTCAGCATCACTTATCATCAGGGAAATGCAAATCAAAACTAAATGCAATATCACATCACACATGTCAGAATGACTCAAATAAAAAACACAAGAAACAACAAGTGTTGGCAAGGGTGGAGAGAATGGGACCCTCTTGCACTACTGTTGGTAGAAATGCAAACTGGTGCAGCCACTCTGGAAAACAGTACTGAGGTTCCTCAAAAAGTCAAAAACAAAACCACCTGATGTTCCAGCAATTGCACTATTGGTTATTTACCCAAAGAATACAAAAATTCTAATTCAATGGGATACCTGCACCCCTATGTTTATAGTAGCATTAGCTAAGATACAGAAGCAGCCCAAGTGTCCACTGATTGGTGAATATATAAAGAAGAGGTAGTATACACACACATGGGATTATTATTCAGCCATAAAAAAGAATGAAATCTTGCCATATGGATGGATCAGGAGAGTATTCGGCTAGGCGAAGTAAGTCAGACAGAGAAAGACAAATACTGTATGATTTCACTCATATGTGGAATTGAAGAAATAAACAAAGGAAAATAATGGGAGAGGGAGAGTCAAAGAAAGAGCCAGAATTATAATTACAGAGAACAATCTAATCATTAGGAGAGGGGAGGTGGGTGGGGGAATGGGTTAAATAGGAGATAGGAATTAAGGAGTGGTCCATCCTGATGAGTACAGGGTCATGTATGGAACTGCTGAACCTGAAACTTAGCATAGTACCATATGTTAACTAACTGGAATTAAAAACTAAAAAAATAATAAAAGGACTAGATTTTCTAGTTAGTGATAAAAATAATAGTTCCCCAAGTTTAAAATCGTATATATTTGCATATGAATAGTGGGTCAACTTCTGCATCTGATTTGCTGTGGTTTATCAACAGTGGGCAAGCTGACTCTTACGTGCTGAAGGCATTTCTTCTTCAATAAGCTGATTTTTAAATTAAATTAAAATCAAAACCGTTCTTTTGGATGCTCAGAACAACTGAAAGCCTCTTTAATGATTAAAAACAGCACATGTTGATGCCTTGGAACAGTGTGACCAGTCTAAATATCTTGGAACCTATACTATTCCTCTTTTCCCACTTATCCATGTATTAAAAGGGGGAATATCCTATTGTTCACGCAGGTTGGAAACTCCAAGAGGAGGAAAGAAAGCAAGTAGTCAAAAATCTATTATTCTCCAAGCTAAGGATAGAAAGGAGAGTCTATATGAACTTAGAAGTGAAGAAAGCTGCCTCATACAAATTGGAAAACATCTCTGGCACTGGCTTTAAATTTGAAAACTCATGGATGGAAAGCTGCCTTGCTGGAATCAACTAAGGCTACCAAATTTCTCCAGGTGATTACAGCAGTGTTTGTTTACAGATATCTATTTAAAAGGGCAAGGTAACAAGTTATGCTTTTATTTAAAGCAGGTTACAGTGGCACTCCTGCATCACTAGGCACTAGACCATGAATTAGAAAGAACCTAAGCCTTAGCTAACTGGGATAGGAGAAGATGAATGAATGTATGTTTAAGGTTCTAACTTACACCAAACTGAAAATCTTTTTGCTAAACTAAAACAGGAACCTGAAGTGCCTCATTTGCCATTAAAGTGGCTATTACTACGGTTTAAAAGAACTAACTTAGGGGGCACCTGAGCCTACTTAGTAGGTTAAGCAACTGACTCTTGATTTTGGTTCTGGTTATGATCTCAGGGTTGTGAGATCTAGCCTTGCATGGAGTCCTGCATCAAGCCAGCATCTGGCTATCTGGTCAGTGGGAAGCCTGCTTGAAATTCTCTCTGCTCTTTTCCTCTGCCCCTCCCTCCACACACATGCACACACTCTCTCTCAAATAAATAAAAATAAATAAATAAAAGAACTAACATGACAAAATGGTATCTATTATCTCAGATTTAACAGCTTGCAAGTTTGTTGTCTATACTATTGCAAAGAATAATGAAGTAGAACTATTATTTCTGATTACCAGGATTCCTCACAAGACAAATGTCTCTCATGAGGCTACCTCGATGAGACAAAACTTTTAATAAATGCAGCCACAAAGAGCTTGTTTTCTGATAAACTCCTTTGGCCACTTCTGGAGTCCGTGCCTTTCAAATTATTTCTGTGACACACCATCTCACAAATTCCTCCAATGACAATTCTTAGACCTGCATTTTTTTGAGTGAAAAAGTTCAAGGTTCACCACAAAACCTAAAATCCCACAACACCCTCCTGGCTTTGTCACTTGCACACAAATGTTCAACCCCAAAGGGTTTGCTCCAAAACAATTCTAGAGACTCTTATCTCACTGATCATCTCTTTGGCCCAACGATAGATAACTGGTTTGTATTCTCCCTGCATGGCAGAATAACTGGTTCATGGGACTGCATTCTGCCCAGTTGCAAAAGAATCGACTTTGTCTGCCCACCTTGAGCTGTGTGTAAGTCTCTAAAAAAACAACTTTAATGATGGCTCTAAGGGCCAGCTCAAACATTTTCCAGTCTGGATCTCATTGATTTTTCCACGTTTGGGGATTTGCTGGGGATAAGCCATGGAGGAAAAGAAATTGAAAAGACTTGCTTGTCAAAAAGCCACAATTCTAAAGTAGATGTGTGAAATTGCCTTTCCTTGGCCCAAAGTAAACAGGCAATCACCCATCTGGTAAAGACAGAGACCAAAAATACCCGAGGCTAAGACATGACTCTGGATGACAAAAAGTATCCATAAAAGAGGAAAACCATCTCACGAGTATTTTGTTCATACAGTAAAGGAATGACAAATGATTTTGGTATTCTTGAAATTGCTTTTTAAATTATGACTAGACTCAATTCCCTATATTTATTTTATAATAAAGGGGTTCAGGGAAAACAAACAGAAAAACAACTTCATAAATATGTAAATGACAAATTTAGATTTATGTTTTCCCATCCTGATGGAGTTTTTGGTTCTTAACCACCTTATAATAGGACACAAATGTCATTAAATAGAAAGACCCAAAAAAGATGAGGATCTTGACATTTCAATGGACTTTTTTGAGTATGAAAAGCAACCCATATGATCTAGCCCTATAAAACAACTTGATTTGCTTCTCATTTGTTATCCTATTGACAGTGTCCCTACTTATCATGGCCTATGGAACTTGCTTTATCATAAAGCAATTGGCAAACCTTCACCTAGCAAATCACCCAAATACAGTCTAATTTTATTTAGCTTACTATATCAGGGCCTGCCTTCCACTATTCCACCAAAGGGATTCCATTACATCAGTGTCCTTTGAAATGTATTTTGCTTTCCAGTTCAAATAATCTTGATTAATTTCTTCACTGATCCTATGCGGTCTATTCCATACCAGACTATTTGTGCTACTGGTTCATAAACTCCTAGAGAATAAAATTCTTAATTATCCAGTGTGCTCCCTTTATATAATTTCCATCCTCCAGTGCTTTCTAAGTGCTTAAAAATATAGAAATTCTTAGTGTCAACTAGTCAAGAAAGCCCCTGACATCTATTTTCTTGATGAATAATGAGTCTGTTTCCACAGGTAATTAAAATCAATTTTTAAAATAGACATTGAATATGAGACAACTAAAAGCTCCAAGTGGATCAGGAAAACATCTTATTTTTCTTTTAAAAGTGTGGGGCACGGTGTTTCTATTTCAAAGCAGATGAAGACAACTGTCCTAAAAGAATTCTCTGACCAAAAGGCCCATGCCAAAATAATGGTAGCAAACAACTGCTAACAGCATGGATGTTTCCATTAGTTAAGGACAACTTTTTATTCCAGCAACTGTCTTGCCAGTAAAATGTAAATAACGCTTTGAAAGGAGTCCAATTATCTGGTGCAGCAATGTAGTTGAAATAAACAAATCACCCACCTGTCCCTGTATTCCCACATGCCCAGCCACTGCTGAGACTGAGACTGGATAAAAGTTCCTGGACATCAGAGGAAAAGGAAGACTGAGCATTGAGTACCACTGAGTGCCTCTAAACCAACAAGGTAACTGGACATGTCAGAGATTAAACCTATTGTATTATAATGAAATTAACTAAAAGTAAGCAAGAAGTTCGGCCTCAGAGCTAATAGGTTTAAAAACAAAATGATTACTTCTGTGACATTGTTCAAATTAGGGCATCATGGAAGAGTCTTTCATGATATTCTTATTTAAAATAAGATCTTGATTATAAGTCTTTTATTGTTTCTTTCACCTTGTTGACACAACGTTAATAAGGTTTTTAATAGTACCAGGCTCTATTCTTATAATGATTTCTAAAATCATAAAGAGTTATTCATTTCATCATTGAGCTGACCTTGGTCAATTCAGTAAACCCCAGATGATAAGCAAAGCTAAAGAGATGAGAACTTTCACAGTCAATAATAACAGTAACTGACACATTCAATTCCCAGAGACAGGCACACAGTGAGCACTCAAAATTATTGTTTGAATGAACAGGTGAAAGATACATATCTACTCATGGATTGTTCCTACCTGGCATTAGAATACTGTATACCTGAGATAGATGAAAACAGCTGAACATCACATACATAGATTTGCTATATGCATATACATTCCATTGTTCAAGTAATTAAACATTTCACCGTGTATATATATGCATGAGGCTGAAGACATTTTTAAAAGATTCTATGTGAGCAACCAGGGGATAACAAACCACATGAATTGCAAAACAGTATATCTAGCTTCAAAGATGCTACTTCAGGTCCAGGGGGATCTAATCAACCTCTTTGTTGAAGTAAAGATAAAAGTTTTTGACAGCAAATGCTATTCTGATAAAATGGAATTTTCGATTACTCTATGAACATCTGGTCCATGCTACCATTTCTGGAGACCAGCAGCACACTGCTTTGCAATGTCACAAAATATTCTCCATTGAGAACACCCTGTTTTGCCAAGAGAATAATTGAAATGAGTGTTTGGAAATTTAGTGAGATGAGAGATGAGTCAGGGGGATAGGTAAGAGGATAAGCAAAGGATGTTCAGTCACTAAATCATAATTTCATTAAAAGTCTAGAGGAAATAAAATTACACATTGCTGATATACTTTTGGAAGTGTAAACATCTTAATATACCTGTGATTGAAACCAGAATATGCATAGTATGAAACCTACAGAATATTTTCATGGTTAATTTGTAATAGCAGTTGTATTAGGCACAGATCAAGTTCTTTCGATCCATGTTTTACACAACAAACGTGTTAAATGATATTCAGGTCATAAGCTACCAAATAAACAAGTTTAATAAAATCCAAAAGGATTTGTATTTCCAGAAATAAAGCAATCATTACATCGTGTTTGGATGTATTTGTATACAAAAGCAAATAGCTGTTATTTTGAATTTCTGTATGTTGTTTCCATGTGGTATCAATTAGCATGGGAGGCAAACCAAGTCAGTGTTGTCGTGAACTCCAAACTAGATCCACATTAGTGCAACTAGAGTCATCTTTTCAGTTGATGAATTTATAATCAATAATTAAAATCATAAAGTAAGAGACAATGAGTATGATTTGAAACAAATTAGTTGAGCTTGGGACTAGAATGTATAGTTCTAGGACATGATTCCCAAAAGGACTACATATTTAAGTAAACATAATGGTATATCCAAGTCATGACAAATGGTCATGCAAAGAAGCATGGAAGAGAAGGAAGCTATTAACCCCAGCACTACTCAACCCAGAAATAACTGAGAGGAAGAGATTCAAACCCAGTGATACCCCTAACTATGCAAAAAAAAAACCGTGAATGTCTGGCACCTCTACCTCTCTAATGGTCAGTTACTCTTCTTGGAGACTGTCTGCTGCAGTCGCATAAGGCAAAATTCTTGGCCTTGCCAGAAGTTGGTAATTTTACCAAATAAGGCAAATTCGGGAAGAAAAGGCATTGGTTAAAGGATTTAAGCTCAGCACCAAATCACCTCAAGAACAAATCAGGCAGTAAAATATGCTGAATGACAACACTTCCTTGCTCTCAAGGCACTCTGAGAGCTACAGAGAGATAACATTCCAAAAAGTGCTATATGTAAATAGAAAGTGCAGGATAAAGAATTCTCCATCACCTTCTTTTCTGGGAAGCCATGACAATAAGAGCTGAATTACTGGGGACAAGCTGAGACATATTAATTCAAGGGCACTCAAATGATAAATGAATGTGTAATTCAATCACCTGGCAACAAGGAAATTCAGCTCAACCAGTTCATTAACCAAGTGACCTAGACTTAGGCAAGTTGAGTGATACTAGGATTGATAATAATCTGGAAAGCAGATTCCTGTCGTTCCTTCTTACCTCCACCCTAACCCAGCTCATTACTGTTAGGTTGGGGCAGTCAAAACACAATCCAGACACAAGGGGCTAAACCCCTGGCTTTGCCCTTTGGGTGCAAAAGCCTTCCAGACATTGTTCTTCTTTGGTGGTATATACCTGATTCTAGGTTCCATCCCTAGAGGACTGTTCTCAAAGATGGGCTGCTGAAAATTAAGGGATTTGGGACTTTACTCTGAAAGTCATGAAGTACCTTTAACATTCACACTAAGCATTCTTCTGCTGTAGCAGTTAGGAGAACAAAACCCAAAGAAACTTCGGCAGTGTTTAGAAGCACAGGACCCAGGTGTCTGGGAAAGTGGGGAGCAAATATAATTTATACCTTTTCCTCAATGCTGGCAACACAGTAATAGCTCACTGAACAACCCATTCCTGCTCAAAGAAAAAATTAACAGATGCATAAAATTATCTCTATTTTGAAAATCCTAATATTCCTTATCAATCATGGGTCTCTATACATGCAAAGAAAAATGCTGTGCTAATATCCAAGTTAGAAAACACAGAAATCTACAGACATGAAATCCAAGGTAAGCCAAAACAAGGGCACTTGGGTTTGAGATGCCCATCACAGCATCAATGAACCAAAGACGCCAGGGACTATCTTTCTCCCCCTCAAAGAATCTTTGAGACTTTCAGTGCAGGTCTGAGTCCAGAGAAGATTCCATTTTCCCTCGTGACCTTTCCAAATTGGTAGTCCCCAGAAGAAACAGTACCATATTGCCCTGGAATTAATATACCTAGAACTATTCTTGTTAGAATGGTTACGAGATCAGGTCTATGTGGTTAATTGGCTCAGTGATTGTCTTTCAACTACTCTGCCTCAGGATAAAATGAGAAGTACTATGTGAATCCTAGTTTGAGATAGTAAAATGCTATAAAATGTTAATTATTGAAATTGTTGCTGTTGTTTGAGGTAGCAATAACTGAGGTGACACAATTTACATGCCCAGCCTAGAGCTTATTTGAGATATAACAGTTAAATACTATTACTGAAACCTCATAAGTTACTGGGAACTCATAAGGTAGAGCCTGAGATGTAAGCACAACTTGAATTCCGTCTGTACCCAAAAGTTAATGACTCAGCCAAACGAAAGTGAAAGAAAGCAAACTCAAGGGTTGGCTTAAGATTTAGCCACTGCTGGAATGATGGAAAAAAAATTAAGATATATATGTGAAAACTGAATACTGAGAAAAAAATATGAAAGTGTTGCCAAAATGGAACAGCAAAAAGTGTCTGTGTGTACATGCATGTGTTTAATCATCACCTTCTATGTAGGAGAGTCTTGGAATAATGCCACATGTTTGCTTTAGAAAACTCTCATTATTATACAATCTACATGATATATGTATATATGTGTATGTATATATGTGTGTATATATATATATATATATATATATATATATACACACACACACAACACATCCCATTTGTAAGAAACACTCCCTCAGAAAAATTAAGCATAGTCCACTGATACTGTTTTCTAGAAAAATGCGACAAAAATTAAAACAGAGCTATTCTAGCCAGGCATAAAGTGAGAATCAATTATGACCATTTCCTTTCCCGGATTCACTTCATTTTAAAAAACATCTAATTAAAACCCTTTCTGATATAAATGAAAAAGCACTTTTTTGGGATACAAGGCTAGTAAGTGATACATACCGGTCTATACCCTGTGACCCACTACTAATCCTCTGAGAATTAAACAGTCTCTGTTTCAGTTATATAAATGTCCAGTTTTCTCATCTTTAGTCTTAGTAAGGTTGCCCAGAAAGTATATTATCTCCATGGATGTCACCACTTGCCAGTTAGGGAAGAAAGCAATGCACAATTAGTAATGACCTCTATATATTATAGACTTTGACACTTGAGCCCTCTGGGGAGGGGATGGATTTGGGGCCATTTAACAGAATCTACAACGACAAACTTTTTTTTCATGAAAAACATTTCCTTTTTTGAATTGTGCAATTTTTCCCCCTTTGGATTCATTTATAAGACCAAAACAAAAGCATTTAATGATGTTTACAGTGAAATGAAACAGCTGAAGACCAGCACATAATCACCGTATTTTGTTTTCTCCTCTTTAAGTCTTTTAGCAGTGGGGCTTCCAGCTGAGCTTGCATCTAGCTTCTCTCAAGACATAGCCACGCATTCTGAAGCTTCACTGAGCCTAAACACCAAGCTGAATTCATAGTTCTTAATTGAAAAAGACAGGCTGTTTTCCCAGCATGTTTGCATCAATAAAACATTGAAAATGACATTTGTGCCCAAGTCCATCTGAACACTCTGCCTTAGCAGAACTCTGCTAATGTTTTCATACCCTGGTTTATGCCCAGCATGGTTTTAAATAGCTCCTCTTGCTAAAGCATGTGTGGCTGTATTCACAAAAACAGACTCGTCTTCATATATGAGAAAGCCAGTCCTGAGCTTTGTTTTGAGGTGTTTTTCATATGCCCAGAATGTTGCTTGGAGTCAGCCATGTTTTCTTACACCGGTCTCTCCTATGATCAATGGCAGGCATGTGTATGGAGGCTAGAGGGATTTGGCATAGCAGCCCCACAGACAAAATTGGAAGTTTGGTACTTTCTCTCTTCAGTAAAGGGCATACAATCTGTGGTCAGAGAACAGAGTCTCTCTCTGAGTAAATTTAACTAGTTTAATACGGAAATAAAACCCACCCCTTTGGTCTCATTAGTGCTACGTTCTGTGCAACTCGACTGATCAGTTAAATTTCATGTACTAAAGCAGAAAGAGGCATTTACTCCTGGTGAGAAGGCATCTGTTCATTTTCTATGTGCTCAGTGCAGTTATTATTGGAGAGAATGTATGCAATATGTACATGTAGTCAGCTTTTAAAATGCCTGAACATTATACAAACCTAGGGGATCCACTAGGCTAGATCCACTAGGGAGGATAAAGAAGAATCTGGTCTGGTGTCAGGACATCTCACAACTCTAGATGCTCTTCAGCATGAGCACAGTGCACGCCTTGACCACACACTCATTACAGTAAAGTAGTATAGTGTACCTACAAACATTCTGGGTTCTCTGTGATCTATGGCTGTGACTTACATCCAACCAGCTCTTACCATGGTCAGGCATCTGAGATCCCATGGAGGTCACGCTGGTGTTCAGCACGTCGTTGACAGCAGTATCACAATACAGGCTCCGCTGGACATCATGCTCACTGTCAGTCTGGTCGCTCTCTTCATGACCACTATCCTTCAGGCTGTTGCCCTCTAAGTCCTTGAAGGTAGAGCTGCTGGGTTGAAGAAAGAATGAGAATTAACAACTGTGATCATCTAATTTTTAAAATCTTTCAGAGCCAGGATGATGTCAGCTCTCTGGTGAGGTCAACAGTGACTAGATTGCCCAAAAGAGTAGAAAGAAGAGGAATTTCTGTTTAGAGATAATGGAACTTGGGACATCTGGGTGGTTCAGTTGATTGTCCAACTTGTGATTTCGGCTCAGGTCATGATCTTACGGGTTGTGAAATCGAGCCCCGCATCACATCAGGCTCCGTGCTCAGTAGGGAATTTGCTTGGGATTCTCTCGCTCCTTATCCTTCTGCCTCTCTCTCAAGTAAGTAAATAAGTAAATAAATCTAAAAAAAATAAAGATAATGGAACTTAATGCTGCAGAGAGGTTCCCACTATTGGATGTTGATGTAGCTAATACTTTCATTCCATTATCTTCAACATTACTACAGGCACGGTGGAAGAAGGTAAAATCTGAAACAACAACCTGCAAATAATATCACCATTTCATAAGATTTTCCCTCTTCTTATATAATTAAAGTAAAATAATAGATAATGTTTACTGAGCAATTACTATACATAAGGCACTATTCTAAGTGCTTGACATGAATTAACTTTTTTTAATCACCACAACTATGTAAGAGAAAGGTACCACAAATATTCCCATTTACAGATGAGAAAAACAGAAGCACACAGAAGTTACATAACTCACCCAAGGTCATACAGCTGATAAAAATGCAACAGATCTAAGACCAAACCCAAGCAGTCTGGCTCCAGAGCCTGGACCCTTAACCACTATGTATACTGCTTTTCCAAAGATGTCTACTAATCCCCAGCAATTGAAGTGGCAGAAATTGAGGTAATGCAATTAAAATAGAAAGGATTATCGGGATCAGAGAACTCAGATCAGTTTTAACTGAGAAAGTCAGAGAGACAGTTTCAAAGAAAACAGGGAGAGGAAGGAACTGAGAAGAGAAGCCTCAATGCATGCACAGTAAGACAAAAGTGAGAACCAGAGAGTGAGTTCTAATAAAACTGTGGGTGCGGTTATGCTAAGAATATGAAAACTTGCAGCTGAGGAGTTTATGGGCCAATTTTTTTTTGTATTTATTAAATCAATCCACCATACAATGCCCTAAACATACAATCCAAGAACCTTGAAAAAAAAATAGAGGATAATACCCAAGGTACATCCATAGAGGCCCCACCTGCTATTTCTAATACTTTGTATGTCCTGACAGAATCCACAGATGTGCAACAGTATGCAACAGATGTGCAACATAATCCATAAATTATGAATCTGAAATACCTAGTGAATGATGAATCTGTTCCCCAATCAGTGAGGAAGCAGCAAAGACAGACTCAAGAAAATGTGTTGTCTCAACAACGGAGAGTCATGCTTGTGTATTAGGACAAGTCCCAACGGACCTACTATACCTGTGAAAAGGGAGCCTGTGGAGAGAATAGTGCAAACTTGTTTGATGTGCTCAACCTTGTACATCCACAGGCCTGGCTCTTTGAGGCCTCGGTAAGAACATTCAGTACACATGATGAAGAGCTATGCCATGGACACAGTAGAAACACTGTCACTCACCACATTGGTCAATAAGAATCACTGCAGATTTTTAACATATGACCAACCTAGATGTAGAATTCTTGCTGCTCTGAATATGAAAAAGAAAGGATCAAAAGGGCACTAACTGGGAAGCCATAATTATAAGAAAATGAAGAGCAGGAGCGAGTAAAGCATTGACCTGTTTGCTAATTATTTTCAGAAAGGATCACTGAGCATCACCTGTATTAAAACTAAAATCGTTCAATAAGCCAACTCACTCAGCTCCTCCAAATTATGTCATGCAGCTCCTCAGCCCTGTGGACCCACCAGCATGTAGTTCTATTAAAAAACCAATCATCTTAAAATTCTTTTATGGTCAAGAAGACCAATTGGAAATGCAGGCTTTAGAGTGTGTAGCCATTTCTAGCTTTACAGCACAGATGTGGTGGTGTCCTGTAAATACTAATGCCAGAGCTTGAACAGATTCAAAGTCTGTCTTTTAGAAAAAATAGTATTTGGTCCTTCCCACATGGACTCCTGATTTTCAGAATAAAGGAAATGACCTACCTGGTTTGTATACTTTGAAAACAAAATTAATTTTTTGACCTGCATTTCTGGTACCTGGAGCACATGAAAATTTCTTCAATCTACAATACAAAATTGTTGCTCTAAGCCAGAGACATCAACCCTGAATTGAGTGCATTTCAGCAGTTGCCAAAATAGGCTTGAGACATATGTTGAAGAGGAATATGAGAACAATGCAATTTGCCATCCCTTAGACCAAGGCTTCTCAACCTTGGCACTATTGACATTTTGGGCTGCATAATTTGTTGTTGTCAGAGACCATCCTGCCCATTGTAGAATGTACAGCAGCATCCCCGGCCTCTATTCATTAGATGCTAGTAGTGCTTCTCCCAGAAATTATAACCCAAAAGGTCTCCATATATTGCCAAATCATCCTCAGTTAAAAACCACTGCTTTAGGTTCTTTAAAACTCTATTCCTGCGGCATGCTGGATTTCCAGACTATGGTGGAAAGAGTGCTGTCATTAGAACAAGTGACAATCCATACTGTGCCACCTCATTGATTGGACCTTGGGCCTGATAGCTAATGTCTTTGAGCCTCAGTTTCCTTGTCTGTAAAATGCATTTGCTAAAACCTTCTTTGCAAGGCCATTTTGAGGACTCAGCGAGATACCCTACATGAAGTACTGGGTAAATACAAAAGCTCAAAAAATGGTTATTGTTTAATATGATCATTACGCCATATGGTAATGTCTTCATTGAGTTACAATTAAATATTATGTCTGTGGTGTTTTTCTAGGATTGATACAGGAAATCTGTAGTTAAATAATGTTTCTCTATCTTCCATAAACTATAGTCAGACACTGTTCACTATGTTAATTGCTTCTAGATTTCAGGAACAGGAAAAGAAATTCTGTCAAATGTGTGTCCTTCTGGTATTGAAAAATGAGAACTATGTACTCTGGTGTACTTACCATTTTGTCTTGGCTTCTCAAAAGCCTCACAATAAATATAATATTAATTGCTGTGATTTGAATGTCAAGGATCACTATTTATGTTCACCCAATTGGTTTAGATCTGCTTTTTTAAAGTTTGATCATCCATTTTTATACATCCGAATATTACAAACTATCTCAGAGATTTTGTTTTTTAGATAGAAATGAGAGACTTAATAAAATAGTGAAGGATTGGCTACTTGGAACTGGTAGTGTAAGTGTAAAAGGTATTCTTGGCTAAAATCAAAAACACAAGAAATAACAAGTGTTGCTTAGAATGTGGAGAAAAAGGAACCCTCATGCACTGCTGGTAGGAATGCAAACTGGTGCAGCCACTGTGGAAAATAATATGGAGTTTCCTTAAAAAATTAAAAATACAACAAACCTACCATCCAGTAATCCCAATCCTGCATATTTACCTCCAAAATACAAAAACACTAATTTGAAAGGCTATACGTACCCCTATGTTTATTGCAGCATTATTTATTATAGCCAAGTTCTGGAAGCAGCCTAACAATCCATCAGTAGTTGAATGGATAAAAAAGAGGTGGTATAGTGTGGTGCATAAACAATGAATTTTGGAACACTAAAAAGAAATAAAATAAAATAAAATGGAAAAAAAAGAAGAAGAGGTGGTATATATATGAGGGAACATTATTCAGCCACGAAAAGAATGAAATCTTGCCACCTTCAACAACATGGATGGAGCTAGAGAGTATAATGCTAAGCGAAACTGGTCAGTCAGAGAAAGATGAACACCATACGATTTCACTCACATGTGGAATTTAAAAAAAACAAAACAAAGAAAGAGAGAGAGGGAGAGAGAAGCGAGCCAAGAAAAAGACTCTTAGCTACAGAGAACAATCTGACAGTTACCAGAAAGGAGGTGGGGGGGGGGATGGGTGAAATAGGTGATGGGGATTAAGAGTACACTTAATGATGAGCACTGAGTAGTGTATAGTATTGCTGAATCACTTTATTGTACACTTGAAACTAATATAACACTGTATGTTAATTATACTGGAATTGAAATTAAAAACTTAGTAAAAATTTTTTAAAAGACTCCCAAAGTGATAGCTATGTATTCTCCGAAAAAAAAAAAAAAAAAAAAGTAAGAGATCTAACTCTCCTCCTGCAAACCCTGGAATAGTTAACCCACTTAAAGATCAGTTTGTCTATGTGATGAACTAAGTACCACTTACTCTAGTCTTGTAAGGACATTTAGTGACTTAATCAATGGATATGGGGAAAGTTTAAGACCCAGTGAGCAAGATGTTGCAAATTGTGAAACAGCCTGGTAAATGGCTACTCACCCAAAACAAATAACATTTATCTTAGGCATAAAAAAATGCTGATTTCACTTGTTTTATTACCTGTGTACCTCTTGGGAAATGAAAAACTTGTAAACCAACTTTTGTGGGACAATAAATTAGGGGTACCTATTTGCAATGGTATTGTAAATGCAAATGTTTCTATGACCATGCTGGTGGCCAACAAAGGGATAGATTTGTTTGAAAACACCCAGAGCAAGACTCTGAACATAAGAGTTACTCACAAAATGCTTCATGAATAATCCTTATTCTAATTCTGGCCTGTATTTATCCTTTAAAATATTGGAAATCTTTCCAAAAGCTAGAATAATCTGAAAGGAAACAGGTCATATCTTCCTAGTAGATGACACCACATACCCAAGGAATGCCATCTAAGAGTAATAATGAGAAGGAAGTAAAAGTATAGAGTATTGTAATTATATTTAGAGAATATAAGGATGATTCTTCAGTGGTTCCCAGATCTCCTCCCTCATCACAATCGCCTTGGGAACCTATGAAAACTGGAGATTCTCTAGGGATGGAGCTAAAGACTGCATTTAACAAGCTTCCCACATGATTCTAATGCACATCAAAGGTCAGAAATTGCTGGGGTTTTTTTTAAAGATTTTATTTATTTATTTGACAGAGAGAGATAGTGAGAGAGGGAACACAAGCAAGGGGAGTGGGAGAGAGAGAAGCAGACTCAGCTGAGCGGGGAGCCAGTGTGGGGCTGGATCCCAGAACCTGGGGCCATGACCTGAGCCAAAGGCAGACGCTTAATGCCAGAGCCACCCAGGAGCCCCAGAAATTGCTGTTCACAGGGAACTTTAGTGCTCGCTCTCATTGGAAAAAATGCTGAGATTTTCTTCAACTTCGTTCATCCATTCATTCAAGAAACACATACCAGCCCTTGTTATAGACAAGGCACGATACCAGGTGCGGCAAAACCCCCAGAACAATCTGGGTGGAAAAGGAAAGCAATCTGTATGCTTTAGGAGTCGAGGTTCATTTTCCTCACCACACTGCTATGCTATCTTGTTCATTTCCTGCTTTATTTTCTTTGTGCTCCAGCCTCATGCCCTGCTTGTCATTGCTCCAGAAGCACTACAGGTGTAGATATCAAACAGCAGCACAGAAACCAAGCATGAAGAAAGAGAGTGTTGTAGCAGGAGCAAAGTGCAACTGCCGGCTTTCCTTGCGCTGAGAAGATACCAAGGAAACAAACAGAGCAGGAAGGAAGCACATCCAGAAAAAAATTCTGAACTGTCTCGGTTTGTTAATCTGGAATCCTGACATAAACCTTGGGTATACCTGCAGGTTTTAGGTGATGTTCTGAAAACAAATGAAAATATGGAAATATAACACCAGATTCCGTGGTGCAAAGATGATGTGCCATCTATCTTCCCTTTCCCTTCAAGATCCACACTTTATCCTTCTCAGCTTTGATTTGTGCTTAGGGAAACCCCCTTGCTCTCTGTCTTTCTGTTGGCTTACCCGAGCGAGAGAGAAAAAGAAGCCTGGGTGTAAACTGTCTGGACAAGACAGGTAATAACTGCTGGAGAATGCCAAAAAGAAGGGTCCAAGAAGCATCCGTGGATAAGTTGGAAGTAAAGAGAGGAAAAGAAAAAATGGATAGGAAAAGAAGTTCTCAAAACTCTCCTGAAATTGGATTCAAAGAAACAGGACTTGAAGGGCGCCTTGGTGACTCAGTCAGTTAAGCATCTGCCTTTGGCTCAGGTCATGAACTTGGGGTCCTGAGATCCAGCCCCATTTCTTCCCTTCCTGCTCCCTGCTTAGCAGGGAATCTACTTCTCCCTCTGCCATTCCCCCTGCTTATGCTCCTACTCTCTCTCTCTCTCTCTCTCTCTCTCAGATAAATAAATAAGATCTTTTTAAAAAAAGTGACAGGATTTGATAGTAAAATTAAAACTGATAACAAGATTCAGAATTTCCTGGCTGCGAGATTTTTCCATGTGTGTAAATGGATCCTCAAGAAACTACATACAGTGAAAGCCCTTTCAAACATTACTGGGAGCTATTTGAACACAGTTTGCAGGGTTTTTATCACCTGGTGTTACCACTCTCTCTTAACATTTTCCACACATTTTACATTTTAAAAACCTTAGTCCCCAGAAAAGCATAGCACACAAGACCTCCTGTATCTTTCCAGGTATTGTGTTTTGTCTAAACTCAATGGATCCCATAAATTCCAAGGCCTTTGTGGTTTTTCAAAGCCCTCAAGGTTCCAAAAACAGAACCTGGCTGTGAAGTTACTCTAATCAGTGCACATAAAGAGGGGCTGTTTTCCTATGAAAACAAATCAGTCAGACAATTTTGAATTCCTTACCTTTGAGTTTATTCTGTGAGCTAAGGAAATATTCAAAATGGAGTCCTCCCAAATCCTCAGAAAAAATTCCAAACTGTGCTATGACAGGTAATGCTGGGCTATTCATTTTAATTAACCATAATTAACGATCATCACTTAAGGTCACAAGCATTCCAGACCAATATAGATAAACCTAACATGTTTTCAGGGGTTACTGCACATCATGAATTAAATTAAATATTAATTAAAGTGGCTTGTTCAACAAGCCAGTTCATTCTTCAAATCCTATTCATCTGGTGATATAAATTTATGGGATCAGAGCCGGCAAAATAATAGCATTTTCACATCTTCTCTACTGTAGCTCTAACATACCCTGCTTGCCTCTCTATTTTATTTATATTATTTTAACAAACACGCTCAGAGTTTAATTTTAGTCGCAAATAACCCCTGGACTATTCAAGAGCATATCTGCATGAAGCAATAATAAAGGCATCAACTGAATAGTCAGTCCTGGTTTTTCAGCACAATAAATTCTCCATTTTGTTTGGTTCTCCCTCCTTAGTGGGATCCCTGAACCTTGGTGCACCACACATGGAAACTTCCTTGGCAGTCTTCAGCTCCGTACTCTGCAGCTCCATGGATAACTGAGTTATGACCAACCAATCACACATACCCTAATTTTGAATGCTGTATTTGAAACACTTCCAAATATTTTAAGAAATATGGAATTCATGCAAAGATTCTTTTCCTCCCTCATCTACAAAATTCTTAAATATAAGAAATTAGTTAATCCGCATTAACATAGCTTTAAGATGATTCCAGTGTTGATGGAACAACCGCAATCTTGAAATTCATTGAAAGTTCCACATGAGAAACTGCTTTAAGGCCTCTCTTAATTTAAGTGCAGAGCAACAAGAATTTTTATATGAACATGATTTTGAAAGTATCTGTTTTCTAATATTAGATTTCAAAATCATCATATAAAACCGTATTTTAATACGACCCCAGTTTTTTTTAATTTGTGTTTATGCATACCTTTTGATGTAAAGGAATATGGTAAAATGCCAACAGTGATTATTTTGGCATAATGGAATTATCAGTGATTTTTTTAATGTTTTTCTGAATTTTTCAAATTTCTTACAATAAGCAGATGGGCATTCGTTGTAAAATCCCAAAACAAAGGCATCTTGGGGCACCTGGGTGGCTCAGCCAGTTAAGCACCCGACTCCTTAGTTTTGGCTCCACTCATGGTCTTGGGGTCATAAGATCCAGCCCCAAAGTCAGCCACCCTGCTCAGCAGGAAGTCTGCTTGAGAGTCTCTCTCTGTCTCTCTCTCTTTCTCTCTCTCAAATAAATTTTTAAAAATCTTTAAAAAAAGGCATCATTTAAAAGGTTTAATCTGGTCTGCTTTTTCTATTAAATGAAGCTTGGTTGTAGAAATAGGCAAGCAAACCAACATACCTTTTAATTAAATGGGCTCGGCTGTTCACGTAGTTGGAATCAAAGGAATAGTTTTCAGTCTGCAATAGGAAAAAAAAAAGATTAAAAATGTCACATAGACAGTTTATGAAAAGAGCCAAACTGTCCTACTTAGGGGGAATTTTTCTGCCTGGTGAGAAGCAATGAATGAATCAGAAACCAAGGCCATAGTTGGGTAACAGCCTGAGGAATGCCTGCTATCTCCTTAGAGCCCTGGGGGCTCTGCTGAGGCAGCCCTCACCTGCAAACCAATATGAAATTGACACAAACATCCCCTAGAATATGGATGGCTACTGACCATGCAAGCACTTAGAGGAAGATACAGCATGACCCACAATCTTTACAGATACTAATTGTTTCCCATTCCCAGTGGATATAATTCTGTGCCCATCAAATTGACTGGAAGTTCAAAGGTATTTTTATTAGTAGCAGATAATTAACATGTTAAAATATTTATTCCATAGCTATGGAAATGCAGGCAAGGTAATCCCCTCCTGTGGATTTAAACTCTGCACTTCCCTTTGTTTTAAGACATTTTGCTCAGCACTGGTTATGCAGGAAGGCCTTAGTTTTATCACAGATATAAAGGCAAACAAGTATTATGCCTGAAACCCGGTGAAGGGCAGTCCACAGGGGGTACCAAAGTCTTTCATGTGAAACATGAAGTCTGCAAGCAAACCCTGTCTCAGCTCCTAACATTAAAACACTACTGCCTAATCTGATTACAGCAGGACTGCAAGAGAAACAGCTTTACAAAAGCAAATGCAGAACACCTGCCAGATGAAAGAAATGAGAAAACGTTTAGGAGCACCCAAAGGGGGCAGCCTTAGAAGGGGGGAATGCAGGTAAACGTTGATGTTGAAGTAATTGCAAGTCCTGAAAAAATTAATCTTATCCCCAACACTAAAGCACTACTCTCACTGAACCACTGTAGATACTGGAAAATGCCCAAATGCATCTCCATCCTCCTGCTAGCCTACCAGACATCCCCACCGTACTCACAATTCCCTGGGGCCCTCCTGAAGTCACTTCAACTAAAAGTGCCTAAAAAAGGAAACACAATAGCTATCTAGCTAACAAAAGAACAGGTTGCTTTCAGGTGACTACCTGTCAGACATTAACTGTGAGAGGCTCTTAGATGCAGCTATTGGTTTCAAGGAACTCAAGAGTTTGGTAGAAAAGAAAACGGGATAGGTGATAGCAAATCCAACCACCAGATGGGCACCAAACAGCTAATAGTCAGGGTAGGGACCCTGAGTATCTAGAGGAGGTGGGGATGGCAGTGGTGGGTAGGTAGGAGAAAAGAGGAGAGAGTATTATGAAGAAAACTAAATCCCACCATTGTCTTGTACTTACTTAGGCATGCTCATGCCCACTACATGCTCCTCATTTGAAGATGGGCTCTGTAATATCCACTCACACTGCTTCTATCTAGAGGACAAAAATCTCCTTTAATGTAAACCACAAGTGATTTTTGGTTCTGTTGGAAGGAATGGATTGGGAGAGTAAAAAATCAGAAGGGTCAGTTCATTTCTAATTCATTCATAAGAAAATGCATGCTGAATTTTTGCAAATACAATTACAGGAAGAAGAGGCCAACTTGAAGCTGCATTGGGAATACAATGCTGGAAGCATTGCTGGAAGAGGTAATCCATCAGTCAGTCAACCAACAAACATTTCTGGAATTAGTTTATTATACCAACATAATAGGCAAAAAATGTGCTGGGTAAGTATGCTCTTTTATGATAGTTGATAAAATATATATTTAATATATTTAAATAATGGAAGTCTCCACCTGCCAAAAAGCAGGCTGTCCAATTAAAACAGGAAATTGATTAAGTACTCAGGAGTTCAATGACTAGTTCCACTAGACAGCCTTGGGTAAATTACCTAATTTTCGCATGCCTCACTTTCTTCCCATATAAAATAGGGGAAAAAAGAACATGAATCCAAATGGGAAGTTCAACTGAATTTATCATGACTCTTGGTGGAAATGGTGGGAAACCTTATCCCCTGCTTTCTACAGAACATGAAGCACTAGTCGTGAGGCAGATTTCTAGAACCAATTTTCCCATAGTGGATGGGGCTCTGTTGAGTCATCTATTGTCTTTTTATTTTTGTAATCAGTCTCAGGTCTCTTTGTGAGGCCACTTGATTGTAGTTATGGAAACAACCTATGAAACAATTATTCTAATTGATAGCATACACTATTCTGACCCCATTAATACTGCATTCCAAACAACTGAGCTAATTGGCCATAGAGAGCCTATTATGGGTCTGTGTGTATTGATGTCAACTGTTCTTGCTTATATTGATTCAAGGTATGTGCTCAAACCCAACTTTTGTGCATTGAAAGGTTACATTTTTTCCACACTTCAAATGAAGCAAAGAATGAGACTAAGACCACCCTGAAGAAAGAAATAATCTTTTCTTAATGAATAGTTTGCATGTCTTAAGCTAGTGGTTCTCAACCCTAATGCACATTAGGATCAACTAGGGAACTTGGGGGTTTTTAAAAATACTATTGCCGAGGTCCCACTTCAGGAGATACTGAGGTAATTGGCCTGGTGTAGAGCCCCGGCATTGGTGTTTCTTAAAGCTTCACAGGTACTCCTCACTTACATCCGGAGAGAACTGTCCTGAGCAAAGGACCAACCACAGGCTTTGACTGCGTGTTTTCTGTGTGCTGTTTTCTAATGCAAGCCCAGCTGTTTAGAGGACAGCATCTCTTCTGTCAGATTATTTGTCAAGGTCATCTCAATACAGGCTAAAACACCAGGGCAGAAATACGCTTTTTAAAGAAGTAATAAAGGAGCTTTTCTTTTTTTGCATGAAAATATTGGCTCCTGGTTAGCCTTATTTAATCAAAATTTGCTTGACATTATTCCAATCCCCTCTCTAAGTATTCTAAATGGCAAATAACATGAAACATTTGAGAGGGAAAATTTTCTTTAAATGTCACATTAATTTCACTAGGAAATGTCCCCATCTCTAAAGAGACAGCCAAGTTAACGCAGGAACACAGTAAAGAGACAAGAACAACATTTGCTTCTGAAAAAAAAATTTTTGACATTAAAAAATGGGTCTAGAGCAAATTTTTATTTCCATCCTCAACGGAATGGAAAATAAGAGTCACTTTCCCACCATTTAGTATATTTCTCCCAAATCCTTTCTTTAATTAGAAGTGTTTATCCTAGGAAATCATTGAGAACAGACTTTTCTCACTTGGCTTAGGTTTAATAACACCTTGATTCTCTGAAAACCTGAAGAATAAGTACTTCTAGATAGCTGGGATTTTTTTTTTTAGATAGCTTAAGGCTTTCCTCTGCAAGGACCAAAACTTTGATTTAAAATCCTACCCATTCTGCCTTGTTTATTGGTTACTTAGGCGCGCCCTTCTAAACATAAATCACTGTACCACACCGGCTTTGCCGGTACACTCACTGACCCCAAAGAGCTCTGGTTTTTGAGTTCTTGCCTTTAATTTTTAACATATGGTCCTTTACCACCTTGCTATGAAACACTCAGGATTATTATTTCCCAGTGCTATCAATGTATCAAAAAAAGCTCCTCTTCCATTTCAAGTTTGATCCTTCTACTCTACTGTGTTCTTAGAAACTGTTTGTCTGGAAAATAAGAGGTAAGGTCTGGGCAGAGAGCTGAAATGTTGTTGTTCTAAGAGGGAAATTAAGTGATCTTTAATACAGAGACTTTTGTGTAATGTTTTGGTTCTTGTTTTTTGGTTTTTTACCTGCTTTGGAGCCTTCTTTGACTACTACTTCCTATTCTGAGCTCCCTTCTGGATATGTGAGGTTTCCAACAAGACTTCTGGGTAGGTGGTATGCTATTATGTCTCTATGCTAATAAGTCTGGCACATCACAAGTCCAATTCTTCCATTTTGTCAGGCCCCCAAGGTACCCGAATGTCCTACTTTAATTGTCATTTTGCATTACTTTTACAGTTCACTGAATTTTACCCTAGCTTCTGGAAGAGTGACTGTGACTCTCTCAGCACCACATTTATCACCAGGAGAGACTTCAACCCTAAGGAGAAAGAAACCAATAAATGCAGATACCCAGGACTAGAATATTTGCTCATAGCACAAATCCCCAATCATTACACAAAGCTACAAAAGGTTGCAGACACTGAGATTAAAGCAGAGAATAGTCAAACCTTAAGGTTTTCATTTGAAAATGAACAGCCTTTTTAAAATATACTTTAAAAGTACCATCAAAATGAAAAATACCTAAATTGAAATCTGCTATCTAATTATTTTGTTTTAATTTTAACTCTTAATCATTTTAGCAATACAAACAGGAAAACTAGAATTACAAATCAGATGCACAGTAAAGTGATTTTAAAACCCCTGTCCTTTTTTTAACTGCTGATGTCTATTAATGATAATTGTACTTATAGATCAATGATGAAAAGACTCATAATCTTTTCTAAAACCAGTTTCTGTTTTAGATGTTCAAATGACAACTCTTCACAAAGGCATTTTTAGAAAATGAATTGACAAATGGCTTTTTCCTACTTCCTATCTCCAACACATAAAAATGAAAACATAAATTCTATATAAAAATAAAGCCAGCATGCCTCCAGCTAGAATGTATATTCAAAGACTCATCCATTCAGACAGCAGCAGCTGAAGCAGGAATTAGTGAAGATGGAATAAAAGGCACCATCCCTAAAGCTGCCATCACTAGAAAGCCCATAGCCCATATTTACCCTGAAATGGAAAACAAACCAAGTAAGCTCCCAGGAATTTTGCCTACACACATCTCAGGCCTAATTCTCATTCATCCATTCACTCATTCATTCATTCATTCATTCTCTCTCTCTCTCCTCCCTCCTTCCCCTCTTCCATTCCTCCCTTCCTCTCTCTCTCTCTCTCTCTCTCTCACTCATGCATAGTCAAAAAAATCCATTTTGACTACAGTGAGCAATATAGTATAGGGGGATAACCTGGATTCCCTCCCCATGTTTGTCACTGACTCACTGATGGCCTTGAATAAATCACTTTATCCCTCTTCAGGCCTTAATTTAGCTATCTATAAAATGAAGAGAATAACCCAAATGATGTCAGTGTTCCCTTTAAGCTGCAAAAATTCTAGGACTCTAAAACAAAAGTCTCTCATTCATTCATTCGTCCATTTAATAAACATGCACCAACCCCTGCAGATGAAAGAAATTTAAAAAAAGACATAGGCTGCACCTGCAAGGAGGTCACACACTAATGGACTTCTTACCAGGGATGGTTAAAATGTCAGCCATTCGGACAACAAAAATTAAAAAATAAAAAATACATACACACACACACATATACAAACACACACACCCTACACACACAAAGAAAGAGTGGCACATACTCTTTTGCAGATACACACATATACTTATACACAGGCTGCTAGAGTACAATTTGGGGAATCACATTGCTACTTCATAGAGCTAAATAACACCATAATGGCTTGATGAGAGAAGGTGACTCACAGAGGACGATCTGGCCTTTATATTTCTTACACATACAAACTCGCATCATAAATAAAGGCAACCTCTCTCTCCTATCAAATGGGTTATAAAATTCTTAAGGTTTCTCAAAGGAGTGCATGTATCTGTTCCTTTAGCTCCATTTCCACAGTCTTCCTCACCTTGTGCCACTGTTTCCTCATCTGTGTTTGTTTTTTACTCCAGCCCATTCTGCAAAATGCTATGTGGGTAATCTTCCTCCCCCCGTTTTCATTACAGCACTTCTCTTCCCAAAAGTTTCAGGAACTCTTTACAGGGGGGTTTCTTGATGGATTCAGCCTTAAATCTAAATTAAATCTTTAGTTGAGTGGTCATCCAATATCAGTCCTCTAATTCTCCCATATCTAATGTACCTCGCTTTTAATATATCTACATCACTGGTCATGCCACATTACTTAGCATTTTCTCAGCACTGTGCAATGTGTTTCCATACATTCTATGATTATTTCACGTGTAGTATGTCAGTTCATCCTCCAGCTGGGCTGGACGCTCTCTTTTCAGTCCTCACTGCCACAATGCTAGACCCTTAGCCACTATTCATAAAATGCCTTGGTGAATGAATAAAGAAGAACTTGAAGAGGTTAATAATGAGGCTACTTATCACAATGAAAGCAGATGATCAATTCTATTAGGCCAAGTGGTCCTGTTTCTTCAGAAAGCATCCATTCTCCACGCTGCCTTCTGTAGTGACAATTTGTTCTCTGTCCTCACTCCCAACCATTACCTTATAAACATACAATAGTCTGGATATAACTGCCAGGGATAAGCTGACACACTTTGGTGCTTTCTACCCATCTAAATCCATCAGTCCTGCCACATCTCTGGGAATGGCAACAGTGACACAAGATAGTGTTTCCAAACCAAAGCAGATAAAACTTCTGTAAGGAGATAAGGCTCTGCCAGATTGCAGCCCTCTGAGTCACAGATTGACAGTGTGGCAGCTACTTTTCTACATGTGAAAGAGAATTCTAGGATTCCAGTGGCTTTAAAAACAGGGCTATCTACAGGGAAACACAGGCCATGTGGTTAACTAACGTCCAACAAGTCAAGCTGAAAGAGTTCCCCTCTTAGTAGTCTTCCATCATTCACTCCCAAATTTCACTAGCCCCATCAATGTGGTCACACTACCCAGAGATGACAAACACAGCCTAGGGAAAGTGCTTTTCTCTGCCTTCATTGTTGACTGGGCCAAAGTTGTGCCTTTAGAAGAGCAGCCCAGTTGCCAGTTTTACTACAAAGACCTTCTTGAGAAACACAGCAGCTTTCTGCAGGCATCCATGCAATTCAGAGGCAAAAGCCTGTTGGAGGACCAGGCTAAGCACCATACCATTAAATAGATGAGCAAAGCCTTCCAAATAAGGCTCTAGGATCTTTTTCTAAGTGTTCTGTGGGGTGTAGTGCACTATAAAGTAGTATCTGCTTGTAAAAAGCTTTCAGGAACCAGTTGATGCCTAGTCTATGCACAAATGCAAAACCAACAAGACCTCAGTATGAGTAAAAATAGCTTATGAGTAAATAAGAAGAATCCAATCATGTGAGCCATGCTATCTCATCCCACATAAACAAAATTCACCCTGAGAAGCAAAGAGCTATCAATCACATTTGCCAGCAGAACCCTGGAGTCCAATCACCATCCCCAACTATGTAACTACAACGTATTAAAGCTATTTTGCAGGCACAGAGTGCCTTTCATCCCCAAATATCAAAGTACTTTACAAGCAGGTGCCAACTGTTATTCCCCTTTTAAAGAGCCAAGAAAACAAACACTACAGGTTAAGTGCTACAGCCATGTTAAATACTGAGTCAGCTAGAACAAGCCACAAAAACAAGGACAGCAAGAAAAATTCCCAGGAGCACTGTTCTTGGCATTACCAACTACTGAGACAGAGAACAAACACACGGTGGTAACATCAAGGAAGTGATTAGTCTGCTTTACATCTGTCTTCCTCAGCATGTCTTTCTCAGTTCCTTTCCATGAGTGAATCAGGAGAGTATAGTCTAGCAGTTAGACAAAGATAAATTTGTCACATGCTAACTGAGGGCAGTTCTCCAGTCCCATCTGGAGAGCCTAGTCACAGAGTCCAAGGGATCCAGGAACAAGCCACTTTTCATCCCTAGACCTTGGTGACTACTTCAACTGTCCTTTTGAGGCACTGGCAACCATCTTTACAAGGTAACCTAACATGACTAGTGATGACTTTATGGGGTAGCTCCAATTTCAGAAACTATGACTTGATAAACCTGGCCCAACTGACAATAAGAAACAAATACAAGACTTCCCACAAGAAATGGCCCAGGGATTCACATATGCCCTCTCCTGAATACAGCCAATGTTTGACCCCTTCTGGCTTAGGGAAGACCCAGCACACTCTCAGAAGCTGAACTGATCTATTCCTTTCTGCTAGATTCTAGCTTATCAGTGCTTCAAGTCTCTGTTATTTAGCCACTATGGAGCCCTAACTTACTGCAGAGTATAATTTCTATTGAGGAGCCTTGTCGGCTGAAAAGACTTAAAATGTTTGGGGAGAAAACAATGGGTGGCCCTGTGCCTGTGGCCCAAAACAACACCCCCCAAATCCAACTCCAACCCCAATCTCATTATTTATATTATACATCACTTAAAACCCAGTTGCTTATTTAATATTGAAGGAGTAACAGCCTTTGGCATATCATATACTAAACTCATTTCTCTAGTACCAGCCTGATGCACGAGCTTGTAACATGTAATCATGCTGACCAAAAACAGTCAAGTAATATACAATCTTAGAAATAGTGAATGTGTTAGCTTGATGTTTTCTAATTAAATACAATACAATAGACCATTTTCTTGTTTGTGGTCAATGAAATTCTCCACAGTTCTCTTTTGGTGCCGCTATTTCAATTACTGCCACAGCAAACAGGGGCATATCTCAGTTTGGTGGAATGTGTAGGATCAGATATGTGCATACACAGCATCTGCTTATATTTACTGTCACAAAAAATGTAAACAGATTATTTATTTCTGATCTTTTAAGCATTAATTTTGAATTTAATGAGGCACAATAAATATTTCTCAGAACCAGACTCCATGGTTGCCTAACATTGGAAACCCTCTAATTATGTCTGTAGTTTAAATAAAGGGCCCTGACCACAGAAGGAAAGCCACAGTAGCCTCCATTTTCTAGCAACTTCAACAGGCATTGCAGCAAATCAGTGTCGGAGGAAAGAAAGTGCTCAAACTTTAACATCGCTTTATGAACAATAAATGAGAAGCAATAGGAAGAGGATTCAAGAAAGTAATGAAAGTGTTTAGTCATTCTCTAAAAGCCCCTACCTGTCCTCCCAAATCTTAATATACTTTCTCATTTTATGCAGGGTGTGAGCTAAGGGCAGGTTAGAATTTGACCTGATCTGAAAACAGAGATTAATCAAAAGGCTACTATCTGACATAAGAGTGCTGGCAACCATGCACAGTAAAGCCATAATTATACCTCACAAAGTGGCTAATATTATCAGCAGCTTGAAATTGTCAGAGTATGAGAAATCTGTAATGTGGTTATGCAATGCACGAACAGAACAATTACTGAAACATCTTGCATTTATATGTAACTTTAGATCACAAAGTATTCCAGAATGTTTAACAAGCTGTTGTAAAAAAGGGATTGGTTTCTCCCACAGCTGAATCAAAGTAGTCATTTTGCATAGGTAACAGTAAATAAAAAGGGTTTCGGGAGAGAGAAAAATTACTAAACCTTAGAGAAGCCGTAAGGGAAATGAATAAGGGAAACCAATATTTTTAGATGGGCAGAAAATAGACACCCAAGTTGAAAACTGGGGCTGAAAGTAGGTACATTTTCTGCACACCTTAATGACACAGAACTGAAGAATTTTATTCTCATCTGAGTAGCAAGACATCCATGAGGTGCTTAATGACTACAGTAGAGCAAATGCCACTATTAATACCTCCTGAAAAAAGAATTAGTGTTTGGAAAAGGACACAATACACAAAACTTGTCATTTCTTTTGTTTTCCTTCCTTCCTTCCCTCCTTTCTTCCTTCCTTTCTTTTTTCCTTCCTTCCTTCCTTCCTTCTTTGCCCCTTAACCAACATTAACTAGTTAATCCTCCTGCTACGATTAGGAGTTAAATAAATATTATTAGCTCCACTAACAGCAGGACAGAACAAGTGAAGATATTTGCCCTCTACTAGTAAGAAGCCGTGTCACATTTACAACTAGAATTCAAGACATTTCACTCCATATCCTTCACTCACAGCACTAGGGCCACTAGAAAATGCAGTGAAATGGGAGTAATTAGGACTGGCTAACTGGGTATACTATCTGAAAGGAGAAAAATAACCTCATCTGTTTGAACATGACAGATTCCAGGGTGGTGAACACAACTACAGCAATTACCTCTTGCAGGAAGACTAATAAATAATGAGGGGAGATTCAATGCAATACCTATCAGGAATCCAATGAAATTTTTTACAGAAGCAGGGAAAAAACTCTTAAAATTTTTATGGAACCACAGAAGACCCAAAGAGCCAAAGAAGTCCTGAGAAAGAAGAACAAAGCGGGAGGCATCACATGTCCCGATTTCAATGTATGCTATGAAGCTATAGTCATCAAAACAGTATGATACTTGCAGGAAAACAGAGAAATAACCAATAGAAAAAGATTGAGAGCTCAGAATCAAAGACAAGTATATAAGGTCAACATCATTATTTTCAATAAATGGTGTTGGGATAATTAAATATTCACATGTAGAAAAATGAAACTGGACCTATATCTTATACCACTCACAAAAATTAACTTAAAATGAATAACATGCTTAAATATGAGACTTGAAACTATGAAACTCCTAGAAGAAAACATAGAAACAAATCTCCCTGATATGTATCTTGGTAATGATTTTTTGGATATGACATCTAAAGCACAAGCAACAAAATAAAAAACAAGTGGGACTTGGGGCGCTTGGGTGGCTCACTGGGTGGGGCCTCTGAATCTTCGTTTCAGCTCAGGTCATGATCTTGGGGGTTGTGAGATCAAGCCCTACATCAGCTCCATGCTCAGCAGAGAGTCTGCTTGAGATTCTCTCTGTCTCTGCCCCCAACTCAAATAAATAAGTAAATCTTTAAAAAAAAAAAGAAAGAAAGAAAAGTAGGACCAAAACAAGCTAAAAAGCTTTTGCACAGCAAAGAAAAAAAAAGTGAAAAGAAACATGGAGTGGGAGAAATGTTTACAAGCCATATATCTGACGAGGTTAATATCTCAAATAGATACAGAACTCATACAACTCAATAACAAAACTACAAATAATACAAATAAAACATGGGCAACAGACTTGAATAGACATTTCTCCAAAGAAAATATATGGAAGACCAACAGGTACATGAAAAGATACTCAATGTCACTAGTCCTTAGGGAAATGCAAGTTAAAACCATAGTAAGATACCACCTCATGTCTGTTAGAATGTCCATCATGGAAAAGTCAAGAGATAGCAAATGCCAGCACGGATGTAGAGAAAAGGGAATCCCTGTGCACTGTTCATGGGATTGTAAATTAATACATACCCACTATGGAAAACAATATGGAGGATCCTCAGAAAAATTAAAAATAGAACTACCATAAAATCCAACAATTCTACTCCTGGGAATATATCCAAAGGTAATGAAAACTAGCTTGAAAAGATCCCTGCACCCCCATGTTCACATCAGCATTATTTACAAAAGCCAAGACATGGAAACAACCTAAGTGCCCACCCATGAATAAACAGATAAAGAAGTTGTTTTACACACACACACACACACACACACACACACACAATGGAACATTATTCAGCCATTAAAAACCAAGGAAATCGTATCCTCTGTGACAACATGACTGGACCTTGAAGGCATTATGCTTAGTGAAATAAGTCAGGGAAGAACAAATACTGTATTATCTCCTTATATATGGAATTAAAAAATACAACACCAAATACACAGAAATAAAGACATGAGGTTACCAGAGGCAGAAGGTGGGGAAGGGGAAACTGGAGGAAAGTATTCAAAAGGTATAAACTTCCAGGTATAAGATAAGTAAGTACGAGGAATGTGATGTGCAATACGATAACTACAGATAGGTAACACTGCTGTAGGGTATACAGGAAAGTCAGAGAGTAAATCCTATGAGTTTTCATCACAAGTAGAAAATTTTTTTTTCTTTTTTCCTTTATTTTCTTTTTATTGTATCTATATGAGAAGATGGTTGCTAGCTGAACCTACTGTGGTCATCATTTCAAAATATATGTAATCAAACCACTGCAGATGGTTATAAGGTTAGAAAAGTTCACAGAATATTCAAAGAAAATCCATAGAAAGCCTCAAAACACAGAGCCCTCAAAGTAAAAATAGAAAAAGTCCTTACCAAGGGGAAAGGAGGGAAAACTGAAAGGAAAGAAATCAGAGAGGGAGACAAACCATGAGAGATTCTGGACTCCAGCAACCAAACTGAGAGTTACGGAGGAGAAGGGGAGTGTGAAGAGGATAACCAGTTGTTGGGTATTAATTAGGGCCCTTGTTGGGATGAGCACTGGGTGTTACAGGCAACTAATGAATCACTGAACACTAAAAGAAAAAGAAAAAAAAGTTCTTACCAGTTCTGCGACCTTGCAGAAATCACTGAACCTCGCCTCAATTTCCTAATCTATAAAATGGAAATAACATCTGTCCTAACTATCTTACAGACTTATTTTTAGGATCAAGTAAAATAATATATGTGCAGGTACTTTCTAAGACTGTATTTCTAGACAAATGACAGGTCTTCTGATTATCAGGTCATAAACTGGATCTACCTTGCATATTTATTTCTATTTCCAACTAAGCTCCCGTTCAACATTATGAAGAGTTTTCTTTCTGTAGTTCCCTACTAGGACATTTTAGCTCATTCTCCTATCTGTTATACCAGAAAAATAAATAATCCAGTGAACATTCTTGGTTTTGGCATAAGAGAAAAAAATATATAGACCCAACTTTTTAAATTACTGATTCAATAGGAATAGAAGGAGCCCAATGTCCTGCAGCAGACACCTTACCTGGAATATGTGTGTGTGTGTCTGCATGTATGTGTGTCTGTCTGTGTGTAAGAGAGACAGAGAAAACTCAGCTTAAAGAGAGTTGAATTGACCTCATACCATCTGAAATTATGTAAAAATCAAAATTTTAGACATTTTAAAAGCCTTTATAAACTAGTTTTCCTTCACACCATTTCCTTCCTCTGTTATGACTGAACTGTCACAGAATCTCTTTTCTTTAAAAAAGAGAGAGAGAGAGAAAGGAAGGAAAAAAAAAACTTACCCCAGGGTTAAGTAAAGCACTTTATCATGCATAATTCAGAGCTGTCAGCTAGAAATGAGCCATCCAAAGCCTAGTGTAGTACATAGATAGAAAAACAGGGTTAAAGGATGGGGACAGCTTTCTAGGGCTTTCTAAGATCCAGAACAAGAGAGATTTCAACTCAGGACTGCCTTGGAGCCTGACTGTGGGCCCATTCTACCATTCCTTACAGCCATGCTGTCCAATAGGATCAACACATGTAGCTATTTAAATTCCAGTTTACAAAAACAAAATTTAAAAAATGTAGTTCCTTGATTACAGTAGCCACATTTCAAGTGCTCAATAGGCAAATCTAGCTAGTGGCTACTGTATCAGACAGCACAAATATATAGACTTCTATCATTACATAAAGTTCTATTGGGCAGTGCTGCCTTAGAGCAAGACTGTTGGCCTGTGACTTAGGACTCTGCAGTTCTGAAATGTGAAGCACTCAGTGACCAAAGGAAATATAAGGACTATACTTATCTCTATCATAGAGATATCATATCTCTGTCATATCGTATTGCCTATTTATCACAACAACTAGGTAGGAACTCCTTCAGGGTAAGGACCACATCTTTAGTTTCCAAGTCTTCAGTTCCTGTCCTGTTCTGACACACAGCAGGTGCTCACCCACTGTTTGTTAATTGCATAACAGCAGATGTTAGACATGCCTACGAGTTAGGAAGAGCTCACTTGTCCCTTTGATAGACTGAATCAGAAATGCAAGATTGGCAAAGCTCTTTTTAAAAAGTCTCCTGTGTTTCCTAGACTTGTATTTCTTCCAACATTTCTCAAGAATTTAAACAGTGGGACAGAATAATCATTCTTTTCAAGTGCACATGGAACCTTCACAAGAATAGACCACATACTGGGTCACAAATCAGGACTCAACCAATACCAAAAGACTGAGATTATTCCCTGCATATTCTCAGATCACAGTGCTTTGAAACTGGAGCTCAATCACAAGGAAAAGTTCAGAAGGAACTCAAACACCTGGTAACTAAAGACCACCTTGCTTAAGAATGCTTGGATCAACAGGAATCAAAGAAGAACTTAAACAATTCATGGAAACCAACGAAAATGAAGACACTTCGGTCCAAAACCTATGGGATACAGCTAAGGCGATCCTAAGGGGGAAATACATAGCCATCCAAGCCTCCCTCAAAAAAAATGAAAAATCCAGAATACACCAACTGTCTCTACACCTTAAAGAACTGGAGAATCAACAACAAATCAAACCAACTCCACACATAAGAAGGGAATTAATCAAGATTAGAGCAGAGATCAATGAGGTAGAAACCAGAGATACAGCAGAACGTATCAATGAAACTAGAGCTGGTTTTTTTTAAAGAATCAATAAGATCGATAAACCATTGGCCACACTAATACAAAAGAAAAGACAGAAAGCCCAATTAATAAAATTATGGATGAAAAGGGAGAGATCACAATGAACACCAAGGAAGTAGAAACAATAATCAGAAGTTATTATCAACAGTTAATGCCAATAAGCTAAGCAACCTAGATGAAATGGATGCATTCCTGGAAAACTATAAAGTCCCAAAATTGAACCAGGACAAAACTGACAACCTGAATAGACTGATATCTAGTAATGAGATTGAAGCAGTGATCAAAAAACAAGAGCCCAGGACCTGACAGATTCCCTAGGGAATTCTACCAAACTTTCAAAGAAGAAATAACACCTACTGTCCTGAAGCTGTTTCAAAAAATTGAAGAGAAGGAAAACTTCCAGACTCTTTCTATGAAGCCAGCATTACCCTGATCCCCAAACCAGGCAAAGACCCTACCAGAAAGGAGAATTTCAGACCAATATCACTGATGAATATGGATGCTAAGATTCTCAACAAGATCCTAGCAAACAGGATCCAACAGCACATTAAAAAGATTATCCAACATGACCAGGTAGGATTCATCCCTGGGCAACAAGGATGGTTCAACATTTTCAAATCAATCAATGTGATAGAACAAATTAATAAGAGAAGAGAGAAGAACCACATGGTCCTCTCAATTGATGCAGAAAAAGCATTTGACAAAATCCAGCATCCGTTCCTGATTAAAACGCTTCAAAGTATAGGGATAGAGGGAACATTCCTGAACTTCATAAAATCTATCTATGAAAGACCCACAGCAAATATCATCCTCAATAGGAAAAAGCTTGCAGCCTTGCTGTTGAGATCAGGAACACGACAAGGATGCCCACTCTCACCACTCTTGTTCAACATAGTATTAGAAGTCCTAGCAACAGCAATTAGACAACAAAGAGAAATAAAAAGTATCCAAATTGGTAATGAAGAAGTCAAACTCTCTCTCTTCGCAGATGACATGATCTTTATATGGAAAACCCAAAAGACTCCACCCCCAAACTACTAGAACTCATACAGCAATTCAGTAACGTGACAGGATACAAAGTCAATGTACAGAAATCAGTGGCTTTCTTATACACTAACAATGAAAATACAGAAAGGCAAATTAGAGAATCGATTCCATTTACTATAGCACCAAGAACCATAAGATACCTGGGAATAAACCTAACCAAAGAGGTAAAGGATCTGTACTCAAGGAACTACAGAACACTCATGAAAGAAATTGAAGAAGACACAAAAAGATGGAAGACCATTCCATGCTCTTGTATCGGAAGAAAAAATATTGTTAAAATGTCTATACTGCCTAGAGCAATCTATATTTTTAATGCTATTCCGATCAAAATTCCACTGGTATTCTTCAAAGAGCTGGAGCAATTAATCCTAAAATTTGTATGGAATTAGAAGAGACCCCGAATCACTAAGGAAATGTTGAAAAACAAAAATAAAGCTGGGGGCATCACGTTACCTGATTTCAAGCTTTACTACAAAGCTGTAATCACCAAGACAGCATGGTACTGGCATAAAAACAAACACATAGACCAGTGGAACAGAGTAGAGAGCCCAGATATGGACCCTCAACTCTATGGTCAAATAATCTTCGACAAAACAGTAAAAAATATACAGTAGAAAAAAGACAGTCTCTTCAATAAATGGTGCTGGGAAAACTGGACAGCTATATGTAGAAGAATGAAACTCGACCATTCTCTTACACCGTACACAAAGATAAACTCAAAATGGATAAAAGACCTCAATGTGAGACAGGAATCCATCAGAATCCTAGAGGAGAACATAGGCAGTAATCTCTTCCATATCAGCCACAGCAACGTCTTTCAAGATATGTCTCCAAAGACAAAGGAAACAAAAGCCAAGATGAACTTTTGGGACTTCATCAAAATCAAAACCTTCTGCACAGCCAAGGAAACAGTCAAGAAAACAAAGAGGCAACCCAAGGAATGGGAGAAGGTATTTGCAAATGACAGTACAGACAAAAGGTTGATATCCAGGATCTATAATGAACTCCTCAAACTCAACACACACAAAACAGATAATCATATCAAAAAATGGGCAGAAGATATGGACAGACACTTCTCCAATAAAGACATACAAATGGCTATCAGACACATGAAAAAATGTTCATCATCACTAGCCATTAGGGAGATTCAAATTAAAACTACACTGAGATATCACCTTACACCAGTTAGAATGGCCAAAATTAGCAAGACAGGAAACAACATGTGTTGGAGAGTATGTGGAGAAAGAGGAACCCTCTTCCACTGTTGGTGGGAATGCAAGTTGGTGCAGCCACTTTGAAGAACAGTGTGGAGATTCCTCAAGAAATTAAAAATAGAACTTCCCTATGACCCTGCCATTGCACTCCTGTGTATTTACCCCAAAGATACAGATGTAGTGAAAAGAGGGGCCATCTGTACCCCAATGTTTATAGCAGCAATGGCCACGGTCGCCAAACTGTGGAAAGAACCAAGATGCCCTTCAATGGACGAATGGATAAGGAAGATGTGGTCCATATACACTATGGAGTATTATGCCTCCATCAGAAAGGACGAATACCCAACTTTTGTAGCAACATGGACAGGACTGGAAGAGATTATGCTGAGTGAAATAAGTCAAGCAGAGAGAGTCAATTATCATATGGTTTCACTTATTTGTGGAGCATAACAAATAGCATGGAGGACATCGGGAGTTAGAGAGGAGAAGGGAGTTGGGGGAAATTGGAAGGGGAGATGAACCATGAGAGACTATGGACTCTGAAAAACAATCTGAGGGTTTTGAAGGGGCAGGGGGTGTGAGGTCGGGGTACCAGGTGGTGGGTATTATAGAGGGCACGGATTGCATGGAGCACTGGGTGTGGTGCAAAAATAATGAATACTGTTATGCTGAAAATAAAAAATAAATTTAAAAAAATAAAATAAAATAAAGGCTGAGTAAAATGACAAAGCAATCAGTCCCAGGTCAAAAGGCATAAAAGTTACAGAAAACCCTGCACTATGTTTAAGACCTTTCCTTGCACAAACTGTAGGCAACCAGTAGTGGAAGCTGGTAAATGGGAGCAATAGAAGGGTTAGAATATAAAGCAAGAAGAGATCATTCAGAGCCTTCCCCACAATTGATAAGATTTGCCTCATGCTCCCCAGCTGTCCATGGCTGACTATTGCTGAACAAATGGAAGCTAGCACAGCTCAGGGCCAAAATAATCTAATTCAATTCAATTCAACAAATACCGTTACGACTATATGCCAGGCCCTAGGGTAGACAGATGATAGGGATATGGAGATGAATTAGATTTCTAGTCCTGCCCTCAAGGAGCTCACATTTCTAGTGTTGGGGACGAGTAAGTGAAGGCACAATTATAATGTGGATAATGTATTCACATAATGTATATAATGTATATACATGTGAAGCATAGGTGAGAGAGCAACCTAGAAGGTCCCTTGGGGTAACACAGTCAGAACTGCCTTCAGACACATAAGATCTAAGCGAGAGATGGAACTGGAAGAAATGGAAGATAACATTTGTTTGCCGGGAAGAGTTTGGTTCTCTCTAGCTCTAATTCTTGATTTTGCAAGTTATGTATGAGTGTCAAGGGAGAGAGAGAGAGAGCATAAGCCATGCTTAACAAAATCAAGCAACTTCCCTACAGCCACAAATCCAGCCGGATTTGGGTTGGTTCTTCTGTAAAGTTTGGAAGACAAGTTACATTCAGCACAAGTGCTAGAAAAATCAATGTCCGGATGGGTAGCTAATTAAACCACAGAGACTGATTTTTGAGCCGGTAAAGGTTTTCTCCAGTGGTCAGATGTTCATGATTTCCAAATTCTTCTTGCAGCCTTTGCATAAAGATGAATCCTGAGCAAGTCCGACCCTAGCTTGTATAGCCTCTTAGAACTTCCCCTAGTCCACTTGTCAGAAGCAGAAAAGGAAGATACAGCTCTTTCCAGCAGCAGCCTGTAGGTGGAGACCTTCATTTCCCTCAGCACATCAGACCTACTTACTCTCAGCCCTACAAAAAGAGATCACCATAAAATGTATGTGCTTGGTAGGGAGCAAAGCAAGCACTCTCTTTTTATGGAGTCTGAAGATGTGGATTTTAGGCTTGTTCCATTCTTCTTCTGATTACATGACACCTTGCTTTTTCTCCAGCAGCTGAAAGTTCTTGGGCAGCCATCCTGCCTTCCAGGAGCTGCCTAGTCCCTCCCCATCACTTTCCAACTAACTCCAAGCCATCCCTGGAAGCTTGATCCCATCCAGAGCCCAAGGTGAGGGAAGGTCACGAGAAGAAACAAGTGAAATCTTGACTTGCTCAGAAACATCATCTCTGCTCTGAGAACAATGTTTCTGTGTCTTCTCTTTCTGCATAACAGGGCATGGATGACTCTGAAGCCAGACGCTTACTGTCTACTGCAAGACCTGAGCCAACAATGTACACATCATGTTTCTGTGTAAACAAAGACGACTTTTATCTCTTGCCTCACAAAGTTTTCTTCACTATGCTTGAAATTATAAATGAATAAGGCAAGAGAAGATAGAGAATAAATAAAGGTATGAATGACCTCTCCCTGCGTTCTAAAATTAATGAGGTTACAATGGCAGTCAATCATGTCATAAAATTTGCCTACTGAAATTTTATTTTCCTAAGTTAATATTTCTTCTGTCATTCGGGCTTATTGTTACTAGAAGTGCTTTTTTTTGGAAAAGGAGTCTATATGCCAGGAAAATCTCAAAATTTCCTACCACATGTTCACCTTTTCAATATTCCTAGGAGGAAAACAAGCCATATCCAAGGTTTTTTGAAGATATCAACTCCTTCCAACTCCACTAAAAGCACACCACTGCAAAGCTGCAAAGGGAGTCAAGGAGATGGAAGACAGCACAGTAGTTATCCATCCATCCTTTCTACAACCCTGCCTTCTGCAGTGGTGATTATCTGTTCATTAATGATGAGAAGATTAAATACAGAGCATTCTAGAATGGGAAAGGAAATGTCCCTGACCACCTAATGATCTATCAGGTTTTGGCCTTACACCTGAGAACTGGATTTCCATGCTGTGTATATGAAAGCTCTTGCACTGGTCAAATAATTAGCTGGTCCTGGGTTCAAACAGTATACAGGCATACCTCTTTTCATTATTCTTCACTTTATTACCCTTCGCAGACACTACAGTTTCTATGAATTGAAAGTTTGTGGCAAACCTGTATCAAGCTAGTCTATCAGTGCCATTTTTACAACAGCATTCGGTAACTGAATGTCTCTGTGTTACATTTTGATAAATTCTCACAGTACTTCAAACTTTTTCATTATTATTGTATTTGTTATGGTTGTTCAGTGATCTCAGATATTACTATTGTAATTGTTCTAGGACACCATGAACTGCACCCATATAAGATAGCAAACTTAACTGATACATGTTTGTGTTCTGACTGCTCCACCAACCTGCTGTTTCCCCATCTCTCTCCCTCTCCTCAGGCCTCCCTATTTCCTGAGACACAACGAAACTGAAATTAGACCAATTAATAACCCTACAATGGTCTTTAAGTGTTCAAGTGAAAGGAAGAGTCACATGTCTCTCGCTTCAAATCAAAACCAAGAAATGATTAGGTTTAGTAAGGAAGACACATAAAAATCTGAGATAGGCTGAAAGCTTAGCCTCTTATGTCATTTAGCCAAGGAAACTGAAAGTGCTATTCTAGTGAACACACAAATAATAAGAAAGTAGAAGACCCTTATCACTGAAACAGAGAAAATATTAGTGGTCTGGATAGCTCAACCCAGCCACAACATTCCCTTAAGCCAAAGCCTAAACTAGTGCAAGGCCCTAAGTCTCTTCACTTCTATGAAGGCTAGGAGAGGTGAGGAAGCTACAGAAGAGAGTTTTAAGCTAGCAGAGGTTGGTTCTTGAGGTTGAAGGGAAGAAGTTTTTTCCATAACATAAAAATGCAAAGTGAAGCAGTGAGTGCTGATGTAGATGCTGCAGTAAGTTCTCCAGAAGATCTAGCTAAGATAATTCATGAAGATGGCTCCACTAAACAATAGATTTTCAATGTAGACAAAATAGCCTTCTATTAGAAGAAGATGCCACCCAAGACTTTCATAGCTAGAGACAAGTAAGTGCCTGGCTTCAAATCTTCAAGCTTAGGTGACCCACTTGTTGGGGACCAATACAGCTGATGACTTTAAGGTTAAGCCAGTGCTCATTTACCATTCTGAAAATCCTAAGGTCCTTATGAAATATGCCAGATCTACTCTGTCTGTGCTCTGTCAATGGGACAACAAAGCCTGGACAGCAGCACACCTGATTACAATATGGTTTACAGAATATCTGAAGCCTATTGTTGAGACTTACTGCTCAGAAAAAGAGATTCCTTCCAAAATATTACTGCTCATTGACAATGCATCTAGTCACCCAAGAGCTCTAATGGAGATGTATAATGAGATTCATGAGGTTTTCATGCCTTCTAACACAACATCCATTCTGCAGCGCATGGATCAAGGATTCATTTCAACTTTCAAATCCTATTATTTAAGAAATATATTTTGTAAGGTTATAGCTGCCACAGACAGTGAGTGATTCCTCTGATGGATCCAGGCGATGTAAACTGAAAATGTTCTGGAAAGGATTCACCATTCTTAATGTCATTAAGAACATTCATGATTCATGGGAATAGATCAAAATATCAACATTAACAGACGATTTGAAGAAGTTCATTCCAGCCCTCATGGATGGCTTTGGGGAGGTTCAAGACTTCAGTGAAGGAAGTAACTACAGATGCGGTAGAAATAGCAAGAGAACGAGAATTAGAGGTAGTACCTGAAGATGGGACTGAACTGCTGCAATCTCATGACAAAACTTGCTTTTTTATGGATTAGGAGAGTTGCCGCTTATGAATAAGCAAAGAAAGTGGTTTCTTGAGATGGAATCCACTCCTGGTAAAGACGCTATAAAGATTGTTGAAAGGACAACAAAAGACTTAGAATACAACATAAACTTAGTAGGTAAAGCAGCAGCAGAGTTTGAGAGAAGTGATGCAATTTTGAAAGAGGTTCTACTGTGGGTAAAATGCATCAAACAGCATCACATGCTACAGAGAAATCATTTGTGAGAGGACAAGTCAATTAATGTGGCAAACTCTCTTGTTGCCATGTTTTAAGAAATTGCCACAGCCACCCTAACCTTGAGGAATCACCACCCTGATCAGTCCACAGCCATCAATATGGAGGCAAGACCTTTGACCAGCAAAAAAATGTATGACTCACTGAAAGGTCAGATGATGATTAGCATTTTTTAGCAATGAAGTATTTTTAATTGAGGTATATACATTTTTATACCTAATATGATTACACACTTCACAGATTACAGTATAATGGAAAACATAACTTTTATATGCACTAGGAAAACAGAAAAATTCATTTGATTCACTTTCTTGTGCTATTTGCTTTACTGGGATGGTCTGCAATGTAAGGTGCCATACCTCCAGGGTATGCCTGCATAGTTTTACTCAAACTAACTCACAATCCAAACATGAAAAAGAAGAAGAATGTTTTCAGCTTTTGTGATGTTTTCATTTTAGTCTCTTCATTTCAACACATTTGCCCAGCGCAGCCCAGTGATAATGCTGGCTTCCTGCAACTGACTTTTTGGCTCCATCAGAATTAAGCAATACAAACGTTGTTCCGAAAGTGATGTGGTCTCCTGGTCCTTTACCCATTTCTTAACCTTCTTTGAAGCTTACTCTAGTCTGTCAGTGTCCTACTTGAAATAAGGCAGAAATGAATTTAATACTCCAGATGTATCCAAGCAGCAGAGAGTTCAGAGGGGTTAATGCATCCTGTAATCAGGGAACTATACTTCATTAAGGAGGCTTAAGACTATATTTGCTTTAGCAGTTCATTTAACTTCAACTTTCTTCCCTCATTACATTTCTATCCTTCCCAAAGTTTCCTTCCTTTTGGCATTATCAGCTCCGCTTCAGATTGGCACTGGGTTGGAAGTTCCAAAAAGACCACCAGATAGGCAAGTAGAGCCCAAAACAAAAGAAACTCCACCTAAAAGGAAAGCGAACAGGCCGGCCAACAGCATTACCAGTGTACCCAGATACAGAGGACAACTGGGGACTGTTAGAGATCCTGATGTGGAGAATACCACAGCAGGACCTTTGGCACTCTTTGTTTGTAAACAATTATTCCTGCCCTTCAAAGTAACACCACAGCATACATAAAGGCAGAAATCAGCATAAATAGCCAAACTATTGTCTACTTGAAGAATAAACTGAAAGGGAAAAATAAGGTGAAGCTAAACTGTATTCCACAGATGTCAATTTGATTTTATTGGAAGTCATGCCTTCTTGGAGGCACTTTCCCCTTACCTAATCTTTTGCTCTTCTATCCCTCCCCTCACCAACCTCTCTGCCTCTATTAAGAGTTTGGTAAATATAGTCAATTATTCTAAAGATGCGGAAACTCTCATTTCAACTTGTTTCCCAGTTAATGTACCATAGCAGAGAATGAATCGCTATTCCAAGAAACTAAAAATAAAAATGTTTCAGAATCTATAATTGGCTTGTCTTGTTGGACATTTTAGGGACCCAAAGTACCAGTTCCAGGCTATTAGCCCTGGGTTTATAGGAGAGTAATATAATATATTTCCTCATTAAAATACTTTGCTCTCCATGGTTTAAAAATAAAAAGGATGCATTTTATCCTACAATCTCTCATTTTAGGGGGTTTTGAAGCTTTGGAGGCACAATGAAAGGAGAACAAACAAATAGGCACTCTGCTCTAAAAATCAGCCATTATCTTCATTAATGCTTTCCCTCCTTTTAAGTCAGTTGTCTAGCAGGCCTACAATTTACCACATCAAACAGTCATTTATTTGTTTTCCCAGAAAATAGAGCTATATATGTCTGTGCGTTTAAAAATCAACTGCCAGTAATTAGCTGGGCTGGAGCTAAAGGTATCTATATGCAATTATGGTAATCAAATATTTGAAATCACAAATTCATGGATCCCTAGGCACAACCCCAACCAAACGAGACTTGTTTTGTAATCATGTTGTCATGGTTCTTCCCAGTATAAACCAATGAGACAATTTTGTTCAGGGGTCAGGACGCCTGGGTGGCTCAGTCAGTAAAGCATCTGACTTTGGCTCAGGTCATGATCCCCGGGTCCTGGCATCAAGCCCCCCATCAGGCTCCCTGCTCTCAAGGGAGTCTGCTTCTCTCTCTCCCTCTGCCTGCTGCTCCCGCTGCTTGTTTTCTCTCTCTCTCTCTCTCTCTCTCTCTCTCTGCCAAAGAAATAAATTAAATCTTTTAAAAAATTTAAAAAGTAAAATAAATTTTGTTCAGGGCTTTCCTCTGTGGCTTTTCTTCTGCTAGGATTAGTATGTGTGTACTGTCCTCTATGCATAGTACATATTATACCTTGTACTGCTTTTCACCACACTTATCATGATTGCAAGTCATTATCTGTGTTAATATTTTTTTCTGTGTTAATATTTTTATTATCTGTGTTAATATTTTTTTTCTGTCCCTTCACTATACTCTGGGCTCCATAAGGATTTGAGCAATGGCTGTTTTGTTCTTAAATGCATATTCTGTGCCTAGTATGATACAAAGGTAGGTAGGGTAGGCACTAATGAATGAATGAACTATCAGCCTGGCTGGAGAAGAGTCTGTGTGTGAAATGATAAGGAATGTAATTAGATCTCACTGAAGCCTTACCTAACCATCCTACTTAAACTTGCAAAATTTTTCCAGTACTCACAACCCTCCTTTGCTGCCTTATTTTTCTCTACAACACTTATCTTCCAAAATACCATATGTTTCACTAATTTTTTTAATTATTTCTCTCCCCCTACTAGAACGTTAATTCCATGACATTAGAAATTTCTGTCTGTCTTGTTCACTACTCTTCCTGGAACCATGAAAACAATCCCTGAAATGAAGTGGGTATTCAGTACCTATTTGTTGACTGAATGAATTTTTTTTGTTGTTATGGACTAGGTAAACTACACACACAAAAAAACTAAATACCACAAGTATAATACTCATCCTAAACTGTACAAGGGCATACTAGAAAAAAAATGGGCCTAAAGTAGCCTAAGTAGATATCAGGACTTGGTCCTGTTATACTAGGACAGGGATACCCAGAAGACCCCAACCACCTCCATCTCCCATGTGTCCTGTGTAGCCTCAAAATATAACCAAGTCACTTCAGACAGCACAAAGCCTTTTTTTCCTAACAAGCAACTTCATGTAAAACAGAGAAGAAAGCTGCTTTTTCCTGATCATGACACTTCACTGTGACAAGGGAAGAAAGTTCTATGGACATTTCTAAGGTATTAGCCTACAGTCCTCTACTGAAAGCTTTCTACCAGAATTGTCTCCAAACTTAAATATTATGGGTCAGACAGAATTCTCAGTTGCCAAAGAGGCAGAGAAGCAAGAAAGAATGGGTATTTCTAGTCAATGGGCCTTTGGGGTGTGAACAAGGTATCTGGAATTTGTAAAGTACTAGAAGCCTAGCACTCTTCTGGGAAATTCTGTGCTAGATGGTACAGAAGAAAGACTCTGGCTCAGAGAGACTTAGGTTCACGTCCTGATTCTGTGTGACCTTGGGGAAATTACTTAACATTTACATACTTTATTTTCCTCATCTATAGAACTGGGATAATACTGTTTCCATTCTCATAGGGCTGTTGTGAGGATTAAGTTAGCTAATACATGAAAAGCACTGAGCCCAAGAACTGACATAAATTCAGAGTCCAACTAACATCCTCAGTCCCCTACCCTCTTTCTATCACCTCCCCTGTTTTATGGAAGAAACAGGGAAAAATTGATTTGGTACTCAAAGCCATTATGAAAATATTGGAATTCTTTGTATGAATGATGGTATTCTCTTAAAAGATGATCTCATTAAAGAAAACCAGTTTCATTTTAGCCTCTCCCTTTCTCTGCACTATAATAAAGAAAACATCTTCAAATAATACATTATGTGTTAATTTAAAAAAAGAATTTTATCCCAGCAGAAATAAAAAAAAAAGAAAGAAAACATCTTAGTACACAGCAATGCACAGTGAAGTAACTTGGACTTTTAACCTTTACTTTTTTTTTTTTTTTAGGAAAGAGAAAGCCAAAGAGCTCTTCAAAGCTAGCCCCTTTTTTCTTTCTTAAAAAAAAAGAGAGCAATACTACCCCACCAGGCAATGTTAGATGGTCCCCAAGGCATTTAAAAAAAAAAAAAAAAAAAAAGGTCCTCAAACAGAATTAAAGCTCAGAAAACCTCAAAGGAGCAGAAACCCTGGGTGAGGAAAACTCAGAAATTCCTTGTGAGAGAAAAATAAGAAAAGAAAACCAATACAATGAGCAGGCTAGAGTGCAAGGCAAGAAAGTTGTAGATGAGCAAAAACAAAGCAAGACTCTGCCAAAAGACAAAGCCAGGGGATGGTCCCTCAGGAGCACTCGCAGGTGACTAAAAAGAAATCAGCAGCTTTAGGAAATTACTTAGCTCTTCTTTTTAACTATATTTTTTTCAGTGTGGCTTGTGCTCACTGACTCTGAAACCCTCACAAGTAGGCAAAGACCCCATAAAAGCCACCTTTGGAGGTTGGGTAGCTTGCACTAGTTTAAATAAAAAGTAGCCTTTTTAGAAGAGGGAAGCAAACTTTTTTTTTAAACTTCACCTCTCCCCTTTTGATACTGATTAGGCAATACCTTAGGGAAAGGGGCCCAAATAACTGTTATTAATTACCCTAATTAACCCAATTCATAAGACATATTTGTATAGCTGTCATGACAACTGCTTTGACTAACTTGCCAAGAATAGCTTAGCTGTCCATTCAAATAAATCCCTGATAATTACCAGTCTAGTTTACTGGGCTTCTGTGATAATAATAATCAGTGCTACTGTGCAAAAGGTCACACTAAACAATTTATGAATGATGCATTTTGCATGGTGATTATGTGAGTCACAGACAATGTACCGAATGTTCACCATTATGCTATTAATGTGAAAGAGGGTAGCTAGATTTGAGGAAGTGACTGATCTGTAGTCTTTACAGCTACAAATGAGCAACAGGGGAAAAGTGGAAACTGTACTATGAAATAAGACATGTAAGGAATAACAGGGTTCATTGTAATTGACTACTTCTCTAAAACTATAATCCATAAGCTATGACAAGTCTTGGATTCGAAAGAAGATGAAATATGGAATAGCTGAGTTATGAAAATACTATACTCTGGCAAGAATCTTTGTGAGGATAGGAGGATGCTGCATTACACACAGTAGGGGACAATGCTAAGGAGTAATAAGTCTGTATCCAGACGTGCATGTTAAGCCCTATGCAATAAGAACAAACTTCAGAAGAGAAACAGCCCCCTGGCAACTGGTGATGACCTTGGGCAAGTAAGTAGGCAGGGCATCTCAGTGAAAAACCAATGTTTCATTATTCTAATGCAGCAGTGTTATGGTCCACATGTCAGAATAGTAACACACTTTTGAAAAATGAGTTCTGAATGTTGCTCCACAGTTCTATACCAGTAAAATCTCCTTACACAATGAGAATAGGAAATACAGGCATTGTTACTCTGGGTTCTAGAAATATTGTATATTTGACTACTTAGAAAAGACTGTGTAAATTGCAAAAGCACCAGTCTGTCCCTTCTTTCTTTTTGGCCTGAATTTTGGTTCTCTCCCCTTCCAGGAATTTGAGGAAAATGGCACAATATTTTGGTGTTGAAGAAAAAAAGGCCTTAAACCAAATTCTTGGTGTTTATTTAAATCCTATATCAAATAACTTCGGTTATTACCTAGGTCCTTTTTCTAAACTACATTTCTTTTGAGATGACTATTTGTCACTCCAAGCTTCAGACTATGCTATAAGTACTGTTCACAGCCAATTAGAAATTTGGCATTAACGAAGCACTCTGGTTGAGCTGGCAGGAAGAGATACAAAACACATCCCTTTGTTGCCAATAAACTTGGATTTCTTTTTTATGACAGCAAATAGAAAAGGTTCGCTTATGGTGAGCAATTACTGAGATGCTACAATAAATCACCTGGAACACTGCCTGCCGCATGGTAAATGTTCAAGGAATGAGAAGCTCTGTGAAGAAGAAGTTAGGCAATATTTACACTAGTGTGAGACACAAGACTGTGATTCTACCACCAAGTTGAGATTCTTGAGCATTAAGATCACAACTGGTAATGCCCTTCTGTCGCTTGTGGGAAGCCATGACTCACACTCCTTTGCATTACTTTTGGCTCCCTTCTCTCCCAGGAGGAGTAAAATTGCACAATATTTTGGTGTCATAAGAAAAAAAAATAGAGCTAGGCCCTAGTCTGTTTGTAACATGCACGTTACAGACTAGGGTACATATGAATTTTTATTACTTTATCCATGCTTGATGGGTATCTCTTAGAATCACATGATTTCTAATATTATGCTAGGTACATATGAAAGCAGGACTGAGTGTGTTAAAAGACACCAGAGTTTTATCAGAATTCTTCCAATACCTTTAGTTGAACCGGTAAAATGTCCACTTTCCACATGATTGTGCTTCCTAATGTTTTTTTTCATTGCAGAACAGAGTGGTGATAATAATGGCTGGTTATAAGTAACCAACTTATAACCAACTTATACTTCTAACCAAGCACTTATAACCAAGTTACAAGTGGTTATAATCAACAAGATGCCTTCGAAGGTGTTTTATTTTTTTTTTCTTCATAAAATCTATCTACAAAGGTGTTTTAAATATGCCAAATAAACCATTACTAGGAAGGCAGTATAACCAACACTTAGCCTTCACGCACATGGTTCCTCATAGACACTGCCTTCCCTATCCCCACCCCAGTCGATATAAACTCCTTGAGGGCAAGCATTATCCCCCGCTCACTTCTGTAAGCCCTGCAGTATCTAGCACAGACTCTGGGGTACAGGCAGGTGCTCAGTAACACACAGCAGAATGGAACCAAACCTGTGAGCAGATATTGCTGTCCAAAGCACTGAAGTGTGGAGAGCTGTACATTACAGAATGTGCAGAAGAAGCGAATCTGCAAGTGTGTAATTAACAACCTGGTGACTGCTGACGAGAAACAGAATTCAATACTACGCAGCACCAAACACAACTTAACAAGCAGCAACCCATGTAAGGGAACCTAATACTCTACACATTGTGGAGAAGAAAATCCTGCTAGGCAGTGAGGTGTAAGGGACTCCAATCTGCTATGAATGGAAAGCAGCCTAATAGGGTTTGATGTGATTGGAAATCCAATGTATTGGAGTAGAGGAAAACCTGATACAAAATAGTAGGGAAAAGGGAATAAGCAGTGGTGATTAACTAGACTGGTCACTGGAAGCTTCCTTTGTTCTAAAGACACAAAACCAAGCCAGATAAGCATTCAGCCCAGGACTACAAGTCTATTGAGAAAGGGGAGGAATGACCTCAGCTATACAAACACTTTTTTTAAGTTGTTCCTTTGTATCACACAGACCAAGGAGTGGCCTGGGCCTGACTCCCAAGCTTGTTCCCATCATAAAGAAGCCATCCAAGAGACAGCACGCTGGCAGCTCCACTTGCTCCATCAGAAACAATTACTGTGTTAAATGTCCTGTGTGCTGAGTATTAGCACTTTGCTGGCATTGAAAGTAAGAACATGGCTACTGGGTTTGCCAGTTAACATGCAATCTACCCATGTGGATCTCTGGGGCTCTGGGGCTCCCCAGAGCCCCCAAGGGAAAGCTAGAAAGCATTTTACTGGGAAATCATTCTGCTTTCTACAAAACCTGTTCCTCAATACAGCTCTTTTCCAAACCTGCTAACAGTAAGGAATTTTACATGAAAAATGGCCTTTTAAAACCATCACTAGTATTTATGAGGAGCTTTAACAGTGCCTGATGCTTTACAACAGGCAGAATATGCTAAACCCGGCCTGGTCTTCCTGTGTAGTTATTATGAGGCCAGTTAGTTAGAAAGCGCCTTGTATCTGTATTAACATGCTAGCAGGATAACTACCACCAGCCAAGCAGTTCTTTGTGGCACCAGAATTCTTTGCACAAACCAGAACAAAAGTCAGGTTAAGACATCAGAAGGAGATTGGCATTAGGGGCAGACAAATGTGAAGTATGTGGGCCTTCATCAGAAGACCATACACCAAACAGCACACCTCCTCACTCCCTGCAGCTGGGTCCTGGTTGTCTTTTCTGATTATGTCACTGACACAAACAAGTCTCCACTTTCATCGGCACTGCCATGCCAAGACATCTTTGGAAGAGCCTAAACTAGCGCTCATCTGCCCCTCACACATCAGGCATAGAACTGTCACAGACATGCGGATTGCTCTGTATGGCCAGTGATGTGGGAGGTAGACAGGCCACAGCTGGATTCTCTGACCTTGGGCAGAGTGAAGAGAGCGCACAGTTAAGAGGAAACAATCCTCTTTGGACTTCAGCAAGGAGCAAATTCAATAAAGAAGTCAGATTGGGGAAGAAGATGAATCTCCCCCTGGCCACATCATTCTCATTATTAGGACATGTCAAGAAGCAGGGCAGCTGCTATGAGAACAACAGCCCAGGGAAAGCAAAAAAGAGGAGCCCAGACTGCCTACCTTGCTATTGGCAAAACGAGTCCTTCCCGAACAAGTCACGCGGGTACTAGCAACTCTGCTCTATCACAGTCTCTCTATATATGGTTCTCTCTCTCTCTTCATCTCTCTCTCTCTCTCTCTCTCTCTCACACACACACACACATGCACACATACACACACTTTCCTCCCAGATCTCAGGAACACAATCTCTTTCTCTTTTTCATCTGGACTGTAGCTTTTGCTCACCTTTTAAAAATAGGTGGGGAATGGTTGCCCTTGATAGAAATATTACAAAGGCCAAGATGCATCCCTGTCTTTGAGGAATGTGAGGATGAAAAGAAAGACAATGAAATTTCTGTGGCCAGAGGAATAAAGGCTGGATTTTGGTGCATCTGTGCTCCCTCTGGTGACGATCAGGCAGAACTTCACAGAAAAAGAAAATGGAGCAGAAAGGGAAAAGGGAAAAAGCAGCAGAGATTGGAAGCAGGAAATAGGGAAGGAACGAGTCCTTTCTTCGGTGGGGCCTGCTGTCTGTTTCTTCAGAGGCATTGGGAAGAGGAAAAACTCCTTGTCTTCCTCTCTATCAAAAGCAGCCAAGAAAGACGATAATATCATAAATACCGCCTTGAAACTACTGACTCCACACTGTGAATGTGACTAGTTACGCTGGGCCTGCACCACAAACACCCTCTGAGAGAGCTCCTCTGCTTACCACCACTATCCTGTGTGTGCATGTAAGCATGGACTTGAGCCACAAACCATCCGTCTGAAGCTGGATGCAGGCTGCTTCTTTCTTTCCTTTGAAATCAGTTCTTTCCGTGGCTGCTTTTCTGAAACGAATTTGCTTCCCATGGGATTCACAGCAGACTCTGTGAACTATTACCCCTACCTGTCCCAGCCCCTTCCACTTTTCTAACCAATGGCTAGGTTCAGGACTTCAGCCCTCAGATTCAAACCCCCTGGGGGATGGAGGAAAATCTCCCTGAGATTAGATCAATGGTTTAATTTCAGATCCATGCCTCACCATCCCCACCACGGAAGATTTTTCCACTTGCCCATCTGCTCTGATTCCACTAGTCCTCTCTCTGTGGCTCCACTAAAGTTCTTCCCCACTGCAGGGTTTCACATGTGGTACTCCTCAGCTCTGACCCAGAACCCACCCCACAGCTTTTTGCATCACTAACTCATGCTCACCCTCCAAGTGTCAACTCAGATATGACTTCCATAATCCCCTAGACTAGATCAAGTTCCCCATTTGTCCCTTGCATGATAAGATGACCATTTCTTTCACAAGACTATAATTTTATATTAGGGTTTTGTCTCCCCACTCCATGAAGTCAGGGACTATGTCAGTTCTGCTTACCACTATTTAACCTGTATCTAGAGTAATACACCAAGAAGACATGGAAAAGAAAAAGTATATAATGAAATAAGTGAATATCCATACCAAACACAAGTTAAACTATTCAACAAAAGGATTTCCTAATATTGGCAGAAGCTTTAAGAAAGCATTTTGGGGGGCACCTGGGTGGCTTGGTGGGTTAAGCCGCTGCCTTCGGCTCAGGTCATGATCTCAGGGTCCTGGGATCGAGTCCTGCATCGGGCTCTCTGCTCAGCGGGGAGCCTGCTTCCTCCTCTCTCTCTCTCTCTCTCTCTCTCTGCCTGCCTCTCTGCCTACTTGTGATGTCTCTCTGTCAAATAAATAAATAAATAATCTTAAAAAAAAAAAAGAATTTTGGAACACAGTCCCCAAAGTCTCTGTTCTTTGGTTTTTATTCCTCCCAAACACCAGATATACATGGTTACTTCAAGAAACACCGGCAAGGGGTGCCTGGGTGACTCAGTGGGTTAAGCCTCTGCCTTCGGCTCAGGTCATGATCTCAGGGTCCTGGGATCAAGCCCCGCATTGGGCTCTCGGCTCGGCGGGGAGCCTGCTTCCTCCTCCCTCTCTATCTGCCTACTTGTGATCTCTGTCTGTCAAATAAATAAAATCTAAAAAAAAAAAAGAAAGAAAAAGAAAAAGGAAAAAAAGAAACGCTGGCAAAAATCTTATGTCAGAGCCTGCTTTCTGCTTCAATCACCTCTAATTCTCTTTTCAAATTCCAAATCAAAGCCCTGTTCTCTCCTACAACTTACACAGCAAGTGCTTATGCTATGTTTATTTAATTTTGCAAACCAAGGAGTTGATAAAACATTATATTGATAACATAATTTCATTATATTCTGCAAGCAGGCCATCAGCTGATACTGAACCAATTAATATTGAACTCTATGTATTTTCATTTGATCTAATAGTCACATATGGCATTTACAAAGTCCATTATTCAGCAATAAAAGGGCCCAGAATTATTTGATCCATGTCTGACCTTTCAGATTCTAAACAATCTCTTTTTTTTTACTTTGAAATATTATCTATAAGGCCTTTTTACCAAACTGCAGTCTGTGTGCAATATATAAGGTCCATGGCCAAAGATAAATGTTATTTTAAAATTCCTCTTTCTACTAATATGTGAGTAAACATGACCTACTACCTAGTCTGCAAATGCCAAAAGGGGTCTTAGCTTAGTGGAATTTCACGTATCTGAATTAAAGATGGATTAATGCAATCTAACAACAGAGACTTTTTTTAAAGTCTTCTGTATGGCATACAGCTACCTTCACAAAAGATAGCAAAATCTGGCAAACTGGGACTGGCTAAGACCAGTGAGTGATATGCAGCCAAGCTTCTTGTGGTCATTGAAAATAGATTTTTTTTTTATTTTATTTTATTTTTTTTTTCTGCTCAGTGACAGAGAAATTAAATTTCATTGGCAGTTAATGCTGATTTGATTTCATGTGGAGGGAAATTTTCTCCCCTTGTTCCTCACTTGCACCAAGAGAAACTACAATCCATGGAAGGTTTTAGGCAGACTGTCAAGCTTATAAGGCTCAATGTATTATGACATACTTCTCTCTGCTACATTGTTATCAATCACTGAATTACCCTCAACCTGAACAAGAAAGCAAGAACAAAGCAAGGAATCTGTTTCATGCAGGGAACCCTTCTAAAATTACTTTCAAAGGAGCTGTCCACCTGAAATGAATCATTAAATAAGCTTCGTATTTTGCACATTTCACAATGGTTAGGATGATGTAATATGGGCAATTACACACAAGCAACCAGAAACTTGTCTTCCAAAATAGCTACAGCTCAGCTGAGGTTTACTCTGGGTCTGTGGTTTCTAGCAGAGCAACAACTTTCCCTCCACACAAAAGCACAAAAGCTGCTACAAATTCAAAGGAAACCCTGGGCTGCATTTGGGTATCATTTTTAATTTACGCGCATGGATTACAACTTTATAAGCTAAAAGCAGGAGAGGGGATCAGCTTGTACTTAAATGAACACAGAGTGATTGCTACTCAACTGCTAACTCTACAGGGAACAATATCTAGTCACTTAAAAAAACAAACCTGATTAGGAAATAGTGGCACCCAGTTACCTATTATTTTGTTGGCAGTAACGATTTGCTTACAGTGAGACCAATTTGCCAGGGTTCACACATTTTATTCAAGTTAAATATTATAACAGAGAATCAAGTTTTTGTTTTCTCTTACCGCCTCTCACCGGCCTCCTGGCAGTGCCCTAAAACCCCCAACAGTATAAATTGGTCCCCAAGAGCAAAAAGTGAAATTGAAGCCTTTGCCCTAGGCCACTATATGTCATCCCAAAATTGAAAAGAAAAAAAAAAAAGAGGGTAAAATACCTCTAGGTAAGAGACACCAAGAACTGGTTTCCTGGGTGGGAGGCAGGCGTGTCTGAGACAGAGCACAGTCCTGGGAACCTGAGATCCAAAGTTCCTCACCATGAATCGGCTATTTAAAATGCATCTGTAAGTCACTTGCACGAAAGAAAGGAGAAAAAGCAGTGGCCCTGAAACAAAGCCCAGGTCTGCAGAAGCAGCAGGTCACAGGAGAAGAAAGGCTTGGGGCAATATTTATTAAAGTGCAGGTCACAACCCTAAGCTAGTGGTCCATGAAATTGCCATCTCCAGAGCTTCCCAGCTAATGGAGATGCCCAGCACAGAGTCACGAAGGAGAAAAGTTGAAAAATGCCAGATTAAGGCCTAAATTGATATCCACTGACTCTAGAAAGAAAACACAAAGGGATAACATCAGAGAAGGGCTTTTTGCTCCCCTGCCAGCACATCTAACTAACTCTGATTCATGTAGGACCTCCTCCAACTTCATAACCGAACTACTGATGAGTATCATAGTAAAGAACAATGAGAAACCTTGAAGGAACCACTAAGAAAAAGAACAGACACTGTCATGTAAAGGGACTTCAGATAACTAAAAGCAAAAAGTGTGCTGGCATGGAATTTATGTGTAATAATTAAATAGAAGCAAATGGAAATTTTCCTTAATTTCAAAGTTGGATTGAGTTGCCCTCTATAGCACATTGTTAAGGGAGACAAGAATCTGATTGCCTCCATTTGGATTAAGAGTACAAATTCTATGTCTTCCTTGGCATAAAGGGATGATAATAATAACAGCTACTTAATATCTACGTATATGGCTTATTTTGTGTTAGGCACTTTAATACTCACATCAAATCTTCACAAACATCTATGAGGTAGGTACTATTATTCTCATTTTTAAATGAGGAAGCTAGGGCACAGAGAATAACTGCCCTAAATTCACTCGGCTAAAGACAGTATACTTAGATTTCTAAAAGACAGTCTGCATCCAGAATCTAAGTTCTTACCAGGATGTCCTTTCTAAGCCCAGTTGTGTAAGTCCACATCTTGCCTTTTTTTTGCCTAGCCACACAAGTGAAAACCATGTCTAAAAAAACAAGAAGAGCTACTTTCAAAATATAGCTTCAAATGCTAAGAGCTCTTCTACATATTCTACCAGCATTATCCAGTTAGAAAATGTAGTAGAAAAAAAAGAGCCCAATCAAAATAACAGCAAAACCATAAAATGGCTGGAAATAAGGTTAACAAGAACTGGAAGGAGAACTATAGAAATTTACTGAAGACATTAGAATGAAATGGGACTAAATGGAAATATGTCATGCTCCTAGATAAAAAGACTAAATATTATATGCATGTCAATCCTTCCTAAATTTATGTATCAGTTTGACATATCTCCAGTCAAAATCCCAACATTTGTGAGGGGTGGGGGGCTTGGGTTGCTCAGTCAGTGAAGCATCTGACTCTTGATCACAACTCAGGTCTTGATCTCGGGGTTGTGAATTCAAGCCCTGCATTGGGCTCCGTGCTGGGTGTGGAGCCTACTTTAAAAAAAAAAAAAAAAAAAAAAAAAAACAATGTGTTTAAAACTTAACATGATTCCAAAATTTATCTAAAAGAATACAGAGCTGTGAAAAGACAAAGAATGAGGAGAAACTAATCCTACCACCTTTAAAATCGATTATATCGATTATATCATCAATGATTAATCAGTGTGATATTGGTACAAAAATAGACAAACAGATCAGTAGGAAAAAATAAACAGCTCAGCCATCAAAAAGAATGACATCTTGTCATTTGCAACGATGTGGGTGGAACTAGAGGGTATTGTGCTAAGAGAAATAAGTCAGTCAGAGAAAGACAAATACCATGTGATTTTACTCCTATGTGGAATTTAAGAAGCAAAACAGATGAGCACAGGGGAAGGGAAGGAAAAATAAAATAAGATAAAGAGAGGGAAGCAAACCATAGAGACTCTTAACTCTAGGGAACAAACTGAAGGTTGCTGGAGGGAAAGTGGCTGTAGGGATGGGGTAACTGGGTCATGGGCATTAAGGAGGACCCTCAATGAAATGAGCACTGAGTATTAAATGCAACTGATAAATCATGACAGTCTACCCCTAACACTAATAATACACTATATGTTAATTAAATTGAATTTAAATAAAAAATTAAAGAGTCGCTAAGAAAAAGAGTATATCCTAGTGTATATAAAAACTTACATATTATGTTTTTAAGAAGCACCAGAGGGGTAGCCTGGGTGGCTCAGTCTGTTAAGCATCTGATTCTTGATCTCAGCTAAGGTCTTGATCTCAAGACCTGAGTTTGAGCCCCACATTGGACTCCATGTTTGGAATGGAGCCTACTTAAAAAACAAACAAACAGGGCGCCTGGGTGGCTCAGTGGGTTAAGCCTCTGCTTTCAGCTCAGGTCATGATCCCAGGGTGCCGGGATGGAGGCCCACATCAGGCTCTCTGTTTGGCAGGGGGCCTCCTTCCCCCCACCCCCTCTGCCTGGCTCTCTGCCTACTTGTAACTTCCTCTCTCTGTCAAATAAATAAATAAAACCTTTAAAACAAACAAACAAAAACAAAAACAAAAAACTGGGAGTAGGGGGCACCTGGGGGGCTCAGTCAGTTAAGTATCTGCCTTCAGCTCAGGTTATTATCCCAGGGTCCTGGGATCAAGCCCCACATTCCTCTCTCTGCTCAGCGGGAGATTGCTTCTCCCTTTCCCTGCCACTCCCCCTGCTTATACTTTCTTTCTGTCAAATAAATAAATAAAATCTTTAAAACAAAACAAAAACAAAAAAATGGGGTGTGGGGTGCCTGAGCAGTTCAGTCATCTGCCTCCGGCTCAGGTCATGATCCCCGGGTTTGGGACCAAGCCCTGTGTCCAGCTCCAGGCTCAGCTTGGAGTCTGCTTGAGATTCCTCTCCCCTCTCCCTGTGCACCGCCCCCAACTCATGTACATGTGTGCATGCATGTGTGTGCGGGCTCTCTCTCTCTGCCTCTTTCTAAATAAATAAATAAATAAATAAATAAATAAAAAGCAGCATCAGAAAGCAGTGAAGAAGAGAAATAAACAATAAATGGTACAAAGTCAGCCAATTAACCATGTAGAAAAATATTTTTTACATTGTCATTTCTAATCATATACCAAAATAAATTCCTAAGGAATTAAAAACATAATAAAAAAGTTCACAAAGAGTGGAAAAAAATGTGAGATTGGTAAATATGTATATATACATACATACAATTCTTAAATTTTTATGTATATTGATTTCTTGCAAAACACTCTAAGTAAAAAAATAAGCATAAACTGAATTAAAACTCATACAACACCCTGAAAAAAAAGTCTTTGAATACAAGTTTAAACTAAAATTAGATAATCCATTTTCATCTATGGAACTAACAATTCTCTCTCTCACTCCTGTTCCCTATCCTCTCATTTGCTATTTTCCCAACAGGTATGCATTCCTGCTTATCTTTTCATACAATTTCATGCATATATAAACCAATAAAACATATATCCTCTTTTATCCCCTTTTTCACCCAGGCAACACTATGCCTACATATTTTTCTGAATCTTCCTTTTGTTTAGTCAACAATATAGAGAGTCTTCTATACCAATATGTAAAACATTCATTTTTAAAAATATTATAGTCATTTTATTTATTTATTTAAGATTTTATTTATTTGAGAGACAGAGACAGAAATAGTGAGAGAGAGCAGGAGTGAGGAAGAGGTAGAAGCAAGCTCCCACTGAGCAGGGAGTCTGACACCAGACTTGATCCCAGGATCCCAGGATCATGACCTAACCCAAGGCAGACACTTAACCGATTGAGCCACCCAGGCACTCCAAAACATTATATTCATTTTTAAAAATAACATATATATTGTTTCTATTTTTGCCATTTCAAATAATACATCAATGAATAACCTTGTATTTACATCATTCTGTACATGGTCAAGCATATCTATAGGATGAATACCCTAAAAATGGAATTCCTGGGTCAAAGGGTATATGCTTTTGCAGTTTTTAAGGACATTATTTAATTTCCCTCTATGGGACTGGGTACCAATTTATACACCCATGAACAATATATGAGAGTGCCTGCTTCCTTATGACTTCACCAGACTATATTTGCATTATAATAATGATTTCTGAGTACAGTGAAATGGGCTCTTATATACTGTTGGTAGAATTGCACATTGGTACTTTTTTGAGGAAATATATATCAGAAGTCTTAAAACATGTAAGCCTTCAGATAAAATAATATCACCCCTAGGGAATTTATTCTAAGGAAACAATCAGAGATCACAATAAGATTTATTTATAAGGGTATCACAGGATATTACAATAGAACAAAACCTAAAGAATTAGAATGTAAAAGGTAAACACTAGAGATTGAATAAAATAAATTTTATCCATGGAACAGAATACAATTTAACCACCAAAAAAACAGCTTGCTTAGAAATATTTTCTTATGATACAGCTGTTAAGATGGGGAAAAAAACAGAATCATCCCAACTAAAATACCCTTAAAAGAGTAAAAATCTGATTTTTTTAATTAATACAATAACTTTTATTGGGCATTTATTTCATGCCAGTCACATACAAGAAAGTTAATGGTAGTTGCCCCTGAGCAGTAGAATTATGGATGATTTTCCAACTTCTTCAAATATTTCTGTACTTTTCCATTTTTTCACAATGGAAACAAATTTATTTTATAATAAGTAACCAATAAAAGCAATAATAAAAGATAATAGGACCTAACTTACTTTTGACCCATAGAGCAACAGGTTTATTAATAACTGTAAAGTAAAAGTCAGATAGAATACCACATTCCCACATTCAGGACATTTACAAATGTGTCTTCAAACATGCCAACCCATTGAGATTATCATTTGTTGCAAGGGGCTTTTGGGTATCTGCCTCTCCCTAGGTGGCTCAGTCTCCCTCATAATGGCACTAGTAAACAAGAACATCTCAGCCACAACATCAATTCTGTTCTCTGGTCCTAAGCAACAGCAGCCATGGAGAGTGGAGGGTGGGGAGAACTCCAAGGTCTTTAGGCCCGTGCAGGGCCCATAAGCAAGTTCAGAATCAGACCTTCACATACATCCCATGCAGCAGCATGTGTTTAGTGGGGCCTTCCTCAGAGCCAGTACCAAACCCCACTGACTGTCAGCTGCCAATATTGATTTTCAATAAACAAAATTCCTTGTTTTCAATCTCCTTACCACCTTCTGGAGTTTTATACTCACTTAAGCGGTGATATGAATTTGCATAGAATTACATTTTACTTTTCTTCAGCCAGAACACTCTGCTTCATCACACTAACTTCTTTCAAATTCTGGCTTAAAATCAATTAAATATTTTAATTTCCTGAAAATTCTTTCCTAATACAAACAATGTCATCTGTAAGCTATATACAAAGGGACAATATGAATCTTTTCTTAAGATTCTTGCTTCATAACCAAGTTTTAAGCATCTTCAATATTTCTTTATATGAGGACTTTTACATTAAAAAAGTAAGATAGAAAGGAGGAAAGTTGGAAAGAAGGTAGCAGTGTTTTCCTTCATTTCCCTTACTTTTTAGCCCCTTCTTCCTGTGCTCCCACAAACACACAAAAGAAGCAGATATTTATTTTTATCAAATAGTCCATGTTATAACACAAAAAACATGTAATTTGGGCATCTTGGTTCTTTCCATAGTTTGGCGACCGTGGCCATTGCTGCTATAAACATTGGGGGAACAGATGGCCTTTCTTTTCACGACATCTGTATCTTTGGGGTAAATACCCAGGAGTGCAATTGCCCTTCAACAGAAGAATGGATAAGGAAGATATGGTCCATATACACTATGGAGTATTATGCCTCCATCAGAAAGGATGAATACCCAACTTTTGTAGCAACATGGACGGGACTGGAAGAGATTATGCTGAGTGAAATCAGTCAAGCAGAGAGAGTCAATTATCATATGGTTTCACTTATTTGTGGAGCATAACAAATATCATGGAGGACAAAGGGAGTTAGAGAGGAGAAGGGAGTTGGGGTAAATTGGAAGGGGAGGTGAACCATGAGAGACTATGGACTCTGAAAAACAATCTGAGGGGTTTAAAGTGGTGGGGGTGTGGGAGGTTGGGGTACCAGGTGGTGGGTATTATAGAAGGCACGGATTGCATGGAGCACTGGGTGTGGTGAAAAAATAATGAATACTGTTTTTTCTGAAAATAAATAAATTAATTTAAAACAAAAGAAAACAAAAAAACATGTAATTTGAACTGAAACTCATTTAGTTAAATGATTACACCTATAAGAAATACAACTCTACCAAAGGCCATGGTCTCCCTTTATTTATCCAAGAGACAGACTACAGAATTAGGCCGCAGATGTTTTCCTATAGCAGGCAAACACTTCACCTACAATCAAGATGACATTGTACAGGTGACATTCTCTTCTATTAGGTATGCAGGGGGGTGAAGCATCTGTTTGTTTGTTTTTTAATAAGAATTTTCTTTAGAATATCTAAATATTTCTGGTATCTACATGGGCCACTGAATAAACATTTTGCATTTAAGTGCAGTACTTACTATATGAGTTTATGCAGCCATCAATTAAAGAGGTGTCTCAAAGGATGCCTTTTTAAAATTTATTTATGCTGTACAAAATTAGGCTACTAATGGGAGTCAATCAAATTAATGTGACTTTCTTAAAAGGTCGAATTCAGTAAAGCATTAAAAGGCAAAAAAAAAAAGAAAAAGAATTAATTAATTAATTAATTAATTTTTAAAAAGATAAAATTCATTATATTTTGCGTAAAAAAAACAGCGCATTTAGGCAAGGCTGGATTTGAAATTTTGAGCATCTCAGCGACAGCCAACTCATTAACTCCCTCCTTTTTTTGTTCCAAATTGTTAGGGGCTATTGTATGCCTCAGATTCTAAAAGCCCAAATATGAAATCAAATATTGAGAAATATTAAAAATGTTCTCCCTCAAACTGGCTACTTGGTCCTAAAAAGGACACTGAAAAAATATATTTTGCTAAAAGTGACTCTTAGACAAAGCCTGTATCATTTTCATAGTATTAAAACTCTGTACAGATTACTGTTTAATGTTACTATTATAAAATCTCGCATTCTAAAAATGAAATTTGTGAACCAGATGTCTAACACTGGTGAGATAAATCTACTTTCACAAGAGTATACATATGGGCAAGAAAAGTGAAGAAGGAAAAAACATTTTTCATAATATTATTTCTCATATTTAAAACATGAATTGTAAAGAAAAGGATTATTTTTTAATGTGAAACTTCATCTGACAGAGACCTCCAAAAAAGGAAAAATAAGAAAAATTTTAAAGGTGTTATCTGATTGAAAATGAAAATAAAGAACATAAATGATATGCCCTGCCTCAGAATAATTCATAATTTTGTGCGACCTTTTTGGTCCTTAATATTTACTGTATAGTATAGTAGTTATCTCTTTTAAGTAATTGCTTTTCTGATCTCAAAAATACTGCAAGTTCAATATAGAAAATTTGGGAAATTATAAAAGTATATTTCAAAAGTAAAAATTGCCTGATTTCCTGCAACCTGTGATAACTATTAATGCTTTGGTAATTTTCCTTCCAGTATTTTTTTCTATGCATATATATTTTTAAATGATTGGAATATACACAGTTTTATTTGTTGATTTCTTTCAATTAATGTATGTTATATAAAGAGTGTTTTCTTGCATCATTAAATATTCCTCAAAGTGTTATTTTAATGTCTTCATAGTATTCTAGCAATGTACATATCATAATGTATTTAGACATTCACCTACTGATGATATTAAGCATATTTTTAGTATTTCAGTTCTATAAATTATACTGAATTTAACACCCCTGAACATGAATTTCTAGGCAAATTTAAAATAATTTCCTTATGATAACATCCAGAAGAAGAGAGTAGATATCTCAGGGATTTTAACATGTATTGACAAACGGCCCCAAGAAAGATTATGTCGGATTTCAATTCTATCAATTATACTACATGGAGCAATATATGAGAACCATACCCTTGCCAATGCTTAGCATATTTTTAAATTTTTCCTAATTCTATAAGTAAAAATAAGACACCTTGCATATCAAATTGCTGTCGGTGGTTCCCCTAAGGTAACGTATTAATAAGGAGAGAGTTGTGGAGACTTTAGCTTCTATTTTATATGTTCCTATATTGTTAGACTTTTTAATAGGTACATATAATGTTTGTAGTTCAAAATTAATAATAGCATTCCATTGTTACTGTTAAATTGCTAAGATTGAAATATTTTTGTATCTTCTGGTAATTTGTAGAGCCTCTTTATGAATTATTTATTTGTGTCTTTGCATAATTTTTATATTGTGGTATTTGTCTTATTTATTGATTTGTAAGACTCTTTATATATTAAAGGCATTGCTTAAATGTCCCCTTATCCAAGATGTCTTCCCTGACCTTTCTAGAGAGCTCTCATTCCTGGCAGAACATATAACTTTACCCTTCTTTATTTTTCTCCATATCATCACCCTACATATTATATATTTATTTGTTTCTTGTTTGTCTGTGTGCATAACAAAGTCAGGGACTTTGTTTTGTTCACTCTCATATCCCCAGCACCTTGAATACTGATTAGCACATAGTTAAGTACTATATAAATATTTATAGAATTAATAAATACAAGTTCTTTGCTATATACATTTAAAATATTTCCCCAGCTTAGAGTTTATTTTTAGTTTAGCTTATCAGACGTTTCTAAATTTTTTATTATTTTTATTAACCTATAATGTATTATTTGCCCCAGAGGTATAAGTCTGTGAATCGTCAGGCTCACACATTTCAGAGCACTCACCATAGAGAGCTGCTGGTCTTTTTCTTTGTGTTCATTTCGTTGCTTCTATGTGTCTGAAGTCCTTTACAATTGGTTTTATTATTTGCATTTTCATCTTAAAATTTTAACTCTTTAATCTGTGGAATTTATGTTGTCATACAGTGAGAAATAAAAACCTATTTTTTCCAATAATATAATCCCAGAGCACCATTTAGTAAATAATCCTTACTTTCTCCATTTTTTTAAATCTATTTAACCTCTCATCTTGTCTTCTCAGTAATAACACAAGCTATGAGGGTTGGTACCTTATGCTTTCTCTATCCCTCAGAGCTGAGCATGGAGCTGGTCAGTAAAGGATGATCTACAAATAATTGGTAGATGGATGAATGGGTGAATGTTTTCAAGCCAAAATATATATATTTTTAGAAGAGCCTAACTACTAAACAGAAAGTCCATTCCCTAAAGTCTGAGGGCAAATCATCATAACCAGAGGGGCAGGATTCACCTAGAATAAATGAATACCCTGCAAGGTCAGGGCATAACAAGCACTATAGAAACTACTAAGTAACAAAACTTAAAAATGCCTGATACTATCCAAAAGGAATTGTATAGCATTGGTCCCTGCCTTCAAGGAGCCCCTGAAAAATATTCTTTAGGGGGCCCAAAAGTAAAACACCTTCCCAAGGACTCCCCAGCTGACCTCCCCTGCCCCTGAAATAGCAGTTTACTCCCTGCAAAAAATAGATTGCTTTGTTACAGATAGTGCCCCAAATCCTGCTCAATGCCATCCACCAGGTTCCAACATGCATTGAGTTTAATGGTTTAATAATTCTGGAATCAAATCTACTTTAAAAGAAAATCTACCTCGCTTTTGGCTCAGAAGCAAAACCCTCATGTGCCCTACATCTATAGATTCTGTAGGGCTTAGTGAACCTCCCATGGCCTGAAATTAAAAATAATGACAACAAAAATATATGTTTTTACTGAATTCTGGCTCATTGGTGATTATCTTCAGCAAACAGCAAATGAGCAAAGCCGTGGTGAACTAACTGCCCCTCATGCCAGAGAATGATGATCAGTGAAATTTATTGTTAAGCATGAATAGTAGCTAAAATATTTATTGTGTGTGAGGTATTAAAATGAGAAAACTTTCAAAGTGGAAGCTTCAAGCAATTGCATTAAAAGTTGCATAATTCGGTTAGATTAACCTTAGAATGGAATAAAAAGCTGCTTATTTCCATAATGCTGGCCTTCTACAGTATGAAAGGTTAGATAATTTATCATGATATACGAAACAGTCCTCAAGAATGCCTAACTTAAAAAGGAGATCTCAGTGACTTCCAGCTCTATGAAATTTTAGGTAGCAAGATAATCAACACAATTTATATTTAAGTGAATTTGTGTTCTTCTGAAGGGTCTAGCTTACCAGGCAAGAAGGGTGTATCTACTACACGTACCTACAGCAAACACCAACCAACTGAAGCAAGGTTAGTATACTCACTGTTACCTTTATGACAGAACTTAACATTGGACAAGAAAACCTATTTGAATGGGGAGGCTACTGAGTTGTTGTTGTTGTTGTTGTTGAGGCTACTGAGTTTTGACATACAACCTACATTAGACACAGAATATGTTGCCCTCCTGTAAAAGCTAAAGGCTGGTAACTATTTCATCACCTGTCATAGATCAGTCCCTTACCTCAATACCACCTACGGAGCAGCTGTTGTGGTCACATGGGCTCAAACCTGAATGCACTCAGCTACAGGAAGCCTTTCAAACCAATCCTATAAAATTCACAAAATTACAGTCAGAGCTGCAAAAGAACTTGAAGATACCCTGACCCAATCTCCTCATGTAATTGTTCCAGGGTTGATATAGTTTGGCATTTGTTTGGATTTTTCAGAACTCTCAATGTCTTGGAGTGGTTTCCTTAGTGACAATAGATTTCAATGAACTAAAGCTCTTCTTTTACGAGGTCTTTAATTCTGTGTCATTGGTTTTGCTAGTGACCTCCTCCCTGATCCCAGAATTACAGTTCTCAATTGTTATCTTTGGGAATACAGTGACTTGGGGTGGCTCACACATTAGAGATAACTGTCCTGATGGAGTTTGCTAGACTCAGAGGGTGAGGAGAGCAAGGTAATGTAAATGTCACACATTCTTGGATTCCCAATACCTCCAAATATGGCACTGTGCACAGCCACAAACCTTGGCAGGTGCGGGTTTTTCTCCACCTCCCATGATCTCTTCCAGATGATCAGAAGTGCAAAGACTAAGTCCCCTGATGCCATTCCAACAATGCCCAGTGCCATGGTATTATGGCTTACTAGTTTTATAAAGTTTTGACCTGTCAGATCACTCTACAAAGTATATCTTGTGCAAAGACAGTTAAAATTTAAGTATACTTTGTGCAAAGACAGTTTAACTATTTCCATTTCAGACATTTTCCTTATTGTATTTTTTTACTGCAACAAGACACATGTATTTTTCCAACTTGAAAATAAAATTCCTCAGTAGAGGTAAAATTCAAAGAGTGACCTGGAGACATAAGGACATATACCCCAGTAGCAAGCTCAGAAACCATACAGAAAATTGGTGTTTCTTATGTGGTATTTGAGATTGTTACTAAAGAGCCATAACTATCATAAATTGTCTTGCAATTTTAATCAGGCAAAGTCCCCTGGAAAAACTTTGATTTAACGCTAATGCCATCATGTTCTCTCCCCTAAGCATTAAGGAACAAACATTACCATTAGCATACCCCATCACTTGAGAGTCTATACTTGAGCAAACAGAAATGCACTAGTAAAAGAAATGACCAGTATGGCAAGGTCAGAGTCAATGCCAACCTTCGGAGTGCTGTGTGCCTGTGTCCTCACCATAGGCCACGGTGCCTGGCAGCAAAGAGGAAGAAAACAGTCTTCCAATAAGCCATTCACCATTACCTATAGCCAGATGCCTCTGCTCAGACCTGCACTTTCAGAGTCCTGCATCCCTCAAACATGTCAAGTTTCAAATATGAATGCTAGATCATAGACATCTTTAGTTGTAAAAAAAAAAAAAAAAAAAAAAAAAAGTTGCTTAAAGGTTAAATCAATCCCCCTGAATGCAGACTGATCCTTGCTCATACATCTCACCTAGAAAAGATATAGTTTTATAGCTAAATACCTGGATGCATCAGCAGCCCAAATAGGATTTCCTCAAGCCAAGTGAATTAAAGGGTTAGAGGAGAGTTTGAAACAGAATTATGTCCAAAAGGCACAAAAAGAGGAACTGAGCCTCAGAAAACAATTTCCAAGGAGCTGAAATTCCCTATAAAGTTTTCTTAAGTTGGGTTGCACACATAGCAATGATTATTTGGCTGCTTCCTACTCAGAACTCTCCATTAAAAATATTTCCCAGGAACTCTGTTCCTGGGCTATATCAAATTGGGGTGCCCTGGCCTCACATGTGGGGGAATAACATCCTATTGTGACTAGACATAGAAGCTTTTCCTCAGGAAGTTAACCAGCAGAGTGTCAAAGGGTGGAGAGCACGACTCTGAGCGCCTAAGCTCATAGACATGTGTATCATCAGGCCAGCCCAGCCCATAAAGTCTCCATTACCACAGAGGCAGAATAAGCAGGTGAGAGAAGCATATCATTTTCTCTCTCTCTCTCTCTCTCTCTCTCTCTCTCTCTATCACACACACACACGCACATACACACTCCTCTAAAGGGAGAGGAATCTGGCCTTTGGATTGAATTTATCTTCCTGCCAGCTTACACAGAGAATCCATTTTGTTGAGAAGAGCAAACTACACAATCTGAGAAGAGGTGCCCTTCATGCTCTGGAAATCAGATTTAGAAATGAAAATAATCCAGAAAGCAGAGACCACCAAGGCCAGTGCTTGTGGCAGTGAGGGAGAGCAGCTTGCCATGGAACAGCAGCCAGATGGGGCCCACTGGGAAAAGCTGAAAACTGGTCACCCTGGCACTCAGAGATTTAATGGAGCATCCAAAGCCTACACACATCAAGGCCGTGCTTAAACATCTGACATGAAGAAGGCCTGGTGCTCGTCCATGAACATGGAGCTCAAGGAGAATGCAGAATTCCCATCAAGCTTCTTGCCTCCTTCGATCAGCAACGGTCTGCTGGAAACTCAAGATAGCTATCCCAACACCTGTCTGTCTGTCCATCCGTCTAACTCTCACTCTCTTTTTTTCTTTCTGAAAAGTAATACTCTAACTCCCCAAAAGCTGAATTCAAAGGAAGTAGAAGAGAACCCTTTCATTTTGCAAAGTAATTCCCAGGCTCTACTGAATCCGAGAACTGCTTATTGACTTGGGGAGCATTTAGAACCTGGAGCAGCAAAGTGAGAGCCATGTCTTTCAGAAGTAAGCCCAGGAGGTTAAAACAAAAAGCACCAAACACATTCCCAATAGGCTTCAGTGCTTCCAGCCACAGACTTTCAAAGAGTGGGGGAAGATGAAGAGGATGGGAAGGGGGCAGCTGTAACCATTAATTTTTTTTTTTAGAACAAATATGAAATGTGGCATTTGTTAAATCCAGGTGACATGTATCTGCCTTCTCTGGACTCCGTGTATTTTAAATATTACATAATTATATCTTTTTTAAGTAAGTGAACTTCAACCAGGAAAGCCAACCAATGAGAATTCAAGAGAATAATGAATTGGCCCACCTTTCAAAGGTTTTGTAAATCTCGCCCATGTGAGGAATCTCACTTTAAGAAAAACAAGACATGTGAAAAATCCAGACTTAACAAAGGACATTGGTCAGGAGTTGTTTATTCACATTATGTGGGGCTCTTTCTTTTACAAACAAATCCACCACAGGTTTTTGGTAAATATGGAATGCCATCACTGCGGTTAATACAGGGTCGAATTTACAAAACACTCACTTGCAGCAAGGCTTTTCAGGAACACAATGACGGTTCAAAGGTATATCCACAGGTCCTCTTGTGTCACCCAATCATATTTTCAGTTCTGGAACAAAAAGCACTTTGAAGCTGTACCAGAGGAACTGCTATCAAGCAAAATGGAGTCTGGTTTGGCCCCAAATGTTAGTTGAGCCATCTGTCCGCTCTGTAACTCCATTTTCATGATTATTGAGTGTAAATACTGGTTCCTTCTCACATCTTTTCCAGGGATGCTGTGGAGCTGTGTGGTCCCAGCCAATATTTTTTAAGCAAAATGCTGAATGATATAACAAATGAGATATCTGCATGGGAGCCCCAGTTCCTGACACTGGCAGAGCGGTGCTCCAGGAAGCTGCAGTACTTTCCATACCGTTCCCTGGGGTGACACAGGGAGGCGCTCGCAGCCTGGGTACACCCACTGGAAGCAGAGTTACCCTCAGCACGCAACCCACACAAAACCACTCCTAACTACACAACAGCCAAGAAGGAAATGTAACTTGAAGAGCATTTCCCTCTACAAACAACTGATCCTCTGGGACTTTCACTTCAAGCCGCTCAATTGTTCGAAGTAAATGAGGCTCACATTAAAGGCCAGCCAGTCACACATCAAGAAATTAAGCCTCCTCTCAGTAGGAGAAAATGGCCGCTCCTGAGCCAGCCTCCTGCCTCTCACACACAGGCCTCTTGTACAAATGGCTTCATTTACCCACATCTGAGACACTCGATCCAGCCAAGCTTGGTCTCCCCTAAGCCCTGAAAGCTGAGATACACAAGCAGAGGGGTCAATATCTGAAACTCCAAGCAGCTGCCTCAGATCCTCTGCAGCGCCATAATTCAAAGACTCCAGCTTTGCCACGAGGTGGATTCATCCTTTTCTTAGCTCTCTAATTCCTAACAAGCAATTCCCCACACCCCTAGCTTCAGCCTCTGGGTGCAAAATACCAAAACCACAACCAAGACTAGGGCAAGGATAGGGAAGGTGAGGTCTGCAGCTCCTCCCACCTTGTAAGTCTGATGGACAATCAAAGAAAAACCAGGTAGGGCCACTAGGACCCCCAAACAAGTGGTCCTCTAATAAGAAGAATTCCAAAGCCTCAGAGCCCTCTATGGAAAATGTCCTGCCTCCAATCCCCCAGGGAGAGAAATCTCAGGATCATTAGCAAGCGCTCTGGCTGAGATCAACTTTAGTGAAGGTGTATGGGGAGAGAGGTGATCTCTAAGGTAACCAGTTAATTGCCAATAAGGAATGATAATAATAAATTAGCAAATACTAATGTAAACTAACTCAGTTCTGCGGCAGTTGCATGGAGACGACAGAGGAACAGTTTATTCTGGAACACATCTTGCAACCAGATCCCTACTGGGAAACACACTGCCTCCCCTAGATGTGAATGGCCCAATAAGATACAATGTAGGCAATGGGTGGCCCTAGAATGTATCCTAGTAGAAGTGGAGCCTTTGATTTTTAGAGAAAAGTGGAGTGCATGCACCTGAAAAGAGGCGGGTTGCACTGTTCCCATTGCCTCCTTCTGATGCCTGAGGGTTACTTTTGACTCTTAGGGATAAGACTTAGGTAGTTCCAAAATGCTGTCATAACAAGAAAAGTAAAAGAAAAATAAAATTAAAAACGCTCACTTAACTGTTTGTTGGTTTGTTTTCATTGGAGGCAGTGTCATTTCCTTGCTATTCAAACCAGCCTCATCATACATATCAATTTCCTAGTGATTTCTGAAATTGACATCTGATAGGTTTGGGGCTGCTTTTCTATTTCCTTAACCCACGGTTTCACTCAAATCCCTGCAAATCCCTAGCTTTAAAATTCTGTTTTAGGGACCAAAGCGTGTTGAGCTGTTTCTTTCTTCCTATTTTTCTTCAAAGCCTAACTAATGTTTCAGTTTCATTATTTGCACTAAGATAACATGCATAGGGACTTCCTGTAAGATAACTGGAAGCATTCAGTTTGGTTTGCCACGTACATTCCTAGTCTGCAAACTCTTCTGCCACTCAGTCCCATAGCAGAGCACACACAGCCTTAGAATGTCTCATACTGAAGATGCCACAGTTTGCTAGCAAAAGGTAGAAAAATAGAACTCAAGATTGAGTTTGAAACCAAAATCTAAATCCTAAATCTAAAATCTAAATCTAAATCTAAAATTCAGGAAGTTTTGACCACTATGATTCCCTCAGAGTATCAGCTCAGAATCATTCAACATTAGAAAACTAAAACTTTAAAATGCCTCACCAAAGAGACTGGGTGTCTAAGCCATTTGACCTCTCGTAAAAGCTGGAAGAGGTCCCACCCACGTCTCCAATAGCAGTAGAAGAAATGAGTTTCATCTTCCTACAGCAATGATCACAGCTTGGGTGACAAAAAGGGTAAAGCAGAGATGCTGATGTACAAATGAATAACACTTTCCAGCATCCAGGGGGGCCCAGTAAGCATGCCTCCATTTCATAAGATTGGAAGAAAAAGTATTTGCCATAATAAGGAGACTCTAAAAATGTTGAAATATTTTTAGAAAAATCTTAGCAAACTGGAAAACCTATTATTATTCTCTCTTCTCAATTCCCCTTCCTTTTCAATCTCTTTTCCCTTCCTTTCACTCTCCTCCCACCACACATACATTCACTCATGCATATACTAAATCTACAGACTAAATATACCAGGATGCCAAGAAATGCAACTCTCACCCTTCAATTTAAAATATTTAAGGGATACCTGACTTCATTAATTCTACAGAAATCTTCTGTAAACAGCAAAGACATCCTCCACTTTTCCTCGCCAAATCTGTGTACAAAACCACAAAATCCACATAGCCAATTTCCGGACCAACATCAGAAGATCTGCAAATAATGATGTGTTATTCTAGGCATGACAGTCTCTGTGATACTAAAGGCTGAGTTCCAATTCCCTAGACTCCTTTCCCTTTACCTTACCTACTTAACTGCATTGAACATCACATTCCCTTTGGTTTCTAGGGCCAACAATATTCAGATGTGGCTAGGTTTGCACACTGATGCAGAAGAGACCTACACTTTTGCAAGCAGCACCAAACCTTAGGAGCTCAACAGTTAAGGCTACATATAAATGATAGCAGGGTTGCCAAGAAAGAAGCAGAAGGGGAGCACTACGAAGTCTACAAAGTAACATGTGGTTAGAAACTCTCTTATATTACTTGCAGGGAAATCATTGGGTGATCTTAGCTCCCCAACCAGACTGAACTCTCCGTGGGCTGCTGCTGCATCTCATATTTATTTGGGATCCCCATGGTACCTGCCACACAGCTGAGCACATTGGATTCTCTAATAATGCTTACTGATATCTAATGCCATGGTGATAAGGTATAATAGAGTGCTCCAAGGGAAGAAGTTCCCCACTCCTTTATGGAGCCACTGTAAAGCCCTGTAACAGACTCTGCAGATAAGGGAGGGAGTGGGTTTGTCACAAGGTAACCCAGCAGAGAAACATAATGTGCAGTGCTTTGGTCTCAATCTGGAGAGTAATAATGTAACATATGCTCAGAAAAGGAAAGTTATCCTGAGTTGAATTGACCTGTTTACTTGTCTGCCTCCTTGTAAACTCCCTAGGGTCAAGGATCAAGTGTTTTATTGTTGGATCCTGGTCAAGTAGTGCAATATCTAGCACATTCTAAATGTGCGACAAATGCTATTGGGGTTAATGAACAGATAAAAGAATGATTTGATGAAATAATGTAAAGAAAAATGTAAGTAACATAAGATTTAATACAGGAGTCTCCATAGAATCTCATTTTTATCACATCATAGCACTTACCACTCTGTTATAACTTCTTAATAAATGGTGGTTTCTTGGATGGATTAATTAATTAATAGGAAATATAAAGAGAAGGTAGGAAATATATCAGGATATTACTATCCTAGGAAAGGAGAATATCCTATTGAATGCCACAGCAGCATAAATCATTCCTGCAAATCACCTATTTGTTTGCTTGTCTCCCCTGTTAGAATGTACATTCCTTGAGACGACAGATCTTTTTAATTTCTGTAACACCAAAGCCTAGAGCAGAAAAAAAGTAGACCTTCAATGAATATAGCTGAAGGTATGAATCAACCATTCTTGCTCTTCTATAGATTTCACTGTACCTAAGTATTCTACCTAGTCCTCATTCAGGGACTTCTGATATGGAAAGAAAAGGAGAAGTATCATTTTCCCCATGCATAACTTTGTGACATTTGCAAGTTAAAATGGCCTCCTATTTCTGGATGGGTTTCTCAGTTGAACTCTACAGGACTGCATATTAGAAATACACACTTGGTCTCACTATGTCTAGGACACACTGCCTTGGCCCTTGACTAGCCCTAGACACTACATAGCTCTGTGATTTAGTTAAATAAGGAGAGCATGTGGCTTTGTGAGTTGGGGAGAAGATCAGAATTCAGACTTTCAATGGATTTTCTAAATAATTGAAGCAATATTTTATTTCATTCTGCCTATAAGAGAATCAAAAAGAACACTAAGATCTTTGATAAACCATGAAGACACACACAGTCATATGTCTCTTGCCCACTGTAAGTATCTCATAAGCACTGGGGCTCACATTTCTCTAGTGCCTTGAATTGATCACAGAAATAATCACCACATCCTCAGATGATGATTATTTTGTCTATCTCCAAAAACAAGAGCAGTCAGTACCTGAACCCACAACGTTGCCATCTTCTACCTCCATTGTTTAACATCCAATATGAATACTCCAAGCACACTACTTTGTAGGTGTTACCTATACAAAACCAACTTAAATTCCTCTTTAGTTACAGTGTCTATGGGGTCACACTCAGGTGTGCAGGCCATTATAAATGATTCTCCAATTATTGTCTAGTGAGGAGATCTATGATTCAGGGAACACGTATGTGTCATACCCTTTACATTACACAATGCCATACTATTTCTTGGACTGACCTTGCATGGTAGATGTGCCCATTTTGTAGATGAGGAAACAGAGACTCAGAAGGATTCCATACCAAGAGGTGTCCCCCAGATTCAAAATCATGGTCTACTTGATTCCACCACATAGCACTACCTCTTCCTTTCCATGGCTAAACTCTTAGTAGTCCACAAGTAGTCCTCCAAAAAGTCTATGATCTAGTTCCTAGTAGTATATACTGATATTCATAATTGTAACAGTGCTTCTGTGGCATGATATTGGATTTTCAATAAATCCTTATATAGAGATTAATAGATAGAAAATACTGGTGCTTTTGTTGCTAGCTGAAGATCATCAATTTCTCATTAAAAGCACTGTTGTTTGGTCCAATTACTTCTGGTGAGAATGATTTTTCAGGAAACTAGGGAAAGCAATTGATTCAATTGCCCTCTGAAATTGATACAAATACTATGAGACCATTTTATATGCATCATAGCCTAGGTAGGTCAGTCTGAATTATTTCCAAGGCAGGAAGGTGGCACTGAAACAGCACTTGGCAGAAAGTTATAGAGCCCTGTGATCTAGTCTCTCCTCCCTTTCTTTCTCTGCCTCTGCACTTCCCTCTTCCTCTCCCCCTCTACCCCACTCCTCTCTCTGTGTGTCTCTCCATGTCCTACTCTGTGAGTCTGAACAACTCCCTTACCATCTCTGGACTCTGTTTCATCTACTGAAGGGTAATCTATCAAGATAACTATTGCAAGGCTCAAAGGAGACAATGATTGGGCACGTGCTTCAAAACCTGTGGAAATGCCTTTCAAATCTACAGTATTCCTTTCATTAGTGGCCTGGAAGAGGGCATATGCCTCCCAGTGCATCAAATTTCCAACCAAAGAGGAACTTAAGCAATTTATGGAAACTCGAAACCAACTTAAGAACCGTTACTTATAGCGTTCCACCCACCCACCCACCATTATCCATGTTATCACCCTACTACCCTGAAATTGTTCAAGAGCCAGCAAACATCAGACCACACAGTGCTAAAAAAAAAAAAAAAAGCTTCCATTTTAAAAACCTTCATACCTGGTAAAGGGAAACAGAACCAACTCAGATCATAGTTAATTTCTGAAAAGTTTGTAATTAGTGACAGTTTCCACCTCCTTGTTTGTCAAATATCACCAAACCAAAAGAACTACCAAGAAATGGCAACGTGGTTTTTTAAATTTTTTTGTTTGCATCCCTTTAACCAGCCCACCCATATTCTTGGGAAAGCACATATATGGCCAAAGAAAAAGAAAAAGGGGGCTTCAGGAAGCTGAATCACTCTTGCACTGGAGAATTGGCCCCTGAGCATTCTAGGGTTCACCCATCTTTAACACTGCTTGTCGATCCACTCTTTCTCAGCCACTTTAACTGGAACACTGGTACCGCTGGCTGGCAAGCATACCGCATTTGCAACAGGTGGAGCAAATTCATATTATGCCAGAACGCCATACAGAGACTTCCAAGGTACAGAGCCCTTGAGCTCCCACCCTTAAATCCACCCCTACAAAGACCCAATATGTTGGGCTATCCTTTGCCCCAAGAGACCCTGCTGGCAAACATTGACTACAGAAATGGGCTTATGCAAAGAAGTCCTCCCCACCCCTGCAGGGGAATTCTGCAGCCTAGAGGCCTAAGCGGGTCTGGGGGAGCAACATGGGAAAGAGAGCCAGCCAGGAGGACCTCTTAGAACCCCTTAGCTGCACTCACCTCAGGCAGAGGCACACCGTTGATGATCAAGTCTGGCTGCTGGGGGCCCTGGCTGTTGAAAGAGTGATGGTAGATGTGGTTGGCACTGGTATTGCGGGTATTCTGGTTTTCCACATTCAGGAAAGTGCTCTCTGAGCGACGGCAGCCCAGGGGCAGTGTCTGCTGGTGGTAGTCGAAATAGTTGAGGGAGGAAGTCAGGGAGGAGCAACTGACAACGTTCATCTTGTCTGTCTCCTCCACATCCCGGGGTACCAGACGGATGTCATTCTTACTGATTTTTTTCTTCTTGTTTGATTTCTTTTGATGCCCATAGGAGTACTCGGCGATTCTGCGTGACAAAAAAAAAAAAAAAGGAAGAAAAAGGAAACGTGTATTGCTAATGCTCTCCCAAACCATGCGTTGGTTAATAAATATTAAGCACCCCAGAGGGTTGCACCCCTTCTCTGCTCCAGCTTCTTATTCTGGTGCATTACATCATCAGGTTTCTCCTGTGCTTTGTACATGTGAAAACAAGCTAAGGGCCATAGAGTTTTCATATAAAACATACAAACCTCCCACTCCTCCACCACCCCCCCAAAATGTTTCTATACTCTGGATGTGCAATTTCTCATTGCCAGTGGCTACTTAGCAAGAGTGGGGAGGACAGGGAAAGTTGAGCCTATAGGAAAGAAAGCATGAAAATGGTCAAGTCTGGAGCTTCCCTGGAACCCAAAGGAACCTCTGGGTGAAATAAGAAGCAAGTATTAATTTAAAAGAAGAGGCGACAGAAGGAATTAAAAAATAATCTCCTTTCCAGTTCCTCCAGGCATTTGCCATGTAGCAAACACCCTCAGTCAGATATCTCTTTGACCTGATCAGTTTTGAAGTGGGTTAGATCAAACCCCACCCTTTGATGTAACCTCAGCTTCTCTACTCCACACCCTCCTTCCCCCTGTCCTACCCCTGCCCCCCTTCCACTCCCTACCCTACCCCCTCCTCTCCTGGAGAAAGTGGAGAGCCAAACCCATTTGAATGAGGGGAAGTGCTTTTTACCTCTTTCCCCTTAGGCTCACTTTCTCCTCTGCCTTTTTGTCTTGCTCCTTGCTAATGGGAGAAACCGAGATGCAATGCGGACACTTGCTGTTTTGTCCTTTTATAAAATAGCCCAGGAGACAAGTGATGGTTAAACAATTACTGCAAAGGAATTTAAAGGTTAGTGCATTCAGCATCCTTCTCCATTCAGGTGCACCTACAAGCAGCTGTGCTGCAACTGGAACATAAAGAGCTCAATTTAATTAACACTGACACAGACCCAGCAACGTGCACCGAAGACACCAAGCATTAAGAGACTTGTCAAAAGAAATACATTGAATTGTAGCTAGATTCTAAAAGTCATTTATTCCTTTGTACATAATGATTCACCTCATTGTTGGAAAATTCAATTTCTGGGTAATAATCAGCAAAACAATAGGGTTAATAAATAATACAGGTTGATCTTTACAAGGGAAAGACTGTGACTGTCTTCCTGATCAACAAAGCTAATTGTCTGAATACAAAAAGCCGAATTCAGCAGCAATTGCAGATCACCTCACAAGTCTCATAAATGAATGCATTTGAGGAAGAGGCTCAGGAGGGGCTGAGAAAAGAAAACCTCTTGTCTAATACATGAAAAGACAGGCTTTCTAAAAGGTCTAAGCATACAGGGAAATTGCATATTTCCCGAGGCAAATTCTTACTCTATCCCAGGGATGTTCCTAGGGCTGAGCAGTTACATTCCCCTTGCCCTTTCGCTGTGTTCAGGCATACATGCAGCTGATGCTACTGGAGCTTAAGAGCAGATAAAATCCCAAAGACCCCAGGACTAGGGCTTATTTTCTTCTCTAATCTGTTTATAGAATCAATGGGAAGTTTTAATGATTTTGTTTACCCATGATGGATAAGTTTGGCAATGCCCCGTCCAATTAGTTGGCTGAGGCATTCACTGAGCAGCCCTTTCTGTATTGACCAATTATTTAATTAAACTGTACTTTATTAATCCCAAACCATCATGGGGAACAGAGCTCTTTACAAAATACACATGTGAGTGAAGTTGGAGAGCACTAAGATTTTCTTTTTTTCTTTTCTATTTTTTTTTTAATTTCAAATGCTCTCTTCCCTGTTTAATGATCTCCCTGGCAAGCTCTCAGAAAGAGCTCTCACTTCTAGTCATATATCACCAAGAAGTGGCAAAGCCTTCACTATCTTTATTTCAAGATGATTTCTTTTTCATCAAGAAAAGGGTCTTACACATTTACTTTACACTACAGAAATGGCTTAAAAAGAGTCCACCCTATCATTATCTCTATATAAATAAAATTTTACAGACCCCCCCCCCATTTTTCTCCTATAAAAATCGCCACTGGCAGTCACAGGTTTCAAAGGTAAGAGCAATATTAATTTCCATTTCTCCCATCTGAATTGACTCAGAGCTGAAGGAAAGAAAAGTCATGGCCATTTCACTAGTAACAGGATTAAAGCATTTATGAGGCATTGCAGCTGCTCTTTTATGGCACCTGATTGATATTCATGTGTGGTTAGCATTTGTCTACTAACTTGTGTAATGCAGAGAATAGTAAAAGGGAAACAATAATTGCATGGCTGTTACATATTCAGGGGGCTCTGATTCACAGAAGTGTGCATTTCAGATGGTGTCAAATACAAACTGGACCTACAGGAACATATTTTGACTGATTAACATGCAAGCACAGATGGCACAAAAGACACGCTGGATGTGTAGGTATGTTGAAAGCACACACCACACACACCTTGGTTGGAAACCGCAGCATCATTCAATTTCAGCAAACTAAAGAAACAACTTCTTTTTTTTTTTCAACTGTTTCAATGAGACACTGCTGGAAATAATTACATGTATTTATCCTAACTTGGACTCCAGAAATACTTAGTCTTATTTGTTCTGGCTGATTGTAAGGAAGAGCTTCAACAAGAGTGTGTTTATCAGGAATTTTTTTAAAAAATACTACTTGTCATTTCCAGTTTCTGCATTTCTATTCTCATCCCACCACCCCTCCCCACATACACATGCACCCTGCATATACTCCAGGAGAAACTGAAACACAATAACCCGTAGTGACATCCACTGGTAGGGACCAGATCTTAATGCCACAGCTGAATCCCACATTACAGAAAAATACCATCAGCTCCAGAAGATTGCTATTTTTACTGCAACATCTGGGAGGCGAAGTCCTATCCCTCATTGAGATGTTTGGTCTCTACCTCATCAATCAACTAGATATGTGAAAATATGAATGACGGGTAGAATTTCACCTTATATAACCAGATGTTTGGGTAATGGATGAAAACAAGCCAAGAACGCACTTTAAAAAAAAAAAAATACTAATCACCTGTGTTCCCACACATTCCTGTTTTCTCTTCCCTCAACTGTTTCCTACCTTAGACACCCACTCACAGGCTCTCTTTAGTTTACCTACAAGACTGGGCGAGTACCAGCACTCCCTCTCCTTTCAGTATCTGTCCCCAAAGCACTGTGGCCCTGAAATCAAGTTGTGGGTCTTGGGTGTTGGTGGTTCTGCTGAAAATTGACTTTCTCTCTCTCTCTCTCTCATTTTTTCCTGCCATAACTTCATGGAGACAGCTGCACAAATTTTAAAATGATAATTGCTTTCCTGCTCATCATCATTATGTGACAGAATCCACCACTCAAACAGTGAATGATTGTCTTCCAGCAAATTGTCAGATCAAAAGAATTGATCAACTTGGACTGCCACAAACTTTCCCCCCTTCAAAAACAAGCGCAGTGTGTACACAGCATGCATTTAAATAGGAAACAAAAGCAATGGGATTTTCACACAGAGACACAGATACAACTTACTCACCCAAGACAAAGGAAAGATAAAAAGTTGGCTCTACCTGCAGTTGTAGGTCCGGATCTCTTTGTTGTCTCGCTTGCACTTGATTGCTACAAAGATCATGGTGACAAAGAGGATGCCGGCAATGGAGCCCAGGGCGATAATGAAAATCAGGGACAAGTTCACCGAGCCCATTGACTCTTGGGCGTCAAGAGCAGGGGACAGGTAGATTAGGACTAGTGCAGAGGCGGAGAGAGACGTCTTGCCGTGGTCGTGGGCCACCACAATAAGCTCATAAGAAGCCTTTGAGCTCTCGCCAAACGTGCGAGTGGTTCTGACTTCGCCATTGACCTGATCTATTTCAAAGAAGCCCCGGTCACCCTCGGTCATGTCATAGGTGACACGGCCATTCTCACCCTCGTCGTAGTCGTCCGCTTTGACCACGGTCACCAGATACCCTATGCCAGAGTTGCGGGGGATGTAGACTTCCGCAGTGCCATTGATTAAGGGTGGGGCAGTAATGACCGGGGTATTATCATTGACGTCGAGGATGATGACCCGAACCGTGGCGTTGCTCTGCAGCGAAGGCAGGCCGCCATCCTTGGCCAGGACCTTGAATTCGAATGCCTTGGTCTGCTCGTGGTTGAAGGATCGAAGCGCATAGATGTCGCCTGAGTTGGGGTTGATGGAGACATAGGTGAAGACTGGCATGTCCCGCACCTGCGACGGCACAATCTGGTAGGAGACACTGCCATTGAGACCCAGGTCGGGGTCTCGGGCGGACACGGAAAGCAGGTAGGCGCCAGGTGTGTTGTTCTCCTGCACAATGACCTGGTAGTAAGGCTTGGAAAAGTGCGGGTGGTTGTCATTCTCGTCTGTTATGCGAACTGTAAAGGATTTGGCACTCTGCAGCATGGGCACACCGCCGTCGCGCGCCTGGATCGTGAGGTTGTACTGGTCATGCAGCTCGCGGTCCAACCGTCCGTCCACTAGGATAGTGGAGAAGCTCTCATACTCCTGCAGCCGAAAGGGCACGTTGCCCAGCAAACGGCATTGCACGCGCCCATTGAGGCCAGAGTCCCGATCAGACACCCGCACCAGTGCAATCACGTAGCCCGGGGGGGCGCTCTCGCTTACCTCCACCAGCTCACTGTTCACTGACAGCAAGTTGATGACCGGCGGGTTGTCATTGGTATCGAGAACGCTGACGGTCACCTTGCAGTGTGCTGGGATGGAGTTGGGCCCCAGGTCCTTGGCCTGCACGTCCAGTTCGTACACGTGACCCTCTTCGTAGTCTAGGGCACCGGTGACTGTGACCAGGCCACTATGTGGGTCAATCTGGAAGAGCTCACGTGTGTGGTCATTGACATAGCCATAGAAGGAGTAGACCACCTGGCCATTGGTGCCTTCGTCTGGGTCGCTAGCATTGAGGCGGATGACAGGTGTATTGGGAGGTGAATTTTCTGGCACGCTCACTGCATAGGTGGACTCGCCAAACACTGGGTTGTTGTCATTGGAATCGGTCACCTTGATGCTGAGGCCAACAGTGCCCAGATGTGGTGGGTCGCCGCCGTCGAGTGCGGTGATACGAAAGCTGTAATGCGACTGTGTCTCGCGATCCAGACTTTTCTCCACCACAAGTTCCGCAAACCGTGAGCCATCGCCGCGCGTCTTGATCTCCAGGCCAAACAGCTCATTAGGCGTGAGCTCGTACGTCTGCACGCCGAAGCTGCCGGAGTCCGGGTCATAGGCGCTGTCCAGCGGGATGCGCGTGCCGGGACTAGCTGCCTCGGAGATCTCCAGCTCGATCTGTGCCGCTGGGAAGCTGGGCGCATTGTCGTTCAGGTCCTTGATCTCCACCTTAATCACGCATATCTCCATTGAGCTGGACATGACCTCCAGAGAGATGATGCACTTAGGGCTCTGGCGGCACAGCAGGTCGCGGTCAATCTTCTGCTTGGTGACAAGCAGGCCCGAACTGGGATTAATGTCTACCAGGTGCGGAGCTGAGTTGGACACCACACGGAAGGCAGAGGCCTGCCGTGGATCCAGAGCAAAGCCCGCCTCGCGCGCGTCCTTGGCCACGTTGGCGATCACCGTCCCGGCGCGCTGCTCCTCTTCTACCGAGTATTTGAGGTTAATGAGGGCAGCTGCCTGCGTCCACAGTACCGCCAACAGCAGCAGCACCGGCAGCAGGAGCGACTCCATGGCTGCACGGGGCTCTGCCTGGCCTCGCCTCTCCACACCCCTCCGAGGCCGACGCCGCCGGCGCTCCAGCTTCCCGCAGTCTCGGGCCGCCTGTTGCGCGCGCCCCGGGGCCCCGGAGGCCGCGGGAGGAGTCCCGCCCAGGGCGGCCCTGCGGCGCGGGGAAGGCACCCGCGCCGGCTCCAATGCTGAGGTTGCAGCAGACTCGGAGGAGGTTGGCTGGGGGCCCGGGGGTTCCGGGGGGCCAAGGGAGAGCCGCGTGGCCCCGAGCCCCCTCCCTCCAGCCCGGCTATTCAGTTTTCCCCCTTCAAAGTTAGCCAGGCACGACTGGCCGCTGCAGCGCAGGGCTGCGGGTTGGACGCCGTCTGAGCTGCCTGGTTGACGGAAGGCTGAGTCTGGACCGCACTTGGGGCAAAGACCCGGAGGGCCGTGGGGGTGCAGCCTCTCAGGCACTGCCCGGCCCACCGCAGCGCGCCGGTACTGGGGCTGGCGAACGCCTTGTCTGTGCACCTGGCATGCGCAAGGACCTTCCCCCAGCTCTCCTGGCTCACTGCAGAGAGAGAGCCCGCCTGGAACGCGCCCTCCGAGGTCCGGGGGGGCCACGCTGGCCTTTTCAAGGTCTGTTGGGGAGAAATGATGATCAAAGGTGGGACTCTGAGTTGCTGTCAAACGCCGCAGGCTCCCGGGTATCCAGCTGAGCCGGATGGCTGCTGGTGGCCGCGGAGGAAGGGGGAGGGGAGACAGGGAGGCTGCTGAGACAAGAGCGCGCTCCCTCGCGCCAAGGTTGGCTTCCGAAGGCTTGGGGGGTGCGTCTGCCCAGGATTGGAGGTGGGCGCAGAGTCCCCTCCTCAGAGCAGCTGGACTGCGGGTGTTTGTGTCTTGGAAATCAAAGTTACCAACGCAGCCCAAGCCTCCACGTCAAGTTTGCGAAAACGGGGCGATGGTGATTTATCAAAGTCCAGTTCTTTCCAATGGCCCGGGGTGGGGGGCGGGGAATGGGGAAGAGGGGAGGGAAAGCGACAACAGTACCGGCCAGGAAAGGTGGGGCCGCTGCCGCGGGTACCCGGGGCTTCACCTCCTCCCTTGGTCTAGGCTGGGATGTCGCTCTGAGGGCCGCAGCTGCCGTGCCGCCGCCGCCGCCGCCGCCGCCGTGGGAAGAAATCCTCCTAGCTCAGTCGAATGTCGCTAAGGTCCTCCTCGGCAGCTGCCACGGTCGACAGTTATGTCGCCGCCAAAGTTTACTTGCCGGAGCGTCTTGATTCCATCCTCCCAGCAAGGCGCTGGCCGCGCTGCGTTTGGGCTCCCTCCCTCCGGATGCTCATGCACTCGGGAGGTCTGTCTTGCTCGCTTGCTGTCAGGCTGTGTGTGAATGTGTGAGAGAGGAAGAATGAGTGTGTGGTGCGGGGAGTGTGAGTGTGGAGTGTGAGTGTGCAGGGGTGGGAGGTTTCGAATCGCCGATGAATGCGCTCAGCTGGAATGCCGCCTAGCGCAACGCGCCAAGGGCCTGCGCCAGGCTAGGGACGCGAGTGCCACTGCCCTCTGGGCAACTCCGGCACGGTGTGCTGGAGCTTTGCTGCCGTCCGCGCCCGCTGGTCGGTCTCCCCCTGAGCCCTCCACCGCCGCTTATTGCTGCTGCTGCTCCTCCCGATGCCGCAAACTACTGGCGGTGGAGTCTGGAGAGAGCCGGAGCCGCCGAGCGGGGCTACGCCAGGCGCTGGCCAATCAGCACGCCGCGAGCGGGCTCCGGGCTTGGGGCGGGGCCAAGGCGCGGGGGCGGGGCGGGGCGGAGCCAGCCGGAAACTTACACACTGCCGAGAGCGAGTGGTACCCGGGTCAGTGGAGCCGGGGCGGGAGCGTGAGGAGGCCTGGCAGGCAGGGCAGGCGGGGGCAAGAGGACTCGGTGGAGTGGAGAGGGAGTGTGCTGGCGATGAGGCTGAGCATCCACGGGAACTGCGCGCCTCTCATGTTTGTAGACTGCAGAAAAGATGGGGATGTGATTCTCTCGATGTGTTCATCACATATTCATATTCATATTCTTTCTCTTCACCCCTCCTCCCCCTCCCTCTTTGTCTCTTCACCCTGGGTTTTGTCTGTCAGCTTCTCTACCTTCCTCTCCTCTCCTTCTCGGGTACTGGAAGGAAAAAGGAAAGGAGAAAGCGCCCCCGAGGTGGTCATTCTTCCGGCTCTTGGCTGGTGAGTCTTCACCTCAGCTGAGAACCGCGGCAGCCATCCTCCCTGACAGTCACCTCCATCCCTCCTTCTCCGGCGAACGCTGCACTTATTCTCTCAGAGAAGGGCCTTTGGCCCGGTTCGGTTCCCTCTTATCTGTTCCTTCTTGGTCAGATGGGATCCGTGTCGCAGGGATTGAATCGCGGAGAGGGCTGGACAAATTGCGTAGCCCCTCACCCCACCCTGTTGGAGAATTTAGCTCCCTATAAATAAACTGTTCGCTGGAGAAGAGCGGGTGGAGCGGACGCCGCGGTGCCGCGCCATGCCGGGAGAGCCCCCAGCCCTGCGGGAGCTTGGAGGCAGGCGCGCAGTCCCCGTAGGTGGCCGGCAGCTGGAGCTGGCGCCCTTGTGTGGGGGCACCCTAGCCTTCCCGCGGGGCCTCAGTCTCAGGGGACTGCCAGCTCCTCTCAGGCGGTGGTGGTGACAGCTGCGGCCTGTGCCAGTGCTGGGAAGCGGGAGGCCGGCGGGGCTGGGGCTGACATCAAATTCAGCTTGCCTCCGGACTAAGGCGCCCTGAGGACAGAGGGGGAGTCTTCCCTGCTATGTTCTGTGGCTCTTAATTAAGGTCAGCAGCAGGAAGAATCAAAAACACCCCGCTGAACAAGTTGGTTTTTTTGTTTGTTTTTTTGTGGGTTTTTTTTTCCATCGTAGATTGGGGGTGCCGGGGACCGGCTCCTGAATTCACAATACTTGGAAGAGTAAACCTACCTTCTGAGTGAGTCGTCTCGGATATTTGGGAGTCTTGGGTGAGCAAACTCATAATTAGCCACAGCGACATTGGTCCAAGCTTGTGGGCCTAAAATGAGACTCACTTTTGCTTTTTAAAAACATTAAACAAGGAAAGGGGAAATGGCATTTGGAAACACAATAGGTTTTCTCAAAAAATGCCACCTTCTTGCAGAAAGCAACAGAGCTTCTTTTAAAAAATACATATTTCTCCTTCCAAGAGGAGCTAGTTTAGCAGCCTTTACTTTGGTGGGGGTGAAGGAGAAGACAGCTTCGTCCTTAGAAAAGGAATTATTTCAGGAGTGATATTACAACCCCATGAACGTGCATCTGAAACCAAGGGGAGGGCGCTGGGATCCCTTCACTCTTTCGAATTATGATGCAATTCAAGCCAAAACAGCAAAGGAGAAAATTGGGGCATCTTCAATAAGTATCATTTGATTTTGGTCATTTAGATGTGGACAGCAGAGTTATGGCTCAAGGGAACCCAGCGGCCCTCCGGTTTTCTGCAGACCCGGTTGTAAAAATGGGCAAGTAGTGGAGGAGAATGAAAACATGGCAGGCAGCGTGGGCGCCTCTCAGAGCTCTGCAAAGAGATGGGCTGCATTTGATTTATCACAGTTATTTACCTTTGATGTCAGCAAGTAGAGTGGGAATGAAGTGCATCTTAGTCTAATTAAAAAGGCCTAGAAAGGCATTTGAAATGGGTTTGCTATCTGATCACGGGATGTGAGTTCGGCGTTTGGCAGCTTTCTAAAATATTGCTTGGACTATTTAAACAGAACAATTAGCAGCATGCTAAAATGTTTGCATGCTATGCTTAGAAGCTTTTAGCTGTAAACTCTAAGGCGATCTGTTCCCCTTTAAGTTAAAAAAGGATGATGCTGCTTCCTTGTGGTGAAGGCTGTCAGGAACCCGCTGATCAATAAAAGTAAACTGGCGCCTCCACGGCTTGATTGAGCGGGAGCAAAGAGTCTGAGAGGTAGTCTCGGCCATTAACAATCCCCTAGGTAACGAGAAATGGAAGAATTACTCAGGTGAAATGATTAACATTGCCGTGGCATCTGTAAAGATGCACACAATAAGATAAGAAGGCTGCGGACCTCTTACCTTGGGGAGTGCTAATAGAATGTCTATATTCTGCTGTCTTTTAAAGATAAATAGGAGAATTCAATTCACGTACAATGTCATTACCTTTGTAATTGCAATCACATTGTAAAGACATGTTCTGCATTTGCAAAGACAAAGAGCTCTTCTCTAAGGATATGACATCAGTTTCCCTGCTTCCAGCTCACTGTTCACACCCGAGGTGCTCCTCCTTTCCAAGCAGAGCACCCCAAGTACTTCTAGCTATACGAAACCACTTTTATGGAAGGAAGGCAGAAGAGTGTGCCTTTGCTTTCCTTTTTTCACATCACCCCCAAGCTCAAAGTGATAGTTATACCTCCCCTCCAAAAATTAGCTCTTCCATCCTCCCAGTCTATTGCTACAGATAATCCTAACACCCTTTGCTCCCAGATTGTGGGTTGTTTTTTTTTTTTCCCCCTACTTGGCACACTTGATCATTATACTCCAACAATGCTATTAACTAAACGAGTGGCAGAAAACACCTTCACGATCAGGAATTTATTAATTAACTTAATAAAACCATTGCGGGGGGAGCTGTTCTGGGTGAGGATAGTAAAAACAAAAAGAAAGTTCTCTCAGTCCTAGCTTTACTTCAATCCTTAAGGGAGCCCCGCCTCCTCAGCCTCTTTAGAGACACAAGAGGGACATCTAGTGACCGTCCTCAGTATTTTGCTCCAACTTTTGCTGAGATATACTGGGGTGCTAGATACAAACTACAGGGCTGTGCAGCCTGGGCCAGCTCTCTGGGTCACTGAGGCCAGAGTCAAAACTAGTAAGACTTTTTTTATCTTTAAAATTTCAGCCACACCACTGAAACAGTGCTTAAGGGCAATGGAAGAAGACCAAAATGGGTATATCCTTACATTTAAATTGAGCCAGTATGTGAAGATAATTCTTATTGTTCTGATATTAGTAAGGATAGGGTAAAAGGTTTTGTTCAAAAAGGTAAAAATTATTGTGGTAAGTATTAAGGTACCAAGATATGAAGACTGTAGCACTGACAAGTTTAAGGGAGCTTTCTGAGATGTGTTTTTTAAATGTTTGCTTCAAGCTACAAAGAGATTAACCTTCAAATTACTGCATTTTCTCTGTCTCCCCCAACCCCTCATCCCATCCCTTTGCCTTTGCTGCAAAAATGTGGATTATCTCCTAGCTTGGCTTTCATTGCATCTCATGGGCATCCCATTGTCTACCCAACCAATTTGACCAGATGCCTGATGAAGTTCTCTTAGGAAGAAAAGCTTTATAAAAAAAATAATAACCAAAGTCAAGCTTTTTCCAGCCTGCATATCTGGTCTCCTTACTTGGGTTATAATGCCTAGAGTAGAGAAAATCAAGAATGACAGTGGATGAAACAGCACAAAACTGGAAAGTGTCCTTATTAAAGTGATCATCTTATTTAATCTTTACAATATCTCTGGGAGGTAAAGAGACTTTGCAGATGTGGAAGCAGAGCTTCAGATTAGTTCAATGATTTGCCAAGATGACCTCACTACACAAAACTTAACCACTTCCCTTGTGAAATCAACAAATGCTGGCTGTGTGCCCAGCATTGTGTTAGGGTCTGAGAATTTTTTTAAGTGGTCCTTGCCCTTGTAAAGTTTTAAATTTCAGTTGATTAATTTAATAGCAGCATATAATTCCATGTACTATGGATTTTTCTAGAAGAGGAAATAGAATGAGGTATATCATGTTGGTGGCTTCTTAAAATTCTGTTCCCTTCTGCCCAAAATGATTGCCCAATTTCTAGTTAGTCCCCCCACCCTACTACACCACACACATACACACACTGTCCCAGGTGTCACAAAGAAAGGTATTAAAAGCATCAGTCAGGGATGTAGACATGCAGGGCAAGAGTGGGGTGCAATTCCCACCATCCTGGGTGCTATTTCTGACCCTTCCGAAATACCATGAAAACTAGGGAAGGGGGCCAAGAAAAGTCTTTGAGGTCTCTTACACTTTTTCTTCCCTCTTCCTCCCAAGCCCACTCCCACCCTGCACAGAGGATAACAGTAACATCCTGAGAGCTGTGGCAGAAAAACAAAGAGAAAGTACTCCTTAAGTGCTAAAATTGTTTGCCACCACAGGCCATTCGCCTGCCTTTTCCAAGAAACACAAGAGACATGAGGAACAGTGGTGAAAAGGGGACAGAAAGCTATTAATCACTCCCAGTCTTCCCATGTTGACAAGGCTAGCATCCCTGAACAATTATGTCCAAGCCCCCTCCATGCTTACTTCCTGTCTCGAAAAGGCACTTCCCACAGGGCTAAACCCCCACTGCTGCAAAACTTGTAACTGTCCCTAAATAAACACACATCATGGGGACCATTTAATTAGCAAAAGCTCAATCAGCAGACATTTCAATAAATGACACCACTCTCTAACACCTTCTGTACTACCCTGCAGTGATTACTTGTTATGTTTTGACAGCACCATTTGGACTCACAGCATTATTGCCTCAACCTTTTCATGTGAATTCTCTCCAAGTGGATCCCAAACACTATCTTCCTAGGTGCAAACTCATACCAACTGTTATTGTTCCCCACCACCACCTTTGAAAACAGAAAGCTCTCCCTTCAAAGCACTCTGATTATATTGTGCCCAGCCTTCCCACTGCTGCCTCTCTCATCCCAAGGAGTTGGGTAAGAATGACATTCCACACATACCCCTAGAGTAAAAAGACTTCTTGACAACTTGGGGAAGAAAACCTCTCACCAAATAAGGGACCTCAAAAAACAACTGAAATATGAACTGATTGCTAAAAAAGAGAGAGATTAGAAATATACAGACTAGGGATGCCCTCGTTTAGGGCAAGCCAATTTTTTTTAAAGATTTTATTTATTTATTTGACAGATAGAGATCATAAGTAGGTAGATAGGCAGGCAGAGAGAGAGAGGAGAAAGCAGGCTCCCTGCCAAGCAGAGAGCCCGACGCGGAACTCGATCCCAGGACCCTGAGATCATGACCTGAGCCGAAACAGAGGCTTAACCCACTGAGCCACCCAGGCGCCCAGGCAAGCCAAATTTTTTGCACTGTTACCCCCAAACTCTAGCTGCAACCTAGTAGGTAGGTCCTAGGAACCCTGTACCATGTGTAACTCCCTAAGTTTAGAGCTCCAGACAGGGGCTTGGCTTTTGACTCTCAGACTAGACTTCTCTCACAGTCTCTTCTGCTATTTCTGGAATGGTTGAAGCAAAACAGGCAGAAAAAGAGGCATAAGTATCACTGGAAGGAAGGGCTTTCTGCAGGTGCTGACAGACCTCTGACCCAAATATCAGCCCTACTGTATAGGTCTTGAAGATCAGCTTTCCAAATTGGGGGAAAAAAAATCTATGTTGTTATCTGTCTTACTGGAAGCTGAGTTCTTTTTGGAGATGTCCACAGGACTGTAAAAACAAACCAGATTTTTCAAGACTTAGAGATATATCGTGATGGAGCTGGAGGGAGTGTATGAACTCTGTGCTCTAACACCTTGTTGCATTTAAATTCGAATAGACAATAATAGCCAAAGAACAAGAGGAGGAACACAAAAAATCTGAGGACCCAACTTCCTGGGCTTCTCTAGCTATCTTAGGCCAAAGATGATCTCAGTGAGGACACCATACCTATTGTATACTCTTTAGTTCTAGGTAACCAAGCTAGCCCTAAGCTTATTCTTGGTTCCTCTAAAACTTCTCCCATAACTCAGGAGAGGCCATGTGTAGCTCCCTGGGAGTTCCAGCTGCTCTGATCTTTCACTGAACTAGGAAACTTACTAGTTGGTTAATGTCAACTTTAAAAAGAGACAAAACTAATAAACATGAAGAACTGCCAGTTTGACAGACACAGTTACATTACCTGGGCTAGCAGTGTAAGAAACAAAGGCATGTCACGTATGCCACTAACAGCATAATGCATACTATTTGTTCAGGTTGACAGGCCCTGGGGCAGTGGAGAGTAAACCCAAAGAGGGAGATCCCAAAAGCAGGCAGAGAGAGCACCACAAAGGGGACAGATAAAGCAGAAGTGACAGAAAAATCATTTTAGCAGCAGAGAAGTTATGCACCTTTTTTGAATGAGAAGGAAACAATGGCTTGCCACCTGGGAAAGCATCCGGATTTGGGGTCCAACAGTTTGCCTATCAGTGCCTATCAGTGGACATGGGGAGTTAAAAGCATATTAATTTGTGTCTTGTTGCCTGCAGCTGGAGCCAGAATAGCCATAGAGAACCAATGACCTTTCTCCCGAAAGCTGGGAATTAGGAAGAGTAGGAAAAGACAGTGTCCTGTATCACAGAAGACACCAGCTGGGCTGAGTCTCATTGGTCTCTGTTAGAAAAGATCACAAAGTGCAGCGACATTGGTACCAAGAAATATCTGCTCGGGGGTAACAGCCTAGGCAGCAGTGATCAAATTAAGTCTGGTGGCTAATGATGGGTCCGTAAGAGAAGTAACAGTCTTAGAGAGGAGCAGGCCCAGCTTGAGGCCCATGTAGCTCTGTGTGTTCTCTGACCTGGTAAAAGGTGGAACTTGAGAAAACCTCACTGTCTGACTGTGCAGTTTCATTTGGGGGAGCAGGCAATCAGTTCTGGAAGACTGACCAAAAAGAGTAGAGAGGATGATAGCTCAAAATGAGATCCATCAATGATTTCATTGCAGCCCCAGCCAAACAATCAAAAGCAAATAGTCAGCTTCTGAAATCAATGCTTTGTGAGATGATGAGCCAGCCAGCAGAGTTCACATGAGGGTGGGGTGGGAAGGAGGTTGGGGAGAGAGGGTAGAAAAATTCTCTTTCAAGCCACCCACCAAAGCAAACAGCTGCATTTCCTTGAAACAGCAGATTTGGTTCCTAGCAAAATCAGAACTGCAGTCTCCTAGCAAAGCAAAACAAAGGAGCAGGGGACAAGACACTTTTGAAAACAGGAAGGCATTTTGGCAACAATCACAGGAGGGGTGGTAAGCCATTGTGCTCTTGGGATCTGCTGAGCTCCAGAACATCCTCCCCACACTCCACTCCCATCCAGCTCTCAGATTGCATGCTTCGGGTCAAGAGCAGGGTCATTCAGAAAGAAAAGGTAAAGTGAAAAAGACAGACTCAGCCCAAAGATGAGAAATAAGAAAAGCTGGGCCTTCTTTCTTCCAGCCATGGAGGATGTGGTGGGAGAGACAGTAAAGCCCTTCTGATGCTTGATGCTGATGAAGTTCTAGAACCTAGGTGAGGTTTGGTGGGCTGAGGTCCGGAGCCGATGACCAAGAAAGAATTCTTGAGACATCTTTGGTGCAAAATGGTGGTTTATTAAAGCACGGGGACAGGACCCGTGGGCAGGAAGAGCTGCTGCCCCGGGTTGTGAGGGATGGCAGGTTATGTACCCTGCTGTTGGGGGAAGGTGAGGGGAAGGGAGGTGTCAGTGGAGTTTTCATATGCTAAAGAGGGCCTACAAGGTGCCAGGATGTTCCAGGCCTGCCGGAGGCCTTGCCCTTGCTGCTGGATCAATGTTGTCTTTAGACCAGCCATTAACATTAAGATCTTTGGGAGACTTTTTGGTGGGGTCTCACAATCCTGCTATCAATCGTCTTTGTTAGTGAGATTTAGGACATTTGTAAACCAAGGGAGACTCCTGTCTAGCAGGATTGTGAGCTCTGCAAGTTAACTATTTGCTTATTGTTCATGGCAGTCAGGGCTGCCTGAGGGATGCTACACTTATGGAGGGGAAAGGGTGAAGAGGGGGTGCAAGGTGCCAGCTCTTGCTTTGTCCTCAGCCAGCCTCCTGCTCCCTCATCATTCCCCCCTGAACAATTTTGACCCTTAAATCTTTAAGGTGGTTGAAGGTGGAAGGTCTCATCTTCTGTAACTTCTTCGTGCTGAATAGGGGCGTAGAGCTGTCCCTACCTGCTCGGGTCAATATTTGTCAGGGTAGGAACGTATAAGGGAGTTACGAAAGGTGGAGGCAGCTGAATCCAGCTCTGACAGTGAGGAGGCGTCCTCGCGTGCGACAAGGATCGTCTGCTGTGGTGTAGTCATTGTAGCAATGGAATCTCGGCACCAAGTAGAGAAACATGGAACAAAGCAACATATTAAGGTTAATAAGGCGATAAGAATAAGAAGCCCGAAAAGGAGATTCGGCCATAGTCCTCCTTCAAACCAGGAACTTAACCATTCACTGAGAGAGAGAAGGATCTTGTAGGGCCTTAATCTGGGTATTCATATCTTTTATTAGTCCTGTGACATTTTTGTGATAGTCTGGAATGTACACACAACATTCTGTCTTGATAATTGCACATGTGCCACCCTGTGCTGCTGTCAGGACATCTAAGGCCATCCTATTCTGTAGGACTGCCTGGCGTATTTGTGACACTTCAGTATTAAGTAGGGAGATGCCATTTAGTGGATCATTGAGTGCCTTTGTAGTATATTTATTAAGGGCTTCTACATGCCACATGACATCCTCTAGTCCCGCAGATGGAACAGAAATGGATGCTAAGTGATCATACCATTTAAAAACAGATTGTGTCCATCTTTGTTTCAAGTTGGGGGATTAGGTGGAGTTGTAATGGTTTTAGTAATGCACCCATGAATCCTATCCACCCTGGAGGAAGCCAGGGCCACAGGTTGGTTCCACATATCCAGTGGGTTCCGTTTGGAGCTGGCCATCTAATGCCAGGTCGCCTTACCTAGTCAGTAGGCAAAACATTCAGTAGCCTGGAGTACTATTATTTGGGAACACATTTCTAATGATAGCCATCCTCGATACTGTGTGTTATTTGCCCAAGTACCACTCGTAGGATTCCTTTGTTCCCAGCATAAAACTGCCTTTTAACTGAGCTGTCCAATCGTGGGTGTGAACCACAAATATGTATCCCGGATCTGATATATGCCATCTTCAGTATAGCGATAAGGAGGGTTTTGTAACTTAGGCCCATATTTGATTGGGGAGTTATGGCTTGATAGCAATCCCCTTTCCTTCCAAATAGCTCCATGGGCATGTAGTACCAGGAAAGCATATTTGGAGTCAGTATAAATGTTAATTCTTAGGCTTTGGCAATTGCAAAGTGCTAGTGAGCACTATGGCACACCTAGCTTTTCTTATTCTTTCTATGAAAACTACTGTCATCAGAAAACCAACTGTCATTCATATTTTAACAGGGGCATCTTAAATCTGGCCAGATAGAGTAAGCAAGATCAATAACCTTTTTGCTCTATAGAGAAAGAAGTACAGTGGTCAGGTTCAGGCATACAGGTAACTAGGTTTAAAGTTTGACAAGTTTTATTTCTGGCATATCTGTTAATGTAGCCCAGTATTTAATAAGTTGGCCTCCATCATCCATTGGTGGCCTTTGCCTTCTAAGACAAATCTGGACCTGATGTGACATCATTACAGTCAAGGACTGTCCCATAGTGAGCTTTGAGGCTCTTTTATAGGAGGGCTGTTCCATGCTTAGCTAAAGCATCTGTTTGCAATTGCACCTCAACAGAGGTGGCCTCTAGGATAAATATAACTAAGGGATGAAACCAATAAGAAGACCTTTGAGTGGTCCAGCCTTAACAATATCCTGATTACAGAGGATCATTGGCAAGTGAGAGAAAACTTGTCAAGAGATAAGGGGAGTCCCCCATGGATCATTCAATCCACTCATAAAGAAAGTGGGGTCATCCATTGTTTCCACAAGTCCATAGTTAATCCTATGGAGTGCAATAGGTTGGCTTTTAGGCAATTTCATTATTCCAGTTGTTTAATCATGTGCCGTGGGGTCTGCTAATATCCCCACAAAACAGTAAGATAGACTAAAGAAGCTATTGTGCAACTTCTCTGAAGTTTACCTCAAATTGTTTAGCTTAGGTAAACAAACATTTAAAGACAATCAAATCTAGAATTCAACACCCATAAAGGTGTGTTATTAAAACAGAATTTTTCTCTCTAAAATAACCCTCATTTACAGAGATAGCCAAATCAGGACTAATTCACTTGTGAAACAAGTCCAGTTTTAACAAACTTGGCCTATTATTTACATAAGCTCAGCAAGAACAGTGAGTGTGGTGATCAATAGATCTTTTAGAATCTGCTTTGCTGGAACTTTGTATAAGGAATCTCTAGGTTGAACTTTTAGTAGCCTCTCCGGGCCAGAAGCCAAGCCACATACTTGCCATCAGGCATGCCTGCAATACCTGTTAATTTGGGCGAATGCCTCTTCTGAGTCTCCGCACCTACCAAAGAGTGACATTCTTTACTCACCTGGTGAGGCTGCTGGGAACTCTGTAAGCAAGGTATCAATCAGGCCAACAGTCCCAAGGGGCTTTATGGCTCCAGGTTTCATAAAGTCAACCTTAGTTCCTTTAAAGCTGTCTGGTCATATCTGAGTCTATGCATGTCTTTCTCAAATATGACATTCCAGCCAAAGCCTTGGTAAAATAACCCATGTTTCCAATGGTGTCCTGTTAAAGGAGAACAGATTCTTATTGAACTTATGCAAATGACTGATTGCCATGGAAGAAAGAATACTTACTGAGACCTTTTGGTTTCAGAGGGTTCAGATAGAGAGAAAAGGTGAATGCCTTGAGCACCTTTACAAATGAGCACTTTTACATCTCTATAAGTTACAGATAACTAGGAGAGAGTATCCCTAGTCTGGAAGAGCAAACATTAAAGAACCAGCAATGTTTAAAGTAAGACAAAACATTAAGAGACACAACACTATAATCTTTTAGTTCATTTAGTCCCATGTTGCTAATTCTGGTGAATGCGGCTTTAGTCAGTTCTGGAAATTCTTACCCATTTCAGTTTTGGGATATCTGTATTTGTCCTGAAAGTCCTTTATAGGAATATCCTTGAAGATAAAACTCATTTTACCAGAGAATTAAAACAATTATAAATGACAAAAACTCAGAATGGATATGGTTAGAGCTAAAGAGACGCGGGAGTTTACAATTTAGCTGCAAGGAAATCAGGTTATTTCTGTGATACATAACATTTCCATAATTACAGTATCAAGCGATGATCTCTCAAAACGTTAAAACTTTAGGAAGTGCGTAGAATCTCTAGAATAGTTATAGCATTTTCCCAAATGTAACCCAAGGTTTATCATTGGTTCAGTAGTACTCCATGAACAACTTCACATACCAAGGAAAAGCCTGAGTTAAAGAGATTTACAATTTAAATCCTGTCAACATTTGCTAAAATTTTAGAAAGTTTTAAAGCACATGTCTAAATATAATTAGGGATGTTAAACACCTGATAAAACAAAACATTCTGGGCTGGCAAAGAGAAAACCATTTACATTTTCTTAACAGATCAATTGATCTAAGAAAACATTGTCCTTTTGAACAGAGACAATTTCAGTCTTGTACCAATGTACCTTTAAAACCCATTCATTTCAATCTTAATCCATTCTTGACCATAGCTAAAATTCCTTTTCTGAAGATTTCCCTTCACAAACCTTCTACAACTTTCCTTTGCATTCAGGTTTTGTCCCAAGTCATTTCTTTCTAAACAAACATCTCATTTAGGACAAAATTACCTTCCCATTCCTTAAGTCTTTCTTACATATCTCCTACTTTCCTACATACAGTTTCCCTTTATTTCCATCAGTCTTAGTTACACTAAGCAGAACTTTGTATTCTTAGAAACACCTTTAGTTATTAACCAATTGTGAACTGCTACAACAGAATTCTTCAGGTGGCAAATTTATCAATCAGTTATGTGGAAAACAAGTTTACCAACAGATTTAAATACTCTTAGTTTCTTTGCAGTAAGAAGTCAAAAGCACAAACCTACATTCAGTAATTAACGACTTAGCATTTTATCCTGTTTGGTTAAGACCTAGATATCCACAATTTAATTCCATTTGTCATCCAAGCAAAACTTTAAAACTTTCAGGTTACCAAAGACTTTGAAAGCTACTTCAGCAATTACCCATTAGAACTTTGAGACAGACAATTAACCATCAGTTTAGTCATTTCTTTGTTAACAAATTTTAATAAATAACACAAGCTTATTTGACCTTCAGTAAACTTCGAAGTTTCACATTTACTGCTGATAACTCAAAAGACACGTCTTTCTTAATTAAACCAACAAATTTAACTTAGTTCCAATAGCGATTTACATTCCACCTGGGCCCACTCCAATTTGAATGTTTACCTGAGACATGCGTGGGAAGATCTGGAGTGGGGGTGTTCTTCTTGCTCCTTGACAGTGAAGAGAGAAGGAGCCGTGGTGCATGATCTAGAGGCTAGTCATGCAGGCTGCACGCACCTTGGTGCAGAAACAGAAGGGGAAAACAGAGGAAACAAAGTGCTGCCACGAGGCAGAGAAGGGATTCCCGGTTTCAGAGCTCATAAGCCCCAACAGAGGAGCAGATGCCATGCTTTCCCACCAGCCAGGGGGGAGGGGTTAGGCAGTCCAAGTCAGGCCAGAGAACACAGGGAAACTTCCCCGAAACAAAGATAGTTTCGGCAGCTGCTTGGGAATATTCCTTATAGTCTCTGTCTCGAGTTAGACTAACCCCAGTTGGCTCCAGTTATAGCCATTAACACGGGAAGGGAGTGAGGGAGAAGCCCCCACATCTATTAGGAGAAACAGAGAGAAATAAAGCCAGAGTCCACTTTGCTAGGGATGGCCCAGCAACCTGGGTTTACTAGAAGAAGGCTTATTTACGTAATTATCATCGAATATGTCAGGAGAAAGTTTACTAGCTGACTCATTTGGGCAAACACATTCCGCAAAAGCCCCTTAGTCTGGGGTCCTGGTATAGAGCAATAAAGGCCTAGGTATGAGCAGTGAAGGTATCCTAGGTCCATTTGCCCTGTTTCCTGCAGAGGAGATCTAACTGATAGATCCCACTGAGGCCATGCAGTGTTACAGGAGCTCAGTCCTTTCCTAAGTTTTGCAATCCAAATTATTTCCAGTGGGTTAAAAGGCACCCCAAGGTAGAGTCCTTGGGAACTGAAGAAGCCTACTGAGGCCATGCTTCCATAAAAGTAATGAAGGTCCATTACCAAATCCCCCCTGACTCCTGGGTAGCGTCCCACGCAGGATATGTCAGAGGTTCCTGTGTGTCAAAAGCGACCAGAGGCGTCCCTCAAGATATCGCTATTGATCACCATCCTGCCTTCCCTGGGAAGACATTCCTGCCATAAAAGGCCCTGGAGGGGTGCCGGCGTCCCTCCACTTCCCCATCGCATCCTAGGCTGCTGATGGGTGCCTGGTGAATGGACTAAAATGCTTGTGCCATGCCATCGTATGTCCTGAAGACTGCATACTGTTTTGCCATATATTAACCCACAAAAACGCTAGAGAAGTTTTGGCAAGGGAAATTACCTAATTTCATAGCTTTAGGCGGTTTGCAGAAGACACTGACGAGAAACAGTAAAGACTGAAATCCATCATGGTCTATGCGACATTCCAACACATGTGGTCCTTACAGCCAACTTCCCTAGGAAACGGTCCCCGGTTGCGTTTTAATTCAATCGGGTGCTGGTTTCGGCCGGCTCCCAGTGGAGGTCCCGCGGCCAGAAGTGGCTAGACTGGGCATGTGGAGGGGATCACATTAGATCATTCAGGAGGAAACCTCACACAGGAGTCTTAAGATTGGCAGCCGTCCTGGTGACTTAGTTGGCTGTCCCGTGCCCAAGAGAGACAACTTTCTATAAGAACAGGAATAGAGTGAGGCCATCAAGTTTCTGGGTCTTATTGCCATTCCGGCCAGGGTACTAGCTTACAGCCAAAAGGCAGACGCTCTCCTCCCCGTAGAGTAGCCACGGGCTAGAGGATTACAGCCTGAGCAATTGACAAGCAAGTGTTCCAATAAGACCATACTCCTTGAAAAGCCCCTGAAATCAGAGTAAACGGAAAGAAAGTACTCACCAATTTTGCACCGAAGCTCAGAGTCCAAATGTAAAGACTCACAGCCCCACGTTGGGCGCCATATGATGAAGTTCTAGAACTAGGTGAGGTTTGGTGGGCTGAGGTCCGGAGCCGATGACCAAGAAAGAATTCTTGAGACATCTTTGGTGCAAAATGGCGGTTTATTAAAGCACGGGGACAGGACCCGTGGGCAGGAAGAGCTGCTGCCCCGGGTTGTGAGGAATGGCAGGTTATGTACCCTGCTGTTGGGGGAAGGTGAGGGGAAGGGAGGTGTCAGTGGAGTTTTCATATGCTAAAGAGGGCCTACAAGGTGCCAGGATGTTCCAGGCCTGCCGGAGGCCTTGCCCTTGCTGCTGGATCAATGTTGTCTTTAGACCAGCCATTAACATTAAGATCTTTGGGAGACTTTTTGGTGGGGTCTCACAATCCTGCTATCAATCGTCTTTGTTAGTGAGATTTAGGACATTTGTAAACCAAGGGAGACTCCTGTCTAGCAGGATTGTGAGCTCTGCAAGTTAACTATTTGCTTATTGTTCATGGCAGTCAGGGCTGCCTGAGGGATGCTACACTTATGGAGGGGAAGGGGTGAAGAGGGGGTGCAAGGCGCCAGCTCTTGCTTTGTCCTCAGCCAGCCTCCTGCTCCCTCATCAATGCCATTTCAGGAGAGCAAGAGTGGGCTTAAGTAAATCAACGGAAACTTATTTAAAATGAAAATTGATGACCAATTTTAATCAGCCTAGAATTTGCTGCTATGAGAGACCATTAAAAGAAGCATAGTGACTGCATCTTTAAGGACCTGAATAATTTTATAGCTATTAATAATTTTGTTAGTCATGCAATATAAATGAACACTAGCAAGGTAATCAAATTGCATGCTCCATAGCAGAGATCAGGGCTATTGGGGGGGCGGGGGAATTAGATAGTCTTTCTTTAATGTCAGTGTATATGAAGACATCTTCTATAGACCCCTGTTTCCAATGTGAAGAGAATAGATAATTATATCATTTCATATATATATATTTTTTTTTTTTAATAGAGCACCATACTTGATCTCATGGTCTATGAAACCACCAGATCAAAATCCTAGCAAAGGTAATCACCTACAAGAGTCAAAAGAGAATTCACAACTCTGGATTTTACATCTTGTACATTACAGAAGATTCACACATGGGCCTCCCTTCCTTTATAACTCAGGGCTCTAAATATTACTTAGTGGACCATTAATCCATTCCAATATAGAATTATACTTTTCTAGCCAAGGAGAGTAAAATAAAGATGCTTAATTTAGTTCCCTTTTCCATGAGAAATAAATAGCTGTCACAGATCCAGAACAGCAGTGTTTATGAACAGCTTTGGAACATGGAGCTCAATGAAATCGGATCCTCTCTTGAGAAAAAGAGATCTGCATAGAATTTAACCAAAGATTTCCTACCAGAGGCAGTTCCTGGTCATCAGGATGCCTCTGAAGGTCCTCCCCGGTTTCCTGTTCAGTCTTGTTTGATCTCCAGTGAACATTATAATTATCATAAAACAGTTTTATAAATGTAAATTACTCCATAGATGCAAGGTAACTATATCCAGTCTAGGCAACTAATTTCTGATTTCTGGAACTTCCAATAGATCAGTCTGAAATAGATGGCAGACATAACAAGATAATTCAACCTTGGAAGCAAATTTACTTGTAAGGATGACGGTTATGATGATGACTATTTCTTCCTTGCTCCTTCGATTTCTCATCCCAGTAACTAATATTTGCACATGAAAGGGTTTTATGTTTTAATACACACTTATGTAATGTAGGTTTCTTACCAATTGTAATTAAAAATGAACCTAACTTTGGTTTATTTTTTGTCCCCATTTAAGCCATCACCCTCAGGAAATATTACTTAATGGATCTAAAGGCCTACACTTGATACTTGAGACTGAGACTCAATAGCAGTGTTAAGATGTGAATTTTGCCCTCCCAGGCTTAGAGTCTAGTTGTGGATATAAACGGAGAACTACAAATACAAGGAAGCACTTATCAGGTATAAGAGAAGCAGTGCTCGTCACTAGTATAGACTAAGTCCAAAGGATGACTGAGCACCTAAAAGCTGTAGGCAAGTCTTTCAGGTGAGAGAAAGGGTGTTTGTAGAGGCACATAAACTGCATTGACTTCATTGCTTTAGGGAAACAATACTACTCTTGTAGTTTGGCTTGAGTATTTATTCTACAAACAACATTGAAATGATGTGGTGAAGTTTTCTTTTTTTTTTTTTTAAGATTTTATTTACCTATTTGACAGAGAGAGAGATCACAAGTAGGCAGAGAGAGGAAGGGAAGCAGAGAGCCCGATGCGGGGCTCAATCCCAGGACCCTGAGACCATGACCAGAGCCGAAGGCAGAGGCTTAACCCACTGAGCCACCCAGGCGCCCCGATGTGGTGTAGTTTTTAATGGCATAAGCTCTGACGCTAAATGGATCTGGGTTCAAGTCCTGGTTTTACCATTATCCTTGTTGATTGAACTTGGACAAATTAATATAATATCTATTTAATAAAGTTGGAGAATTACCTAAGATGATACCTATAAAGTGAGTTGATATCTTAAAGCACTTTATGTTGTACATGTTTAATACAAAGAACTCGGTGATTTTTACCTCTTACATTTACTGAACACCACAATGTACCAGATAACAATTCAAAGTGCCAGGCTGCTAGTAACAAAGAGAAAGCCTCTACCCTTAGATCTCACAAAAGCTTTGTATAGTGGAGTAATGGCAGTCAATGTTGAAATGTAGGTAGATACTATGGTGCAAAGCCTTGGTTACTAGAACAAATATTTAGAATTTTATGCTGGAGTTCAGTGGTGTCATCAAAGTTTTTTGAACAGATTAATAACTAAATCACATTTTTATAATTTGTGGTTTACTTGGAAATGACATATTAGGATAGCTTCCTCTACCTTCCTCTAATTTTTACACAAATCCAATTCCAGTACAACATATACCAGAATTATATAAACAGAGTGAGTTCAGGACTTAGAGTTGCTGAGAATGGGCAGCAACACTGAGACCCGAGGTAATGGAAATCAGTGGAAGCTGGTATCAATAATGGAATGTTGGATGTGATTGAGTGTTTTCCTTGGATTGTGTCCAGGGAATTCATGGAGTTCCAAAATGTTTCAGGAAAGAAGAAGGCAGGATATACCTGAAGAAGATTCCAGATAACAAGCATAAGTGGAGTTTGTTAGATAGAGGTTTATCTGTTTGTGACAGAGGGTAGAGTGAATAAGAGCTGGACACAGTCACCCAGGATACATCTCTAACACATTTCATTTTCATGCCAGGGTAAAGGTTTTTACAGTTCACACAACACAGTTAAGTAATTTAATGTGCTTGTACCCTCATAATTATCATACCCTACACTAAACCCTCAATCACTTTACCTTAGTTATGTTTGGGATGATTTCCTTAGGCTCTGGGCCTGGACCTAGAGGTGGGTCCTATTAGTAGATCTAGTTGCAAGTACCTGGAGAAAGCAAAGGCAATAGTGAAAAGGAAAAGACTGACACAAAAGACTGTTCAGAATGTGTTGCCCTGACATTTTGTTTGTAGCAAATGTTCCCTGAAATAAAATATTCCATTGATGAAGATCTGAGAATCTTTTTTGTTGTAAGGAGATTTTATTGTTATAGGAACTTGGAGGAAAGAGATATTTGAGGTTAGGAAATTTTTCTTAAATTATCATTCACTTACTTGGTAAGTGTTTATTGAGTTCCTACTGTGTGCTAAGTGCTGGGGAAAGAAGAATGAGCAAGACATACACAAACACGGTTTCTGCCTTCATGAAAATTTTGTAACAGTGAGGGAGAGACTGAAAAAAAAAAAAAAAAGACAAACTGACACCTACAACAATTTCAAGTAAAAGTAAATGGCATGGGGACGCCTGGGAGGCCCAGTTGGTTGGGTGGCTACCTTCGGCTCAGGTCATGATCCCAGGGTCCTGGGATCGAGTCCTGCATCGGGCTCCTTGCTCGGCAAGGAGCCTGCTTTTCTCGCTGCCTCTGCCTGCCTCTCTGCCTGCTTGTGTGTATTCTCTCTCTCTCTCTCTGGCAAATAAATAAAATCTTTAAAAAAAAAACAAAATAAGTGGCACGAAAGACACAAACATGGGCTAAAATAATGATGATGATAGTCAGGCACTGTTCTAAATGCTTTATGCACCATAACTAATCATAACAACCCTCTGAAGTATGTACTATTATTATGCCTATTTTATGAGGGAACTGAGACACAGAGAGGCTAAGTAACTTGGGTAACAAAGGAACCAGGAATGGCTTTGTCTACCTCTAGAGCATATCTTCTTAACTATTGTACCAAAGAGGTTGGAGAAACTGACTTTAGAACAGATAATCAGAAAAGGCCTCTCTGAGAAAGTAACATTTAATTTGAGATCTAAAGACCATCTAAGGCAGTCTACATTGATAAGAATTCACTGAACACCAAGAGATGGTCTGTTGAGCAAACCTGATTTTCTTCAAGATATTTGCTAGCAATTAGACCAGAAAAGTTTCAGTAAAAGCAGTAAGAGCTTTGTCAAAAGATTACACAGTATAAGGAAAAGATCAGGAGGTAGAGGTTAGTATAAGATCTAGTAGTAGAAAAAGAAATGATTAATTCTGGCGACACTGTCAATGTATCTGTAAAACCATGTATTGCTATGGTTTGCATGCTCTTTAGGACAGAAGGTCCTGGAACTCTCCTGTGTACTTCCACAATTTCTACCTCTGTCAGATCTCATGACTGCACCAGAAGTGTGGTGTGTTCCAAGCCTATGACATTTCTCTTTGGGACTTGCCTTGGCATGATGGAAATTAAATGTGTCTAAGAGCAATCAGATGATCAATGCAAATAACCAACCTCTTCTATGTGAACATAAAGCAAGCCTCATTGAGAGTGGACCCAGCAAATGACAGCTCTGTTGATGCTACCACATGATTGCTTTAGGTCTGTAAAAAGGTAACCCCTACTCTTTCCTTTACCATAAAGAATGCAGCACACCAAGCACTTAAGCTTATCTTTATCGTCTGCCAAGACTCACAGCTGAAGTCTGCTAAGGATGGACTATGGTGGCACTCAGACAGCAATGTCTGGAACCAAGGACATGAGTGTCAAGACTCTCCGTTTAGGTTAATAGAAGAATAGAGCAGCCAACAAGTTTCCCCATACTTCCAAGGTCTTATAAAGCACTAACTGTGTGCTCCTAGTGTAATTGACAAGAAGCCCTAAGTCTCTCTTGAGACCTATATGTTTTCAGGCAAGAGGTTAGCAAAAAGAGTTGTAGTACAGTTGGGCCACAAGATTAATCATGCCTTAGCACTGGTCAGACCTAGATTACTAATGTACCATTTTATTAATCATAATGGATAGTTGTGGTTGGTAAAGCATATAAGATGTTTGTTTAAAAATTCATTACTATCAGTCTTGTAAATTTCATTCGACAGTTCAGAAACCAAACTCCCTTCCATAATCAAGTACCTCCCAAAGTATTAGAAACCTTCCAGAGAAGAGGACTTTTTTCAGACAGAATTCAACACCTGTCTGTGGATGACCGGCTGTTAGAAGGAAGGTTGACAAGTGCTATTGAAATCCCCCACAATTCCATGTGGTGGCAGCACAGCTCTAGCTCCAGAAGCTTAGGCTAAACTTTTCATGCAAAACCTTGGAGCTGCTCAGCAGTTACAAATGACTAAGATCAAAGGGGAGATGGAAAGTCATAGCAGTGACCAAGTCATACTAAAATATATGCAGGGCTATCAATGAGGTTCCTTCAAGGTCTGATATCACCAGACCCAACTCCAAGGTTCTTGGATTTGTTGACAGGAGTACCTTGGCTGGCCACTTCATAATGGCATTTACTAAGTAGGCCCAACAGTGTTTTCATGTCACTCAAAAAGGCTACGGATGGATGTACTTTGTTCTTCTGGACGTCTGCTTCAATAAATAATGTCTCTGGAATTGATTAGAAAGCTGGGAAAGGAGAAACATGGGAGAAACAGAAAGAGTTCTTCATCTCTTTGGCTGGACTCCATTCCTCCATTCCTAGTTCTTAGCCTAAAAAAAATTGGTTTAGGGTCTCCCAGAATGACTGTGACTTACTCATAGTGACCCACAGAAGAGCTGGCATAACATCTTCTTTTCCTCTTCACCACCCTAAATCTTTATCTCACAAAGGATGTACTATTCTAGGCATGACTAGAAAGTAAAGATAACTCATATCAGGAATGAATATTATTTTCTTGGAAATTGACTTGTTCCCCAGCTTATCATCATGGTAGTGACAAGAGAGAGAGAGAGAATTTCCTTCATAAAATAAAATAAAATGTCTTAATAAGAAAAAATAAAAATAAACACGTCCTTTCAATCAGCAATTCTATTTCAAAAAAAAAAAAAGACTATACAGAATGACTGTGGGTAAAATTGAAATAAGGTAGTATTCAGGACTAAACCTGATTCCTTGAGCATCACAGAGTAATAATAATGTTTACCCTGTATTCTCATATTCCTACAGAACTCTATTATTTTTTAAAATACTTTCATGTAAAGTGTTGCATCTGAGATTACCAACAATATTTTGAGATAAGTTATAGAATATAATTTTAGAAATGAGGAAACTGAAGCCAAGATAATTAAGGGACTTGCCCAAGTTCACTCAGCTAGGAAGTAAGCAGAAAACAAGACTCAAACCGAGATTTGTCTGATTCCAAATTGAGCTCTCTTTTTACTCTACCTGTGGTTCATAATGTTCTCCATAAATATAAGGACTCTTTTCCAGATCAAATGTTTTAGACTTCCACAAAAGAAGGTTGTTCTTTTAGTAGTCACTGATTGAATCACATGAATCGTGACAAGAAACCACTCAATTCAATAATGCTTTTAATGAATTCACAACTTACCCAAACAAAACCAATATTCATTTTAAAATGCTAGATGGTTGCATTATTTTTTAGTCTACAGATAATGCCTGGAGTATATATAGATTCCTATATCTTGCACAATGATTGGGAGTCACTTCACTAAATCTCTAAAGCAAGAGAACTTGATTCTTACTCTAACCATTAAACAGTATAATGTGGTGTTTAAATGCTTAGGCTCTGGAATCAGACTTTCTTGGGTCACAATGGTATCTATGCTACATAGAAGCTGATACATGATTTTGATATTAACACTACTGCCTTGAAAAGCTTACTTAATCATTCTGTGTCTAAGTTTTCTCTTCTTTAAAATAGGATAATAATGATACCTACCTTATAAGGTAGTTGTATAAATTAAATGAGATTATGCACATAAAATTCTTAGCACAATGCCTGATACAAAGGAATTACTAAAAAATGTTGGATTTTATCTCCTACTAGTCAAAAGTATTACTTTTATCAACCCATTGAAATTATTATTATTTCATCTATAAAATGGAACTGTGAATGCTAAGTCACCCTAAAGCAGGTGGCACACCATGATATCTTGGGGTCTTTTCCATCTCTAAGATATATGGTTCTGAGACCATCATCAGCTCTTTCCTAGAACAGAACTACTGCTAGCTTAAAGGAGCCATAGCAAGGAAATCTAGAAGCAGAAAGACCTATGAAAACTCCTTTTATTCAGATCAAAAACCAAAGCAGCATAACTAATAATTTCATCGTAACTTGACTATATCTGCCAAGATCTTATCTCCAAATAAGGTCACATTCACAGGTTTCAGGTAGACATGAATTTGAGGAAGGAAATACTACTCAACCCACTCACTACTCCTGGGAATGTCACTTCATCTGTCATCACCTGTTTCCTCATCAGTAAATTCATGAGAAAAGTGGACTCAAAGTATTTTGATGATTATGGAAATTACAAATTTTCCAGAGTCTCATTTTTATGGTCTCCAACCACAATGTACTTATAAGAACATGAGACAGCAGGAGAACCCATAAAAGAAATCCAGAAGCATGAGGGATTGTGGTCTGTTTTCTAAGCTCATCAGTTCAAAGCATTAACTGACCACAAAATATCAACTCCCACACTGTGCCGATACTACGGTACTACAGCGAACACTATGATAGTGGGGACCAGGTCTTTCACGCATTTTGAACAAGTAACACCTTGCACTGTGGGTGCTTAATAAATGTTTATCATTATCATTATCATAATTGTATCATAGGTTACCAGCAGGGATAGAGAGTGCTCATTACTGCTCTGTTTTGAGATAGTCTCAGTGGGAGAAATCAGAAAGGAGAAATATATTCTCCACATGACATGAATTGCCCAGTATAGCAAGTTTTGTCTCTGGACAGCAATGGGATTTTTACACGGCTGTCCTCAAAACTCAAATGTGTCACCTACATCCTTATAATTAGAATACCCTAAAACACAAAATGCCATAAATCCCAAAGATAATGATTTCCCTAACTTATTTTTACTGAGGACAGTGAGAGTGGATGGAGAAGAGGTACTCATAGGGAAGCACTGAGATGTCTTGGAAAAAAAACAAAAACTTCACCAGAGTTCAAAAAAGCCAAACCCTGTCCATGGATCTACTACTTCCTACCTATGCAACTCATAGTTTAGTTTCCTAGGGCTATTGTAACAAATTACCACAGACTGGAGACTGTGAACAACGGAAATTTATTTTTTCGTAGTCCAGGAGGCTAGAAGTCTAAAATCAAGGTGCTGGCAAAACCATGCTCTCTCTGAAGGCTCTATGGAAGAATCTCTTCCATGCTTCTCTTCTGCCTTCTGGTTCTTTGAGTTTTTGACTTATAGCTGCCTGACTCCAAACTTTGCCTGCCATCACATGGTCTTCTTCCCTATGGTCTTTATGTCTCTGTCACCAAAACTCCCTCTCCTTATAAGGACACCAATCATTGGATTTAGGGCACACCCTAATTCAGTATGGCTTCATTTTAACTTGATTACTTTTGAGAAGAACCTGTTTCCAAATTTCCAAATAAGGCCATAGTCACAGGTTTTAGGTGGAAATTAATTTGCAGGAGCAATATTCAACCCACTCACCTAGGAATGTCACTTAACCAGCCCAGTTTTCTTATCAGTAAATCTGTGATCATTTCTCTGGCCATATCTATCACACAACTATAATCCCTATCCTTTATCCCTATTCCCCATATCCCCTATACCCCCTATACTTTTGGGGAAATATTGTGGAATTACAGATCCACATTTATGATTCCAGAACCAGTCTGGAAAAAAAACTTTTTTTGGAAAAAAAGTAGGTTTTTTTCCCCCCATTCCAAATGCAAGTCACATTCACTAATAATATTTCTGGTTGGTTGCTCCCTGCAAGAAGAAAAGTTGTAAGGAAGCAAAATATTGCATGTTACAAAACTATAGTTTGGGTTTCTATAAACCTATCCAACATATACATTGCATTATTTAATATAAATAATAGATGCTTCAGAGGTAATCACTTTTGAAAAATAAAATGTGCTGTACTTTACATAGAAATAAGCTTATTGAGCCACAGTGAGTGAAACAAAGACTTTGAAGTGTTTTCCAGAATAAGAATTCATCCAAACACCTCCAGCCCTTGTTCTCCCTAGCACAGGCATAAATCCAAGGCCAGAGAAAGGAGATCAGTCTCGGGCTACTTCAAGTACTTCTGTATGTATTCAAGACTTGTTTAGCAACTGAACACAGAGTACAGTGAGCCCTGTTCAATTTCTTCAAATCCTACATAAGTGGAAGTATACCAATAGGTTTATCATTATTTAGGGCTAATCAACAATGAACTTTAAAGTTAAGTTGAATAAACAGAATGTTCTTGATTATAATTTCCTTCTGCTAGAGGCTTTTATATCTCTCTACTTGGTTCATCAAAGTTAGTTGTCATTGTTCCATGTGCTCCTGTGGAAAAAGGTATATCTCCCATTAGAAATACTTTTGTCACAACTAAAATGAAAGAAAAGAAAAACAACACAGAGAACAAATCAAGGAATAGCCTTTTGGGCTAATCTTTTGAGTTGTTTCCCTTGGGCCATCTGTGTGCTTAATGATGGATTGTTCTGCCACACTGAAGTACTGAGAAAATCCATCCTTTCTTTCAGCCCAAACCACCTACACCTACCTCAGTAATAGCTTTGCTCAAAGGAAAGGAAGAATTGTTTCATATGAAAATTGGGCAGCCAAGCAAAAATTCTGGTAGAAGTTCCCGCAAACAACAGCTGGTGTCAAGCCATGCATTCAAGGAAAGATGTGAATTTGAAGATTTGGGGGATTGCCAGAATGATCCTCATATTTGATTAACCAGATTGATTTTTTTCTAATCGAGCATTAAGAAAGAATCACGTGGCTCAGATCTGGATTAGTCTGTGCAATTGAGATTTCTTTGATACTTTCCTAAATAGAAGCACAACCTATTTGAGTGATGACATAAGCTCACTAGGATCAGTCCAAAGCACCTTACAAAGACATATTTCTTGGGAACAGTCTCTAAAATGAGTTGGGGAAGGAAGTTGTGAGCATTGGAATATGAAATCTCTGTGATGTGGGGAACAAATGCAGAAGGAAATGTAGATAAAATTAAATTTCCTTATAACCTGCAGCCCATTGACAAATACGAGGCAAGCAGAGTATAAGATTCCTCCAGGAAACTCCCAACTATCCTAATCATTTGCTAGAGGGAAAAACAGCCTTAGCTTGATAATATCTAGGCCTCCAGAATCCTGTGAGCCTTCCTTAGTATATGAAAGTCTTTTTGGAAACTTCCCTTTTGTGTTTGCCTCCCCCAACTCAAGTATATAATCAGCCATTTCTCACAACCCCAGTATAGTCCTTTTTGCCCACAGGTCCTGTCCCCATGCTTTAATAGAACCACTTTTTTTTTTTTTTTTAACCAAAGTCATCTCAAGAATTCCTTCTTGGCCATCAGCTCTGAATCTCAACATTTCCACATCATTTTAGCATCTTACATGGGGCTTTGTGTCTTTTCATCTGGACTCTTAGCCTCAGTGCAAACTTGATGAGTAATTCCTCTTCTCTTCCTTTACTTTCATTTCAGGGACTTTTCAAGGAGTACAGTCTTATTGCAACACTTTTTATATGGCAGGCCACAATCCTTTAATCTATGGCTACTCCATGGGGAGGAGTAAGCCCGCATTTTGGCCAGAAGTTAGTACCATGGCTGGAATGGTAATAAGACCCAGAAACTTGATGCCCTCTCCTTATTCCTGTCCTTACACAAAGTGTGTTGAGCACAGGACAGCCACCTAAGTGACTGTCATGGCTACCAATCTTAAGACTCCTGTGTGAGGTTTCCTCCTCACTGGTCTAATATGATCCCATCCATACCCCTGGTCTAGTCACTTCTGGCTTCAAGACCTCCATTGGAGCCAGCCAAAACCAGTATCCAATTGAATTAAAACCCAAACAGGGACCATTTCCTTGAGAAGATGGCTGTAGAGACTTCATGTATTGAATTGTCACTTAGACCATGATGGTTTTCTTTTTTCTTTAATGAAACATTTTATTTTTGCCTTTAAACTTTTTATTTAAAATCAATTTAATTAACATACTGTATTATTAGTTTCAGAGGTTTCAGAATTCAGTGATTCATCAGTTGTATATAACATCCAGAGCTTATTACATTGACTGCCCTCCTTAATGTCCATCACCCAATTAACCCCATTCCCACACCCCCCTCCCCTCCAGCAACCCTCAGTTTGTTACCTATAGCTCAGGGTCTCTTATGGTTTACCTCCCTCTCTCTTTTCATCTTATTTTATTTTTCCTTCCCTTCCCCTATGATCATCTGTTTTGTTTTGTAAATTCCACATATGAGTGAAATCATATGGTATTTATCTTTCTTGGACAGACTTATCTCACTTGGCATACCACCTTCTAATTCTATCCACATCATTGCAAATGGCAAGATTTCATTCTTTTTGACAGAGTAATATTCCATACACACACACATATACACACCCCATCTTCTTTATCCATTCATCTGTTGATGGATATCTGGGCTCTTTCCATATTTTGGCTATTGAGGACACTGCTGATATAAAACATTGGGGTGCAACTGTGCCTCTTTGAATCACTATGTTTGTATCCTTTGTATAAATACCTACTAGTGCAATTGCTGGGTCAAAGGATAGCTCTATTTTTAATTTTTGAGGAACCTCCATATGGTTTCCGAGAGTGCGTGTACCAGTTTGCAGTCACACCAAATTTAGGATGAAAGTGTAATAAAGTTCCCCTTTCTCTGCACCTTTACCAGCATCTGTTGTTTCCTGAGTTGTTAGTTTTAGCCATTCTGACTGGTATGCAGTGGTATTCTCATTGTGGTTTTCATTTGTATTTCTCTGATGCTGAGTGGTATTGAGTACTTTTTCTTGTATCTGTTGGCCATTTGTATGTCTTTTTTGGAGAAATGTCTGTTTATGTCTTCTGCCAATTTCTTGGATGGATTTATTTTTGGGGGGGGGGTTGTTGAGTTTGATAAGTTCTTTATAGATTTTAGATACTGCCCTTTAGATCTGATAAGACATTTGCAAATATCTTCTCCCATTCCATAGGCTGCCTTTTGGTTTTATTGATTATCTCCTTTGTTGTGCAAAAGTTTTTATCTTGAAAGCTCAATAATTTATTTTTGCTTTTGTTTCTCTTGCTTTGGAGACTTGTCTAGCATAAACTTGCTGCAGCTGAGGTCGAAGACGTTGCTGCCTGTGTTCTATTACAGGATTCTTATGGATTCCTGTCTCACATTTAGGTCTTTCATCCATTTTGAGGTTATTTTTGTGTGTGGTGTGAGAAAGTGGTCCAGTTTCATTCTTCTGCATGTGACTGTCTAATTTTCCCAACACCATTTTTTTTTTAAATTGTCTTTTACACATTGGGTATTCTTTCCTGCTTTGTCAAAGATTATTTGACCACAGAGTTGAAGGTCTATTTCTGGGTTCTCTTCTTGTGCCAGTACCATATTGTCTAGAGGATTAAAGCTTTTTAATATAACTTAAAGTCTGGAATTGTGATGCCACTAGTTTTGGTTTTCTTATTCAACATTCTTTTGGCTATTTGGATCTTTTCTGGTTCCATACAAATTTTAGGATTATTTGTTCCTATGTTGATGGTATTTAGATAGGGATTACATTGAATGTGTAGATTGCTCTAGGTAGCATAGACATTTAAATAATATTTGTTCTTCCAACCCATGAGCATGGAATGTTTTCCCATTTCTTTGTATCTTCCTCAGTTTCTTTCATAAGTGTTCTATAGTTTTCAGAGTACAGATCCTTTACCTCTTCAGTTAGGTTTATTCCTACGTATTTTATGGTTTTCAGTGCAATTATCAATGGAATCGATTCCTTGATTTCTCTTTCTTCTGCTTCATTGTTAATGTAAAGAAATACAATTGACTTCTGCACATTGATTTTATATACAGCCACTGTGCTGAATTCCTGTATCAGTTCTAGCTATTTTTTGCTGGAGTCTTTCAGGTTTTCTACGTAGATAATCATGTTATCTGCAAAGAGTGAAAGCTTGACTTCTTTGCTGATTTGGATGCATTTCATTTCTTTTTGTTGTCTGTTGCTGAGGCTGGGACTCACAGCGGTGAGAGTGGTCATCCATGTTGTGCTCCTGACCTTAGGGGAAATGTTCTCGGTTTTTCCCCATTGAGAATGATATTTGCTGTGGGTTTCTTGTAAATGGTTTTTATGATATTGAGTTATGTTTCTTCTATACGTACATGGCAGAGTTTTTATCAACAAAGCAGCTTGAATATTATCAAATGTTTTTTCTGCATGAATTGAGAGGATCATATGGTTCTCCTCCTCTCTTTTATTAATGTGGTGTATCACATTGATTTGCAGAGGTTGAACCACACTTACAGCCCAGGAATAAACCCCACTTGGTCATAGTGAATAATTCTTTCACTGTACTGTGGTATCTTTTTTTTTTTTTAAGATTTTATTTATTTATTTATTTGACAGGCAGAGATCACAAGTAGGCAGAGAGAGAGGAGGAAGCAGGCTCCCTGCTGAGCAAGGAGCCCGATGTGGGGCTCGATCCCAGGACCCTGGGATCATGACCTGAGCTGAAGGCAGAGGCTTAACCCACTGAGCCACCCAGGCACACCTGTACTGTGGTATCTTATAAGCTAGTATCTTGGTGAGAATTTTTGCATCCATGTTCATCAGGGATATTGGTCTGTAATTCTCCTTTTTTAGTGGGGTCCTTGTCTGGTTTAGGGATCAAGGTAATGCTGGCCTCAGAATTAACTGGGAAGTTTTCCTTACATTTCTATTTTTTTTTTAAGCAGCTTCAGAAGAAGAGGTATTAATTCTTCTTTAAATGTTTGGTAGAATTCTGTTGGGAGGGCATCCAGCCCTGGACTCCAGTTTGTTGGGAAATTTTTAATTACTGTTATTACTGGTTATGAATCTGTTCAGGTTTTCTACTTTTTTCCTGTTTCAGTTTTGGTAGTTTATATAATTCTAGGAATGCATTCATTTCTTCCAGATTGCCAATTTTTTGGCAATATTTTTTGGCAATATAATTGCTCATAATATTCTCATAATTGTTTGTATTTCCTCAGTGTTGGTTGTGATCTTTTCTGTTTCATTCATGATTTTATTCATTTGGGTCCTTTCTCTCTCTCTCTCTCTCTCTCTCTCTCTCTCTTTGTAATAAGTCTGGTTAGGGGCTTATCGATCTTATTAACTCTTTCAAGGAACCAGATCCTGGTTTTGCTGATCTGTTCTACTTTTTTAAAAATTTCTGTATCATTGATTTCTACTCTAATCTTTATTTCTCTTATTCTGCTGGATTTAGACTTTATTTGCTGTTCTTTTTCTAGCTCTTTTAAATATAAGGTTAGGTTGTGTACTTGAGACCTTTCTTGTTTCTTGGGAAAGGCCTGTATTACTACATACTTCCCTCTTAGGACTGCCTTTGTTGCATCTCAAATGTTCTGAATTGTCGTGTTTTCATTTTCACTTGCTTTCATGTATTTTTTCATTCTTCTTTAATTTCCTGATTGGCTGGTTTATTCTTTAGTAGGATGCTCTTTAACCTCCATATATTTGTGGTACTTCCACATTTTTTAATGTAGTTGATGTTACGTTTTAAAACATTGTGATCTGAAAATATGCATGCTATTGTCTCAATCTTTTTGTACCAGCTGAGACCTGATTTGGGACACAGTATGTGATCTGTTCTGGAGAATGTTCCATGGACACTTGAGAAGAATGTGTATGCTGCTGCTTTAGGATGAAATGCTCTGAAAATATCTGTGAAGTCCCTCTGATCCAGTGTGTCATTCAAAGCCCTTTGTCCTTGTTGATCTTCTGCTTAGGTGGTCTTCTTATTGCTGTGAGTGGGGTGTTAAAGTCCCCTACAATTATTTTATTATCAACTTGTTTCTTTAATTTTTTTATTAATTGGTTTATATAATTAGCTGCTTCCAAGTTAGGGACATAAATATTTACAATTGTTAGATCTTCTTTTTGGATAGACTCTTTTATTATGATATAGTGTCCTTCATCATCTCTTATTACAATCTTTGGTTTACAATCCAGGTTGTCTGATATAAGGATGGCTATTCCAGCTTTCTTTTGATGTCCACTGGCATGAAAAATTGTTCTTCACACACTCACTTTCAATCTAGAGGTGTCTTTGTGTCTAAAATGAGTCTCTTTTAAGCAGTATATCAAGGGTCTTTTTTTTTAATCCATTCTGATACCCATGTCTTTTGATTGGAGCATTTAGTTCATTTACAATTAGAGTAATTATTGGAAGATATTGCAACCTGTAAAGTTGCTGTTTAACCTGTAAAGTTGCTGTTCCTGTAGATTATCTCTATTCCTCTCTAGTCTTTTTTATTTTGGGGCTCTCTCTTCACACAAAGTATTCCCTTTAATATTTCTCACAAGACTTGTTTAGTTCATAGACTCCTTTAGTTTTTGTTTGTCATTGAAACTCATCTTTGCTCCATAAAGTATTCTTGGCTGCATGTTTTTGCCATTTAGTACATTGAATATATCACACCAGTCCTTTCTGGCCTACCAGGTCTCTGTGGACAAATCTGCTGCCACGACCTCTTGTTCTGAGATGCTTTCAGGATTTTGTCTTTATCTTTGAAATTTACAAGCTTCTCTTTTATATGTCGAGGTGTTGACCTATTTTTATTGATTTTGAGGGGGTTCTTTGTGCCTCCTGGACTTGAATGCCTGTTGCCTTTCCTAGATTCAGGAAGTTCTCAGCTATAATTTGTTCAAATAAACCTTCTGTCCCTCACTTCCACTCATTCCTCATCTTCTGGGACCCACTTTAAGTGGACCCAAGTGGAACATAGCTTAGTATTTAAACTAATTTAAGTTGGTTGGTTTAATTAAGAAAGACATGTATTTAGAGTTATTAGAATTAAATATAAAACTTTTATTCTATCTAGGTTTGCTGAAGGTCAAAAAAGCTCATGTTTTCTCTGTTGCAGTTTGTCAGCAAAGAGAAGATTTAAAATTGTGGTTAATTTTGTTGGTCTCAAAGTTGTCATGGGTAATTGTTAAGATAGCTTTCAAAATATTTGGTAACCTGAAACTTTAAAGGTTTTCTTGGATAATAAATGAGTTTGAATTCATTGTACATCTAGGCCTTTTTCAAATGAGATAAAATACTAAAGCACTGATTACTGAACATAGATTTTTGTTATGGGCTTCTTATCACAGAAAACTAAGGATACATCAGTCTGCTGGTACCCACATTTTGTGCTTTACTAAAAGATTGTACTATGAAAAAACATGTGTTTAAAACTATGAAATGTATTAATAAATTAGCCATCTAAAGAAATCTGTTAATAACAGTTCACTAACTACTTAGTTTTCACTGGAGACTATCGTTTCAAGAGTTAAAATTCTGCTAAATGTAATTAAGACTGATGGAAATAGGGGAAGCAAATCTATATGTGGAAAAGTAGGAGATTATATAAGAAAGGTATAAGGAATGGGAATACATTTTTGTCAAAAGTAATTTTGTCCTAATGAAATTGGTTGTTTGAAAATAAAAGTCTTGGGGAAAAATCTGAATGCAAAAGAAAGTTGTAGAAGGTTTATCAAGGAAAATCTTTGGAAAGGAATTTTATATGTGGTCAGGACTAAGTTGAAGTGAATGGATTTTAAAAGTACACTGGCATAAGACTGAAATTCTGCTTTTCTCCTCCTATTCAAAAGACAATGTTTTCTTGGATTATTGATCTGCTCTTGAGAAGAAAATATAAACAATCTATTTTCTCTCTTGTCTGCCTAGAAAACCAAAACTTGTGTTTTGCCTGTATCAGGTCTTTGATTATGTAAAGGAGCTAAGATTTCCAACAACTATATAACTCTGCATATTTGCCTTTGGAATCTCCTATTGCCGCTTTGGTTAAGTAAATAATTAAGTTATGAAATGATCTGTAATCCTATTTAGGCATGTGCTTTAAGACTTTCTGAGGTTTGGGTTTTTTTTTTTATAACAATTTTATTTATTTATCTGACAGCGTAAGAGAGTACAAGCGGGAAGGGTAGCAGGCAGATGGAGAGAGAGAAACAGGCTCACCTGCTGAGCAAAGAGCCTGAGCCTGATGCAGGGCTTGATCCCAGAACCCTGGGATCATGACCTGAGCCAAAGGCAGATGCTTAACTGATTGAGTCACCCAGGTGACCTGGGTTTTTGATATTTTTAAATTTGGTAAAAATTTCCAGACAAACTGAGGAAAATTATTTTTTGTGACTCTTGTTTGAAACATTGCTGGTTCCCTAATGTTTGTTCTTCCAGATTAAGGAAATTTTCTTTTGAGATATCCATGATATGCAGAAGTAGGATAAAATATTTTTCTGTGAAAAACCTGAAGTGTTTAAATTTTCTTTCTACCTGAATTCTCTGAAATTCAAAAAACTATCAGTGAGTGTTCTTTCATGGTGATCACAGTTCTTTGTATAAGTTCAATAAGAATCTGTTCTCCTTGTAATGTGACATCATTGGAAACATTTGTTGTTTTACCAAGGCTTTGACTGGAATGTCATATTTGAGAAAGACATGCATAGACTCAGATATGACCAAACAGCTTTAAGGAACAGAGGCTGCTTTACAAAACATGGAGTCTTAAAGCCCCTTGGAAATGCTGGCATGGTACCTTGCTTATAGAATTCCCAGCAGCCTTATCAGGTGACTAAAGAATGTCACAGCCTGGCAGGTAAAGGAACCTCAGGATATTTTGGGGGACCTCAAGAAGTGGAATTCACCAAAATTTACAGGTTTTGCAGGCATGTCTGATGGGAAGTACTTAGCTTGGTTTCTGGCCTAAAGAGGCTAATAAAATTTCAGTTGAGATTCTTTATAAGAATTTCCTCCAAGGCAGGTTTTAAAAGATCTATGTAATCAATGACTATTCTTGCTGAGCTTACATAAACAATTAGGCCAAGTTTGTTAAAACTGGACTTGTTTTTCAAATGAATTAGTCTTTATTTGGCTATCTCTGATTAAAAATTAGGATTATTACAGAGAGAAAATGTTTCAATAACACATCTTTGTAGATGTTAAATTTTAGTCCTATTTATTATAAATTAGACTAGATCCTGAATTTTTCTGGTTTCCTCAAATATTTGGCTGTGGCTCTCCAACCAAGGTTTCCAGTCATCTTCCACTCTCTTGACTCAGTCATTAAAAAATTAAACTGCCTTTTTCCTAAAAGCCCTAAAAAGTGATGCTCGAAAACTTGTGGTAAACTTCAGAGAAATAACTCATGTATAGATTATCTTTTTGCTTATTATTCTTGGTGATAATAAAAGGAACTTATAGGCATATGATTATTTGAACAACTGGAAAATGGGAAGGATTCCTCCAACAATTGCATATGAAAAGCCTTTTTTTTACTATAGACCTATCAATAGATAAACTATAGTACTCTAATAAATTATTCACTCGAGGCTGGTTTAATTCACAAGTTACTTAATGAGTATAATGATCACATACTCCAAAAACTGATTTAACTATAACTGAAAGTCCACCCCATGTAAATCCTGGAGACAGAGTTTATTTAAAAGACTGGAAATCAAAGACAGCAGGGGACTTAAGTCCAAAATGGTAAGGTCTATATCAGGTCATATTATATACTCCCATTACAATAAAATTAGAGGGGTACTCTTCATGGGCTCATATATCTAGAATAAAATCTGTACCTCCTTCACAGGAAACCAATGAGCAAATAACACGCCTTCTTAATCCTGTGAATCTGTAGAAGATCTCAAATTCCTCTTCAAACAACAATGAAGTTTATATATTCTCTCTTTGTTTTCTGTTCACCTATCTTAGCTGATAATTCCTTCTTAAAATGGGCCATTCACAAAGATCACCAGAGACATTTGAATTACAAACCAGAAAAACCCATCTGATTCCTGCTGCATGTTCCCACTCCATCTGAGGATGCTTCAAGCCTGACATCTAAAAATCTCACTGGCAAGCACCTGAGACTCAGACACTGGGTTTATAATTTGCTCTAATCATTAACTTACATTTTTTCTTTTGTTTCCATACAGATGCCTCTTATTACACTTGATTGCTTACTAATCAAAATAGAGTCTGTGATGGCTACCACCACTCACTATACCATTAAGGCTTTAAATAACTCTCAAAATGGCATTAGATATTTTAACTGCACAAGGTAGAAATGTGCAAGCATAAACACAGAATGTTGTGTATATATTACAGATATCACAAAAATGTAACAAGATTGCATATATATATATATATATATATATATATATATATACTTAAATTGATGCTTTAAATGAACTCTCTTTCCTTTAGGGGTTGGTGAAACTCTTAGACTGGAGAAAGATTTTAGGCAACTATCAAAGGCTGTCTTTATTGGGTTTCACTTTCTCATTATAATATTAACCTTATTTTGTTGTCTTTTCTACTTTCTCCCTGCCTGGTGCCAAGACTCCTTCACTGCCATAACTTCCAGCTGACAGACGATCCCTTATGCTCAAGGAGGTTCATATATGTTGGATTGGCTGCCTATGCCTGTGGTAACACCTATATATAAGTTACCCAACTGACCAGTGTTGACCCATAGGTAGATGAAGCAGAAGAGCAAGGTTCTTGACTTACAGAGTGGAAGAATGACTCTCACGGACATGGTCCCCAAAGGGTTGCCAATGTGGGCTTCCACCAATAGTCTTTTATTCAGAACTGACCAGGGATCTCGTGGCCTTAACATTCTTGTGACATCTTGGTTTGAGCAAGGACTGGTGATAACATCTTTAATGTCTTACTTCTTCTTTGGGGTCTGGTTATTCTTTATTGGTCACAGTGTGACTGCCATAAATAGACCCCACCTCTGACACCCAGCACAGGGTGGTCTGGTTTTTCCTCTTATCTCTGGTTTTGTTACGCCTCGGCATTTCTGAGATTTCTGTGAGCCTGATCACATAGTCCTCTACCTATCTTTCCCTACCTAGCCCCACCTGTCCCTGTACTCAATGAGCCTTTTGGACGTATGTTGGTGGGTCATATACTTGGGGGATGATTGCCAACATGTATCTTGGGAAGGTAGAGATAAAAGGAGTTTCTGAAGGAATTTTCATACGTTAAAGTAGACTAATGGGATCCTGGGGATCAAGCTAAGATTGCCTTTGCCCTTAGCAAAGTGTCAGTATCCAGGCAGTTGAGTCCCCAGGGGAATGTCACTCTGCCTGTTTCAAGGACTTGTCAATGGGCTGTAAGTAGTGAGGAAATTTAAAAATTTTTCTTCTGCTTTCATTTCCTACATCATAGGTGTAAGGTTTTATAGGCGAGATAAACATGACACCAGGCGAGGTAGGCACCAGGCAAGATTTATTAAAGACACTCTCTGGTGAAGTTTCAGGGCTCAGGAGAAGGGAAGCCAGCAAAGTCGTGCCGGGAGGAGGGTGGGCACCCTTGAGCGAGGTTCCTTGACTCTGGAAAGCTGAGTCGGGGAAGTCGCACTGGGAGGGAGTTGGTGGGGGTCTTTTATCCGGCCAAGGCAGGGCATGGGCTCACATCCATATATGGTAGTGTATTTGGTGATCAGAAGCTATGGGGTGGGGGGTCATGATACTTCTGTTTTCTGCATAGGTATCAGGTTACCTGTGGAGATGTGACCTGGGCATACATCCTTTGGGCGGGAGAGTCAAGGGTTAAGGAAAGGGGGTGGGAGGAGGCTGGAAGATGGTCCCCCCCCCAGGTCATTTATATTGTTCCTCCTGCACTCCCAGAGCCCCCACACCCAACAATAGGGACATCTTTTTACCCCTATTCAGCAGGAAAAAGTCACAAAAGAGGAAACCTTCCACCCTTAAAGATTAAAGGGTCAACATTGTTCAGCAGGAATTCTGTGGGAAACAAAGGCAGAAGGAAATGTAGATAAAATTAAATTTCCTTATAACCTGCAGCCCATTGACAAATACCTGAGGCAGGCAGAATATAACATTCCTCCAGGAAACTCCCAACTGTCTTGATGTTAATGCTTTGCTAGAGGGAAAAACAGCCTTAGCTTGACAATAGCTAGGCCTCCAGGATCCTGTGAGTCTTCCTTAGTATATGAAAGTCATTTTGGAAATTTCTCTTTGTGTTTACATCCCCCACCTCCAAAGTGTATAATCAGCCATTTCTTACAACCCCAGTGCAGTCCTTTCTGCCCACGGGACCTATCTCCATGCTTTAATAAAGCCACCTTTCTTACACCAAAGATGTCTCAAAAATTCTTTCTTGGCCATCAGCTCCGAACCCCAACATTTCCACATCATCTACATATAGACTTCAAGTGTTCTCTCGCAGGAGTAGCCTATCCACCCTGATTCTGATAGAGTCAGCCTGGAGCCACTACCAGATTATCTGAATTTACCCCAAATTTCAAAAAGATTATTATGTTGGCTATTTAGAAAGCAAAATAGTCATTATGCCAAAATCAGAAGACTTTTAGACCTTCTACACTTATTTTATAGTTCGGTATTTTTCACATTTGAATTACATATGGGGAAAATCAAGAGCATTTCAGCACTTAGAGCTACTAGGTGTTAATCTGGTCAGGACTGAAGCACTTGGTAAAGAAATTGTTTACCATGTGAACAATGAGAGTATTGTTAAAAAGATTTAAGAAGGAGGGTATGAGCTTCAGAATCTGGGGGTCTGGAGCTAAATGATTCTTTCTATATACATAAACCCTTACCCATAGATCCTACCAGAAGCTTCCTATCTGTCTGCAGCAAGTTAGTTGGGATACTGAGGGGAGACTCTCAGACTAGTTTCCAAAGAGCAGATGCTAGCTGGTGAACCTTGTTTATCAGGCCATTTCAGGTCTGCCAAGCAGAAAGACCCTGTGGAGAGGCTGTGGGTTGGGGACTCCAGAGCTGCCAAACAGGCACCTGCTCCCGCATTGAGATTAGGAGAGAAACCAAGCAAACAATCTCATCAACCAGTATTTAACCTCCTGTTGCTGTTCTTGATTCACTGGGGACGATGGAAAAAAGTACCAGAGCAGTAAGGCATGATTTCTCTATAGGTTGATGGCAAAGAGGTTAAAGTTCCCCCTCCGACACTAGCCAGTGCAAAGCATACTCAAGCTCACAGTGTGATTAAGGGCCACATTTCAGCCACTGATTCATGGAAATGAAGCTCCTTGAAATTCTGCATGCCTCCTTAAACAAACAGAAGCTTCAATCTTCATCCTGGGCTCTTGTCTGAGTCTATATTAGACAAATATGGAAATCCAGTTCAGGATTTTACTTCCACTGTCAGGCGCTGAAGCATTAATTCAAAGACTTGGCCCAGCCAGAGGACTAGATCCCTGCATTCACTTGAAATAATTTAGTACCAGGGGCTTTCACCTCCAGCAAGTATAGGTAAATCCTAGATTAAGAGTCCTCATCAGGGGCGCCTGGGTGGCTCAGTGGGTTAAGCTGCTGCCTTCGGCTCAGGTCATGATCTCAGGGTCCTGGGATCGAGTCCCGCCTCGGGCTCTCTGCTCAGCAGGGAGCCTGTTTCCTTCTCTCTCTCTCTCTCTGCCTGCCTCTCAGTGTACTTGTAATCTCTCTCTGTCAAATAAATAAATAAAATCTTTAAAAAAAAAAAAAGAGTCCTCATCAGTCCTAAATGGACTGCATAACTCCTGCTGCTGGGCCTTCATTAACAAACTGAATAAACTGAAGGGGAAATAAACAAGCTTCTTGCCATGCACACATGTACTCACAGCCTCCTCCACTTTCAACTCTTGACTTCTGGCATTCTTACTTCATGCTGAGTTCTATGAACAGTATTTTCCTGTGTCTTTTACAGCATGTCTGCTTCTCTTAGCTCTACTATCTTCAAGTTCTCTTTCTTTGTTTCCCAACTGCAGAGTGTTATCATCTCCCACAGACTTCTTTTTATTTTTTCTGTCTATAGTGGTAATTCATGTTCGAAATAGAACTTCCAATTCCCTAACCTTTGCCTTCCTTCCAACACAAACAGCCCTAAATAATAACCCATGTCATTATAGATGAGGAGATCAAGGCATGAGTAATTCACGATGCCATCTCTAGACTTAAAGGACTGGACAACATTTCAAAAAGGATTGTAAAGAAGGAAATGACATGGGCAGGTGGACAAGAAGTGTCCTGAGTTTGGTGCTAGGTGGGTGACTGTGACAATTTCATGATAGTTCCCTAAACTTCTCTATTCCCATCTGCTAAAACAACAACAAAACGGATGTAATTAAGTGCCAGCTCCCTGTTCCTTTTGTGGGAGATTGATAAATCAGATACACAAAAGAAAAAATCTCAAAAGGCATAAAGACCCCCATAAAACCCTCTCTGGAAAAGTAGGAAGGGTATTCCACATAGGAGAAGGAGGCTACCAAATTGTTCCCCATGAATCTGTTCCTGATTCTCTTCCCTTATCACTTCATACTCTCTTCATGAATATCTCATAGCTGAAGTTTCAATCTATGTAAAATTTCCAAATCTGGATCTCCGGACCTGACCTCTCCACTTATGTACTTAATGACATATTTACAGGACATTTCATACACACGTGGATGTCCCACAGACATTTCATATTTCATTTATCTCAAATCCCCTCTTCTTTTATTCTCTATTCCATAAAGAGAATCAATTTCTATCCAATTAGCATTGCTAAAAACATGGAGATTAGCATCTTCCTTACATTTATCTCCATCCAGTCAACCTTTATACTGTAAGCATTTGTCCCTTCCTCTCCATTCCCATTGCCACCATTCTAGTCTTGGACATCATAATTTCTCACTTGTGTTACTGCAACAGTCTCTCTCTCTCTCTCTTTTAAAGATTTTATTCATTCACTTCAGGGAGAGAGAGAGAGTGAGGAGAGGAGAGGAGGGAGAAGGATAAGCAGACTCCCTACTGAGCACAGAGCCTGACAGGGGCTCGATAAAAGGACCTTCAGATCATGACCCCAGCCAAAATCAAGAGTCAGACACTTAACTGACTGAGCCATCTACACACCCCATTGCAACAGTTTCTAAACCAGCCATGAACCTTCCACCTTTTCCCATGAGCCTTCGTATACTTGTCACTTTGTTTTCCTCCACCACCACTATTCCATTCCTCCTTCTCACTGCAATTAAGTACCTAGTAATGTCAAACCCAGGGCCAGAACTCTACATGCATATTTATTCCTATTTAATTCTGGCAACAGTTCCAACTATCATTTTCACCATTTTACAGAGGAGGAAACTAAGGCTCAAAGGAAAGAAGTAATTCGTTCAATAGCAAACAGCTCATTTAAATTCAGTGGTGGAGCTACCAGACTCAAAGCCCATGTCCTTTCCACCACACTGCCTCCATTTTTCTATCATTGCATCTAGGATTCTTCATTATACCTATTCTGTTTCTCTCTCCTTCTTAAACTATGTTTTGTCATTCTGGTTCACTAATGTATCTCTAGCACTAAGCAACATGCCTGCATCTAGCAGGTGCTCAATATGTAACCATTAAATACAAATAATGACATGTTGAAATTGACCAAGGAGTGTTCACAAATTCATGCGTCTCTATTTTTCCCACCTCATATTCTTACTGGGGCACTACTTCACATGTTGTGCCTATATGAGTCCTGGTTTGGAACTATAACCTGAAGAAAATGTGTCAAAGAAATTCCACTGATTCTTTCCCCCACTTCCTTTGTGATTGCCTAAGATACTTTGAAACTGCTGGATTTTCATGCCTAGTAAAACCTTTTCTCAGAACTGGCACAGCCAAGAATGTGGCTGAGATGGCATGAATTCCAGCTATGAATAAGTTTGGAGGTAGGCAGGTGTGAAGGATGACTTGCTTTGACCCTCTCTGACTTAAGAGGGTACAATCCTGTACCTTTCTGAGCTAGTCAGAGAAAACCAGGATAACCAAATATTATACATTTTTTATGAAGAGAATTTGGCCAAGAGCCATCCATTTTGTTTAATGATGCAGCACATGCTCTTGGTACTTGAACTTTAATAAGGACTGTACAGGCATTTGGCAGCACACATTCTATCAAGAGATTTTGACAACTAGAAAGCAAACAAAAGGACAATTTAAAAGTAACATCACATCCACTCAAGCTGTCACTCAAGTGCCTACCAGTGATCTGTCACCAAATCAATAGTATTATGGTTCATTGAAGTCAGATCAATGGTTTCACAGTTTCAGAGCAGGCAGCAGCAGCAGCACAATAGCAAACTCCATGTTTCCTGTCTATTATTACAAAGGAGGTAATCACTGTCTGGCTTCTTTCAGTGCCAAAGCCTCAGCACACTATTGCCTATAGACTCAGGGATGCTAACTGAGATGACTGGGTGTGCCATGTCATTTTCTCCTCACCTACTCCCTCGCTCTATCCTACCACCTCCTTCTCCATTCTCCAGGAATAAAAACAGGAACTAGCTTGATAAGGATTTCCCCTCCCCCCGCAAAAACCAGAGAGAGTCCATATTATAGACACTCTATGCGGCCTCACCACAAGAATTTAAGTTCCCAAGGCAAAGACTATTTTTGAAGCTAGCTCAAGCTTGGAGATTTCAAATGCCTCCTGGACTCTTTACTCCCTATGTATTCAAGTGCAGTGGACCTGTGAGAGGCTTATCTTTTCACTAGTAGAAGACCCTGAATTGCTACTTCCCACTCTTTCCTATATTCCCAGATTCCCAAAAGCTAATACTTGAGAGTATTAATTTTCCAAAAGTTCCTGAAGAGGTTTAATCCTTTGGGTAGCTTAATAACTATTATACAAATATAAATTCCCCCAAAAAATTAAATGAGGAAAAACCACAATTTCCACATATCCTCAGTACCTTGGAAAGAGGAATTGCAGTTATCTCATAAGGTTGAAAAGCCTTTAGTCCCAGGGACAATGCAACATTAGATGGGCAGGTCAAACAGTGGGTACATTTCAGGGTTCAAATGAATCTCTCCACCATGCCGGAGCACCTATTTCACTTACCAACATAGTCAAAGTCCTGAACATCAATGAGAGGAGGATGAATTATTGAAAAGCTTCTGTATAAATGGCTGCACTCTGCTATTTCCTACAAATCAAATTATTGAGAGAGATATTTGATTGTAAACATATTTAGAAAATGATTTCATTGTCGTTAGGTTGGTTTTGCTTTCTTCCCCACACTTGAATTTTCATTTGCATTAAAGTGCTGTAAAGTTAAAAAGGTCACACACACACACACACACACACACACCCTCCCAACCAGGAACTTGCACACCAGCTTTGTAAGTAAATAAATTTAATCAGCAAAAAATGAAAACCTATTATAAGCAATAGAAAACCCTTTAAATCATGCATAACATCCTTAAACAGAATTGCCTCCTCCTTACTCAGGCCACTAGCACATGGTTATTCTGACAACAAATGGCTGCTTTTCTTTTAGATGGAGGGACCCAAATTCTATTTATAGTTCTCAAACTGCAGACCTAATGGGGTTGACCAGGTTCCACTGCTGGTTCAAGAAAGATCTCCATTTCAATGACAGCACACTTTCAGAGCCTACTGTCTCTGGAGATGGAAGTGTGGCCCCACCCAGCTGGATGTCTAGTAGGCTGCATCACAGGCATAAAAGCCCACTCAACCAAGGCTGAGCAGATTGTTTCTTACTGCCTTGGGCAGAACAGTCATTGGAAAATAAGGCATCAGATGACCTAAAGGCCAAATTGCTTCTGTTGAGAGACTTGCCTAATGGCATTCAACTAGGATGCCATTGCCCAAGGGAGCCCCTAAGCAATGCCTTGGCTCTAAGCACTGAAAATACAAAGAAATGAAAATCTTGGACTTCCCTGCTCTGTCATGGTGACAGAAGAAGCATCTAGTGACAAGAGAGAAAGATGTATTAATTTAATAGTCACTCATTTTTTTCAATAACTTTGTGTTGAGTACCTGCTATATGTCAGGTATTGAATTTACACCCAAATCATGAAGACCCATCATCAGAATTCCAGAACCCTCAGACTCCGTTTTCCCTTCAAACAATGACAGTAATGCAGGTGTGAGTCATTGAGATGCTGTGGAATTTGATCAATTAGAAATAAGCTTCTCCCTCAGCACAGATCTGCCTGTCCCTCTCCCTCTACTCCTCCCCACACCCTGTCACTTATACTCTTTCTCTTGCAAATAAATAAATAAATAAATAAAATCTTTTAAAAAAGAAATGAGCTTCTAGACAATGTTAACTGGTAATACATTCAACATGTAGTTATCAATTGATCACTTTGTACAAAAAAAAAAAAAAAAACTGAACTAACCACAGTGACCAATGGAATTGAGAGTGGGAGTGGGACAAAAAGGAAAGGGAGGCATGCTTTATCCTCTTGGGTTAGTCAAAACCACAGTGAGAACACAAGGAAACAATAGACAAAGTCTAGTTTTAACTTATTTGTCTCTGTTTTAGCTGCAACTAAACAAAGCCATTTTGTACTTTAAATTAATTTATTAATTCACTCACTTGATATTATTTGAAGACCTGCGCACTCATCACAGTGCTAGGCAACCTAGGAATATAAAAATGATGGCTTATGTAATAATAGCAACCACTAATAAAAGAACAACTATATACCAAGCTCTGTGATAAATGTTTTTACAGATTCTTTTGCATCACTCACGCCAAATCACTACAACTTAATTGATCTGGTATGTACTGATGTATAAAAGTTGTATTAGGTAGGTTCAGAGGAAAATATCAGTCAATAGTTAATGGTACCATACATGTAATGTAAATGGAACAGAGAGCTTCCTGAGAACTATGATCTTAGGAAACACTACTATTTTACCATTGTCTATTACATTCATTGTAATGATAATAACAGGTGGGATCATTTATTAATGTGCCAAATGCTATGCTAGTGGCTTTCCCTGCATTACCTTTTCCATTCTGCACAACCCCATGAGGTATTCTTATCCCTAATTTACAAAGAAGGAAACTGAGGCCCAAAGGGTAAAATAACTTGCCCAAGACTCCATAGCTAGTAAAAGGCAGAGCCAGGACTGGAACTCTCATCTGGTTGCCTCCAGAGATCTTTTCATTACCTTCCCTTTAAGATCCCTGACTTCAGGTGTTTCTGTTATGGTGGGGAAAATGAAACACACCCAACAAACATATTAAATATACAATTGTCAGTAAGTCATCTAACCTCTTAGTTTTCTCATTTAAAAAAAAGGGGGGTGGATAATAAGACCTAACTTACAGAAATTGAAGGGTTATTATGATAATCAAGTGGAATGTTTTGGAAACCTGTTGCCTAGCATTTTGCAATTTATAAAGCAAATAAAACAAGGAATGTGTGCAGTAATCACTGCAAATAAAGTTCAGCTATTCCAACAGCCGATACCTAGGTGGCCTTCTCTGTGTATTTTTCCTTTTAACCCCTTTACTAGTAAGACCCCATACTCGAATCAAAAACAGGAGGCTTGGAGCCTTAACACTGGCTATTTCCTCTGCCTGAAATGCTCTTTCCCTAGATACCCCCATGCCTACAGTAATAACTATGAAGATCCCTTATTTCACTGTTTTATTTTTTCATGGTACTCGACACTACCTAAAATTATTTCATTTATTCTTTTATAATTATCTGTTAATCTCCACCTACTAGAATATTTCCCCTTAAGCAAAGCAATTTGCCTCTCTTTGCTCACTCATGTATCCTCAGTTCCTTGAACAAGGTCAGGAACATAGAATATGCTCAAAACATATCTGCATAGTAAATTTAATAACAATGCATGGCAGTGAAACAAGAAGCTTTATAAGGATTTATAACATGAATAGGTCTGAACACAAAAACCAGAAATTCAAAAGATAGAGCAATTACTCTGAGCTAGGATAGATCAGTAAAACATCAGATGGGCATGCACTTGAGCTCCTCCTTGAGGAATTGGGAGCATTTGAATAAGGAAAGGGCAGCCAAGAGGGCAGGATGGATGGCATCAGGAAAGGGTGAATGGAGGAGTGAACATGCCTTGTCCCAGAAACAGAGGTAAGTTCAGTCTGCAGGAAGTTAGTGGGAAACAGAAGCTGGAAATGTACAAAGGTAAGTTGTTGTGGGGTATAGAGACCATTGAGTGACAAGTTAAGAAGCTTGGGATTTAAAGGAAATCTTCCTAAGAAAAGCAATGAAAATGATTTCTTTTTAAAGAAAGTGAAATAAGGATTAGGAAAGAAACTATAGTTTCATTTTCTTCATGGTTATTTCACAGGCATAGGAGGGAGGATCAAAGGATTGCATTCTAGACAAAGGGAACAGCAAATATTAAGGCTTCAAACCTCCTTTTCTTGCTTAGAATATGGTGTCTCACTATAAAAAATTTATAAGGAAAAACACATAGAGATGGTTGAACAGCTATCAGTGAAAGTGATACTAATGCAGGCTGTCTGGGTCTGAAGACCCAGAGTGGGTTCCACAGGACCTGACAGGAGGATCCTTGGCTTTGTGCAGGATAGAAATCTAACATGAGCCAAGAGAAAGTGAAAGAGTTTATTGAAGGCATAGAATTAATGCAGATACAGACAGAACATCTGGGAGACTCAAAAAAGAACAAAGAGTGAGACTTATCTTTGGGGTTTGGAGTTTTTATTTGGAAGACAGTGACCTGGTGTGCATGTCTTCTTGGGCATACAGGAACTGGTTAAAACAAAGGCAAGTAAGTATTTGGGTGTATTCCAAAGTCACTTAAGGCAGGGATCTTGGCGTCAAGGTGTCTGGAGTCAGTGGGTTAGGAAAACACTCACAGCAATCTCACCTGGTTACTCTTTAAATGTTATCTATTGTGCTGGAAGCCTCCAAAGAAGTCATTAACTCCTTGACAAGGAGGAGTACATTATCTGTTCTATAAGATATGCATAAGGCTAGCAAGAATAGAGGTAACAACAACAAAAAAGTTTTTCATGGGGTCCTTTCAGTTTCCCAGTCTTATCTACAAGATAGGGATTATTATCTTCCCTGTACAAAAAGGAAACTGGAGCTTAGAGGGGACAGGTAATTTACTCAAGTTTATATACCTAAGAAGTGTCACACCTAGAGAAAGCAATTCTTGGCAGGAAAATTGTTTCCCTTTTCAACATTCCCTTCCCCCACCAACTTTCATACAGGTTTGATTACCAGAAATCATGTTGCTATTGGCCAAGACTCTTAACCCAAAATTACTTCTGTAAGATACACAAGATCCAGAGACTTGCTGCCATTGTTACTTTCTCAGAGTTACAAGTCAAATGTGCTCACCTAGAGTAATTCTTCCATTTTGATTTAAACTGGCTATGTCCCCCCAGCAAACCAAACACCTTGTATAATGGCCAAATCCATCTTTAAGTCTCTTGAACTATGCAATTTAAAAATCATGGCCTGGAGGTGCTACATTTGCAGCTCCTCATAAAGCAGCTTGTTAACAGTATTAGCTATAGAATGTTGGACCCTCTTCCAGCAGAAACTGCAACTGAGCAACCACTGCCAAATAAGGAAGGGACACTGCAGTCCCACCCCATGGATGCTGTTAGTTTCTCTCACTCAAGAATACTGTAATTAACTGTACAGGTGTCACCAGAAAACATCTGAAAAGAGGCCTGTAAATTCAAGTGATGTGAAAGGTGCCAGAAATAATAATAGAATCATCTTGGATATATATTTAGAAATGCTGAAGATGTTCAAAGCTGGTGAAAAACAGCATATGTGTTAAAGTTTTAGGAATTGGTACTCCTACAGCAGGAATAGTGTATGAAGTAAAGGAGGGTAGAAAAGCACTAGTGCTCTTCTTGGCTGTAACTTTTACCAGTGGGCTTGTCACTGTTGCTATTGTTGCTGTTTATAAAACAAAATTGATTTTAGTCAGAGCTAGTAGAAGCACCAACATGGTGTGGGAGGAATAGCAATCCTTGGCATAGGTTTATTTAATTTTTGTAATATTAGAGATGAAGGCCATTTTTTTTCAGTCAAAATGCACATATTTCTTTTTCTTTCTTTCTTTCTTTCTTTCTTTCTTTCTTTCTTTCTTTCTTCTTCTTCTTTTCTATAAGAAGTCAATGGATTACAGGAAACAATATGTGTTGGAGGGGATGTGGAGAAAGGGGAACCCTCTTACACTGTTGGTGGGAATGCAAGTTGGTACGGCCTCTTTGGAGAACAGTGTGGAGATTCCTCAAGAAATTAAAAATAGAGCTTCCCTATGACCCTGCCATTGCACTCCTGGGTATTTACCCCAAAGATACAGATGTAGTTAAAAGAAGGGCCATCTGTACCCCAATGTTTATAGCAGCAATGGCCACGGTCGCTAAACTGTGGAAAGAACCAAGATGCCCTTCAATGGATGAATGGATAAGGAAGATGTGGTCCATATACACTATGGAGTATTATGCCTCCATCAGAAAGGACAAATAAATACCCAACTTTTGTAGCAACATGCACAGGACTGGAAGAGATTATGCTGAGTGAAATAAGTCAAGCAGAGAGAGTCAATTATCATATGGTTTCACTTATTTGTGGAGCATAACAAAAAGCATGGAGGACATAGAGAGTTAGAGAGAAGGGGGTTGGGGTAAATTGGAAGGGGAGGTGAATCATGAGAGACTATGGACTCTGAAAAACAGTCTGAGGGGTTTGAAGTGGTGGGGGGGGTGGGAGGTCGGGGTACCAGGTGATGGGTATTATAGAGGGCACGGATTGCATGGAGCACTGGGTGTGGTGAAAAAATAATGATACTGTTATGCTGAAAATAAATAAATTAAAAAATAATTTATATTAAAAAAAAAGAAGTCAATGGATTATAGAATCTCCATAATAAAACTTCATGTTTAGAAGACATTATTGAAACACAGCTCTTCTAAGGTACGAAGGATTCCAGGTCTTACCATAGGAAAGCCAGAGACAGAGGAACACAGATTTAAATTTCTTGCCTACAATGTAACAATACATGCTTCAGCTCTGCATTGGACCACTTCCCAGGTGAATTCAACAGTTTATAAGTGGCACGAATTAGACCACTTAATTAGTGTTCCATTTGCATCTTAAGCCTTTAGAAGCTCAACAAATACATAACAACTTTTGTGCATATAAAATATGAATTAAAATAAAAAAGGCAAATTTTTTAAAAAGGCAAACTTTAATAAATTAGCTGTAAATATCCCCAAAATGAGTTCCTTTGGGATGGGAACCTGGTTTCCTTCATAACTGTATCCACCACAAAGATTAACATAATACCTGACACACCCATAGGTACTCGATTTTCTCATAATTGAATTGAAAAGGAAGTGTAAACAAAAATGAAAGGAATTAATGAAGGCAATCCATTGTAAAGGATATTTAACAGAGCAAGTTTCATCCTTACTGTACCTGTGACACCAAGCTGTAGATCTCATGTGGCTCTCTTAATTTGAGAGCCAAGGCCACCCACTTTTTCCAATTAAAAGAATGGGCAACTACTCCAAGCACTAGTGCCTACCCTCTCCCATCACAGGGGTTCACACCAAGGGGATTTTAATGCAAAGACCTCTAAAAAACAGAAATCTGTGTTTTCTGTCACCAGCTGGCTCATTTTAAATGATCAAATTCTGTGTATTGTCCCATGGTCTAGCATTGTTCAAGTGATTATTTTCTAACCCAGAAATGGCTTTAGAAATTTCTAAATTTTTGTCATACAACAAATTGTTCTGCCTCTTTTTATAAAATGCAATTTACCAAAAAAAAGGTCACCAACCAATGTATCCCAATGTTATCTCCTCAATCTTTCCTACTTTAATTTTGAGGGCTCTGCTTTTACTGAAATGTTTATGGCATAAATTTTGCCTGGAAATACGTCTCATAATAACATAAATTTATGCATCTGGATGTAACAGGAAAAACAAAAAGGGTTAGTTCCTAAACATTGGCCTAATATCCTATAAGAGATTAAATAACTCTGGGCTACTGATATAGGGAGGTTTTGCCCTATAATCAACTGCTATTGGGACTACTAAGTATGCACTTCCTCCCCAGTGCACTTGCAGGAACCATCTCTTCCAATGAAAACACTAAATTTTACTATTGCAGACTTTCTTCTTTTTATAAAATAATACACATTATTTGAAATTTTAATGTACAGAAGTGGCCTTAAGTTGGCCTTAAGTTGAAAAGTAAGTTCTTTTCCACAACACACTTCACATCACTACCTACATACCCAGTCCCACTCTCCAGCAATAACTACTGTTAACAAATTTCTCAGTATACTTCCAGAAAGTTTCTATACACATATAAGTACATGTGTAATAATTGAATTTTACACAAGTCAATAATACCATATTACAGCTTGTTTTTTCAACTTAATATATCTTGGATATCTTTTCTAGTAAGAATATCTATCTATCTATCTAACCTTATCCTTTTTAGTGGCTACATAGTATTTCATAATCTAAATGTACCATTATTGATTTAACTGATCCCTCATTTATGGATATTTGGTTGCTTAATACATGCTATCACATATGATCATCTTTGAATGTATTTCTTAGGGCATGTGTAAGAATTGTTGGATGGGAGGTAACACATGGGAATACTAAATAGTGCAGCTGCTTTGGAAAATAGTTTGATAGTTCCTCAAAAGTTTAAACATAGAGTTACCATAAGATGCAGCAATTTCACACCTAGTTATCTACCCAAGAGAAAAGGAAACATATTTTTATGCAAAACCTTATATACAAATGTACACAGCAGCATTACTCATAAGAGCCAAAAACTGAAAACAAACTCAAATGTTTATTAACTGATGAGTGGATAAACAAAAGCTGGCAGGTATTGCCATAAAATTACATAGTATTCAGCCATAAAAGGAACAAAGTACTGATGCATGCTAAAACATGGATGAAACTTGAAAACATTATGCTAAATGAGATCTCATGAAAATCTACATATTGTGTGATTCCACTTATACAAAATATGCACATTAGGCAAATTTGTAAAGACTGAAAGTAGATTGGTGGTTGCCAGTTGGTGGGGGGAAGAAGGAAGGAGAGTGACTGCTAGTAGGTGTAAGTTTTCTTCTTAGGGTGATACAAATGTTTGGGAATTAGATGGTCATGGCTATATAATCCTGCCAATATCCTAAGAAAACACTGAATTGTACCCTTTAAATGGGTAAATTTTATGGCATGTGAATTACATCTCAATAAAGCAGTTTTTAAAAGTAACATAAAGCCTTTCAAAGAAGGGTCAGTCTGGAATACATACACTCCACTGGAATACTTTTATCTTGGGATATTTCCCACATACCTCAGAAAAAAAATTGCCTTTGTATAATTTTTCCTACCAGTTAAAATGTTTTTCCTCATTTCCAAAAGGAAATGACTCTCTTTAAATTTGAAGAGAAAAAATTAAATCAAAGATTAGCTTTCAGAGACAAGCTTAAATGTCTTTTTTTAAATACTATTTCTGTGTTGTTCTCATTTTTTCTAATTATAAAAGTAGCACATACCCACTGTATGAAATTTGGAAAAGACATAAAAGCTTAAAAAGAAGAAAGTAAAGATTATCTGTCATCCCACCACCTGGAGATAATCATTGTTCACATTTAAGTATATTTTACTCTTGTCTTTTAATATACTTTTGTTCATGAAATTGGGATCACATTATATATCTACAGCTTTGTATCTTCCTTTCTTTTTTTAATATGATATCATGAGCATTTTCTAATTTCAAAAACTTGATTTGAGAGAGCTACGTAATTTTCTATTCTATGCCTATACCATAATTCATTTAACCAGTTTCCAATTTTTAGATATTTAGTTGCTTCCAATTTTTGCTTCTGCAACTGTTTTTGTAGCTTAATCTTTTTGCAGATTCTTAATTATTTCCTTAAGATAAATACCTAACAGTGAAAGATATGCATATATTAAAGTTTTTGTTATGTATTCTCAAATTGCCCTTCAGAAAGGTCAGATCAATTTATAACTCCTCTAGAACTCTTTCTCCATTAAACTGTCCAATGCTGGCTATGACAATTTGTTTTTAATTTTTTAATTGTTGTCAATGTGTTAGGTATCATTAGAGTATTTGAGTTCATTGTTCTTCAAATTATGACTATTGGCCATGTTTATTTCTTTATTATTTTCTCTCTTTGTGTGTGTGTATGTGCATGTGTGTGTAAACTGTCCATTCCCTTTGTCTTTTTGTCTATTGTGATGTTCATATTTTTCTTATGAATCTCTAAGAGCTCCTTATATATTAATAAGTACTTGTCTTTAAAGGCATTTCCATATCTAGAGTCCTACTGTATTTTGGAGCCTTTCTGTCTTCCTCAGGGCAAAATTTTCCAAAATCCAAGGAGCAGAAATATACCTTTTCTTTTCTTTCCACTACAAAGTAGAAGATATAAGGAACTCACAAATGATCTTAAAAATAAATGGACCACATTATTAGAGAAATAATTCAGTCTCCCCTATGGATTCATTAATGGCCCCTATAAACACCTTTTCTCCCAAGTCTCTCTGGGAACCTAATGCCTGTTCTAAATCAACAGCCCTAGAGGCTGAGGGCCCGCCTAAACCTTCCCTTTCCACAAACAACTCAAACTGCAGCTTTCTTCACAATCCTAAACACTTTAACACTTGCTGGTACTTAAACAGCAAACTCTAGAGATTCTAATCACTAGGTCTAATTACAATGAAGGGAAATTTTTCACTAAAAAGTTAATAAAAGAAAACAATTACAAAGCCAAGTGTAATCCCATTCTCTTGACAGTCTGATAATATGGATTAGGCTGGGTTTCCAAACCCTGACCTCCCTGAAGCACAGCTACAAGCAAGAGGGAAAAATCTCTTTTTATTATTCAAGAAGAAGGGGCCCTTGGGGACCTCATACGTGTGTCCACTCTGCACCGTGTACAGGCCTGGAGTAAAGAAAGAATCAACTTACTGAACATTTGCTATGGTTTGAGAGGTACCTGGAAGCCCTGAGGTTCAAATAATCCTTTTGCACCCAGGGATTAATGCCTGAAATACCACCAGGAGTTTAGACTGAACATCTAGGGCTCAGTTCAAATGGAAGCAACTGCATGGAGGAAATTTTCTAGTCAGATTCCTCAGTGAAAGTAAGGGATATTTGGTTCCCTCACAGGCACAGGTGTAGATGAGGCATGGGGAGAAGAAGAGTGTTTGAAGTACAGAGTACCTGAGGACAAACATAATTGTTCCATAAATCTGCTCCAGGCCATAACTGACAAGCCATAGCTGCAGATACACCCCATGTTGCTTCAACAGACACAAGTGAGTAACAGTTCTTTTTCTAGGAGACAAAAAGTTTTGCCATTTCCACTGCTCCCTTTGACCTAGATAAGACTCGTCTTCACCTAAGGAAACAAAATATCTAGATTTCTCTCCTATCTTCTTAACAAAGCTTTCTCACAGAGCTCTGGCTATGGGCCAGGGAGAATTCTAAATGCTTTCCATGTATTAACTCATTTATATTTCACAACCACACTAAAAAGGTAGCTATTATTTTTATCCAAATTTTATAGCTAAAGGAAGCAAGGGAGAGAGAAGATGCAGAACTGAGATTTGGACACAAATTGAGGTTAATCCAAAATTAATATTATAATCCATACTGGGAAGCTATTTGAACATGGCCAAAAAGATAACATTCATGCCAAAGAGTTATTGTTACTATTCCATTTTAGCTTTTGTGTCATAGTTTGATTGTCCTTTCAGGAGTTGTTTAAATGAGGGGGGAGCTTTTAAAGAAGCTTACAAAGGTTGTTAGGAGTGTAAGCCTTAAAATCAGATGGACTTGGAATTTTGTCCCAACTCTGCCACACACTAGCTCTGTGAATTTTAGCATTACTTCACATTTCTGAGAATCCTCATCTTTATCTATAAAATGGATTTGATAGTAATAATCCTTACCTTGTAGGGCTATTGTGAAGATTACATGAATTAATAAGTGTAATAATTTTACTACAGTACCTAGAATGTAGCAAGAACTTGGTAAATATTACTTACACGTATTATAAATGTAGAGAAGAAGACTTTAGGGCTAGGGTTTAGCCTCAGTTTGACATTATTCTGAGTGGCAAAGACACAGGCAGCAGCCCCACCAAGTGTGCCACCGTTCAAAAGGCAGGCCTTCTGAGCAAGAAAGTCAGGCAGCAGCCACCTCCAGAGCCGGCCTCAACAAATGACAGCTTCAGCATTGCCCAGCAGCACTGTTTGTATGCTGACAGCAATGTGAGTGACAGACTGTGCTACTAGACAGTAGCTCAGTCTTCTCAGTCACACCTGAGGAGTCTTCCCTTCAAAATCCAAGTACCAAGCTACCAGACACTCTTTGCCTTCCATTTGTTTCTCTTATTCACCAAAAATTTGTTTATCATGCTTAGGAAATTCAAGATGCAAGCCTCAGTTGCTTCATCTTTAGAGGATCAAAAGGAGATAACTAAAATTACATTTATACTCCCAGGCCAAAAAAAATCAAATTAACTCATAAAGGATGATCATATATTGTAATATAATGGCCAAGGAAAATAGATCTAGGTAGATCTGAGTTTAAGTATGGCTCTGTCACTCACACGCTATGGGACCTTCTGCAAGTTAACTTACCTTCCCTGAGCCTCATTTTCTATAAAATGAAGGACAGTAGTGGTTGCTGCAAATAGTAAATGAAATGTTGGATGTGAAAGTGCTTTGCAAACACTAAGAGGTATATGAATGGTAAGTATGCTAATGTAGTCAGGTATATGCAAATAAAAATACTAGAAATAAAAATTGCTATAAGGCTGTTTAAAATTCTAACAGAAAAATACCACCAATGAATTATAAATTATGTATTACTTATTATTACTATAATTTTGACTGCCAAAGTTCTAGAAAATACAAGTATAATTTGCAGCAAAAAAAAAGGAATAAATAGAGATCTATGGAGAAGTCTTGAAGAAACCCTGTGGGCAGGTTTTAGGGTTGAAGATGGTACAAGTTCTTCATAATGTCTCGATTCTCTGTAAAATGTATAGTCTCCCTATTTCTTGATTTGGGGGTTGGATGATAAAGGATTACCCATGGTGAAGGGTTCTCCAAGACCTCCAAAAAAAGTGTATGTAGATACATTCTAAGCTGGAAGAGACAAATACTGCAGACATTTGACTCTCCCCAAACAAATCCCATTGTTAGGTCTCACAAACCCTCTCCCAAGCAGAGCCCAGGCAGTCAGGACTGCGCAGTTATCATACAGTCCCTAGGGCCACCTCCTGTGCCTTCAATTTCCCGGAGATTGGTGTAAGCTGAGCAATTTTTCTTCCTACCTTTGCTGAGATAGGGTTTAATTTTGAAAAGTGACTTCAGAGAGAAGCTAAGGAAAAACAATACAGAAAAAGGCAAAAAAAAAAATTCAATAGTAGAGAGACCAATGAGCTCAGAGAGCACCAATTTTTTTATATCTCTTTGTATTAACTCTAATTATGTAACTTGGCAGTTATCTACTAAATCTGAAATGAAAATATTCTTCAGCTAAAAAATTCCATTTTCAAATCTCTCTTCAGAGAAAATTTTGCACATGAGCAGAAACAGGAATTTGCAAGTTTGTTCAGTTTAGCACTGCTTATAATGAAGAAAGAAAAGAGGGGTGGGGGAGAGCAAAGGAGGGAGAGAATAAAGGGAGAGAGAAAGAGAGAGATAGGGAGAGAAAGAAAGAAAGAAAGGAAGGAAGGAAGGAAGGAAGGAAGGAAGGAAGGAAGGAAGGAAAGAAAGAAAGAAAGAAAGAAAGGAAGGAAGGAAGGAGGGAGGGAGGGAAGGAAGAAGAAAGAGAAAGAGAAAAGGGAAGGAAGCTAGGTAGGAAGGAAGGAGTAAAAGAGAGACAGAAAAGAAGACAGACAAAGAAAGAGAAAGAAAAAAGAAAGGAAAATAAGGAAAGAAAAAGAGAAGCATTTGTATCAACTATGGTTTATCCAAACAACATAGAATACTGAGCAACCCTTTAAAATGAGATAGATCTCTCTAGACTAACACAGAAAAACAATGTTAACAAATTGTTGAATGAAAAAGAAGCAAGTTCTCCGGCAATGCATACAGTAGGATATTATTTATGTGGAAAAACCCCACAAAACCAAACTTATTTATGTTTCTGCATATGTAATGAAAGTCATAGAAAAATTTCTAAGAGGATGCACATCAAACTAATGGTTACAGGATGGTCAAAGAATTTTCACTTTGTCTTTACTGTGTGAGTTTTTTTCTTATTTTACTTCTAGTATACTTAACATACAGTGTTATAGTAGTTTCAGGTATACAATACAGTGATTCAACAGTTCTGTACATTACTGGATGTTCATAATGGTACATATACTCCTTAATCCCTATCACCTATTTCACCCACCTCCCCTCAGGTAACCATCAGTTTGTTTTCCATAATTAAGAGTCTGTTTCTTGGTTTGTATCTCTCTTTTTTTTTCCCCTTGTTCATTTGCTTTGTTTCTTAAATTCCACATATGAGTGAAATCATAGGGTATATTTCTTTCTCTGACTTATTTCAGTTAGCATTAAACTCTCTAGCTCCATCCATATGGTTGCAAATGACAAGATATCATTTTTTAGAGCTAAAAAATATTCCATTGTATATATACATCACTTCTTTATCCATTCATCAATTGGTAGAAACTTGGGCTGTTTTCATAATTTGGATATTGTGAATAATAGTGCAATAAACATATGGCTACATATATCCCTATGAATTAGTGTTTTTGTATTATGGGAATAAATACCTAGTGGTGCAATTCCTGGATCCTAGGGTAGTTCTTTAACTTTTTGAGGAAACTCCATATTGTTTTCCACAATGGCTGCATCAGTTTGCATTCCCACCACCAGTACACAAGCATTCTTTTTTCTCCACGTCCTCGCTAATAATTGTCATTTCTTGTGTTTTTGATTTTAGCCATTCTGACAGGTATGAGGTGATACCTCATTGTAGTTTTGATTTGCACTTCCCTGATGATGAGTGATGTTGAGCATCTTTTCATGTGTCTGTTGGCCATCTGCATGTCTTCCTTAGAGAAAAAAATCTGTTCATATCTTCTGCCCATTTTTTACTTGGATTAGCTCTTCTTTGGGGGTTGAGTTATATCAGTTCTTAATACACTGTGGATACTAACACTTTATCGGTTATGTCATTTGCAAATATCTTCTCCCATTCCACTGATTGCCTTCTGGTTTTCTTGTTTCCTTTACTGTGAAGAGGTTTTTATCTTGGTGTAGTCCCCGTAGTTTATTTTTGCCTTTATTTCCCTTGTCTCAGGAGACATATCTAGAAAAAATATAGTTATGGCCAATATCAGAAAAATTACTGCTTCTGCTCTCTTCTAGGATTTTTATAGTTCCAGGTCTCACATTAAGGTCTTCAATCCATTTTGAGTTTATTTTTGTGTATGGTATAAGAAGGTGGTCCAGTTTCATCCTTTTCACACAGCTGTCCAGTTTTCCCAAAATCATTTGTTAAAGAGACTATCTTTTTCCCATTTCATATTCTTGCTTCCATTGGCAGAGCGAGAGGGAGAAGCAGGCTCCATGCTATATCACGTTGATTGACTTGTAAATATAATACCACCGTGGCAACCCAGAAATAAATCCAACTTGATTGTGGAGAATGATTTTTAATGTATTATTGAATTCAGTTTGCTAGTATTTTGTTGCAGATTTTTGCATTTATGTTCATCAGTGATATTGGTGTGTAGTTCTCTTTTTTGTGGTGTCTTTATTTGGTTTTGGTATCAGGGTGATACTGGTCTCCTAGAACGAATTTGGAAGTTTTCTTTCCTTTTCTATTTTTTGCAATAGTTTGAGAAGAGTATTAACTCTTCTTTAAATGTTTGGTACAATTCACCTGTGAAGCCTATGGTTCTTGACTTTTCTTTGTTGAGAGTGTTTTAATTACTGATTTCATTTCATTACTGATAATCAGTCTGTTCAAATTTTCTATTTCTTCCTGCTTCGGTTTCAGTAATTTGTATTTTTCTAGGAATTTATCCATTTCTTCTAGGTTGTTCAATTTGTTGGCATATAATTTTTCATAATATTCTCTTAGAATCCTTTTTATTTCTTCGGTATTGGTTGTTATTTGTTATTTCTCCTCTTGCATTAGTGATTTTGTTTCTTTAACTCCTCTTTTTTTTCTAAGTGAATCTGGTTAGAGGTTTATCAATTTTTTGGTATCTCTTCAAAGAACCAGCTCTTGGTTTCATTGATCTGTTCTTTTATTTTTTTTTTATTTATTTTTTTTTTTTTTAGTTTCTATTATATCATGTATTTTTGCTCTATTCTATATTATTGCCTTCCTTCTGCTGGTTTTGGGTTTTTTTTGTCCTACTTTTTCTAGTTCCTTTAGGTGTAAGGTTAGGTTGTCCATTTGAGATTTTTCTTCCCCTTTGAGGTAAGTTTGTATTGCCATAAACTTCCCTCTCAGAACCACTTTTGCTGTATCCCAAAAGTTTTGGACTGTTGTGTTTTCATTTTCGTTTGTTTACATGTAATTTTTAAAAATTTCTTAGTTGACTCATTCATTGTTTAATAGCATTTTATTTAGCCTCCATGTATTTTTGGTCTTTCCAGATGTTTTCTTGTGATTGATTTCTAGTTTAATAACATTGTAGTCAGAAAAGATGCCCTCTATGACTTTGTTCTCTTTCAATTAGTTGAGACTTATTTTGTGGCCTAATATGTCATCTCTTTTGGAGAATGTCCCATGTGCATTTGAAGACAATGTGTATTCTATTGTTTTAGGATGGAATGCTCTCTATATATATCTATTAAATCGAACTAGTCCAGTGTGACATTCAAAGCCTATGTTTCTTATTGATTTTCTGTTTGGATGATCTTCCCATTGACCTAATGGTGTGATAAAGTCCCCTAGTATTATTGTATTATTATTGATTAGTACCTTTATGTTTGTTATTAAATTTTTCATCTATTTGGGTGCTTCCTTTTTGGGTGCATAAATATTTACAATTGTTATAATTCTTATTTGATTGTCCCCTTTATAATTATATATAGTGTCCTTCTTATCTCTTATTACAGTCTTTGCTTTAAAGACTATTTTGACCAACATAAGTATTGCTACCCCAGCATTCTTTGATATCTATTTGCATGAAAATTGTCTCTATCTCCCCACTTTGAATCTGCATATGTTTTTCAGTTTAAAATGAATCTCTTGCAGTCAGCATATAGATGAGTCTTACTTTTTCTTATTTTTTCATCCACTCTTTCATTTTTAGTCCATTTACAGTCAAAGCAATTATTGACTGATATGAATTTATTGACATTTTGTTACTTGTTTTGTGGTTGCTTTTGTAGTGTTTCTCTAATCCTTCCTTCTCTTGCTCTCTTTTATTGTTTGTTGGCTTTCTTCAGTGATATACCTGGATTCCACTCTCTTTATTCTTTGCATCTATTACTGGTTTTTGATTTGTGGTTACCATTAGTTTTGTACCTAATATCTTCTGCATATAGCCGTTTATATTAACCTGATGGTCAAATAAGTTTGAACCTATTCTTTGTTCCTCTCCCTCCCACAGAAGTTTTAGGTAAATGATGCCATATTTTACATCATTTTATTTTGTGAATCCCTTGACTGATTTTTCCAGAAATACTTATTTTTATTGCTTTTGTGTTTCTTACTTTTCATACTCTCACTTGTGTTCTTTCCTTTCCACTCAGAGTCCTCTGTAGTATTGTTTGTTGGGTTACTGGTCATGAACTCCTTTAGTTTTTGTTGATTTTTTTTAATCTGAGAAACTTTTTATCTCTCCTTCTATTCTGAATGATAACCTTGCTGGATAGAGTACTTTTGGCTGCAGATTTTTACCTTTCAGCACTTTGAATATATCATGCCACTACCTTTTGGCCTGCAAAGTTTCTGCTAAAATATCCCCTGACGACCTTATGGGATTTCCCTTGTATGTAACTGTCTTCTTTTCTCTTGATGCTTTTAAATTTTTTTTCTTTATCTCCACTTTTTGAGATTTTAATTAGTGTGTGTCTTGGTGTGGACCTCCTTGGGTTGATTTTGTTGGGGGATATCTGTGCCTCCTGGATATGGATATCTGTTTCCTTCCCAAGATTAGGAATGTTTTCAGTTATTATTTATTTAATAAATTTCCTGCCCCCTTTTCTCTCTTCTTCTTCTTCTGGGATCCCTATAATGTGAATGTTATTACACTTGATGGAGTCCCTGAGTTCCCAAGGTTTATTCTCATTTTGCATAATTTTTTCCCTCTCACCTACTAAGTTTGATTACTTTCCATTATTCTGTCCTTCCGGTCATTGAGTTGATCTTTTGATCCTTCTAGCCTACTATTTATTCCATCTAGTGAATTTTTAATTTTAATATTATGTTCTTCATATCTAATTGGTTCTTTTATTCTCTGTGGTTAGGGTCTCACTACTGTCTTCCACTTTTTTATCCAGTCCAGTAAGCATCTTTATGATCATTATTTTAAATTTTCTATCAGACATATTACTTATCTCTCTGATTTACTTAGTTCTCTTGCTGTGATTTTATCCTCTTTTTTTTATTATTTGGGATATATTTCTTAGTCTCCTCATTTTGCTTAACTCTCTGTGTCTGTTTCTGTGTATTAGGAAAGTCAGCTACCTCTCTGGCTCTTGAAGGTAAGTAATGGCCTTACGAATGAGAGGTCCTGTAGTGCCCAGCAGTGCAGTGTCCCCTATTCTCCAGGACCTGGTGCTTCAGGGAGTGTCTCCTATATGTGTTATATGTGTTTTGCTGTTGTGTCCTGGCCACTTTTTCCTTAAATCCAGATACCTGGAGAGGCTCTTTGTCTCTTGTGGGCAGTGTTTGGTCCCTGGCCAGGTGGGGCTCATTTTAATAATGTGTGCCCTGTTCTGCTTGCAAAATGAAACCTGACACCCCACCCCCACTGCCAGAATTGAGGCCTTGGGTTGGGAGACAAGGTGTTGGCAGAGTACATGCCAGTCTCCTGGAGGAGGGGACCTGCAGTGCTGAGACTAAGGCAAGCATGACTAGAAAGTGTGGATCCACTGAAGTATGTGGGGCAGGACTTGGTGCAAACAAGTTAGGTAGCAAGTGTCAGAACTGTCTCAGTTGGTTTCCACAGGTGACCATGTATTTATGCTGGAGATTCTGGGAGGGAAATGGCACCTGCCAGCTCCTTTGTTCCTGGTGGCATCTCCCTGTGATTCTTGCCTCTCTGGGCCCTGCTTTGAGGTGAGCAAATAACTCTCCCTCCAGTGTGCCCTAGGCATTTTCAATCTGCTGCGTCTATGCTGCATCTGCACTGTTTGTCATGATCTCTTTTTAAGGGTGAAGACTCAGCTTCCTAACACTCTCTTGGCTCTCCAGGAGCTGAGCCTGCTGATTTTTTTAAATTCCAGGCTTTAAATCACGGTGCTTGTAAGAACTTTCAAAGCCAAATATTATGGGGATTTGTCTTCCCTGAGAAGGCTGCCTATGTGATAGTCTATTTCTTGACCTTCACCATACCCCCAACTCCCTCCTGATCTCAGTTGGGTACAGTCCATTTTTCTCCCAAACTGTATCTCCACCCTTCATAACTTCTTCTATATGGTCTCTTATCTACCTTTAGTTATGGAGTTTGGTCTGCCAGTCTTTGGGTTGTTTTCTTGGGTTATTTACACTGATGTGTTATATAGTTGTGTCTGTGGGATGAGGTGAGCATAGGATCCTCCTACTCTGCCATTTCCCTTGAATCTTCTTGTGTGTATTTTTACAATGACAATGTATTTTGTATATTTATATTTTTCTTTTTAGTTTTAAAAAATAATTTTAATCTCTAGCCACAGATCAAGAACTCAAAGTGGCTCCCTATGGGCACTGTAACAGCCAAGAGCTGTATTCATTACAGTGTGGAAAGGTTCTGATTGCCCACTCTGGTCTGCTCTGGTCCTACTTCTGACCAGCAGCCTCCACAGCTTTCCTAGTTTCTTCCCCAGTTTTTAGTCAGAATTTCCCTTTCTGCTGCTCTTCAAAGCATTTATTTCTCTAACATTCATTCAAATCCATGAACCATTTTTGAGTACCCACTATTTGCTAGCAGCTGACAATAAAATTATAAATAAAAACAGATGTAGCCCTTTCTTATGATCTGGAGCTTGTAGTTAGTACTCTAAAGTTGGAAGAGTTTGGACACAGTACAAGGTTTCAGTTTCAGCTTTGCCTGACTTGGGATGCAGTGTCCTCATCTTTAACATGATAATAATGCTACCGAGCTCACAAAGTTATAGTGAAGAATCAAAAAAGTAGTACAAGTAATTCATGGAACATATTTCCTGCAATATAGCAACTACTTGGAGAATGTTAACCTGTCTCCTTCCATGTACTCAGTATTTCCTGTACTAACCTTTTCAAAATAATAATAGTTATTACAGCAAATATTTATATTGCTTATATTATGTGTTGGGCACACTATTCTAAGTGTTTTACACCTACAAGATGATTCAATCTTACAAAAAACCCTATGAAATAGATACTAATTTTCCCCCAATTTCCAGATTAGGAATTTAAGGCACAAGTTAAACAACTTGCCCAAGATCACATAGTGAATAAGTGGCAGAGATGGGATTTGAGACAAAATAGTTTAGTGCAATTCTGTGTTTCTAACTATTCTTTGTTTCTCATAAGTATCTCTATGTCCTCCTTCCTCTAAGATCCATTGCTCTGTTTCTTCATTCATTCAACAGATGCTTATTGAAGACCTACAATGTGCTAGGCACTATTCTAGGCATAATGCTATAACAATAAAGTATCTAGTGGGGTACAGCATGTGAAGAGTAATGAGAGAAAATCACTCTGTAATACAGTATCATGTAGTTTTACAAGTGTGAAGTAAATAAAGTAGAGATGAGTTTTATTCACTTTGTCTGAACCAGTCACTAGTTGCAAATTAAGGAAGTTTCTTCTCTTTGAAGAAAGTCAAGTTTGCTGCCTATTGTTCTAGGCTCACAGGAAGGCATGTGGCTTCTTTTTTTTTTAATATTTTATTTATTTATTTGACAGACAGAGATCACAAGTAGGCAGAGAGGCAGGCAGAGAAAGAGGAGGAAGCAGGCTCCCCGCTGAGCAGAGAGCCTGATGCTGGGCTTGATCCCAGGACCCTGAGATCATGACCTGAGCCAAAGGCAGAGGCTTTAACCACTGAGCCACCCTGGCGCCCCAGGCATGTGGCTTCTATGACAGCTTTTTCCTCATCTCATTCCCTCTTGCCTGCTGAGATAGCAGAAAGGTGCAGTTTATTCTCTTTCAGAAGCCCAAACACCTAATGAGCCTGCCCACTTATTCCTATTTCATAGAGCCCAAATCTTTCTCAGTCCATTTACAGAACAAAGATACTCTGAAGCTGGAGAAAGCTCAGGTCTCTCCTAGCTCAGGTTCTCAGCTCTTCCCAGGTCTTAGAAACTCTCTTCCCAGTCCTATCACAAGTGGATGATCTTGCAACATTCCAACCAAGCCAGTCTGACATGACCAAAATATTTCCAGCATCCAATAACCATCTGTTCCACTTCTGGCCCTTTAAGGCAGGGCACTCTGCCAGGCACCATGCATCATAATGCCAAGCTTAAAAGTAAATCAGCTGGCTATTTTACCAGCAAAATGGGTTTATTCAGGAATAACAGAGGAATTACAATTGAAGACATAGAGAGTGTAGATGTGGACAGAGCATCTAGGAGGCTCAGGAAAGAAGGAGTTTGCTTCTTTGCTTGGGCCCTGGGGTTTTTATTAAAGATGATTGTCAGTGCACACTTCTTCTCAGTAACCCAGAAACAGAGATGAGTTTCTCCATAAGTCACTTATGTCCTTGGGCCAGGGGTCTTGCTGAGTCAGTGATCTTGGAAAATGATGACACCACCTGGTGACTCCTTTAGATATTATCTATTGTGCTAGGAGACTCCATAGAGATCATTAAGTCCTTCACTTCTGTAAGGAGGACATACATCATCTGTCCTATAATGTGTGCTTAAGGCATGCATGTAGGTACTAGCAGCAGAAACAGGAAAAGGAGCAAAGAAAGGAGTATTTCATGGTGTCCCTTTAGTTTCCCTGTCTCAGTAAAGCATGAGAGTTTTCCCTTCTGGCCTACTAGCTCCATTCTAAATGAGGTATCCTTATTCAGTCACATAATACATAATAACAAATCAAGAGAATTTGTGCAACAAACCCACCTCATCAAACAAACTAAATAGCCCACTTCAGGTATTAGGAACTGGTGGCTGCCCAGACACTAACTCCCATGAGCTCATTTCAACTCCCTTTTTGTTGTTTTCAGACCTTGATCCGGGGAACCATTTTGGACCCCCATCTGATTCTACCCCCAAACACCTTCCCTCTCATAAACTGCTGCTAATAAAAGGCTCTGGGGAGGTCTCTCCTTCCAGCCAGCTTCCTGGTAGGTTCTAGCAATTAGGAGTGTAGGTTCTAGAATCAGAGAGCGTGGGTTAGATTCCCAGTCCTGCCACTTCCTGACTCTGTAATTGTGAAACTGTGATTTAAAATAAGAAATACAGAATTGGGGGCACCTGGGTGGCTCAGCTCAGTGGGTTAAAGCCTCTGCCTTCGGCTCAGGTCATGGTCCCAGGGTCCTGGGATCGAGCCCCACATTGGGCTCTCTGCTCAGCAGGGAACCTGCTTCCTCCTCTCTCTCTCTCTCTCTCTCTCTCTGCCTACCTGTGATCTCTATCCGTCAAACAAATAAATAAAAAAAATCTTAAAAAAAAAAGAAATACAGAATTGGTATTTGTTCTGTTTCTGACACAGAGCTCCTAAAATCCTTGGAATTTCCTAAGTGATAAGACCAATAAAGGTGTCATTTGCTACATTAACAAGGTGACTTTTGGACCATACCTAAGGAAGGGGGCTGGTTGCCAGGAGAACCAACCATGTGATTAGAGGTGTAAATTTCAGTTCTACTCCTCTGACCTTTGGGGAGGGGTGGGGATGAGGTTGAATCAATCACCAATGGCCCATGATTTCATCAATCATACCTATGTAATCAAACCTCCATAAAAAACCAAAAGCACAGGTTCAAAGTTCTGGGTTGATGGACATATGAAAGTACTAAAAGAGTGGTGGGCTGGGAGAAGGTATGGAAGCTCCATGCCCCTTCCCCATACCTTCTATCTGGCTATTCCTGAGTTATAGACTTTTATAATAAATTGGTAATAATCTAGTAAGTAAAATGTTTCTCTGTGTTCTATGAGAAGCCCTAGCAAATTAATCAAGCCCAGGGAGAGCCCTTGGCCATTGGAGTCTCCAATCTATAGTCAGTGGTTTAGAAGCACAGGTGACAATCTGGACTTTCAATTGGCATCTGAATGTGGTAAGGGGGAAGTCTTGTGGGACTGGGCTCTTAACTTGATCTGATGCTATCTCCAGGTAGATAGGGTCAGAACTGAGCTGATTTGTAGGACACCCAGCTGGTGTCACAGAATTGCTTGGTGGTGTGGAGAAACCCACATACATTGACATTGGGTACAGAATATTAGTAACCATAAACCTTAGTTTACTCCTATATTTAATAGGAATTATCATACTTACCTTACTTTCTGGGGTTCTCATAAAGATTGAATGAAGTAATGCATGTAGAGTGCTTAGCACAGTATATGTTCAATAAATGAACAATAAAAAATATTAATATCCTTCTGGGTCTTGTTCTTAGCTGTATTCACATTTTTTGTATGCTCCCTGGGAAGTCTTATCTACTTCATACTTTCAAATACTGCAAATATATTGATGACTCCTAGATTTTGCTCTAGCCCAGAGTTATTGCTGGAGTGATTCAAAATGCTGGTCAGCTATAAGATAAGGAGCTTGTCCAGAAGCACACATATAAACATACCACTTCCTTCCTTGAGAAAGTCTTTCTATTAAAAAAATCAGTTGAACTAAATAAAAGTATGCAGAGTAAAATAGTTGATTACAGTCTAGTTCAAGTTCCTTATCTCTTCATACACCAACAACTAACAAAGGGTTTGCAGACACACATGGAGTTGCAAAGATATTTCTAAGTGGATATTCCATAAACACCTGATATTCCCATCAGTGAAGAAAAAACACCTAGCAGACAACATCTGTCTTTCTAGACAAGTGTCACAGACATGCCCACCACCATCACTACTACTATCCTTAGCCTCTATTTCTGATACTATCACCACATAGGCCCCCGGTCCCTGTATCTGTGCACAGAACTGCATACCTGGCTATGAGCATTTGGTGACCCTCCAGACTACTCCCCTCCTAGCTCTGGAAACTTGACTTTTGTGCACAATTTTTAGCTCTGTTCATATTTTTGGTTTTGGCAACTCCACTCCTGTCCTTGCACCATGGATCCCAATCTATACCTCATCCAGACTCCCCATCAGAGACTGAGGGTTTAAAGGATCTTAGGTAGAGCCCATGATTTCTCTGACCCCCTCTCACCCACACAGAGTCAAGGACCTGCAGATTTGTGTGTCAAGTTAAGGATGCAGCTGGGGACCCTGCTCTACCTGCAACCTAACACCTCCTCAAGTTAATATTTAAAAAGAAGCTTTGCTAACATACACTTTGAATGTGTTCCACCAAGGAGGCAGCTACATGACACCCACTGAAACTGCTTGGTCTGCTTGAAATTGTAGAAATGATTGGGGTTTGACCTACATTTCAACCCCAATTACAGGAGAGGGAGACATTCTAACTTCCCATGGAACTGTAGATAGGAGTCTCTAACCTCCAGTTTATTCCTGTTCCAAAAAGCTGTTGCAAATCCAACCAAACTATCTGCCAAGTGAATGGGAAGCCTAGAAACCCACTGAGTACCACTTCCCACAGAACTGCAGTCATTGGCCATCAAAATCTTCCACTTTCTCCTCAGGGGGTACCTGAGTGGCTCAGTCAGTTAAGTGTCTCTATTCTTGATTTTGGCTCAGTTTTTGATCTCAGGGTCATGAGTTCAAGCCCCACATTGGGTTCCATGCTGGGCATGGAGCCTACTTTAAAAAAAAAAATCTCCCAGTTTCTCTTCATTCTCAGCTTCTGTTCAGTCAATATCCATGCCTTCTCTTGCATAGAAAATTACATACACTCTGAACTTTATTCCCCACTGTGACCACCAGCATTGTCTATCACATATTTAACTCTTACTTGTCATTCAATTGTAGCTCAAATCTTCCTTGACCAGTTAAATCTCCTCTTTATCCCACCATAATACACTCATTCATAATAACATTTACCAAACTTATAATTTTTATATCTTGCACTTGTACACCCACATGTTTGTGATTCAGCCACATGGATGGGAACTATATAGAAGCAGACCATATCTAGTTTTGCTCACTCTATATCCCCAATACCAGCACAGCACCAACTGCATATTAGGTATCTGATAAATATTCACTGACTGAATGACATGAGTGAATTATTAATATGGATCACTTCCTGCTAAACTTGGACCTCTGGAAACAACCCTGCAGCCCATATAGTCACAAAGCAAAACCAAAAAGGCTTTACAGCATGGACCAATCCAAAGAGGGCTACAAAATAGAGACATCTTTCTGATCCAACACAGGTATGAATACACAGTCCTTCTTTCAGTTGATGTAATGCCCCTATTATCTTTTAGTGATTATTGAATAAAGTCTATGGTAGTTTGTTCTCTTGTCAACTTGGATATATTTCCTAGAATCCTTTTCCTTGGATAGTGTTTGCTTAGAGTGGGCAAAAAGTGAGATTGTGAGAGATTTCAGAGACAGAAGTAAAGCAATAGCCATTACCCTACAAATGTCATCTTTGTTTAGAAGCAGTAAGAAACAGAGGTATAAGTAGGTTCCAATTTGTCCTCATGTTTTCCTGCTCCATCTCCAGTTTTTCTTCCCTATACAAGGCTCACCACCAGATGCTTCACTGCAACCTCACCGAGACAGTATAACCAAACAAAACCAACAACCTTCCACAGTCTTCTGCATCATCCCCCTTCACAGCCCAACTCTCACAGCCTGACACGCCTACCTTTCAGATTTCCCTCCAAGTTCCAACTCTTGCACCTGCACTGGAACTGATTAGTGGCCTTTACAGTGATCTTTGAACTATTCTTTTTGAACCTTTATTTCTGTCTGGCAATATGTTCCTCCCACAATTGTAAGCAGTTTAATTTTTTTTTAGTTCTAATTATTACCATTAGTTTCTTATACTATAGAACTGCACTCCTGATTGAACTCTGGCTGATAAATGATCCTAAACAAACTACTGAATTGAAGTACCATTGGCTTTTAAAAAATATATGGTGCCAAAGTAGAATTAGAGTGATCTCGCTTTGTCTTACTTTCACTTCCTCTACTTCCCGAATCTTCCATCTGTACTTTCTCATCTCCCAATGGAAAGGAATATGAAAAGCTTTCAAATACATTCCGTTTACTCTTTTTGAAAATATTTCTAATTACTCAGGTAACCCCAAAATAGAATGCATTCTCATCATAAAATGTCCACAAACTATGTCTCAATAAAAATTTTCAAAATGTTAACCATACAGAAGTATAGAAAGTAAAAATAAAAGTTTGTTTTCACCAGCACTCTCCATTCTATATCACTCCCCCAGAGATAACCTCAGTGCTAACAGCACTGTGTATATCCTCCCAGAATTTTTCCTATGCATGTGCAAACACATGCATAGAATTTTGAATTTTTTTTTCACAAAATTGGATCATACTATATACATTTTTATGCTACCTATTTCTTTCATCTTGAAATATGCCTTGGTGATCCCTCTATGTCAGTACAGATAGGTCTGTTCCATTTTGTTTACAGCTGCACAATAGTAGTTCATAGCAAGGAGGTACCATAATTTATTTAATCTTTCCACTACAGATGGACCATTAGATAGTTTACAGTCCTTTAAAACTATAAACATCCTTGTATAAGTCTCCTTGTACAGATGTGCAAGCATTTTTTTTTAAGATTTTTTTAAATTTATTTGACAGAGAGAGATCATAAGTAGGCAGAGGGGCAGGCAGAGAGACAGAGAGGAGGAAGCAGGCTCCTTGCCGAGCAGAGAGCCCGATGTGGGACTTGATCCCAGGACCCTGAGATCATGACCTGAGCTGAAGGCAGAGGCTTAAGCCACTGAGCCACCCAGTTGCCCCGCAAGCATTTTTATAAGTGAATTTGCTGCATCAAAGTATATTAGCATTTTAAAGTTTGATATGTAAGTGCTAAATTATATAACAGAATGGCCATATGGATCCCACCAATAGTGTGTGAGAGTATCAGTTTCCCACACCCTAATCACACTACACATTATCAATCTTTTTAATTTTTTGCCAACATAATGAGCAAAGAAAATCTGATTTTTGTTCCATTTTTCATTATCCTCATTACCAGTGAGAAAGAATATCTCTTCATATGCTTTTTGGCCATTAGTATCTCTTCAGTGAACTGCCTATTCATAACCTTGTTCATTTCCTAACAATTTGTTTACTTACTGATTTGTATACCAGTTGGTATATTATGGGTATTAATCAGTTGTCTTTTACATATATTGTAAATTTTTTTCCAGTCTTTTTTTTTCTCCAGTGTTTTCTTTTTCTTTTTCTTTTCATTTTGTTTCACAGGTCACAAACTGAAACAATTACAAAGCCAGGAAGGTAGTGTAATTGTATGATGCTTACCAAGTGTAAAACATTAAGGAACAAAGCAACAATGACCACCTAGAAGTATTAACATTCTACAAAAAGTATTTAAAGTAACATTCCAAAAAATTATTTGAAATTCTGTGCAGGAAAGTACTTTTAATGTATGAGCCATGAGTTTGAGACCTAGATTTCAGTGAGATTTTATTATTATTGTCTTGTTGTTGAGATGTTCAGAGGTTTTTGTTTTGTTTTCTTTTTACTTTTTCATTTTTAATTTATTTTATGTTTTTAAATTTGTCCGTTTTCCACTGTGGTTTTTAGGTTAACTTTAGTATTTTGCTCATAAAAGCTTTGTTTTGTGGACACCTGGGTAGCTCAGTGGATTAAGCCTCTGCCTTCAGCTCAGTTCATAACTTCAGGGTCCTGGGATGGAGCCCTGCACCAGGCTCTCTGCTCAGCAGGGAGCCTGGTTCCCCGCTCTCTGCCTGCCTCTCTGTCTGCTTGTGATTTCTTTCTCTGTCAAATAAATAAATAAAATATATTTTTTAAAAAAAGATTATTATTTTTGTCCCAAAAAATCTTTTACTAAAGAGTCCATCACATTCCCCTTATTTTAAATGTCACATTTTATCACATGCTAAATTCCAATTTTAAAATACAGGCTATTTTGGAATTCTATTAGTCTGTTATTGCTTTCTTTTTTTTAAAAGATTTTATTTATTTATTTGACAGAGAGAGAGAGATCACAAGTAGGCAGAGAAGCAGGCAGAGAGAGAGAGGGGGAAGCAGGCTCCCCGCTAAGCAGAGAGCCCAACTCGGGGCTCGATCCCAGGACCCTGAGATCACGACCTGAGCCGAAGGCAGAGGCTTAACCCACTGAGCCACCCAGGCGCCCCTGTTATTGCATTCTTAAACTACATCCACATTGTTTTGATTATTATAAATTTATACAGTATATATATATAATACAGATATTGAAGTAAATATCAAGTAGGGAGGTACAGTCATTGCTCATTTTCTTTTCCAAAAGAATTTCATTCAAGTTTTTTCTAATATCCTTTTGAAATTCTGCATTAATTTGGAGAATATTTACATCTTTAAAATTCTGCACCTTCCAATTCTTCCCCATTTATTTCTATGTTATTATGTAATTTAATAATCTTTAATAAATATTACTATGTAGAATTATTCCATAATTTACTAGGTTACTCTGTGTTATTTTAGTCTTATTGCTAATGTGCATTAGACACTTTATCTATGACATTTTCTAATTGGTTTTTACTGGAAAGATAGTGACATTTGTATATTGATATTATATCTAGCTACTGTGCTAAACTCTTATAGTTTGCCCGTTGATTCTCATGGATTTTTCTAAATATGTGATCTTATTATCAGCAATTAATGACTGCCTTTTCCATTCTTTCTAATATTAATACTTCCTAATTATCTTTCTTTTCACCTCTCCCCCACCTCTTCCTTCTCTTTTTTCTCCAAATTGTATTGGCTAAGTTCTCCAGAGTAACATTGATTAGTAGAGGTGAAAGCAAGCATCTCTGGGTTCTTCCTGACTTTAATGAGAATGTGTCTAATATTTGATCATTAAGTATCATATGTGCTATATATTTTTAGTAGACACCCTATTTGAAAGTTAAGGAAATTTCTTTCCATCATGTTATTTTTTTTAAATGTAGAATGAGTATTGAATTTGATCTAAGGCTTTTTTAAAAACACCTATTGTGATTATCATGTTTTCTCTCCTTTAATATGTTAATATTGTGAATTCCATTTATAGATATTGCAATGTTGAACCATTCTTCCCATAGTTAAGTCTACTAATAACAATGCTTTCTTTTTTTTAATACACTACTACATTTAGTTTATTAATATTTCATTTGGGGCTTTTTGTATCTATAGTAATAAATAAGATTGACCTCTATGTCATCACTCTTCACTTGGATAAGTTCTTCATATCAAATTCAAAAATCATACCATATCAAAAATTCTTTAAATATGTCCCTGTCTCAAGTAGTTCGTTAGGTTAACCTTGAGAAATGGATTTTCTGAACCCAGAGCTGAAATGTCTGAGTCATATTTTGTCCGTCTAATGGATTCTCATGACATCAAAAAAGTTAACAGTTGTTCTGAACTAGAAGGATCCCAGTAAATTACATCTAGTTTTTCCTTCCAGACTATTCCAGTAATCATCCTCCTTAGGGGAAAAAAATGTATCTGGTTCCCTGCTGTTGCAGCAACATTCAAATGTTAAAGATTTCAATTCTATTCCCACACTGGTTTATCCTGGATCATGACAGCCATACAGAATTGATAACAATAATTCTTAAATGCTTATTACATATGAGCACTCCTTTAATCTTCAAAGCAACACTATGTAAAACCACAATTTTACATACAAGAAAATTCAGGGGCAAAAAGATTAAGCAACTTTCCCAAGTTTAGAGAACTAATAAGTAGCAAAGCCAAATTTCTGAATTAGATCAGTCTGATTTAAAAAGCTTATGCTATTAACCACTATACTGCCCTCCAATAACATAAGGAGGGCTATCCTGAATCAGAGAGTTCCACAATATAGTTTACTTCCACTCTTACAACTTCTTCTCAAAGATGGATCCAGTCAAATTCAACTATTTTGCTTAGGAATGGGAATTGCTATATATTGAGACCACCTTTAAGTAGCAGAAATACTACTTTGAGAAGATCAGCAACTTGATGTTGTTTATCACTTCCCAACTGTTGGACCTTGAATAAATTAGATTCCTGAAAAACAGTTGCTCAACCTGTGAAATAAGAAAATAATAATGCCTACTTCCTGAGGGTTTTATGAGCATTAAATAAGCCAATACAAAACAAAAGAAAAACAATTACCCAAGTTCTTGGCCCTTAAGTGTTCAAACATGTTTACAATTGCTATCATTATACCAGACAGTAGAGAGACATTTTTCTACCACAGACTATCCAGCTCCTGGATCTCTGGCCACACCTCCAGTTTATGTTCTAATTCTAAAAAGTACTCTAAAACTCTATGCATCTTGATATGTCTATCTAACTGCCAATTAGGCTGAACTAAAAAAAAATAATTCAAGTCAAGTATTGAAAGTTTCCGTATTTGAGAGATCCTCACTTCTAAACTTAGCAAAGACTTAGCAAAGTTTTTAATTTTCAAGAAAAAGAAATCCCATAAGCATCAAAGCAGAAAAATGAGTTAATTTCAAAGGAACAAACCTCAGACTTAACAAGAACATTAAATGTATATAGTAACCCATTTTGCTTGATAATCTCCATCTGTCTCTCCACATCTATCTCCTATCTTCCCAGCAGCATTGTGGGAGGGTGACCTACATAGACTGTATCACCTGTGCTTCTGTGATTTCCAGTTTTCAGTTAGGTTTTGAAAATGGGAGGAAATGGCAGGACATCTGAGGGTACAATGAGAGTAAGGTCAAGCTACTTATTCTTCTCCAACTCTCTCCTCTCCCCAGACATATAGATTAATAATGTTTATGTTTTTCTACCTGTGATGATCTTATCTGGAAGCCCCCTCTCAAAGTTACTGGTCTCACCTGGTTCTAGTTACCATTCTTTCTCTGTGCTTTCAGGCCTATCAATAGTAACAGTTTCCCGCTGTTGCTACACTTTGGTGTCTCACTACCCTTTGCAGGTTCCTTAACTCTACCCATAATTCTGTAAATAGTCTAATCATTAAACTATCTCCCTAGCTGAACCATTTGAGAATTCTATCTCTTTCCTGCAGTGACTCTGATCATCACATTCATGGCAGGATCTAGGAAAAGGTCAGAAGTAGCTCGAGATTATTTCAATGAGAAAAGTGGAAGTGTGAAAGAAAGGCCACCTGAAAGGGGTTAAATTTTTAAAGGGATGCAGCTATTATCAAAGATAAGAATCAGAGGCAAGAAGGAAACAGATCCTCAATGCCCTGGCTTCTCTATCCTTCCTTCCAATCTCCTACCGTATGTGGAATATAAAAAAAAATTCATAGAAATAGAGACCAGATTTGTTATTGCCAGAGGCAGGGGTTGGGGGACAAGAATAGGGTAGCGGTGGTGGAAGAAATGGGTAAAGGTGGTCAAAAATTATAAACTTCCAGTTATAAAATAAATAAGTAATGGAGATGTAATGTACACTACAGTGACTATAGTTAACAATACTGTGTTGTATATTTGCAAGTTGCTAAGAGATTAGATCTTAAAATTTCTCATCACAGGAAAAAAAATCTTTTTTTTAAAGATTTTTACTTATTTATTTGACAGACAAGATATCACAAGTAGGCAGAGAGGCAGGCATAGAGAGAGGGGGAATCAGGCTCCCTGCTGAGCAGAGAGCCCTATGTGGGGCTCAATCCCAGGAAGCTGGGATCACGACCTGAGCCAAAGGCAGAGGCTTTAATCCACTGAGCCACCCAGGCACCCCCATGACATGTAATTTTTAATCTAATACCTTATCTTCAAATATTTACACTTTTTAGTGTTTATTACACTACAATTTATGCCTCAACTGTGTATGAGATTTTTCTGGGTCAGCTATGTCATGGCCTACAATCTAAAATGTTTTGAGTTCATTCTCCAACTCAGTTTATTCTTGAACCAATCACTCTATCAGGTTAATGGAAGGATTACTCAAAGGACAGGAAGAAGCATTGCCGGTGATGAATTAAATACTGTACAAACTCTCTTTTGAGTAACCCAGTCATTTTCATCTATCTCCTTTTCTTCTTACTACTACAGTTCAGCTAACAGCTCAGGGCTGTTTAAAAGTTAATAAAAGAGATGATGCAGGATTGCTAAGTGTCCTCTGGGAGCTGGTGATGGGACTTTGTCATTGGCATATTCTTTTGCACCGCTGGCCATTAGCAGGATGCGCAATAGACAAAGAGTGTTTTACTTGGAAAAGAGTACATAAGTCTCACTCCTGGCAACATATGTTCCTCCACACAAGCACTCCATACAGTGTAAAATGCTGCAAACACACCCTAATTTTCCCTGAACCCATGTGAACTCTGACCAACCATCTGTTCTTCCTCTACCTCTGGTATTGGTACATCCCAGCTCATCTGAAATGAAAATTGACAAAACCTTCTTGCATGAAACAAGCTGGAAAGATAATAATAGAGGTGTCTGTGATGTCTACTTGAACAAGAAAAGGAATTTCAGATATCTTTCTGGTTTGCATATTCATTGTGTGACTGCTGTTCTGCTGCAAAGCAAGGACACTGGCCAGCTGCAACAGTAAATCTTCTCTGTTGAGGCCGAGGAGGTGCTCAGATGGATGGCAGCCCAAGAGATCCAGCGTGCGCTAGATCCTGGAGCTGGAGATCAGCTATCCTTTTCTATAATTCTTACCCCCCTCAAAGGAAAGGCAAAGATGTCTTTTTAATAGAAAGTGTTTCTGTGTAGAACTCTAGCTATGTCCCTACTAGCAATTACCCCAAATAGGTTGATTTGGGGGGAATAAGCTATGGGTTATTTGAAGTAATACAATAATTTAAAAAAAGAACATCTGATCAAAACAGACTGATCAGAAATTGGCATTTTTGAAAGAAGAAAAATATTCTAGGGTTCATGAAGCTTGCGGGGAAATTCAAAGAACTGCTAAGTCAGAAGTGTTATAACTTGCACGTAAAATATCTGAGGTCCTTTTAGTACTTTCCAAAGGCACAGTAATGACATGTCAAATAACTGAAAGCATTAGCTACTTGAAGAAGAATCTTGCCATCACCTTGGGATGAATTCTCCTAAAATTCCCACTTGAAAGGGCTAGTCATCCTTAGCAAAACTGTAAAGTCAGTAATTTGGCTTCCACATTTCCAGACTTCCCTTTCTCACCCTGCCAGTGCCCACCACTCTTACTTTCAAGCAGGCAAAACTCTTGGACTCTGTCCTTTCTACTAAGAAAATCTGCTCTCAAAAAGGTGTAACTCTGTAACTGTGGCCATGGCCTCTGTTGAGAAGATTGGATTATGGAATGAAAGGCTCTGTCACCTTCTAAAATATTTTTACTCATCTGCCAGTAGGTGGGAGAAGTGATATATTTTTAGGAATGTGACCCCTGAAATCCTACTCCTTGGGTTTCTACTTTTCTGTCTAGAGCAAATTTTGAGGCTTGACTAATTTTGCAGGCACAAAGCCGCCGGGTCCCAGACAAAATTTTCCAGCAGTATTTCATCTCCTACTTCCTTTTGGGTGAGGCTCAGACCCACTGATGGAGTTCTGGAAAATCATGGTCGATTACTCCTTGTGTTTATCCGTCTGAAACTGTTACATTGGCTAATCTATTGGTGATGATTTGGGTCTAACTTCGGCCAATATACTGTCCTTATTGTAAAGAATCTAACTCTAAACTTAAATTCCAGGCAGATGCCCATAAAAATTGATTGCTTGGCCTTAAAAAGATATTCTCCCTGGAAACTCAAAAGAAGGTAAAGTCATCATTGACGGGGTGGGACTTGGTAGAGGTGAAGAGCAGACCTCGAGACAGGTTTCACTGTGATCACAAGTTTCCAGCCAGTCTGAAGTAGTTTACAAAAAGGAATATTTCATCTTAAACTCCCACATAGGAAACTTTTCATGGTCACGTTTCTCTCCCGGGACTACAAGCTCTTCCAAGCACACCACACCCTTGCACTATGTAGGCCAATAAGAGTTAAACTGAGATTCCTTTAAGGTCCCACGAGGGTCTGATCTTGCCAAGTTTTTCCAGTGGAAAGTTTCAGATGTTTCTATTTCTGATCTAATGGCAAGGCTCCTTCGCCTTCCTTTCTGTTCCCTTCATGCACTCCTTTGCTTTAAGTTGTGGGTGGAATAAAATTACAGAAGATCTCTCCTTGTCCATCTTTAGATCTATAGGAGGGATGGTGGTAGAGAATATCTTACTTGTTCTTAATCATGTGGGCCTACATCATCTCACAGGCCATCTTCCCTCTGCCTCATCTCTTGTCCTAGAAGGTACTTTTGTCCCACATTTCCTCTCACCATTTCAATTTCCCTTTTTCAAGTTGCTTTTACAATCTCTCCTTTCCCATCCTCTTGACCCTCCCACCAGGCTGTAAGTCAATTCTACTATTCTAGGATCATAGGTTCTCCTATAATCCGTTCTTTTTTCTCTGGCATATTTAACACCAATGATAATCCTTCCTCCATCTATGCTCTGGGTTTTCCATGATTCTGAAGGATCAAAGAAGTACAAAGAAAATTAAACAAAGTACAAAGAAAATTAAATATCTCAGTGCTTTGGGGGTAAGTACCTAGGATGAATCATTTCTACAGGAAGAAGATATTTTTTGTGAGGGAAAGCTAAGTGCCTTGACTTGTTGACCCCTAAGAGCTCCAAATCTGTGTGGAATGGCAATGGGGCACTTACTCACTGAGGAACTTAACTTCATGAATGCTCCCTTTTAAAACAATGCCTTGACTGAGAGCTCCAGGGAAGGCCAGTGTTGACATGTTTTGAGAAAGTTAATGCAAAGTAGTGATAAGCATTTGTCAATCCCCTGCTGTTCTCCTGCCATCTGCTCTCCTGAGCTTGAGGGAGAAATCACAGGTTTATGACATCCTATTTAGGGCACTGCTTTTTCTCATCAGAGAGCAAGGGGAAACTCTCTCTCCAAGTGCTTTGTCCTGTTGAGGCTGAGGTGTGGCATTGCTCACCCTCCCCAGGCAGCAGTGTTCAAGAGGACTCCATCTGGAAATGTTTCCTTTTGATGTATTCAGATGTGTTCAGACACACCAGCAGAAATGAATCACACCCTATGTAAGTACCATTGTGCCCTAAATAAGAAATCTAGACTAGAGCCTGCCAAGAGGCGAATTAGAGGCACTGGTCATGTGACCTGTCCTTACTCTGAACTGCCTAGCAGGAATCATTATCCTTGCTGGAGGGAGATTTAGCCTTCAGATACTGTCCCTTGATTACTCAAGCATAGGAACAGTGGGAGGGAGTGCTATACAACAGAATTGCCTAGTGACACAGCTCTCAGTTTGCCATTCAGAAACAGCCAGGAATTTTGTCCCCTTTTTCACTCTGAGTGAACTAGCTGAGCAAGTGGGAACAGTAGGACTAAGGAGAGAGTCTTTTATGTAATTCTTTTGATGACATGGGAAAATATCTCCAGAAGAAATTAAACAAAAAAATCAAGGAAATAGACCATTTCACCCCAAAATAAGACAGTGGGATAAAAGTCTGAATATAAAACATCACTTAGAATCATCCCATAGGAAATGAAATGTTCCGATTGCACATACCTAGTGGCAGATGAAATTCATGACTAGAGGTCAGTAACAGTATTAAAGGGTATCATAAATGTTGACAAAGAGAGTAGTAACTGAAGAGGGGAATCTTTCAGAAAGTGGAAAATAAATAAGGAAGGAATAGCTCTTTTCGGGGCACCAGTGACTTCTATATTGACAAATCCAGTGGAAACTTCTCTATTCTCTTCTGAACTACTCAAAAATATTTAACATGCTTTAACACTTCTTTCTTGTTGATAACCTTCTTTCTCTTCTCTTCTTTGACACCATACTCTCTAGTTATTCTTCATCAGTCTCCTTCACTGGGTACTCCTCTCCCTACCCTTTAAATGTGATTGAGCCCTGGTGCAGACTTCTGGTTCTCTTCTTTTGAGAGAAAATAATAGCATAGTAGTTAAGACAATGGACTTGGAAGCTAACCTTCCTGGTTTTGAATCCTATCTGTTATTACTTAGTATGAAATTATGCAATTGGCCTAATCCATCTTCATCTGCAAGGTAGAAATAATCACAGCACTTATTTCATGGTGTTTTAAAGATCAAATGAATATATATATGTGTGTGTGTGTATATATACACATATATATATATGTATATAAAACACTTAGAATAGTTTCTAAAACATAATAAACCCTATATACATATTTGTTATTATCATTATCACCATTACTATTATTTGTTATTGTCCTTATCTATACTCTTCCTTCAGTAATCTCACCCATTCTCATTATCTTAAATACTATACAAGGCAAATGACTCTTAAATTCATATCCCACAACTCTGACCTCTCCTATGACATCCGAACTCATAAGTCTTTGTATTTGATATTTCTTCTGATATATAGTAGGCATTTTAAATTTAACATGTGTCTTAGCTCAGGCTGCTATAACAAAATACTATAGACTGATGGTTTAAACAACATATCTCACAGTTCTGGAGATATCCACATACCAGGAAGTTTAAGATTAAGATGCCAGCAGATTCTGCTCCTGGCAAAGATTTTCTTCCTAGCTTGCAGTTGGCTGCCTCCTCACTGTGTTCTCACATGGCAGAGAAAAAGAGCATGAAAGAGAGCTCTGGCCTCTCTTCCTTTTCTTAGGCCCCACCCTGATGACTTCAGCTAAAGTTAATCACCTCCCAAAGACCCTAACTCCAAATACCATCATATTGGCAACTAATGCTTCAATGTATAAATTTGAAAGGATACAAACGTTCAGTTCATAACATGGCTAAAGTATAACTCTTGTTTTTCCCCCCAAATGTGCTCCTTTCCCAGACATTCCTATGTCACCATCTACCCAGTTGTTCAAATCCAAAGATAGGAATCATCCTTAATTCCTCCATTTTCATTGTCCTAATATCCAATCCGTTAGCCAGTTATAATGGTCCTACCTCTGGAAGATATCTCAAATATGACCATTCCTCTCCATTTCCACTGCTACCACACTAGTTCCAGTACTGGAACTTTTGACCTAAACTACTTCAATAGGATGCTAATCTACATGCCACACAACAGCCAAAGTGGGCTGTTAAAAATATAAATCACACTAAGCCACTCCCTCACTTACAACCTAGTTATAAGCTTCCCATTGCATTTGGATTAATCCAAAATCCTCAACAGGGACAGCAAGACCTTTAAGGATCTGTCTGTGCCTGTCTGTCCAACCTCTTTTTCTACCTCTCTGCTCCTCACTCTCTAGATGCCAACCATCTTACCCACCTTTCTCTTCTTTGAATAATTTCATCTCTTTCTAAACTCAAGGAACTTATATTCTCCTTAATCCTAGAATAGCCATCCTTGGCTCTTCACAGGACTAGCTCCTCCTCATCTTTCAAGCCTCAATATCAGCAGCAGTCTTCAGATGCCTCTCTGGACTATCCTTTCTATATCAAACAGCCTTCCAGTTACTCTATTTATTCACTGTATAAATGTTATATACATATTTTTAACTTGTTTATTCCTTTATTTCATTCCTCTTCAACACTAGAATATAACTACACAAGGTGAGAACTTTGTTTTCTTCACTGTGTATACCCAACAAATATTATAGTGTCTGCCACATATCAGTTGTACAACAATTATTTGCTGAGTGAATGAATGGATGGATCAATGAATGAATGAATGAAACCAAGTATTGAGTGCTTTTACTGTTATAGGTACTTTAAAAACATAATTTTATTCAATGATCAAGATAAGACTTTGAAGTATCTCTTATTTTTACTGCACAAAAGAAGAAACTAAGACTCAAGAAAATTGTATAACTCCCAGGATCATACAGCTAGGCAGGGCCAGGATACAAATCCAAGTTTTCTAATTCTAAAAGTTTTGTGCTTTCTCTTTGAGCAAAATTTGTTTATTCATTCATTCAACAGTTACTGAACATCTATTTTGCATCAAACACTGTGCCAGGTTCTGGGGACATGGAAATGAATGAAACACCGCCTCTGCCTTGCACAGAATTTTCAATCTAGTTGTGGATATAGACAAGTAACCAGATAGTTATACTAGTAGCAATAAATGCTACATTAGCTATACTGGGGAAGGGAGAGATAGTAAAGTAAAGGCTTTGGAGACCAGAGGCCTGGGTTTGAATTCTAGTTCTGCCACTTTCTTTGTTGCTTTTGACAAGTTGTTTAAACCAATGCCTCAGTTTCTTTATCAGCAAAATGATACCTATCTTAAAAAATGATTATGAGGATTACATGAGTTAAAACATGTAAATTCCTGGCACATAAGAGCTACTTAATAAATGTTAGCTGTTGTTAGAGGTGTATAAGAGGGGGGACAAGACCAGTAAAGCAGGGTTCAATGAAACCTTCACAGAAAAGGTAAAATCTGAGCTGAGCTTTGCAGAAATACTAGATATAGTGGTCAGGTAGGTTTAGAAGGCTAGGAAAGGCACCCCAGGTAGAGGAAAACACATTCAAAGGCCCTTTTCCTGCCAGCCTATTTCAGGCTTATCAGCCCAATCACAATTTATTCAGAAATGTGACACTGTGAACTCTGTTCTTCCTCTAAGCTAAAATGGCTTTCATATAAATCATGTGGATCCAGAATCCCTAAGATATATAAAATGAGACCGAAGGGAGAGGCAGAAGTGGGAGCTCTGGATAGGCTGGTGGGCATAGAAAAAAGGCAGGGCATAAAGAAGCATATCCTATACACATTGGTCTCTTTCCAAGTGCCTTGCGGCTGGGATGGTGGCTCAGGAGGACAAGGAGAGAGCCAGAGAGGACACCAGAGTCCCAAAGGAGGGAAGAACTACTACTGAGTTAAAACAGTTGGGGCTGATGGAAAAAAGACAAAGAGAGGTAGAAACAGAACAAACATAAAGTGAATTTACAACTCTTCGAAGTATGCATTCCCAATTAAACCAGCTTTATACAGTTTCCCAGACAAAGTCCTAGCAATCATTTGAAGAGTTCCTTTAAATCGCATTTGCCATGCAGGCAGCCTACAGAGAACAAACCACTGTGTTGTGGCTGTAACTTTTGTAGAGACATTTCTGGAAGAGTCCTGTGAATGAGCCAGATAAAGGACTGCCAGTGGGCCAAGGATCCCTGCCCTTGGCCTCAGCCCACATCAGAGAGTTGAAGGGAAAAAGGAAGGGACCAGCCTGCAGCCCAGTTTGTAACTGAAGAGAGGCAAGTCTGATGTTTGGCAGTCTAAACTCACAAAGAGAATTTTTAATGTCTCATGATGCCTCTTGCTTGACAACATCTGCAGGAATTGGCCAACACAATGTGACATTTTGGTATCTAGAATCAGGATATAATTTCTTCCTGGAGTCTTCGCTCTATTTCCCTGGGATGTGACAGGATTTGATGATGATGACAACTGGTGTTTAGGGCCTGTCTTGCTTTTTATGCATTCATGATTACTGTCTGTATGCAAACTTTATAGCATTCCCTCACTGTCTGAAAGCAGCTAGAGGAGCTGTGAGCCATGGTGTGGAGGAAGGAGGAAGCATGCAAGCTTACTGAGAACCAAAGATTTGAAAATCCAAAACAGGGTCTTAGAAGCCATTTGGTATGTAAGGAAGGAAGGTACACCTGGAATGGCCATGTGAGTTCCCAAAGTTACACAGTTAGTGACAGACTCCTGATCCGATTTCAACCAGTGTTTTGTTCCATCTGAGGGAAGCATTGGCCTGAAAATTGGCTTCATTAAGACAGCTAAGCACAACTTTTAAGAAGGAAGCTGCATGATTCATGTTAATTCTCTTGATTTTGCTATAATATATTATTATTCTGTCAGGAAGCTCCAGAGAAAAGAATGTAATTTCTCATGCCAACAGGTTACTGACCTGTGTGGCATAGACATTTTAAAGGTGGCTTAGAGTAAAATTCAAAAGATTTAAAATAACCCTCTCAGCTGCAAAACAAACCTGTCCTTTTTAAATTGCCTTCCTAGGCCTTTCAGCCTGAGGACGCCAAGGACTTTTGAATAGCCCTTACAGTCCTCAACAAGTCAGCCAAATTGACTTGTTCCCTCCTTTCCCCTTTGTACCCCATTCTTATTTCCCCTCCTTTCCAATATTCCCCAGGCCACCACTTGATCAGTGTTCCCGTCTTCCTCCAAACTGCTCTCCCTAGACAGTATCCCATCCTCCCAACTATTCCAAACATTCCTACTTTAATTTATTTTATTAAGTACTTTTTCCATGCCAGGTACTTTGTACATGGTATATCACTTAATCCCTGCAATTCCCTCTAGGATTCCTGCCCTCACCCCCAGCATCCAGGCAAAACTTTCCTATCCCAATTCCATGCTTGAATTGCCAAGGTAACAGCTACTTATCTGACAAATAAATTTGCGCTAAGATGTTAAATGACACCCCTAGAAGCACACTATGTAGACATTTCTAAACCCCTGTATTGGCTTTATTGGAAAACTATGGTTTGCCCAAGAATCCAATTCAGTGTTCTTCATAATAATAATATCCTCTATTTATAAAGCTTGTCAAAGACCTTTCACATAATTACCGAATATTATCCCTTAGCTGTGTTGAGGTGATAATGAGGACTTTATCCACTGCCATATAATACAAAGACATGTTTTTAGTTAAAAGCTGCCCTTTAACTATTCCAAATTACCTGTTGTTTCTTCTGAGGTCCTGACTCTGTTCTGACAAATTCTGCCTCACTGACATTGGAAGTCAGAATGCTCAGGCCACCTAGAGTTTGGGGGTTGGGGAGGAGAGCAAAGGCAGTAAGAAGCCCAGGAAAGTCAGAAGAAATGTTAAAAACATGGTCTCCTAACCATGTCCCACAGTTTAATTCTGTAAGGGCCTGAACCTTGTGCCATATCTCTAGCCCAGCCACCCTGGCAGCTGCTGCAGCCCATACCAACTCCCACCTCAGGCGAAGGATTTGGCTTTAATCTCTATCCCCTCTCCTATCACTAGCACAGTCTGAGGCAAAGAGGCAGACCTAACTGAAGCCCTACCATCAGGCCTTCCCAAGACACTAAAATGGTGTGTTTTCCCCCATCAAAAAGAGCATTCCTCAAGGCATATCTATGCCCCTTCCCCAACACCACCAACACCAGTCTGACAGTGAGAGCTTCTTCAGGGTAAAGCAATGTCTTCTCTAGTGGGTGGACACCTAACAAGAAGAAAGAGTAACAAGTAACATTGATGTTAGAAGTCATTGATTCTTCTCCTACCCACTTAAGCCCCCATGTTGCATCACCACTTCCTCATATCAGGGAGATCATATGATAGTTGTCTTTCTCAGAAGGACAATACTAGAAGAAAATTTTGAGATCATCTAGATCAGCAGATCTTAAACCTTGGCATGTATCAGAATCACCTGGAAGACTCACCGAAACACAAATTCTGGGCCCCAAACTAAAGTTTCAGATTCAGCACAATCATCATTTTGAATAAGCTTCCTAATGATATTGATGCTCCTAGTCCAGAAGTCAAACTCTGAGAACTATGGTGCTCATCTACTCTATACATGTCACAGGTAAGGACACTGAGTCCCAGAGAAGGGAAAGAACATCTTCACTTTACTGATGGGAAAACGATGAGCAATTAAGTTATCTGCCCAACCAGGAAGTGGTACTGACTTAAAATGTGGCAGCCCAATGCTAGTCTCTACATTTCATTATGCTAATGCTATGTCTAAGGTTATGGCTTTTGGAGTCTATGTTTGAATCTTGGCTCTACCATTTCCTAGCTATATGACTTTGGATAGCTTACTCCATATATTAAATGGAGATAGTAATCATACCTATTTCCTGAGATTATTGTGAGAGTGCAATTAGATACTATGTGTAAAAATACACATGGGTGAACATTTTGCCCTGTGCCTCACCATAGTAAGTGATCAATAAATGGCAGTTGCTATCATCTTCATGGCTGGAGTTGTTTTTGTTGCCAGTTAAGGAAGCTAGGGACACCCTTTCTTTTGGCTTCATGTTCCCAAGTGGAGAAATATCTAGCATAACACAGATGACTTCTCTTCAGCCTCTCATTTTTTTTCTCTCTCAGGAGGAGGGAATTCTGATTGGGGGATTTGGGAGCAGGAACAGGCCATGTGTAGCCAGTAGAGATCTATCTGCTCTTAGAGGGGATGAACTCTCTTCTATTTGCTGCCATAAAATCCCCTTTCTGGGCAAGACCTACAGTTTTCTTGAATTTCTTGATCCTAGAGGGGTACCTCTGCCAAATTCTGAAGTTCAGAATTAAGAAGGCTACTTGGTAAGCATATCTAAATCACTTCCTCTAGCACTTCCATCAGAAATAAAGCTCTTTGAGCTCTGCCTGCTTTACTTCTTTGTCTCTAACTTTAGAACCAGAGGAAGAAAAGAAAAGATGTCATTTATTGGGCTACCTCAAACCTCTGCATTTTTATTACTTATTCAGGTGAGTTAGTGGAAGAGTTTATACTGAACCTAAGTCTCTAAACTCCTATTCCAGTATTTATTAATTATCCTGGATTTATTATATTGAAAATGCCTTCAGAGTTGCATTTCACTTAGTTCGCATTTTGTAAAATTCTACTGAGGTATAAAATATACATAAAAAGCACAAATCACGAGTGTACAGCTCACTGAATTTTCACAAATTGAACATATTCATGTAACCAGCACCCAGATCAATAACTACTGTAGCAGAAGCCCTCTTACTGACCCCTCTAGGTACCACCCCCTTATTTCCTTCTATTTTTTTAATAGAAAGATGAAATCTTCCATCACTGAGCAAATTATTTTCATATCCTACCATCACATAGTCTTGGGTTGAATTAAGAAATCAAATCAGTCCTCTCAATCTTTGTTAAACAATCTCCTCTCCACAACCTATGTAATTTGAATACCACATAAATGTTTCCAGCATCATGTAAATACATCCTATGCATTTGCTGCAATTGTCAATGCAAGATTCAAAGCCATGCAAACATCTTCCTTTCATTTTCATTGGAAGCTGTGTTTCATTCAGGAGGGAATCAGGCAGGTAGACCAAGAAATAGGCACAAGCTCTAAGGAAAAGAGGTTATGTTCTTTAGCTGGAGAGGAGATGGGCTGAGGACTGCTGAGATCTGTGGGTACGCCCACCCACCTCCTTGACCTTCCAGATCTTGTAGTAATGCATACTACCCTTACCTCCACACTCCACACACACACACACAGAGAGAGAGAGGGAGAGATGGGGTGGCAACCACTAAACCAGAACCTTGTGCCATATACAAATTGACAATTAATAAGTGTTTTTGTCATGAAGGATATTGATTAATTCTATCTGAGAGGTAGCTAAGATTTACATTAAGAATCCTAAATCATCAGGTTTATTCTCAGGAAATCCTTCCATTGAGACCTGGGTGGAGAAAGTAGTTGAGGATCCTAGTGGCTCACCATCATTCTTAGAATAAAAACCAAATCCTTCATTATGATCTACAGTTATCTATACCACCCTCTCTCTTTCTTTCACTCTCCAGTTAAACTGGCTCCTCTTCTATTTTTTGCTATACCTCTGTCTGAAATTTTCTTATTACCTGGTCTTTGCAGGTCAGTTCCTGAGCCATTCTAGAATTAACTTCAGTGTCACTTTCTCAGAGAAAACACAAATGACCACCTCCCAATCAATTTCTTCTATTTAATTTTCTTCAAAAACACTTATGGTGACCAGAAAATTATATCTTGTTACTTGTATACTTGTTAATTATCTATCTCCCTCACTCGGAGGTAGGGTCCTAGGAGGTAAGAGTAGGGATTTCATCTGACTTGTTCACCACTGTATCCCAGTATACAGGAACATTGCTTGGAACATAGTAAATATACAATAAATATTTCTTGAATGAATGCATGAATTGTTTTAAACTATCTGTATGCCCTGAAATCATGAGATATAATTTGTGACATTATTTTTTAGCAGTCTCTGAAAAGTAGAGACTTTGAAACCAGCCAAACCTAGGCTCAAATGTTACTGGTTTTTTCCCTTTACTGATAAACCTGAGTGAACTTGAGCAAGATTCTTAACCTCTCTGAGCCTGTTTCCTCTTCTTTAAAATTATCATGATCTCTGCCTCACATAGCTGTTGTAGTGATTAAATGCTGTAACATATATAAAGCCCACAACACAGTGAGCTAGAACATGATAGATCTCAATGCACACTCTCCCTGCTTTCTCCCAAACCACTCCTTGCTGTTATATGCCTCTCCATATGCCCTGATTGTTCTTTTTGTCTAAGTGTGTATAAATATTCACCTCCCTTTCTCCTCTCCTTACTCTCACAAACTGTCCAAACCAAACAACCATAGCAACAACAAAAAATTCTGATGTCTGCCAAGACCACATAGAAGAAGCACCATTTAAGTTCGCATTTCTGCTGTGACTGGTCTTGTTTCCTGCCTATCATCTGTCTCCTTCCACTGCCTCCTGTTGTGAAGAAATCAAGCTGAAGTGCTGAAAGTATGGACTTTAAGTCATAATAAATCATTCAGATGTCAGGAGTCCTAATCTGCCAATCTGAGGGCAGGGAGATTGATTAGAAGGCTTAAAAGCTTCACCTATCATTTGTAAAACTTTGTTCATTCTCCTTTCTCTCCTCATCCTCCGCTCTTTCTTATCCTTTTTGTTTTAATTTTAGTTTAGTTTTGTTTGTTTTGTTCTTCTTTTTTTTTCCTAAGGAAGATTGGGAGACGCATCAGTCTCCTTTCCAGGGTCCTGGGATCAACCCCTATTGGGCTCCCTGCTCAGTGGGAAGCCTGCCTCTCCCTCTTCTTCTACCCCTCCCCCCCCCAACTTGTGCTTGCTCGCTCTCTCTCTCTCTAATAAATGAAAAAAAAAATCTTTGAACAAAAAAATGTCTGCTACAATTCTGCCATGTAAAGCTTCAGTCACTGTGGAGTAAGCACCAGAAGTACTGTAGAAGTCATCTGATTCGATACCTTAATTTCATAGAAGAATTGAGACTTACAGAGGAGCCTTGGCACTTGCCCAAGCTCAGAGAATTGAGGGCAGAACCAAAGCAAAGCTCTAAGTCTTCTGACCCTTTGCTTTGTGTTCTTTCACTAGACAAAGCTGTACCCTCATTGGAGTTCAGCATCTAAAAGGAAGGACTGGGGCAGGTAATTCAGGCCTTTATAGAGACTCAGTATATGTGTCTTCCTTCTATTTGTCATAGATATTTAGAAATGGTAAGAGAATGTACCAATCAGGGTCTCAGCAAGAAATAGGCAGGCATGCTCAAACTAAATAATTTGAGGGAAGTTTAATAAAGGAATTATTTACAAAGGTGTGGTAAACAACAAAAAGAGATAACAAAATATTGGGAGATATTAGAGGGGAGTTATCTCCTCAGGCCTGAAAAAGCAACAAAAGGAAAAAGAAAGGTTTCCATGGAGAGGGCTTCCTGACTGGAGTTGTGACCCCTCCTTGAAGAACCTAATCAGCCCATGGCATCCTGAAGGATGGAAGCTAAATGAAAAAATACCCCCAACTTAATTTTCCTCCCTCTGATCTCCTACTAGTATTCTCTATTGCTCTAACCCACCAGGAAGGCAGAGAACAAGGAAATCCAGTGATGGAATCTATACAGATCAGTCTTTCAGAGCACAGAGTAGGACAGAAAAAGATAAAGAGGCAAAGGGAAGATGTCCAACACAATTTGACCAGGGATATCTGGAAACACTTACTGAGCAACTATTACATTGTAGATATTATTCTTAGAAGTTTTCAGATTGCACTTTTTCCTAACAACAAAACTTTGCCATAAGTAATATTTTCCCCATTTTACAAATAAGAAAACTGAGGCTAAAATGGGTTAGGTTACTTGTTCAAGATGATGCAGCTAGTATTTGAATCCAGGCTTGTCTCACTCCAAACCCTGTGCTCCTAACTACTTCATAGTATTGCCTTGATAACAAGTCTTCTCCTGTGTATTAAGAACCAAGTGATAAATACTATCCAAGCAACCTCAGATATATAAAGAAAACTATACTACTTCTTAATTCTTTCTTTTTAAAAAGACTTTATTTGTTTGAGAGAAAAAGTACAGGAGACAGCATGAGTAGAGGGAGGGGCAGAGGGAGAAACAGACTCCCCACTGAGCAGGGAGCCCAAGGTGGGGCTCCATCCCAGGACCCTTGGATCAGGACCTGAGCAAAGGCAAACACTTAACCAACTGAGCCATCCAGGCACTCCACTTAATTCCTTCTTAACCACCTTCTCTAAACTGCCTAGTCCTTATTATCCCTGCAACCTCTACTGAAGTTAATGGACAACTATTTTATTAACTAATAATTTAGTATTGATTGACACAATTTTAAGGTGTAACTACTTCCAAAGGAATCTGCATTTTAATAAAGAACTTCTCTCAGGGCACCTAGGTGGCTCAGTGGATTAAGCCTCTGCCTTTGGCTCAGGTCATGATCTCAGGGTCCTGGAATCAAGCCCCACAAAGGGCTTTCTGCTCAGCAGGGAGCCTGCTTCCCCCTCTCTCTCTGCCTACCTCTCTGTCTACTTGTGATCTGTCTCTCTCTCTCTCTCTCTCTCTGTCAAATAAATAAATAAAATCTTAATAAAAAAAAGAACCTACCTCTTGTCATTTCATTTCCCTTCATACATCCCCCAGAGTAACTATATAAAAAGGAAGACTTTTGAACTCACAAAAGCACACAGAAGAATGGTGGTTGCCAAAGACTAGGGGGAACATGGTAAATGGGAGATCTTGGTCAAAGGGTAAAAATTTCAGCTATAAGGTTAATTAGTTCTGGAGATCTAATATATAGCATGGTGACTGTATATACACAACATGGTTAATAATATAGTATTGTATGTCTGAAATTTGCTAAGAAGGTAGATCTTAAGTGTTTTCACACAAAACAGTAATTATGTGAGGTGATGGATGTGTTAATTAGTTTGATTGTGGTAATCACTTCACAATGTATACATATATCAAACCGTTACATTGTACACCTTAAATGTATATATATTTTTATTTGCCAGTTACACCTCAATAGAGCTGAAAAAAATAAATATAAAAGGAAAACCTGGAAAATAAAGACTTACTGCTGAGTTGGAGAGGCGGATGAGTCTTGCCTTAGTCAATAAAGAGTTAGAGAATGCATTTGTCACAGGAAGTATAAATTTACACAATGACTCAAGTACAAAAAAAAATCAACCTAATGTTCTATATCTGACTTCATCTTGTTTTGGAGCCCAAATTCTCCCAGTATCTGTCAAGTTAATATTCAATCAATTTAAAGTTCAAACTTCCCATTAGGGCTGCCTCTATTTTCTCAAAATATCTTCTCTTCCCCTTCCTCAAGATGGCATTGGGGTGCAGAGGAAAGCTTATATAATCTCTTTGCACTGGAGAAGGAACCTCAGTATTGCATGTTGATCCTTGTTCTTTTCTGACTTCTACTGAGTTTGCCTCTAACCATACCTGATCATTGTGTGTCTTGCATAAGTGACCATTGTGTAGTGTCTCAGGGCCACCTGGCTTCTGAGGAATCATGAGAGGAGATACTGCTAATGACCATGAACCTTGCCATTACTCTGATGGTAAGATTCTTAGACTCAGCATCCACTTCTTTTAACCCCAGTTCTCTTCTGAGCCACCTATAATTTCTTTACTCTAGTGTTCTCCACCAGGGCACATGAGAACTTAAGATCTAAATATATCTCTAAGAAAATATATAGGATACAGCTAACTCTTCTTTTTAGACAAAAAATTATTTTAAAGCATTTACCATGTTACTGTCACTGACTGGTGTGGGTGGCAGCATATAGTAAGTAACAACAAACACTCCAAATCAGTTTCTAATACCACAAATTTTCTATAAAACAAAGCCATTTCCAAGCCATGGACAATCATTTTTGGCAACTTTCAATGCAATAATGCATCATCATGTCCAATCCTTTTTTCATTGGGTCTTAGAATAGAATATTGTGGCTGTTTTTTGTCTGAGTACCTAGGGGTTAAACTGAAACCCTATTATTTTTCACAATTTATGGCTGGAAATCCTATGAGTTCAATTTCCTGCCTTACTGAGTAGAGTATAGTAAGTTACATTAGTGAACAAAATTTAATATTTGAAGATTGAAGATATTGCTGGGTCTCGGAGTCATCTTTCCAACTATCAATGGCATCAGCCCAGACCAGTGATGTTGCTATAAAAGACTTAGAGATTGTGTTTAACTCATAGTGAACGCACAATGTACTAGAAATACTATTTTTTAAAAGACTAGAACACGATTATCTATTGATACACCTCTTTCTGCAAAAATATAATTTAGAAAGACGTTCAGATAATTAAGAGTATGGTTAAAGAAAGTTGTATTAGTGCTTGCTTCAGCAGCACATATACTAAAGAACGTTGTATTACTCACTTGGATACTTATTTGAAGCTCATTGGAATGAGATTTTGAACTATATTAAATGAAATTTTATTTCAAATGATGTTGCAAAATTTTTAGACATTCCAGTAAGCTTTTTTCTTACAGAAAGATCTTAAAGATTATTCACCATTATCATTTTGCCTTACTGAACC